>NC_141347.1:16913-1216913 GCF_057382095.1 Aulonocara sp. 'chitande type north' Nkhata Bay | reverse complement strand
GAGAAAGGTGTTCAGGCCTGCTGGGTGATCATCTTCAGCATCTGCAAGGCCATAGGTCCCTGATCTGAAGGAATCTGTGAGGACAGACAAAAAGGATGACATTTTATGTTAAATATTAATATTAATAAAAAGAAATGAGGTTGTGTTTATCTACATTTCATCAACTGACTCATTCTAGCTTACCATGTGACCAGCTTTGAGAATCCAATAAAAGGCAAAGTTCTTAAAAGTCTTGCAGAAAGCTCCAGTAACGCCCGGGGTGGCAGGATCATCGAGGGGAGTCCACTTAAGCTCGTTAAAATTACGAATCCCCTCCCACTTTAGCTGCTTCACCCACAGCTCCTGACCTGTGAGAAGACAAAGATCCAGGTGATTAGACTCAACAGGGACATATACAGGGTGGGCCATTTATATAGATACACCATAATAAAATGGGACTTGTCTGGTGATATTAAAGTCCTGTTTGTGGCACATTAGTATATGTGAGGGGGCAAACTCCTGAATATGGGTGGTGACCATGGTGGCCATTTAGAAGTCGGCCATCTTGGATACAACTTTTGTTTTTTCCAATAGGAAGAGGGCCATGTGACACAAACTTATTGGTAATGTCACAAGAAAAACAATGGTGTGCTTGGTTTCAACGCAACTTTATTCTTTCATGAGTTATTTACAAGTTTCTTTGTTCACAGCCATTGACATGTCAGAAAGGTTAGGAGTGGATCGAAATTGTGTTGATATCTGGTGAACGCAGTAACCGGGTCATTGCAGCCGATTTCAATGCAAGACACCCTACGAGACCACCCATCTCCCATGCTACAGTTAGCAAACTGCTTGCTAAGTTTTGTGAAACTGGTTCAGTGTTGGATTTGCCAAAATGTGGACGCAAGAAAACTGTCACTAATGAAGAAACATCAGTGGCTGTCCTAGCTTCATTCAGCAGGAGCCCACAGCGTAGCACTCGCCGCATGTCACTGGAGAGTGGCATTAGTCGAACATCCCTTCGGCGGATATTAGCTACTCACAAATGGCACCCTTGCAAACTCCAGCTACTGCAGCATCTCAACGAGGATGACCCAGATTGGTGCACAGAATTTGCAGAATGGGCAAAACAAAAATTGGAACAGGACCCTCAGTTCACGCTGAAGATTTTGTTCAGTGATGAGGCAAACTTTTATGTGAATGGTGAAGTTAACAAACAAAACCACCGCTATTGGTCTGACACTAACCCACATTGGATGGATCCCTCCAAGACTGTTGGAACAACAAAAGTGATGGTTTGGTGTGGTATATGGGGTACAACGATAGTGGCCACTGGATATTTGAAATTGCTACATGATGATATTTTTCCCTCTTTATCCACTGAAGCTGGCACGTTCCCTGAGTTTTTCCAGCAAGATGGTGCACCACCACATTATGGGTGCCAGGTCCGAGCATTCCTAGATGAACAGTTTTCTGGAAAGTGGATTAGTCGTCGTGGGCCAGTTGAATGGCCCCCAAGGTCTCCCGATCTGACCCCCTTAGACTTTTATCTTTGGGGTCATCTGAAGGCCATTGTCTATGGTGTGAAAATACGAGATGTGCAGCACCTGAAACTACGGATACTGGATGCCTGTGCTGGCATTTCTCCTGCCGTGTTGCTATCAGTGTGTGAAGAGTGGGAGAAGAGGGTTGCATTGACAATCCAACACAATGGGCAGCACATTGAACACATTTTATAAGTGGTCAGAAACTTGTAAATAACTCATGAAAGAATAAAGTTACGTTGAAACCAAGCACACCATTGTTTTTCTTGTGACATTACCAATAAGTTTGATGTGTCACATGGCCCTCTTCCTATTGAAAAAACAAAAGTTGTATCCAAGATGGCCGACTTCTAAATGACCACCATGGTCACCACCCATCTTGAGGAGTTTGCCTCCTCACATATACTAATGTGCCACAAACAGGACTTTAATATCACGGTGTATCCATATAAATGGCCCTCCCTGTACTTGGTGCGTCACCCATCTTCGTGATTTACTGAGTAACTAACCCATAGTGTCCACAATGAGATCAAGCTGTCCATTGTAGACTGTGACTTTAACTCCAGCAGTCAGCAGCTGGTCAACTATGTCCACCACTGGCTTCATAAAGTCTCCTGCCATGTTAGTGAAGACCTCATCAGCCTGACCTGAGGTCACAGCAAAAACAGGAGAGGGAACAAGGTTTTATGATGTTTAGTATTTTCAAGCATCTAAAATGAAAGGACAAACAGTTCCTTGATCTTTCACTTCAAGAAATCGTACCTCCCCATGTGACATTGTCAGGAATGATACCCAGCTTCTTCCTTATTGGTCCATTCATCAGCTGACTCAGGGACTGGCTGTGGAGGGGGCGAATGTGACGATGTTTCTGCAGACCTGGTATAAAGTAGGAAGAGCATCAGTAGATAGTCATCGAAATTTTTTTTTTACTTTTTACTTTTACTTTACATTTAGACTTAAGTAGGACAGGTTTATTTTAAAATCACCAAACCCATGTGGTCTAGTTTACTAACTAGATGGAATCATTTAGATCAGAGTCTTACTGATAAAGTCCAGCCCTGCAGAAGAGGTGAGCTTCTCATCTGAACTCTGAGTTAGGATGTTGTAGAAGTTGACTCCATTGGTATTCTTAAGGAAAACCAAAAATAAGACAAAACAATACATAAATATGGCAAAAACTACTTTATTAACATTTTGTTTACACAAAAATATAACATATCTTCAGTGTGTATGCTCCTAGCCAAAGGTGACCATATTAATATATAGTTGTACTAATAGTCAGCTCAGTTAAACAGGTTATGCATGTATAACAGAATAAAAGCTAAAAGCAACAGCGATTCCATACACACACTATCTTATAACACTGTTGAAGAGATCATATCAGTTTCCACTATCAGTCAGATATGTACATCAGAAGTTTATGATGTACATAGGCAAACATGGCTTCTCAGCTTGACAGGCTGAAGCCATTTTTATTGGGACACAGATTTGCCCATGAAAACATTGGCCGATGCAGATTCCAAAGAATGGAGTCAAGCAGAGTTAATTCTGCTTCCAGAGCCATGAACAAACTATGGCCACAAGATGGCAGTAACTTCAAGAACAATGCAAACAGGTGAGAAGTTTTACGACAAGGTTGTTTGAGATGAAAGGAGAGATGCTTTCTCTTTTGTATGTTTAAATTAATGTCTGTTGGTAGATTTTACTAGACAAGCACTGCTTGCCCTGATTGCCCCGATGGAACACCACTTCCATAAAGCAATTTAAGATTAGACAATGCATTAAATATCCAGCAAGCATTTTCTCCAAATTATGTAGTGTTGTACAAACCCGCTCTACGGCAGACTCCGTCATAGACCACAGCTCAGTCGCTTTAAGAAACTGGCCCTGCTCCACGGCTTGCTTCACTGCCTCTGCTGCCTTACTGACATCTGCCAGGCCGTAATCATCCAGGAGGGACTGCAGACAGAATCATATGGAAGCTCAACACAATGGACAAAAAGACTCTGTGTTACATACACTGTATATGAAAGATCATCGTAGCTTCATAATCTCAACAGTGTCATCATTTTTTGTAAATGATGACACTGTTGAGATTAGATGCTAATTTCAGGTCATAGTGAATGCAAAATGGAGTTCATTTAGTAAGTTATGATCACTATTAGAGACAGAAAGGAGGATAAACTGATTATGCTAAAGGAAAAAGAACCCAATGATAAGTGGTAGCCAATGAGCTCGCAACGTTTTTCAGTCAGATCCATGTTTCACTCATCACATCCGGTTTTAAAACCCCAAGATCGCAATGGTGAAAATGCAGGATTGTACCAACTGGTGACATCAAGACAGGTTCATATATGCAGTCTATGGTGTGTTACTTACAGTGGTGTAGAGATATGGTCCCCATGTCATAACAGAGTCTGTGGATGAAACAAAAGTGTATCAACAGAAATTCACTCAGCCTTGCTTGAAGTTTTACATAAAAGAATTCTCAGTTTTTAACGCCAACAGCAAAAACCTGCCATTTGTTCTCATCCTATGGTTAAAATGAAGTCTTTCTTGGCACATGGTGTTGATACTTAATATCTGATACTGACCCAGTGGTGAAATCCATGAGTCTCCAAGTGCCACACCAGAAAAGTTGCATTTGACTGTCCCTTGGGTTATGGCCTATAAAAAGATGAGAGACACAAATGAATGGTTTTATTTATTTTTTACTAATTTCTACATTGTAGATACATACTGACGACACCAAATATATGAAGCAAGATACATGGAATGATGTAACAAAGAAAAATATTGATAAATAAATATGTTTTATATTTCAGATTCTTCAAAGTAACCACCCCTTTGCTTTGTTGACAGGGCTGCAAACCCTTGGCCTTCTCTCAGTGAGCTTCATGATGTAGTCACCTGAAATGGTTTCACGTCACAGGTGTGCTGTGTCAGGGTTCATTTGTGGAATTTTGTGCCTTCTTATTGGGGTTGAGACTGAGAGACTGTGTTGGACAGAAGTCGTGTTAGTACACAGCTGACAGTCCCATTTGATAACTGCTAGAATTCATATTAGTGCGAGAACCAATCAGCTAAGTAAAGAGAAACAGCCCATCATTACTTTAAGAACTGAAGGTCAGTCAGTCCAGAACATTGCTAACTTTGAATGTGTCCCCAAGTGCAGTCGCAAAACCATCAAGTGCCTTAATGAAACTGGCTCACATGAGGACGCCCCAGGAAAGGAAGACCAAGAGTCACCTCTGCTGCTCAGGATAAATTCATCCGAGTCACCAGCCTCACAAATCTCAAGTTAACAGATTAGAGCTCAGATAAATGTCACACAGAGTTCCAGTAGCAGACACATCTCTACATCAACTGTTCAGAGGACACTGTGTGAATCCGGCCTTTATGGTCAAATAGCTGCTAAGAAACCACGACTAAGAAAAAGCAACAAGCAGAAGAGATTTGTTTTGGGCAGAGAAACACAAGGAATGGACATTAGACCAGTGGACATCTGTGCTTTGGTCTGATGAGTCCAAATTGGAGATCTTTGGTTCCACCCACCATTTCTTTGTGCAAAGCAAAAAAGGTGAAAGGAAGTTCCTACTGTGAAGCATGGAGGAGGAGGTGTGATGGTGTGGGGGTGCTTTGCTGGTGACACAGTTGGGGGTTTGTTCAAAATTGAAGGCACACTGAACCAGCATGGCTACCACAGCATCCTGCAGCGGCATGCCATCTCATCAGGTTTGTGTTTCATTGGACCATCATTTATTCTTCAACAACAATGACACCAAACACACCTCCAGGCTGTGTAAGGACTGTTTGATCAAAAAGGAGAGTGATGGAGGCCTGGCCTCCACAGTCACCTGACCTAAACCCAGTGGAGATGGTTTGGGACGAGATGGACCGCAGAGTGAAGGCAAAAGAACCAACAAGTGCTCAGGATCTCTGGGAACTCCTTCAAGACTGTTGAAAAACCATTATAAGTGACGACCTCATGAAGCTCATCCAGAGAATGCAAAGAGTGTGCAAAGCAGTAATCAAAGCGAAGGGTGGATATTTGGAAGAATCTAAAATATAAAACATCCTTTGAGTTGTTTACTATATAATTCCATATGTGTTCATTCATAGTTTTGATGCCTTCAGGGAGAATCTACAATGTAAACAGTCATGAAAATAAAGAAAACCCATTAAATGAGAAGGTGTGTCCAAACTTTTGACTGGTGGTACAAATGGCCATCATCTGATTTCATACAGCATACCTATCAATTTAACATTGCGAATGTCAGCTATATTTATAAAGCACATTTCATGTTACTTAACTCAATCAATGTGCTTTAAACAGAATATAAATCATTAACAGCTCTAAATATCTCTCTCATAAAATATAAAAAAATATGTGACCAGCTAAAAAAATAAAACAAACTACAATAAAAGTTATTGCTTAGTTCTCCAGAAGAACAGGCTTTTTTTTCTTTAAACGTCACGTTGTCTCTACTTCCCTTTTCTATCACATGACATCTTTATTACTGGGACTTTCCAATAGCAGGGAGCTCACACTGAACTGAATGCTGTGCAAAGAACAACAGAAAGATCCCAAAATAAGTCACCTCACCTTGCTGAGCTCTAAGGAGATAGCAGCTGCCATCTTCCCTCCATATGACTCAGAGAAAATGTAGAAGGGGATGCTCTGAAAAGAACAGAACAGTACACTTTAGGTCCTTTAATACTAATGTGTTTTGGAGTCACTTTAGACAACGTTTGATGAGCCCATCTTTCTGACAAACAGGCAAAAATAAAAATAAAAAATGCAATAATGGACATACCTGGAACTCAGGCTTTTCTGAGAAGAAGTGTTTGAGCAGCACCAGCATGTCTGAGGCTACAGTGGACACATTGGTAGCATAGGCATCTGGCCTGTCTGTGTAGCTAAAGCCAGTGCCCACAGGGTTATCTACAAATAACAAATTGGCTGCCTGGACCTAAAGGTGACACACACACACGTCAGCATGCTAATCTATTCATTCATACTTTCTTTGAAGCACTCTTCAGTTACAGTAAATCTTTACCCAGCTTGTTTTTCTGGGCTCTAGATCTCTGTTCAAGGGTCCAATTTCCTCAAAGTTGCCAAAGCCAGTTCCAGATCCTCCTGGGCCACCCTAAAACACACACACACACACACACACACACACACACACACTTATATTTGCCATTTAACTCAGCACAAGCCACATTCGTATTAAATGAGCCATTAACGTACACGTCTCTATTACTGTTTGTTTGTTTTCGGTGGCAGGGGGTGGGATCAGAAAAATAATGCAATACAAGGTCATAAAGTGGAAAGTTTAAAATTAGACCATAATTGTTCCTCTTTTGTAGTTAGGAATAAAAACAACACTGCCATTACTCACTCTTACCACCTCTCAGTCTGAGCCCCATTCCATTTTTAACCAAAGGCCTGATCATTTGATCAGACGGGGACACAATCTCTGAACATCACAACTTCCTGCAGACATCACTGTACAGGAAGATGGAATGGTAGCATGATGCTGCACATGTTTGAGAATGCAACCATGCATGTGCTCGATTTGTCACAGACCTGATTGTTAAGCGATTAATGATGCTCAGCAAACAGCTTCAGGGGATTTCTTAGCTTCCTGTGGACTTTATTATTTATTCAATCAGTATTTGCATACAACGGGCAAGACAGACAGTTGATATGGGATGAGAATCACTAAATAAGACATAAATACTTGAAGCATTATTAGTCTTGTGGACTTTTGTTCCCCCTCAGAAACATACAGACAAGACTGACCCCCACTTTCCAGTCTTACTCCAACTAATAGTTGAACGCTTGAGTGTCTGGGGATGGATCACTCTCTGTGTCCAGTACAAAAAAAACTTTTGCATGCTTCAACTTGAATGAACTACAAAAATATATGATACCGTACAGACAGTGCAGGTATTGTAGGTGCAGACTGTAGACAGCCTACTGCCTAAATGAAAAATAACTTTTTAAGCTGTCAGCATAAGGTCGTGGGGGAAGTTGCAGGCAAAGTTAGGAATTCAAAGTTTAAATTGCTATATAGGTTATTTATTTATTCGTGTAAAAAGAAAATCTCATTGACAATTTATTTGGTCTAAACGTAATGGGACTGATACTAAGCGACTAAACACGCGTAAAATGTTCGTAAATGGGACGAATCGGGAGTTTGATTGAAATGCTGACAACGCTGGAAGCCCAGTTAAGGTGGAAAACAAAAATCATGAAGTCCTACCTGCAGCCACATGACCAGAGGCAGGTCCTTGTACTGGGCTTGTACACTGTCAGCATAATAGAGCCACCAAAACATGTGGGCCCCGTCTCTCACCTCCACATAGTTCCAGGCTTCTTTGCTCCGCAGAGCAGAGGGGAGCCCTGCGCAGAATTCAATCACATCCACTTTGTTAACTTGGTGTTCGGTTACAGTGTGACAGTGTTACATCGTCATTCTACCAGAAACAATAAACCAGTCTGTGATGAGCGATCAAAACGTTACTTTCGTTTTGAAGTCAAAGTGGGAGGTAAAAAAACCCCCGAGAAGAAGTCTGTAAGAGCCTCGTCCACAGTGCGGATATCTTACCTTTAGACAGCACAACGCTGAGTAAGAAACACAAAGTAAAGTCTACTCGGAAGGAACCCATCGTTAAAGTGTCTAGCTGTAAAGGCTCCGCATAATTTCAACTGCAACGAGAAATCACATGACCAAACCCGTGGTCAGCTGACCGACACGTTTTTTTAAATATTGCGTCACAAAGTAAAGTTGGAATAACCTCAGAGCACTGAAGGGAGTAAAGTGACCTACGGACTCTGAAAAACCTCAATGAACATCAAAAGAAAAGAAGAAAAGACGATGAGTTTGATCTAACATTCATTTCAAATCCCAGACACACTTAATTTATCCCCAAGGGGCAATTAACAATTAAAACAGGCACAGAGAGCACTGCACCTCGTAAGACAGACATAAAGCATCAATATAAATGCGCACAGTTCAGACAAAGTGAGCAGTTCAGTTATAAAAGAAACGGCAAGGAGGCAGGAAAGGCTCAGAGTTTAGGTGCAGAACTGCTGTATTGGGATAAAAGTGACTCTCCTACTGTGTCCTACAGAGACATACACGCTGATAATAGCTAGAACCATTTTAGATTTGACTTGTTTCCCCTCATTTTCAATCCAGTTTTTGTGTACTATGACATACTGCAGCCTTAGGAATGGCCTGTTTACAGCGACCTTTTCATTCAGACCATTTCCGACACGGCTTTGGCCAAGAGTAGATGGATCAAGGTCTTAATATATCTCTTTTTTTATTTTTCCAGGTCTTGCTGGATTTTTCCTATTTCTAGCAGACATGGATTCCAGAAACTGGTCATCTGATGTAGACAGTGCATCTAGGCTTGCCACTTTTTCTTTGGTCCTAATGTTTTTCTTTTTCGTTTTTTAAGGAAAATCTGATAACCATGCTGATATAAGTTGTCTATTATGTGTAGACAGACCAGTGGTTCAACTGTGCATTTTTAATGCTTGAATGAGTCATAAAGTCAGTTTTAAGGACTTTAACAAAAAATCCCAAGAAGAATGAAGATAAGCTTTTATTCAAGTCATTTTTCAGTTCAGTTTGAGCTTAGTTTAAAGTTACGACAAGAGCCTCTGGTGAATATTTGGCTGCGATGGAGATCGGTAATAATTCAGTACTTCCTCCACGCCGGCAGAGGTCAATATTGTAAACGAGGGTATTGACAGCGCCAAACACGTGCGCCTCACTTCCGTTGAAAAGTGATAATTTAAAATAAAAGTCTGAGACTACAAACGAATACGTGATAAGTTGATATGATGTGGGTATAGCTGTCATTACAGAGTTATTATTACTATAATAATCTTTTCTTTGAATAGGGAAATGAAATACATTTGAGTTTGCACTCTTATTTTGAAGAGCGGAAGTGTCGTCTTTGAGCTCGCAGAGGTAGTACAGCAGCCGGTGTGTTTTGGTGCTGTAGCCGTCATGGCTGCCCACAGTAACAACTTTATCCGACTGCGCCTGTACTTTGACTACCCGCCGCCGGCTGTCGTCGGTTGCCGCATGTGCTGGCTGCTCGTAGACCTAAACGTGTGTCGCGTGGTGGCCGACCTGGAGAGCGTCATCAGGGAGAAGTTTGAATTCAGCGGCGGGAGCATCCTCAGCCTGTTCATAGAAGACTGCTACCTGCCGCACACGGAGAGCATCTACGTGGTGCGGGACAACGACAGCGTCAGGTGCGCGTGCTTTGTTAGTTGTAACTTTCAAAGCGCTGACAGATCCTGGCATATTTAATACGAGTTATTTAGTTACAACATGTCTCTAAACACTCAGCTCAGTACCATGTGGACGCTGCTTGCTTGCCTAGCTCTGGGTGGTATGAACAAAAACCTGGATCGTGGCACGGTATATCATGATTTTTTAGACACTTTGTCGTCATAAAGGGGAAAAACGTTAATAAAATACAACTAAAAACATCCTTTCAGTGTTATCTATTCTTAGGCTCTGTTTGCAAAAATGAAATACGCGTATTTGGCACAGGGCTATTGAGTGAAGTGTGGATTTGAAACAAACTTCATGTAGACTTAATTTTCCAAAATTTGTGGCACCATTTATTCTCCTGTCACCCCAGAGTCGAGTCTGTACTAATCTAATTTGAAGTATGCACCAATGTAACATACTTCAAATGACCAACACACCTCAAGTTTGTTAAGTTTAAGTCTTAACATAAGCGACACAATATTTAAATTCACACGTATTCATTTTGTTAGTTCAAAAGCTACAACAAACCAAATGCTGTATGCTTTACAACAGTCAGTTTTTCAGTATTCTGCACTGCCATCTGGGGTTCAGATCTGTGTGGGTTTCCTCTCACAACACAGAGATCTGCATGTTGGACAGACTGCTGATTCTAAATCATGTGTAGGTTTAAATGTGCTTTTGTGGTTGCCTGCTGTTTCTCAGTGTTAGCCCTGTGTCATCAAGAGTGTGTCTTAAGGTTCCAACTTCCCTGTAAGGGTTGGATAACTAGTAACTAAGTAAACAGGTTTGACGTTCATTTCGGTCATCTGTCCGTCCGTGAGAAGCAGGGTACACCCTGGATAGTTTGCCACTGACCTTTTTATTTGTGTCAAGGAAATTTGACATAATAAATCCATTGTATAATGTATAATGTTCAACTATTCCTTTAAGATGTGTTCTGTTTTTGTGTCAGGGTGAAGGTGGGCTGGATGAATGAGTTGAATGGATACAGCAGTCATCCAGATGCAGCAAGTGAAAGCGGCAGAAAGAGACGGCGAGCCACAGAAGACACTGTGCCAGAAGAAAATGGAGTGAGTGTCGAATGGAAGAAGAAAAAGAGGAAGAAAAATAACGAGGACAGAATGACAGACGGTGCCAACCTAGTGGCAAGTGATGACCAGAATGAGAATGTACAGGGAAACCCCACAGAGAAGAAAGAGAAGAAGAAAAAGAAGCCAAAGGAAAAAGGTGCTCCTGCTTCTCCCAAACCAGCTGATCTCCCGAAGATTCCAGCTGCTGTCAGCCGGCTGAGTAAAAGCACCAAGAAGCTCCAAGCATCAAAACCACAAAAAGCCTCCTCTTCAGATTCCAGTAGTAGCAGCAGTGATGAAGATGTCGTACCCAAAAAAACAACAAAAACACCCACCTCCACTCCTGCTCCCTCCAAGGTCCCATCAAACACAAAACCTGCCCCCAAAAAACCTCCACAGTCATCGTCATCCTCTTCAGAAACAGAGTCTTCTCCTGATGAGGCTGCCAGTGTGAAAATCCAGCCCAGAAACAAACCTTTAAAAACCACGGCTACCAGCTCAGAATCAAGTCAGGCTCCTTCAGCCCCGCAGCCTACAAACGATAATCCAGAACAGACCGCCAGCATAGCCGAGCCACCTCATACAGCAGCAAAGGGTTCCAACTCGGACAGTGAAGACGAGATCCAGCTGGTGATACGAAGGCCGCTGCAGCAGCCCAGAGGTGGCATAGGTATTCAGTCTCCTTGGCAAGGTCGCGGCAGAGGGAAAGCCAGATGTGGCGGTGGTCAGGGAGCAAGTGTTACGGGTGGGGGTAGAGGAGGAGCAAGCAGAGGGAACAGTAGCAGCTTTGGGTCCAGCTATAATGGAGCCACAGAGCCGTCTTACCAGAATGATTCACTGACCAACACGTCAGTGATCCTGCAGGTTTGTCTGCATCTGAAGCCTAAAATTTAAGTGTAATATCTGCTCTCAAGTAAAATGAATTAAAAGGCATTCTTGACTTTCTGTCTCCATTTTTAGAAGGAAGCTGTGAGTGTACCTAAGCAGGACTACAACTCCATGCCCCTGTTAGCTGCTCCTCCACAGGTGGGGCAGAGGATTGCCTTTAAGGTGGGTGTTGTAAGCTGCAGTCATCTCCAGGTTAAAAATGAAAGCTATCAGCCCTCATACTGTTGTTCTGAAGGAGTTTTAGGGCTACACTAAGAAAAAAAATACTATTGATGATTTTGAGAATAATGTCATACTTTTATTTTGAAAAAAAAAGTCTAAATCTGCTGTACCCTCTGCCTTCTGTAGATGAGGTAGTGAAACAGGCTGATCAGCCCTCTTACAATACAGCATACTCCCTCTTTAATGCACAAGGATGTAGACATCGATGACCTTGCATCTGTCCACTGCAAGCCATTTCAATTTGTACAAATCAGGTCAACTCTTCCAAGTTTGCTTTTCTGTGCCTTGTTTGTTCAACATCCTTATCAGCTGTAGTACACTGTTGTAGCTAATATACTGTAGAACACTCAAAATTAGCTTAACTTTGGGGCGGGGGGACAGTTATCAAAGATTTTCTGTTCAGGTGTAAACTTATGTGAAAAATCGAAATGCTTCACAGACCGTGGCTCACGGGGTTGGGAATCGCATCTGTAACCAGAAGGTCGCCGGTTCAATCCCTGGGCTCTCTGTCCTGGTCGTTGTGTCCTTGGGCAAGACACTTTACCCTACTTGCCTACTGGTGTTGGCCAGAGGGGCCGATGGCACGATATGGCAGCCTCGCTTCTGTCAGTCTGCCCCAGGGCAGCTGTGGCTACAACCGTAGCTGCCTCCACCAGTGTATGAATGTGAGAGTGAATGAATAGTGGCATTGTAAAGCGCTTTGGGTGCCTAGAAAAGCGCTACATAAATCCTATTATTATTATTATAAGCCATGAGTTTATCTTACAGTGCAGTATTTTATGTAATGTTTAAATCCAGTGTTCTCTAAGCAAATACACTGTTAGTGAGCCTTTGGGATTTTTTTCTCCTCTGCAACTCTTTATAGAGAAGTCGAAAAAGTCAAAAAAGCTGCTGTGACTGAATAGCAGCAGTCAAAGGAGCTTGCAAAGAAAAGCGTCTGGACTTCTTTAAGTTACTTGAAGACGTTTCACCTCTCATCCGAGAAGCTTCTTCAGTTCAGTTCTAAGGTCAAATGGTGGAGAGTCCCAGATATAAACCTAGTGGGAGTGACCCCCCACAGAGGGACAAAAGGATGATCCTCTAATCGCCTGAGCCAAGGTGGGAAACTGGGCGTGGGTCCCAATCAGCCAGAGTTTCGGGTGTGTTCATTGTGAAACCTGGCCCCACCTTATCATGCGAATTCCTGAGGTCAGATGGCCCAGGATGTGAGTGGGCGTTAAGGCGTCTGGGAAGGGATCTCAGAACTGGATTATAGATGGCAGAGAGTTGGTGTCGTAAACCCCCGCCTCTGTTCAAAGATGGTCGCTCACAGTGGACATAGATGCTTCTTTCACTCCTCTTTCAAACCATCTGTCCTCTCTGTCCAAAATGTGAACATTGGCATCCTCGAAAGAGTGTCCTTTATCCTTAAGATGCAGATGGACTGCTGAGTCTTGTCCTGTGGAGGTGGCTCTTCTATGTTGTGCCATGCGCTTGTGAAGTGGCTGTTTGGTCTCTCCAATGTAGAGGTCTGGGCATTCCTCGCTGCACTGTACAGCATACACCACATTGTTAAGTTTGTGTTTTGGCGTTTTGTCTTTCGGGTGAACCAGTTTTTGTCTGAGCGTGTTGCTGGGTCTGAAATGCACCGGGATGTCGTGCTTGGAGAAAACTCTCCTGAGTTTCTCTGATACACCGGCTACATAGGGGATGACAATGTTGTTGCGTCGTCCTTCTTATCCTCCCTCGCTGGTGTCTGGTCTTCTTTTCTGTGCCTCTTTGCTGACTTTAAGAACGCCCATTTAGGATAGCCGCACGTTTTGAGTGCTTCCTTTACATGTGTGTGTTCCTTCTTTTTTCCTTCAGGCTTAGAGGGAACATGTTCTGCCCGGTGGTGTAGGGTCCTAATTACTCCAAGTTTTTAGTCCAATAATTACTCCAGTCTTTGCAAGCTCCTTTGACTACGATGACCTGGATGACTGAGAACCTTCACAGACCTGAATAGCAGCAGTTTGCCCTGCCTAGCTAGAGGCTAGCTCGTTAGCTACAGTGGTTCAGAAGCTAACCACTATGGGTAGCAGTCGCTAAGAATTAGGAACCATGTTTTACAAAGATTTTTGTGAACCCATTATTAGCAGCTTTTTATGTTGTTTAAAACTGCATCCACAGTGGAAGCAGTTAGTTTGTTGCCCATATCTTTGAAGCTGATGGCAGGTCACCTTTGAGTATTTCGGTTGCCTAGGTAACCCACTAATATATTTAAGTAGCTCATAAGTCAATCACCAATTTTCAGCTTTTCTCATAGGTAGTCCTTTAATTGTTTATCCTGTCCACTTTGGATCACCAGTCAGGGCTCCAGAGTGCGACCAAATTTTTCAATGGTGCGACTAAAAAAATAATTGGTCGCACCACTGCGACCAACTGTTCGGGTAACCAAAAAAAAATTAAAAATCTCTGCAACTCTCCGTGTGGTCAGCAACAGACACACATTATGCCCCTATCGTGGACTAAACCAATCAGAGATAGTCAGGGGCAGGACCTCTCTGATTGGCCTTGGTCCAGTTGAAAGTGCAGGTGGAAGTGGGAGGTGAGTAGCTTGAATAAAGCGATATTGATTCATTAAATCCTGAATCGACTTTTAAATATAAATGTGTTTTACCAGAAACACCAGATTCTCAGATTAAAGCTCACAAAACTATTTCTAGAACCACCAAACAGCAAATGAGAGCAGGTACATGGATTCCACACAAAGACGTAAACACAGACCTGACCCGACGCATCAGAATCAGCTTTCTCTTTCTCGGCTTTCTCACCCGACGGCCCGTAGACGGATACGTTGTCGGAGCTCAACGATCCTGATGCGTCCGGTCCGCTCTGTGTTTACGTCTTTTTGCGCTGATTCTGAGCTGCAGGTTTTGTCTCTCTCCAACCAAACTTCACCGAGCCAGCAGCAAAAGAAGCAGCAAACTACGCTTCACATTTGATCAATGTCGTCATGAATTCCCTCTGACTTTTGCTGTTTTGCTTCCACCACGAAAAAATCACACTTCATGCACAGCTCTCTCTCTCTCAGTTACTTTCACACAAAGGCATCTGCTGTGATGTTCACAATTCTGATGAAGTCTCACATGTATCAGTACTGATAAATGATCAGAATTAGAATATTTCTGACTGTCTGAGGTTAAATTGAATAGAATCAGGACTTTGAGAACCGGAATCGAATGGATTATAGAAATCAGTGATGATACCCAGCCCTAATGAGCAGCCTAGGTCTGACAGAAGTGGATGTAGCTGTGGGTAATAAGAAAAGATGAAAAGAAAGCACTTTAAGCACAAGATTGTTAGTTAATAGTTTAGAAATGAATGTTGTCAGTATGGACTGCAATTTCCCCCCCAAAAAAGTGCACATGTAAAACTGCGGTGTTAAGCGATGCGGTTGAAAAATTTGAGTGCGCCTAACTTTTTAAAGGTGCGCACCGGTGCACCCATGGCAAAAAGTTAGTCTAGAGCCCTGCCAGTGGTTATTTTGCCCATAATTGCCTGCAGTTGCTTGTAGCACACACACCTCCCACCTCAGGTCCCAGCACGTCTTTTATCGGGGAGCCATGGCTAGATGATGGAGCTCAGGTGTGTGTCAGACTCCCCTGACAGGCACCCTGAACCCGCTGCTCCACCCCTCCCCTGCGGCTGAGCCACAAACCACACCCTGCCGCACTCACATTTTTTCAGCTTATTGAAACCAAAGATTTCGGCCATTTCTGCTTCAATTCTATTTTTAAAGATAATAAAATACATCATTTTAGTATGTAATGCTTAAAGGTCAAAGGTCAGACATCAGTGTGTTGTTATAAAAGCAGGGTAATATTATAATTATGAGGGCATATTGTAATAAAATAAAACAAATACATGGCTGGCTGCTTCATGTCAAATTTCCTTGGGGAAGATACTAAGTTGCTCTCTGATGCATTGTAATAAAAACATAAAGCATCACAGATGTATTACAGCCCTCGCTCTTCGAGGGGAGTTGCGCTGTCAGAGTGCTTTTGTTTCCTCTGTGTTATTGTAGCGCCTCTGCCTTACAGAATAAAGCCCCCTTAAAGCGACTGCTGTTGTGATTTGAAGCTATATAAATAATAATGTGTGAATAAAAAAAGTGAATTGCATTCATTTCCTAATTCTATGTGTTTAAATGCAGCTGCTGGAGCTAACTGAAAACTACACACCAGAGGTATCTGAATACAAGGTGAGGGCAGTCAGTTGTGATGACCTAATCACAACCTTGGAATGATGTTACTAATAAAAGCTTATTTAATAATATCTAATATGGTATAAACTGTCATTCGTACTCTATGACCAACTGTGGTTCTGTTTATATTAGGAGGGAAAGATTGTGAGTTTTGACCCAATCAACAGACAAATTGAACTTGAACTCCTTAATGTCTCTCAAGGTAGGAGATCAGTTCACTGCTGGCATACAATATCATAACTGTGTATAATCATGCCTTTTTAAAAATAATGTATCATGTAAGTAATTATATCAAAATTTAAAAGACGACTCCTGATGTCTTTGAATTGTCAGCACCTAATTAAACTGGTCATGTCACTGGTAGTGATATATAATACGTTACAGTGAAAACCTTTTCATTTTCAGAGAACTGAACACTTTCTCAGAAGAAGTTAAGAGATTTAAGAATTAACCTTCCTAATTTATTTCTGTTTCTAATGATTCCTAACTTGTTGCTTCTTCCAAAGCTTCCGTAGAACCTGGAAAATTTGATCTAGTCTATCAAAATCCAGATGGCTCCGAGAGGGTGGAGTATGCTGTGTCCAGAGGGTCTTGGGTAAGACTTTATGTGCTGTTAATAACCCTCTGAAGCCACAGGTAGTGTAAAAGTAAAGCCAGTGTGGGTGTGCTTTAAATCTGCTGTTTTTTAATGGAGCTGGTCACAAAGTGCACAGCAGATTTATCAGAGCTACTTGAGTCAATCTGCTGCTGCTGAATGTGACACTGATAAGAGCAAAATAAAACCATGAGATAAGAGGCTAAATATATATGTATGGATGCTGATTAGGGTGATAATTCTGTGGGTGTGACCCTTTATCACCCTTTTTACATTACATACATTAGGTCATGTTACTTTATTATTTAATAAATAAATTATCCCCCCCCCCCCCCCCCCCAAACCCCCAAAAGGTGTGATTGTTTTAGACATTTCTCTTTTTTCATGAGTTAACAGGACCACATATCACTCGTCTTAGCTGCCAGTCAGTTTGAGATTGATTTTAAGGTTTTACTGTTTGTTTTTAAGCCTTTGAATGGGTAAGTGCTGTTTCGGTTTTTGTAAAGCCTTTACACTCCGAATAGATCAAAATCAGAATACTTTATTAATCCCTGTGAAAATTATGTGGTTACAAGTTTTATTTTCGACCCTCTGGATTGAAACGTGGGTCGCTGGTTTCCTGGTCCTCCTCAAGTCCACAATCATTTCCTTGGTCTTTGTCACGTTGAGCTGCAGATGATTCTGCAGCTCCACAGCCCAGTACTCTGTCTCATTGCCCCCACTGATGCATCCAGCTAGCATCCTACAACCATCATCTGAAGATGGCAGGTCTCTGTGCCGTGGCTGAAGTCTGTGGTGTAGAAGGGGAATAGGAAAGCGGAGAGCACAGTCCCTTGTGGTGCTCCAGTGTTGTCAGACTCGGACACAGTGCTTGCCCGCTGGTCTACATCATCGTAGACACGATTGAATTTATTGTCTTGCATTGTTCTGTTCTCTTAGCTGCACAGGTCTTATTTTTAATTGTGCTGTATAAATAAATCTGACTTGACTAGTCCTTAAATTAACATGTTTACTTTCTTCTCATAGGTGACAGAACGGTGGGAGTCTCTGCTGGAGCCAAGACTCATCATTTAAGTTTGAGAGAAATAGTGAATTCATACGCCCACATAGTTATTTTTTTAATGACCTGGACTTATCTTTTAAAAGCTAAAACATCCAATGGTTTTGATTCTGGTCCATTTAAACTTTCTTATCTGTGCTTCTCTGTTAGCACATTTTTAACAGCTCTGTTTAAACTGGGTTTAGAGATGAAATGGTTTTTATGCTTAAATCAGCTGAAGGGATGAGTAATGATTTTGAGCACTGGGCCACACTGTAATGGTTTTATTTTTTGTACAGAGATGTGACTGTGATAAGTCTTGTATAAACTGTTTTTTCAAATAAAAAGAACTGCATCCTCAGCCACATCCTCAGGGCAAAATTTTAGTGTGTTATCCACAAAATAATATTTTGCATATTCATTATCTGACTGTTTTATTTTGTAACAAAAAGACCTTGCTCAGAATTGATTTTGAAAAAGTGTTTAACCTAAAATGTAATTATGCTGATAATTAACAAAACACACACTTTTCAATTTTAACTGTTGTGATTTTCTTTTTTCCCTCAAATCCAGCACTTAAACGATTATTGTGTTTTCACTGACTGTTGTCATTTTGTTCTCAACAAATTACCTAATGTACGTCAGTGAAGGTTTTCAAGGTGAACATTTCATTCATCTAGATCCAACCGGTGATTTATGTGTTCCTTTAATTTTTTGAGCAGTATTTGTCCGCTTGAAATATTACCGTTTCCAAATAATACATTAATTCTTAAGTTTTCTTATTCAGTTTTCTGGAAGTCAGTCATATACTAAAAATTCTTTTTACGACGTGGTTAGTTCAGAGTTCAGTTATAGTAGCTAACATTTATGTTAATTTGTACTATTTATACTAATTTTATGTTTAAATTAAGTCGACTTTTTTGTTTCCCAATGTTAATTAAATATTCTTATTGCTTAGTTTTCATGTGGTAGGCTAAATAGTCTTACATGGTATGATTGAGTATTTCAATCTTGTGTGTCATATAGTTCTTTTATTATTGGCCAAACTGGGCTTCCATACATTTTATACATTGTCGTCAAAAGCGGGAGGAAAGTGACAGCACACCTGGATTATGAATTAGCAACTGGCCTGTGACGTAATGCCTCGTGACGAACTCGTAAGTCGTCGCGTATTTCCGACACTCCTCGCGCCTCTTGAGCGTGCCGTGCTGCTTGTATAACAGTAGCGGTACCAGTCGGTCCGGCGGAGCTGAAGGCTGGGATGGTGATGGCGACCGTCGGAGTCGGTGTCTTGCAGTCCGTTTGATTGAGGAAAACCAGAATATAAGCTGTGTGTGTGTGCAGCGCGAAGCCTGTATAATGGAAGGACGTGCCTTTCCCGAACAAGAACAGCTCCTACAGTTTTTGAGGAGGCTCAAGGAGGTTTTCGACGTCTGTGACGAGGATGCTGACGGCTTCATCCGGGTGGAGCACTTGATGGACCTCGGTCTTCAATTCGGTCAAGGAGACGAGGTGAGAGGCTGGAAGGGACTGGGTAACAAAGGACAAATAGCACATCTGCATTCATATTCGTATAATGTTTCCAATATGGTGAATCTGTAATACGTGGAGCTTTTAACAACAGACAACCTGTCCTGCTTATTAACAGTCACAGGTGTGTTAGAGGTGCCAGCAGCTTATTTGCTGCGGTATGACATAGGACAGGCTACAGGAGACTTGACATCCTCGGTGGTGGCTGACATGCTTTGTCTTGCGTTTCCCATTCACTTAAACTGTTCCAGCCTCACAACATTAGGAAAGCTGAAGACTGACGACAATGGGGGCATTACAGCCTCTGTAAAATTAGAAAGCCTAATAATGCAGCTTTACTGCTTATAGCTACACTTTTATCAATGATGAAGGTCTTCTGTAATCCCCCCTCCCCAATAGGGGTTAACTAATACATCAGTCTCAGTGGCTGTATAAAGTCAGTGCGGGGGAAAACAATTCTGAAATCTGATTTTTGCAGCATCATAAAATACATTGTTTAATACAGGTGCTCTGATTTTGTCAGGATAAGAAACATGTTTGGCTATTTTAAAAACATAGTATTGTACAATATTGTAATATTATCCTAGATACTGACTGTACTAATAGAAGAAAGTGGGCAAATGCAGGATCCTGAGCAGTGCTTTGTTCTCCAGTCTGAATGTTTAGACTGGAGTGAAGAATTTCATTTGTCATTTAAACCTTGATAAGAAACATACAAAGTGAAATGGCTTTACATTCTGTGTGCAAGATCAGATATCAGCGTGTTTGTGTTGTTCCTAAAACACTGTGATAAATGTCGCCCTGAAACCTTCACTGCAGCTAAACAGTTTGTCCACACCTGGGACGAGCGTGTTTAAGGGGATTATGCCAGAAGGCCGAGCCACACGTAGATTTCCACACATAGTTACCGTGATTAACCATCGATGAGCCTTGCTTCAGTGGTCAGAGTTGATCCTGGAGATGCACCATATCTTTGTCATGCTTCTGACCCGTTGAGCTGTCAGGGAGCAGCTAATGAAAAATGTGATGCTATGTAACATTTTATTACAGCCCCAAATATGTGAAGTGATGTAGTATTTTATCAAAGAGTATTTAATATTTTCTGTAGCAGAATTATATAATTTTCCATATTGGATGATGATTTTTGTGTGCCATGATAATAACCCCAAGCAGGGCTATAGTCCCGAACCAGGGACCTAACTATATATATATATACACACACACACACACACACACACACACACACACACACACACACACACACACACACACAGAGTAGATCTTCAATTTATTTAGAAATATGCTTGTTGTTGTTCAGGTTTACATAAATAAGAAAGCTATATAAATAATAACTGATGACTTTAAGCGGGCTTAGTCTGCAAGTGTTTCCAGTCCTTTGCTGATTGAGTTTACATATTTGAAAAGGTGGAGTGATGTCTGCTTGTGACTGTGGAGTTTGCTTTAAAGTGCAACAGCGGCTGAAAACCCAGGACACATCACTAAAAATAGCTCAGCCATGCTAAAATGAAGCTACTTCCTCATGTCGCTCCTCCCCTCGTGCACTTCCACTCATCTCTGTGCTTTGTCTCCATGGGAACGGGAGCTTCACTAGATCTCCGCAAGTGGATTGGTTGATTATTAAGTAATTAAATGATCTGCTCAGCTGCTCAAAACAACTCAGGAGAACACCAGCAGCTCTGCATTTCTGTTTGTTCCAGCAGCGTCTGTGGATCGTGGGTTATACACACATCCTGTATTATTTCATCATATTTTTGAAGACATATTTCTGTATGTTTTGTGTAGAAATTTACTGCTAAAGATGTACATTTTTATATTTTATCATCTAAAATAAACAAATCCTATTGTGCTCATTTCGACCATACACCTGCATGCCTCTTTATTAGGTATACCTCGTTACTACTGGGTTGGATGTCATTTTGCCTTCAGAACTCCCGTAATCCTGCATGGCATAGAATTATCAAGGTGCAGGAAACTCCATGTTGACATGATAATATCACACAGTTGCTACAGATCCCCTATTCCACCCCATCCCACGCTCTATTGGACTGATATCTGGTGACGGTGTAGGCCATTTAAGTGCAATAAACTCCCTGTCATGTTCAAGAAACCAGTTTGAAATTTGTGACTTGTGTTGCATTCTGCTGCTCATAAAGTAATGCACATGATCAGCAACAACTCTCAGGTACAATGTAGGATTTATGCTCAGTTGCTACTAAAGGGCCAAAAGTCTCATAAGAAAATATTCCCACACTATTAAACTACCAATACCAACCTGAAGGCAGTGCAGGATGGATCCATGCTTTCATGTTGTTTATACAAAATTATGAGCCTACAATCTGAACGTCACGATTCGACCAGGCAATATTCTTATGATCTTCTGCTGTCCAGTTTTGGTGAGTCTGTGTGAACCGTATCCAGACTTTCCTGTTCTTAGCTGGCAGGACTCAGGCCATCTGGCACAAACAACCCTGTATGTTTGGAATCACTTAAATCACATTGCTTTCCCATTGTGGTACTCGATTAGGACTTAAGCAGGCTGTCTTTATCACATGTCTAAACACATTGAACTGCTGCCGTTCGATCTGATCAGATTATTTGCATTGATGTTCAGTTTGAACAGCTGTATCTAAGTGGCTGGTGAGTGTATGTGCATGCAACACTAATGTAGCTTTTTCATTGATCTGCTTCTGACCATAGATAATATAAAGGAGAATGTACCTATAGTAACACCCAGAGACACTAACAGCACAGAGATGAGCATTTCTGTCATCGCCACTTTGGTCTTTGAAAAATAGACGTGATGAGTGAGAGATCGCTCTTAGTAAGATTATGCATGCTTTGGTTAATGATATGTAATTGAATATACTCCAGTTATCCTCTTTTTGACAATTAGAATGATCAGAATTTACAAAATGAACTTCATGTTTTATTCAGCATGACCCAAAACGATTGGTTTATTCTTTTCAATGCAATATGTGAAAAACATGCTCATTTTAATACATAGGCCACCAATACTTCATTGCTGTTGATTTCTTTTTATACATACGAAAACACCTGATATCTTTTCATCTATGTCCACTCAACATGGCAGACTAAACTATTCATCACTTTAATGTGGACACGGCCAACTGGGATCTGGTGAGCTCTCTATTCTATATTTAGACGTTACTTTCTTCCCTCCTCTCACTGTTCTCTGAAGCGTTGCACATTTCATGTTAAGTAGATGGACACCACTATGTGAAACAAGTGCGACATTTATTAGCACAGAATCCCTCTTGTCGCAGTCGCTGGGTCTAATACGTTTCCTGGCTGAAAGCCTGACACTGAATCATTGTTGTTTTCCCCTTTGGCAGAATTATCTTCTCACTGTATGGTAAAAACTATTTTCAGACCAATTGGAAAGGTCTACCGCTGATGTACTGTGTTGTTAAATGTTTGTGAAACACAAAATCTGAGATATGAGAGCTGGCTGGCAAAGAGCACTCCACTCAGAGCTTTTATTTGGGGAAATTAAAAGCAGCATCCATAAACGTAATATGAATCCTTTTAGTTTATTAGCTTCTTGTACTTTTCTTTAGCCATTGAATACAATACTACATTTTATAGTCTTTGTAAAAACATGATATGAAATGTTTCAGCACTCTGAGCTGTATATTTCCATTTTCATCTCTCTTACTTTTTTATATTTTGCACGTTTGCACTATTTTAATGTACCCTGTAGTACTGTATGAAGGTACACGAATGAAAACTTATCTTTGTAAGGTACAGGAAGCGAAGCTAAAAGCGCCCCTAGTAGCAGCGCCCCTCTGTACCTAGTGACAGATCGAGGTACCTGTATAAGTACAATGAGGTGCTATATTTGTGTGGACTTGGTTCCCCAGTAGCCTCTCGTTGTCTTCCTTTGTTCTTGTTATTAGTTTGAGCTTGCAGCAGTCTCGTTACCCTGAGGTAAAATTAAATTATTGATAATTGTGTCAGGTTTGTGGTCTCGATCTAACTTTCCTCACATTTTTCTGATGCTACATAGAAAAAACACCTAATTTAAAAAAAAGAAAAAAAAAAGAGTTTTAACCATAATTTAAAGATGCCAAAGTAAGTTAGTGGGCTGCATTTCTAGTGTGCTCTGTTGGCTGCAGTCTGTATTTCTGTTTTGAGTATTTGTTCCTGAAGCTCTCTCCTGTCTAACCGTCCTGTGAGTGTCAGATCCACAGTGGCGCTACTTTCTGGTTTTGTACAAAATACTGTTGTCATGGTTTTATTATATACATGCATTGAGTTTTGTTGGCATTGGATGGACCTTTTTTGTCTTTTGGATTAAAGTTGAAAATGAGGACCCAAGAGAGCCTCTCGTGAATTCTAATGCTGTAAGAGGTTTGTAGTGTCTGGTTTCTGCTCGTGTGACATTAAAGAGTCTTCAGGTTTTTGAAGTCAAACCAGGTAGACAGCTGCTGACGTTTACATTTAATCCTCTGTGATAACGTGACACTGAACTCCAGGACGTGTCCGTTTGTGCTTCTATAGATGCTGACATAACACAACTTGTCCCACAGTATACCCTCAGCTCTTAACTGGTTATTTTCATCTTTTTTATCCTCACTGAGAAAGCTGAGAGCAAGATCAAAGCCTGTGTCACAGAGTAGTTCCACCACTTTCCAGACCCGGAGCTATAATCCTCTTTTGACTTATTTCATCTTTGTGTCAACAGAACAGCGATCCTAAAAGCTTCTTTACTTTTACAAATAAAACTACAAATTTGTCACATTTTAGATTTTAGTTGTCAGAGTTGTCTCACTCCATTTGAGCCTCCAAGGGGCCACTCTGACATCTGACAGTCTATATCAGGGTAGTAGTAGTAGTACTGTCAGAGTACTCATTGTTGCATATGAGGATAAACATCCCAGATAATTTCTTTTTTCCAGGAAATTTTTCCTTTACAACATAGATTTTCAATTATTTTCATAAAATTTTTATATTTTTTATTTTTTTCAGTAATGTAGATACAAATAAATAGAAAAAAAGTGTTTTAAGTTCCATTTTGATGTATGAAGATAAAAAAAAAACAAAAAAAAAACAGCCCTAATCTAAGGACATCAGTAATAGCTGTGCAGTTTATTATTAATTTTATGCAATAGGATGTTTCCTACTTTACCGTGGCTGGCATCTTCTGGAGGGGAAAACAGGGACTCGATACTTTTTATTCAGTCTGCCACTTTTTCCAGAAAAGTAGGATAAATCTGGAGTTCTTTGTGAAGTCGGCTGTTTGGTTTATGTAATCCGTAGTTACAGGCAGTCTTTGTGAACCTGGACCCTGGTGTCTCTTCAGACGCCTCTAACAGTAAAACGTGGTTGATGTACTTGTGTGAATCGTCTAATATTTTTCTATGCACACCTTTAAGATTTTTGCTGATGTCAGTTAACAAGGGTACGAGTTACCTTCTGTGTTTTTATTAAAGCGGGTTTCCTTTAGAAAAGGCTGACTTTACTTTTGTGTCTTGCAGGTGAAGAAGTTGACAAGGTACCTGGATCCTAACGCTCATGGGAAAATCAACTTCAAAGACTTTTGCCACGGAGTGTTTGCTATCAAAGGTGAGACATGGACTTTGATTGTCCTGCTCTCTGTCATGAGAAGATGTGTGAGCTTTGTAACTTTGTAACCTTGTCACATTTAGTTAAAGCTCGGTAAACTGTTTTCTACTATTTAGTTTTCTTGCTAAGCTAAGACAAACATCTGCTGACCTCACACTTGTGTTGTTTATACAGACATCATAGTGTTGTCAGCACTTTCATGTAACTGTCAGAATGGAAACAATCTGCTCCATACTCTTCTTCTAATGCTACATGGCCCATTTTACCTTGAAAATGACAAAAAGAGTTTGGATATTATAAAATGAAACATGTAAACATTGAAGATGATACCACTTTATTCACGTAGCTCAAATTACAACAAATATTCTTACTGGTTTTATTACAGAGGAAACATCTGCTTATGTTATTTCCCCTCTTATTATTTACTTTCCTCCCCACACTTGTCCTCCTAGGTTGTGAAGAAATAATGAAGATGACCGTGGGTCCTCGCAGCCATGCCTCCAGCCAGCCATCTGTCACAGACAATGGCTATATATACCAGGTGATTGGATCTTCAATGGTGCACATAATTCTGTGGCATGATGTGAAAACACACCCTGAAACGTCTCCGTTAATACTGCAAATTATTTTAAAGACACTTTTTAAAGTTTTTGTAAACTCAGATGTCAGAGTGAAAGTGGACATTGTTTACATGGAGTGAAACAGCAATAATTCAGCAGTGAAGCTAAGATCATCGATAACTGTTCATTTAGAACAGTGTTTCTCAAGGTTTAGATTTATATTCATAATAAATGAAAATCACGAGGCACTGATTTCTTACCTAAACACCAGAGTTTAAGTGTCAAAAATATGATATAGTGACTGACTTTTCAGAAACAATTTTTTTTATATAAACCTGTACTGCTGGGCTTCCATACAGCTCTGAAGATGCTGCTGGTTCCTAGCATGTGTACTACCTTAAATATATCTCAATTATTTTTGTATCATAAATTTACTGTGTGAAATGTATGTTGCTGTGCGTGGCTGATTATGTCCCTCATAGAGATTAGCCTAACTGGATCGTTGCTTAGCAACAAGAGGATGAGCGAGACAAGAGCGAGACGGAGAGCGAGAGAGAGCGAGAGAGCCGAGGTGTGGTTTTGTCCCAGCTAAAGCTTCGCTGTGCTTTCTACATTACTGCTGGAGCTGCAGTCGTATTTATTTGTGTCTAAGCTCTGAGGACACTGAGCCTTCAGGCATTGGGAATACAGTAGATTTTTGTTTTTAGCTCCACCACAGCAGATGCATTCACACGTACACACTCATTAGTGTGATTTGTGACTTTGTATTGGAGATGAGTGAGATGGTGTCCACACTTATTTGGTAAGTTGCACGAATGTGTCAGACTAACTGATTTCTAACTTTTTGAAAGAGAAGATTAGTCCAATAAAGGAAAAGCACACAGACTGGCACAAAGCTTAAAGTTGTTTTTCATTTTATGTGGCGTTTCTGTGTGTGGATGAATTGGGATATATTATGTTATTTTGTGTGTGTATATATATAAATATATATACATATGCTCCCACACCCCTTCATCACAGACAAAGATGTGTTTAATTAATGAGTGAAAGGTGGGTAGCAGTCCCTCAAATGCCATATTATGTCTGTCTTGTGTCTTTATATGTGAACATCCACAATCCAGCAGAATCCTAAGTAAGAACAGAGTATGGAGCCACTGCTTTTACTGGTAATGATGAGAAACTTGACTTTGTGTGTGTGAAAGAGCGCTTGGGTGTGACCTTGTCATGGTACTACAGTGGGGTTAAGCCAGACAGCAGCATGATTTATTAATAATATACTATCTGGGGCACGCTAACTCCCACATGATAAATCAGCCCAAGACACTACCTCAAATACAACTTCATCATATTCTGTTCAAATCATGAGAGCAGGTCAGAATACCAGCTGTACTGCTGTTTCTCTCTTAAAGCCGTCGCTTTGTGTCGCTGATTTAAACTCCCCTCTTTGCTTTAGTGATTTCTGGGGAAAATGTTTGGCTCACACCTAAAGCTAACCTTAATGCTAATCACAAAGGTCCAAACATTGGATATTGTTAGTAATATCCAATGTTTGGACAATTAAAGTCATCTTAAATATCTTGAGATCAAACTTAAACATCTGAAATTCTTTGAGTTTGTACGTCTCATACAGTTAGTATGTGATGGGGTATTGAAACAACAGTAGATTACAAGCAGAAACATTTTTAAATTTCTATTTAAACTGTGGTTTAACCTTTAAAACTTCATTGTTTGATTAAATCTGCTAAAATAAGCACAGGAAGGCAAGACTGATTTCTCTAAATAGCCTTTTAATAAATGTAGGCTGACATTCCTGGATCTTATTGCTGGATTCGTCTAAATGCAGTGGGATTCTTTCTAGTTTGAGGTCATCTTTGTATTAGGTTTCTTTTATTGATAGTATTTAGTTTTCTGTTTGTGTTGTTGCTGTTAATTCCTTTGTAATTTAAGTCTTGTCATTTTTGCCTTAATTTTTAGTTACTGGTGACCCTGAGCTTATTTTGGCTCCTCGTGTCTTATATCTAGTTGTCTTTCCCTTTCGTTACTTTATTGTGTGTGTATTTTGGCCTGTTTTCTTCCTTTAGCTACTTCCTGCCTTTACTTTGAAAGGTTCAGTTTTCCTGCCTCTCTTATTACCTGATTATTCTCAGCTGTGTTTTGTTCCCCAGCTGTTTTCATCGCCCCTCTTCACCTTTTGTGTTTTTACACACAGTGGTTCATGACAGTTTCCTTGTAAGCAAGATTATAATCTTCGCATTTTTTATTTGAAATGTATATTTCTAAGAACTATATATTAAGATGCTGATGATCCGTTGTTCAGTGTAATCAGTGACTAGGCACTGTATCGGACTTGTATCTCATGCATGATTTTAGCTGTTCTTTGAATAACTGTTTACATGTGATTTTAGTAAACATCTCTGTGTGATGATGTGATTTTGAACTCAAGGGTTTCTGCTTTGAAATTGAAAAAAAAATGTAAAGTTAACTTATAATTCAATTTGTCCTGTTGAAGCGATGCCTTGTGTTGAAGTGTCTAATGTGACTGTTACTTCTATTTCTGAAGTCCTGTAAAGTTCGATTTTTAATCCTAATTCACATAATTTTTCTTGTATGTTCAGAATGGTGAGGCAAAGCTTGGTCCTCCAATTATCATGTGTACACGGTCCTACCAGGAAAGCACGTGTGCTGATGGCGAGTGCGACATGGACAGCAGCACTGAAAATGGCAACAGCTCTGACTCGCTTCACCCAACACGGCAACGCAGGTCAGTCATAACCAGTCTGAGTTGGGACTTTAGGAAGACTTAGAATTTCTTTTGATTGTGGGTTTGTTTTTTTCCCCTTTAATTGTTTTGTTTTGGAATGCAACCCTAGCCGCCTGATTGGCTCAGCGTCTGCGCCCGTCATCTCTAGAGAGGAGCAGTTTGAAGACTACGGTGAAGGGGAAGATGTAGATTTTACTCCCAGCAGCCCTTGCCCTGAAGAAGAAACACGAACAAATGGTTTCTCAGATCTTGGATCCTCGCTTCCCTCCAGGTTGGTGTCTGATGAGAAGGAAGCACTCCCTTAATCGTATGCACACGCAGAATTACATACAAACATATCTTAAGACCCAGTTTTCATGCAGAAAAAGACAAATCAGACTTTTTGGCTGTTTGCTTGTCCTAAAGAGAAAAGCACAGGGCTGTTAACAATGGGCCTGTTTGATTTGAATGCAGTGCATTGTTTTAGACAGTACTGCAAGTTTTCTGAACCATGGCTTGAAAAAGTAGAGCAGGGGTGTCAAACTCAAATACACAGTGGGCCAAAGTTCAAAACTGGAACAAAGTCGCGGGCTAACGTTAATATTTATTGAAATATATTTATTCCTCCAGATTTAAGAATGAATCTTTTCTTATGGACTCAAACACGTTTTGCTGAAAAACTGAATATGGAACAAGCAAAGCTTAATACTAAACAATATATATATTAGCTGTATAATACCAGTAGGCCAGCTCTGATAGTATTTTTGGTATGGCTTCACGGGCCAAATGTAATTAGGCTGCGGACCAAATTTGGCCCGCGGGCCACAGTTTGACACCTATGAAGTAGAGACTGGAAGACATTTCATTGACGCATGCCAATGTGCTCTGCAGACATTGCAAATATCTATAGCTAACAGCAAGAAGCTGACTTTCACTTTTTCAGACATGCTTATTTATATTTGATTATATATGTGGACATTAATCAATTCATTCTTTATAATTCCAGTGCTGGCCACACCCCTCAAAAGATGCGGCAGCTGTATAACAGTGAGCTGCTGGACATCTACTGTTCGCAGTGCTGCAAGAAAGTGAATCTACTCAATGACTTGGAGGCTCGACTGAGAAACCTCAAGGCCAACAGGTGGAGCACACATTCACTGATGTTCATTTCTGGGAGTGACCTGGAACTGTCTTCATCCTAAGACTGAATGAATTTCAGATTTTTAAAAAAGAAAAAATGGTGTGTGTTCATCATTGGGGTATCACACTACTCAGCCTTGAGCCCCGGGTCCAAGAGGACCAACGTGGCTACCATGCTAACCGTGGAACACCTGATTACCCTTTCAAGACAGGGAAGCACTTCCGAGTATGAGGCATTCATTTTCAGTGAGAAAACGGTGGATTCGACCCTCTGGGATTAGATAGAGATGTTTCAAGTACGCTGCAGTCTTGTTCGTAAGACTGATGGTGTAGCATCAGTGCTAATGCAGGCAGGGAGGAGAGAGCTTAGCCTAAAAGATCAAGCTTTAATTTACCAGTCAGTATAGCACATTCGTACAGTTATCTATTTTTTTGGAGCTATTGGTAATGGTAATGACTCTTGCTGCCTCAGCATCGCCCTAATGTCACAAAGCTTGGATTAGCTGTCTTAGCCATCCAGCTAAATCCCCTCTTATTCATTCTTGGCATCAGATGCTGCATCCACATCAAAGGGTGAGCTCGAGTTGTTGCTATAGCAACTGTATCCCAATGTGGCGGGATGACTGGTTGTGAGTTTTTGTCTTGTGTGCGAACAGCAATACAGCTGAAACAAGAACACTGACTGTGGTTAAAACTGTATCGTATGGCAACCACAGAAGAACATTGTTTGAAACCACTGTGTGAATGAAAGCAGAGGTGTCATTGCACTAATTTTACTACCAGCAAATAGAGTTGTAGCAAAGGCTTTTGGATTATTAAAATGGATAGTTGAAGCCTGTGTTACTGTCAGTATGTGTGACTCGGTTCCTCTCCTGTTTTTTCAGTCCTAACAGGAAGATTTCCAGCACGGCATTTGGACGGTGAGTGACCTGACGTTCTTACAAAGCGCCTTTTTAAATTCTTGCTGCTCTAAATCATCTGTGCACTGTAGATATCATAAACTGTTGCTTAGTTTTGGCATCTTTCTCGTTACAATATAAAAAATGCAGCCACTGAAGAACATGGTGGTAGTAGACACTAATGCAAAGCATATACGGGATTTACATGTTTATGCAGTGTAAATATGATGTCTCCTGTTTCTCGGGTGTTTTCTCTCTCCCTGCAGTCAGCTGTTCCAGGCCAATCACAGCGTGTTTGGGTCCAGTCAGGGCAGCAGCACAGAGGATCTGTTCACAGACAGTATCGACTCCTGTGACCTTGACATCACAGAGAAAGTAAACACATAATAATCTTCACCTGCTGGATGATCCTCTAGCTCATAGCACATCTCCAGAGCAGAACAAGGACTACTGTCACAAACTAAGAGTCTAACTGGTGAAGCAGCAGCCTCGTTTTAGCTAATGAAAAATAAAAACAATGCTGAAATAAATTGAAGTCTGTGAGGTGGGGAAAATAGTGTTAGTGTGTAGGAGGATGGATCAATTTAAAACGGGCGATTAATCTCCTGTTAACAACGAGCTGTGTAGAGGCATACTGGGAATGTCTGTATGCAAATGAAGAAGATGCTCTTTAACCTTTAGGCCTTACCTGTGTGATGTGTCACTCAGGTCAGCTACCTGGAGAAAAAGGTGACCGAACTGGAAAGTGACAGTCTGGCCAACAATGACCTCAAGTCTAAACTCAAGCATGACAACACCCACCTTGTGCACAGGTAAGAATACTTGAGCTGAGTGGGTGCTTTGGCTGGGTTTGGTTCCTGTACAAAAAGGCGTGGTGTTTATTTTCATACAAATAACATTAATTGCACCTGTTTGATCATTCTTTACAAGTGGTGCAGATATGAGATATATGTGATGTGAATTAGTCCATAGATCTTATATAAACCTGTGCAGCATTTTGGTTCTAGCTGACTAGTCTGTACCAGTCTGAATGACCTCTGTGTTTTTGCTTCCAAGGGTTCATGAGCTAGAGGAGCAGGTGAAGGATGCAGAGACAAAGTCTGCAGAGAGTCTCAAAGAAGAGGTGAAGAAACACCGGGAGGCTTACACCAAGATGGAGAGAGATAGAAACACAGAGATAGAGCTGCTCTGTAACAGGTAAACTAACCAGCAATTTACCTGAAGGGAAGTTTCCCCCATAATCCAACTCCTAAACAGGCTGGTGCTAGATTTGGCTCTGATACAAGATCAACTACACATCTGCTGTTAAGGCAGGCATTCTGTAACCATAAACTACCACAGACACTGATTGGCTGTAGGTCTCATGAAATGAAACTGCTGTTAGCCTTGTTACCCTGCCGTTGCCTGCTATTAAGACAGGAAATAAGGAAATGTGCAGCGCAAATTTACAAGCTGCTGTGCTGATCAAAGACGGTCAGCGTTCTGGCACTTTAAAAACACCAAGCCTTACTCATGTCTTTTAACCTCCTAGGGCCTGGCGTCCATATATGTGGACATCACATTTTGGGTTGTCAGGCCCTTGTAGAGCCCTTGTGCTCTACAAGGGCCTAATATCCGCTTACAGGGACATTATACTGCCACTTCTATCAACATTTAAAACAAATGTCCTCATTTTTGGATCTCATTTTTCTCAGAAACAAAAATCTGGTAAAAAACAATACAAAACAGGTAATTCTTTTTATATTCATCAGGTCTCAATCAGCCCAAATAGCAAAGAGAAATTGAAAATGCATGCCATGAAAGAGTTCAGGTCTTAGGAGGTTAAAGTTCACTGGGGTACCTGTGATACCAAACTAAAGCTGTTTGCGTTTGTTCACCCTAAGGTTACAGCAGTTAGAAGAAGAGAATACAGAGATGAAGTTGAATGTGTGCAGACTCAAGTCTCAGACTGAAAAAATGGATCAGGTATGCTGAAGTATCTTCCTGTGTCATCATGATGTAATCCTTTTATTATTTTATATAAACTTCATGAGTAGTTTCACCTTGACAAGCTTTTTTCTTTTAGTTTGTCTGTACTCATCTTGGTTGCTGCTAGGTTTCCATATCTCAAATGTTGCGAATTTTCCTACATATATCATAAAAACATGAGTGTTTCTTTTTCTCAGCCACTGTTTCCTGACTTGTGTATTTTGCAGGAGAAGCAGAGGGTGACAGACAAACTGGAGGACACTAGTTTGAGGCTGAAAGATGAGATGGACCTGTACAGGAAGATAATGGACAAGCTCTGGCAAAACCGCCACGAGTTTCAGAAGGAAAAAGAGTCCATGCAGGAGGTGAGACACTCCTCCCAGGCAATCATTTCTATGAAAATAACTTCATTTCCCACTGTAGTCACCAGGTAAGATAAGAAAAGGTTAATGTGGAACATGTTAGAGTTGTTTGACCGACTGTTTTGTCTGCAGCTGATTGATGATCTCCGTCGGGAGCTCGAGTATCTGCAGTTGTTTAAACTGGAGATGGAACATCCTGGGAAAGGCAAGGGGCTGTCTGAGTTTAACGCCAAAACCAGGGAGATGGAAATGGAACATGAAGTGAAGAGACTGAAACAGGTCCACACAGAACACACTCATCCTTGTTCTTCCTCATTGCAGAAAAGACTTTCTCTTCTACTTTTAATTCCACAATGGTCAGATTTGTGTCATTTCATTTATTTCTATTTAATCCACACAAAAAATAAATTCTTGAAACATGCATATATCCAAACAAGGAGCTGCTTGAGCCCCGTTAATGTGTATTGGGAAGTAGCATACTGAAGTAGAACTCCCAAACCTGTGTTGATACACTGATGGATCGCTCAGTCCTGCTAACTTTACTTTGCTGTGTAAAAGTCCCATTCTGACCACCTGTAACGTGCGCTCCATTTCGTAACTGCTCTCACATCAATTTCGGTTTCAAACTTTTATGTTTATGTTGAGCTGCAGAGAAGCCAAATATTAGTCTTTAGTTGTAAAGTCCACAGCAAGCCCAAAGGCGCTTTGTCAGGTCAGAAATGCTCTCTGTTGTGTCCTTGTCTGTTTTTCTCTTCCCAACAGTCACAGGGTAATCTCCAGTGTTGGGCAAGTTACTTTGAAAAAGTAATTAGTTGTAGTTACTTTTTTGAAGAAGTAACTAGTAACTTAGTTACAATATTATAAAAGTAACTAATTACTAGGAAAAGTAACTATTGCGTTATGGTTAACCCTCTGGGGTGGCTGTTTTTGACTACTTTTGATTTTACCGCTTTAAAAAGTGTTTACCTCGCCTTGTTTGGTATCGTTCTTTTCAGCACAACCTCACATGTCTGAATTTACAGTTTGTTTGTTTTTTCATTTTGAAATACTGCATTAGCACAATTGATCCGAAATCAGACAAAAAACAGAGTAGAAAAAAAGTTGCATTTTTTACTGTAGCAACCACAAATGAATCATTTTCATAATTTGAAATGCAAATATACATTGTAAACTTTACAAATCTATGCACAAGTTTTGCAAACCACAAAGTTGTATGCAGCTATTTACCTAAAAAAAAAATTAACCATTTCAAACTATTTACAGAACAATCAGGTGTTCTACATCAATCTAGATGCCACACAAACTATTTGTGCAAAAATAATTTCTGTCCACCATGAGATAAAGGAGAACATCACAGGCCTGATACCTGCAGGCCTGACAACAGGTGTATCACTCGTCCTGTTTTCTACCTGGAGACAGCGTTTATACTGTTATCTGCCTTTGGTGGCTTTATGGCAGCAACTCATTGTTCTGACACACACAGCAAAACTATCCACTACACTACACACTAACTGGGATTTGCTATGTCATCTTAAATTGGTCATGTGATTGGTTTAACCATGACTGCTCTATTCTTTCTCAGCCAATCAGCAGTACCTGTGCGATTGTTCCCCCCCCCCATATCTCCCAGTAAGCTGAAGACAGCTTCAACAGTCTGTGTTGAAAAATAGTTACTGAAAAAAGTAACACCGTTACTTTTAACGCCATTATTCCCATCACTGGTAATGACCATTCATTTGGGCTACCCTGCATTTCCCTGTTAATACCCAGTTTTGCCAAACTGGCATTGGCCAGCGGTGGTTTCATACTTGATTAAATCATTAAAACAATATTTTCATGAAGTAAAAATCTTCCTTTCAACTCAGAAAAATTGAAGAGAAACCCAAGTGTATGTGATGTTTGGAGGGAGAGTGAGACATACACCCACAGTCAAAGGCAGGCAATCCTAATCACATGTAATGGATATGGCTCGGTTATATTTGTGAGATTTTTCAAGCTCACTGCTTTCTCAAATTCACACACACATCGAGTCAGGACCGGGTCCTTTGTGTCTGTAGGAGAACCACAAGCTGCGCGATCAAAACGACGACCTGAACGCTCAGATTCTCAGTCTGAGCTTGTACGAGGCCAAGAACCTGTTCTCCTGTCAAACCAAGGCCCAGTGCCTGGCAGCTGAGATTGACAACGCTTCCAGAGATGAGGTTGGTCTGTTACTGTTGGTTGGATGAAATGGTTATTCTTGATATAACTGCGCTTGTAATGCATTCCTCTTCTCGCTCAGCTTGTGGATGCTTTGAAGGAGCAGGAGGAGATCAACCTGCGTCTGAGGCAGTACATGGACAAAATCATTTTGGCCATTCTCGACCACAATCCTTCCATCCTGGAGATCAAGAATTAAACACAATGCACATTTGTATTAGTGAAGCTGTGCTGATCTACCGTTACCTTTAGTCCGTAAAGTTGTAATCCATAACATTCCTGTCCTGGCTGAAGCTGATGGAGCTGCTTACGCTACAGACAAACACATTCGCATTGTTCACTCAGTGATGTTTTTTTTCACAGATATTGTGCACGTTTGGTCCCCCCTGTGAGATGTAAATCTTAAGCTGCAGTACAAAATGCAGGAAATGTTCTGTTGGTGGACATAAATATTTTTTCCTGCTGAACTGCAGCAAACAGTTCACATTAAAGCTTTCCTGCATTTCAGCATCAACTCTTTGGGTATCATTGCTTTTACTTGGAAGGTGACACTAACCCTGGATATTTAATCCCTTTAATGTGTGACCACTTTGAATCTGGTAACACATTTTAATGTGTGGATGTTACCACAAATTACTGATAATGCAATAAATGGGCAGTTTTTGGTTTGGGTACAATCAGAATCTGATGTCACTAAAAAGTTAAGGATTACAACTTTACATTGCAGCTAACATTCTGAATGTTTGACACTTGCACACAAATGTATGTACATTACCACAGCAGCTGGTCTCCACATCCACCCGAAGTAAACTCCTCTTTATAAGGAATCACTGTAGAGCAACTTTGCCATTTTAATCTTATCCACCGATGTTTATCACTGTATGTTTGAAAGTACATAAAAGAAAAGCATCTTTCCTGTATGTTATGTAATTTGGACAACTGTCTTTGACTCACAGGCACCAAGTGGAAAACAGATTTAAGAAGTGAAGCAAATAAAATGGGAAGGTGAACCGTTTCTGTAGTAAAATCAGAAACGAGTTGTTCTGTAGAGATTGTAGATAGCTACACAGTACATGAACACTGATGTAAGCCTTTCTGGTGACACTCAACTTTTCAGTTCTTGTGATCATTTGATTGCGTTTCTAACCCTTTAATTTAGCTGTTTGAACACAGCCGAATGTTTACATTGAACCATATGCTTTTATATCGGTTTTCAGTAGTAGTTCCAAATGTTAATGTCACTAACTACATGAAGCCTTTGCTTTCTGAAGACTTTTCACTATAGAGATATTTAAAGGTGCCAATGAACAGAATTATGTGCCAAATCATTTGTTTTCCACAAATAATCTAGTAGATGAAGAGCATCATACTGCAGAGCTGGATGGCTTACATGTACTTGTATATTAGCCAAATTAGCATGTGTATCTATGAATCCAGAACTGTAACATGCATTTATTAATAAATGTGTAGAAATGTGCGCACATCATAAAAACTGCAAGTCCAGATCGTGTCGTGCTGTTCTGATCTGAGCTTATTCCAAATTTTCTCACCAAATATGAAAATATTCAGGTTCAGGAAATTGTATTTAGCTTTGCAAGGAAATGAATACATGTGACACATGTGGTGAAGCTCGAGGATTTTAACAGTGTGAACTAATGATGTTCTTTGCATTGAATATAGATTACAAGAAAACTCTGTGGGGCACCTTTAAAATCAGGTTCTGCACTGTAGCCCAACTATGAAAGCACATAGCACGTGATATAGTAACACACTTGTTTCGTAGGCAAAGTTTATATACCTGGAACAATGATTTTAAAATAGGGTGTAAACATTCTTGTTCTGTCAAAATTCACATGTTCACATTGATTTCTTTTATTTTTGTACCACACATGGAGCAATGGGTGACTAGATGTGTAAATAAAATCCATTCGCTTAGCACCACAAAGTTGGTCCTGGTTGCTTATTCGTAGTCTTCTTGTCTTGTTACTGGGTACAAAGTAACAAATATGTTAATGCAGGTGTGATGTCATGTTGTACACAGAATGATAGGAATTCTGTCCAACCTCAGTTGGGACATACATACAGTCACTTTAATATATTTAATGAAGTCATGTGAATTATTAACTGGGGGTTTGTCCCCACGTTACAGCGTTGAAATTTGATTCCTTTTGGGTATTCTTTTTCTTTTTAGCACTCATTTTTACATACAGGAACTGGTCACATGTAAGCATATTTAAGCTCTGTGAAAGCTGCAACTAAGTCACCATATCTAAATAACAGGATTTATTCTGAACAAGTTTGGGCATTAATATCATTTGGTCTTATTTATGTTGGAGTTTCAATAGCAGAATCCCTTAAAAAATTGTATACATATTAAATGGGTTCTGTTTTCCTATTTAAACTATGAGGGATCAAAATTACTGGAAATTACTTGTAGGCCTGTAACTTGGACCATTTACATACGAAGGTAAAATTTAGTGTGGCTTTGTTAGTTTTAGTAAATAAGTTAATTACGTTAAATGAAATACTGTCATGTTTATTACTCAAAAAGATTCAAAGAAACACTTAAAAAGTATTTCTCATGTAATTATAAAACAAGTCCTCAAAAAGTTGATATTGTTTTGGCAGCTGTTGGGTCATTTCGTTCTCAAAAAATTACACACACTGCATTATGGTAAAGATTTTCGTCAGCATCCGATGTGTAAATAAACTGCTCGCTTAGTCTTAAAACCATTGCAAAGAAAATATGAAGCTTTGGTTGAAATTTAGCGTCTATGCGTTCATTTCGCTGTCATACTCCGGTCCAGGAGGCGGCAGTAATGCTCCATACGCTTCAATATACCCGCCGCCAAAACGCTCATTTCACAGAAACAATATTTTTCTTTTCGGAAGAAGATCCCGACAAAGCGGCCCTGTTTCTTTTCAGCTTAAAAAAACAAAACATAGTCGAAAATCTGAAAACCGACGATGTACGCTCGGACAAATACCAGCAGCACACATGGAGACTTCCAAGATAGAAACGGGGTGAACTATGTTACATCGACAGAGTCTTTCGGCCACTGCTCTCAATTGTTCTGGAAAAAGGACCCCAACGACTCCGGAGTAAGAAAGCCAGCAGCTGCCATCACTGTTAGCTAGCGACCATGGGTAGAAATAGCTGCACCAAATAACTAGTGGAGCGACAATTTTACAGCTAAGCATTTAGAGCAGCCTCTCTGTTACACGTGGGTTTTGGTTGAGTGTCTGTGGGTGAGCTGAAGCTGCAGGCTGTGTCACAGAGCAGCTTCGTTAGCATTCGGCTAACGTCATGCTGAGCGGTTTCCGGCCTAGTTTGACTCATAGCTGCAGAGCTAAGTAGCTAATAACTCGTTCCTTTTGAATTTCGTTTCTGTTACAACTCCACAAACTGTTTGGCGAAATTGGACGTTTATGTCCACGCATGCTGTCATGGAAAGAGAAACACCAAGTGACTACCTGCTAGGAAAATAATGATGGAGCAGCTAAGCACCGCGGTTAAGCTAACTTCTCACAACACTGTCTCAGTCAAAGCAGAGTACGCTTAGCCAGCAGCAGTCTTTGCACATTACGACAAGACTGGAAAAACAGTTTAAATGTGTAGACTTCTACACGTTAATCTGTCTTTGGTGTAAGACCAAAACAAGCGTGCATTTCTGGGCAGTGGAACCAGTTTTACATGTATCAGGCCTACAATATTAGCGAGCAGCGCAAAGTAAACACGGCTGGCTACCTCGCAGGAAACGGGAGCGGAAGACGCCCCGCGGAGGACTGCACTTCATTCAGTCTCCGACAGATTATCAGCGACCACAACCACACTTTAATCTTTAGAATCGAAACATAATAGTCTGTGGGACGGCCTGCGGGATATGAACCGTTGAGTTCACTGTAGCTCCCATAGCGTCCCGTAGCTTTTAGGTCCAAGGCATCTGTTGTGACTTGTGGAAGTCGTTCTGCGGTGTGTCACTCTGTATTCCTTCCCCTCTCTCCCTTAGTGTCCAACAGTGTAAAGTGGACACACCAGCATGATATTTGTCTCACAGTGTATACTCTTCCACAGAAGCTCCTTAGGAGTTGATATGTAAAAACAATAAAACGCTTGCTGGTGTGTTGTCACGTAGCATCTCAAACATGTAGTGCCAAATATGGAAGTTTAATGTTTACATTTCTGTTTGTCCTGATGTTTTAGTCACTCTGGGGGTGAAAAAACAAGTTGTCACACAAGCAGACAGTTCTGGTGTTCATCTCAGACTCTTACAACTAACGTAGTGAATTTTTTTGGGATGCACTAGCTGTAAGAATGGTCATAGTGATACTGAGCATTAACATCATCATTTTGCTGCTGTAATGTGTGCGGGTTTTTTCTTTTTTCTTTAATTACCCCCTTTGTGGCAGGGGGCAAGGAAAACTTGATGTGGCACAACAGATAAACAGAGAGTCCCATTGATAGATGACATCTTATTTGGGGATACACATTAGAGGCTGATATTAGGCCTGTGTTTGAACTGTCAAAGCATCACAAGCGTTGATTTATCTAATTACTCCATTCTGCTCTATGCTTGGTGTCAGTCTAATGAATGACCTGAGGATTTTGAGTTGTTAGTGTCTCCACAGAATCTGTGTGTGTTTGGTTCTAGTGTTTCTAGGCCCACAGTGTAGTTCTACATGTGGTACTGCAGTAGTTTTTCAGAATTTACTCTCAACATACTGATTGAACTTATGTGAAGATACGTATGCGTGAAAGAGTAAAATTATATGTATTAAATACATAATAAGAGTCATTAGCTGTCATTTAATGCAAATATAATTAAATGTTGCTTAAGTTTAATACATAGTAATAAATATTTAAGAAGGGCTGTACCCTTTATTTGAAGTGTTTAGATGTTCCCACTAGGTACTGAAGCTATGTCAGATCTGGGCTCTGATTGGCTGGAATTGTATTCTAGCAATTTTCTTGTGTAAAGCTTTGTCTCAGAACTGTCTATCATCCCAGATATCCACATATCACACCAGGCAGCTGCATGTGCAGGTTTGTCAGGTGTTTCAAGTGGTCAGAAAGAGAGAGGAGGTCAATGATGAATTAAATATCAAGACTATCCAGTGCTATGAACAAGTGTTATGATTGAATTTTTTGCATGATGAATTCATTTAAGGGAAGAAAACCTCGCCCTGTATAAGAAAGTAATTCACAGTCAGTGGTTGCGCCTTGATAGCAGTGACTGCAATCAAGCGTTTGCACTTATCGATGAGTCTTTTGCGTTGCTGTTGAGGAATTTTTGCTCATTCTTCTTTAATGTATGAATGTAGTTAGTGTTAACATTTCCTTTAACGTTACCGTCACAGCCAAGTTCAACGATCAGCTGGTGCGATCAGCTTCCTTCATCCTCAGCAGCCCTCTCCACCTCCAGCCTCTCCTCAGCATCGCTCTCCAGCTCCAGCCTTTCCTCAGCGTCGCTCTCCAGCTCCAGGCTCTCTATGGAGTCCCAAGCACCAGCACCGGCGCCGCCACCAGCAACAACAGTGTCAGACGACATGGAATCAGACGAGAGGCCGTACGTCTGCGACCTATGCAGCTGCGCCTACAAACACGCCAGCTCCCTGCTGAACCACAAACTCACCCACAAAACTGGAGACTTCAGGTTGGGACGTGAGGCTTGTTTGCGTAAATGCATGAAACATTCTACTCCTTTCCTTGTTACTAATGTTCACGCCATTTTCAACTCCAAAACCCAGGTGCGACTTTTGCAGTAAGCCCTACACCAACTACATGTCCTTGCGCAACCACATGCGAATCCACGGTCAGAAGCGCTACATGTGCGACCTGTGTGGGAAGGCCTTTCGCCTGGCCCGGTACCTCCGTAACCATCAGAGGATCCACGACGATGGGCCCAACCGCTTTGACTGTCCCTCCTGCTGCAAGAGCTACAGAACCATGTTAGAGCTGGCTCAGCATCGCTGCAGCGCTGCTGTGTCCAACCAGGTAGGTCTGTGTTTCTGATGATAGCGTGGGCTTAACTGATGTGACTAACACTGTAGTTCTCTCGAAGCCGTTTTTTGTGTTGTATTTGAAAGAAATGTAAAATGCAGCTGCGTTTAAATGTGACTTGTTTTGCTACAAAAACACATCCCACTGATGAGTGTGTCTATTCTACAGCGTGATCTAAAAGAAAAAGGCTCAGTGTTTTCCTGAAACACCTGGGTATCGTAGTTGTTAAACTTTACTCACAGGAGGAAATGTAGTTCGTTAGGGATTATTTTCAGTGGTAAAGTAATTACACAAGTAGAGCAATATAGAATATCATTAAAGGGAAGTCTGCTTTCTCTTTTTTCCTAGCATGAATTAATGAATACACAGACTGGTTACAAATTGACCCTTTGACCCTTGTGTTGATGTGTTGTGGGAGTTGTGCATTTTGGGTCCATTTGTCCTCTTAACTATAAGGCAGCGGTCCCCAACCTTTTTTGGACCACAGACCCGTTTATGTCTGACAATATTTTCACGAACCGGCCTTTAAGGTGTCGTGGATGAATACAACAAAATAAAACCAGTACCAAAAAAGAAGAAGATTTGTTCATAACACACGGGAAAAGACCCAGGGAACCGAGTTAACGATAAAAACTATAACAAAATAACGATAAAAACGGTAAAACACCCTGAAAACCATACATTTCCCACTCGATCCTCAACTCATGGTACCAAACGAATTATGGACCGGTACCGGTCCATGGCCCAGGGGTTGGGGACCACTGCTATAAGGGACACTGCACATCAATACAAAGCTGTTCTGTGTGATCACATTCATGATAAAATGCTATACCATCATCAGAGAAACTAACAGTTATTACAGCTTAGCTTTTAGTTGGTCATAAAGTAAGTTTACCTGCATAAGAGTGAAAAAGCCAGACCCTGCTAGCTCAATGCACTGATGTAATGTGAGCTCCATGTAAGCCAACCTTATTGTATCTGCTGGGTCCTCTGTTACAAACTCCCAGCTTTACTATGCACATAAAATACACATTAGTAAACCAACTGTTCCCAGTAACTAGTTTGTGGAATAACATCGCACTCATTAGCTAACCTCTTAAAGAGTAATCTTGCAACTTAGTGTCGTGCCTCACGTCATCGATTAAAAGACTCAAATGATGAAGCAGCAGCAGGGAGATCCTGACTTGAAGCTTTGGTATGCTGTAGCTTACACTTTGCTAACAGAGCTAGCATCTTTTTTAATAAAACATAAAGAACAATATGAAAGATTATTTATATCATTTTTTTTACCCCTTACTCCCCTTACGTTCAAGTAGCTCTAGAGCTCGATAGAGATGCTCCTGAACAGACAAAAACACACTTATTGTCTAATCAAACAAAACGTATGTTATGTTGTTCTTCACTCATGTTACAGCTGTTAACCTTTAACATTAGCGATGCACTCATTTAAAGCTACTGACGCTTTATCTGTTGTGTCACACCAGTTTTGCATTGGGTGAATATTTGAAGTGAAGAGTAATGAAGACTTTAATTTTTCAGAAAATGTGTTATGTTTTTTCTTGTAAAGACGTTTCCTTGATTTTGCTGGAACAGATGTGGGGGTCAATAATATATATATATAATAATATATGTATGTATATGTATATTAGTGGGAACACTGGCATGTATGGATGTTGATGTGTATGGCTAGGACTTTTTCTACACTGAAGTGTGTGTGCATGTAATACAGTGTAGTTTGTACTGTGTTTTCCTTCCTCTCTCCACTGACCTGCTTGGGAGAATGTTTATCCAGTCTTCCTGTAGTGGAAGTGTGCCGCGGCACTAGGGTTAGACTAGGGTTAGGCTGAGATTAGGGAAAGGCTCAGGGCTCAGATGACAGAGAATGAATACATTTCAGCTGATTTTCCTAACAAGTACAGTAATACAAACTTATATGTGTGTGTCTGTGTGTGTGTCTGTGTGTGCATGGGGCTGGTTCATAAGAACCGATTCAACTGCCCGTCCTGCTTTAAGAGCTACCGAACCATGCTGGACCTGGCCCAGCACCGCTGCAGCGCCGCGGCCAAAAACCAGGTTGGTGTGAGCGTGAGTGAGCATGTGTGTGAATGTGGCGTGTGAGGCAGAATCGGCAGTTTCAGGGAGAACCAGCGCATACGGGCATTTTAGATTTTAGATCAAATTCCTGATGCAGCCTGCTTCTGATGTACGCGCGGCTCTTTAGTAAAAAACCATCACAATGTTCTTTTTAGATCGGATCTTTTTTCCTGGCGCTGTCTTCACAGAATGTATACTCTACACTTTTGGATTCCATATTTGGAGCTTGCTGTTGACTATAACATCTAAAATCTCTTAACAGAAATATTTGAGTCTTTTTTTTCCTAACACTTGACTGCTGATATTTGAGATGGAGTGCAAGGTGGCCAAAGTGGATAACTTCAGCTAGTACTAGCATCAATGTTCGAACTCTCAAACTAAACCTTAGTCATGGGACACGTCTCAATCCAATCAAAAGTAGAGACGGTGACCAGCAGGCACAGCCTTATGGGTTCTACTTTTTTTCCACTTATTTTGGCGTGCAGGTGTGTAACAATACTTCTTTGACCATATTTAAGTAGAGTTGACGTCAGTTTACTTAGCAAACCTTTTGACTTTTTTGTGGAGCTGTGAGATCAGAGGTAACTGAAAAAACAGCACAAGTGTGGAACAGTAAAGACTACTGCAGTCATCTTCTTTAAAAAAACAAAACAAACCAGCAAAAATGAGATCCAGTGCAAACCCTGCCAGGGAGAGCTAACACATCCACAAGTCTACCCCAGCTTTGCACAGCTGTTTGATGAATGGTGAATATTGAGCAGCATCTCTGCTTGAAGTGTGCATTGCTTGTAGGGATGCAGTGACGTATCAGCAGATTTTAACAAGCATCAGCCGGTATCAGTCCTGGAAACTGCAGAAAAGAAAGAAGCAAATTAAGGAAACAAAAAAAAATATATTGATACCAAAAGAGGCCATGAGCTAAATTATTATTTTAAACAACTTCTAATTTTGCTGTTCTCAGACCTGTGGTTTATTTACTTTGGTCTGAATCAGTTGATATGTTTGTGTACTTGTAGCGTTTTCCCACGGTTTGGTTTCTTTTCATACACAGAAAACAGCAGGCGAGCCAAAATGTGTCACTACAAACCACATCAGGATGTTCAGCCTGCCAGATATGTCTGAGGTCTGTGCAGACACAAGTAAAAACAGGAAGTTGGTGTTGAATTGTGGACTAGTGGATAGCTCCTAATTTACTTAATGGGCAAAAGTGTACTGGACACCTGTTGCATCCAACTACCATAACTAGTAGTTGGGTTGAGGTCGGATCATGTTTTAACCATCAAGGTAACTGTTCTAGAGTTTGATGGAACAGGGCTGAGACCAGCTACTCCAAAGGTCCACGTCTGGAATTATAACTGTCTTTTTGCACAAATAAATAGCATCAAAGTCAAACACTGTCCAGACTTTGGTTTAAATGGACTAAATCTGAGAGTTTGTGAAAACGCCCTATCAGTGCATTGATCTCTAGTGTATTGATTATACGTGTGGTTTTCCTGCTGTGGAAGGCCGCATTTTGAATATTTAGTATGTAGCCCAAACTGTAATTTAGCACAGGCTACATTAAGCTTTCAGACAAGCTCAGTCATGTCGATTTAAATTTCTGTTACTGATTAGAAAATCAGCAGCTCAGGAAACATCTGGCTGTTAAAGCTGAAGACAGCTGCTGGAGCAGCAGACGTCAGCGGGCTGAAGTCACGCAGCTTTGTTCCTGACTGGCTCACCTTTATCAGCTGGGCTAAATTCAGTGCAACAGTTACTTTGTTTGTACTTACTGTTGCCATGGCAGCACAATACAGAATCCCAATGCTACATTATTAAAAACACATTAGTGTTTGTATTTCTAAATACTCAAACATACTTTAATACTGCCCGAGTCTCATACGTTCGCATTTGTTTTCACTTCCATGTCACTGCTCTGTATAACAGTAGACAAAAGTAAATATGAGAGATATCCACAAAGATGAGAAGGTTGTAAAACAGACAAAAAAATCAACCAACCACAAATTCCCATAAAATAGCTCGTTTTGTTAGAGGTGTGAGGAGGCAAAGGTATGGGTGAGAGGGATTTATGTGCTGCTCAGGGAAACCGTCAGAGAGCATGTTAGGTTTAAACTAATGTCAGCAGAAATCCTGACGCTGTCGGGGTTGGAGGACGGCACGATGAGACGACGGTGTCTTCCGTGATTAAATGACAGAGACGAGATTGGAGTCGACTGTCCCGTTTTAGGAGCGGCAACCTTAATAGAAATACTGAATTTCTGTTTGAATGTGTGCGTGTGTGTGCGCGCGTGTATATGTTTGTGCGTGCGTGGGTGTGTGTGTAACTTTACCACTTCATCTTCATCATATTAATAGGTTTAGACAGGGCAGTGAAAGGTGTGAGATAGATGTGGAAGAATCAGGTCTGAACAGCACAAGAGGTTTGAGACCAACCTCGACAGTAACATCACATTCATCTGTCACCTCTTCTGTTTAACAGCGTGTCTAACGACAGGTACAATCACCCTTTCCTGTGTCTTTCCCTCCTACCCTTGCTTCCATCCAGTCCGGCGGTCGTCGCTCCAACTTCTCAGCTACACCTCGTCGCCAGCAGCAACAACAGCAACAGCAGCAGAATAATGCTAACTCTATGATGCAACCGCATGGTGGACATGGCCAGCCGGAACCTCTCCCCTCTCACTGCGTCTCACCAATGTCCCAAGGAGGGCAGGGTGGGGGCGTGGCTAGTCAGTCTGTTCCTGACCCCCACCAGGTAATGTCAGGAGGAGCTCTGGTGAGCGATTGTTTCTTCGTAGCTCTGTTGTTGTCGGCGTTTACGTCGAGCTTTCTTTGTGTCTCAGCAGGGCCGCCCCAGCTCAGTGTCCTCTCAGGCCAGCCAGCAGAACATGAGGAGCTCGTCCTCCAATAAACACGTCTCCTCGTCCAGTGCTACCCCGTCCTCCTCCTACTCCCTTCTTCAGCCCCTGGTGCCTGAGGTAAAGGAGATGAGCTCAGGATACACTAGGCTGAGCGCCAACCCCATGGTATGAGAGAGCACCGCCACACACTCGCTGTTTGCTTTCTGCTGGCTAGCTGCCTTTCCTCTATCTTACCTAATAACACCAGGAGAGAGAGACTAGTGCTATAATACTCTCTCTACCAGGAGCTTCTCCTCACAGGTCTTTCTCACTCTTGACAAAGTCGCAGAGAAACATTTTCTGTTGCTATTGGGAAACAGTTTCATCTATAAGAGACAGAAATGAGTTTCTGTTATGATAAAGGTGGCAAGTTCGTGGCTTCCTCTTTGCAAAGTGAAGCGGACCGTCTGTCTGCACAACGCCAAATTAGTGTCGGTTAACTGTACGTGTCATTTTCAGCTGTGTAAGCAGAACTGCGCAAAGCTACCACTGAGCCAGACTTCAAGATGCTCTCCTTCAGTGTCCACTCTCTGTGAAGTGCTCGCACTGGGAAAGTTCTGTAGCGGCGAATCCGTGACCCACGCTGGATCTTAAAGCGCTGTCCGAAGAGAACAACCGTAGGCTTTTAGAGTTTATTACTGGGTAACAGGAAGAAGTTCTCATCGTGCCAACGATGGTTGAGTCCCGTGTCAGAACGCTCAACTTCAGAAATGAAATGAACAAGTTTTACAGCATGGTACAAAAATGATTTGGGTGTCTGTGAATAGCTTCCCCCTTCATAGCTGTACAGGGTGTGATTCAGAGCTGACCTTTAGCTGACCCTCTGCTCAACGTGGTCACTTGTAACTTAGGTTAGGATGTAAAACTCTAAGCTTTCTAATTTAAGGAAAATTATTAAAAGAATCCAGGTAGTTTCACAGTCTGTAACCTCACGTACACAGGCAGTGATTCACTGACTCTAGTGTATTATTATACTACATGTTAGTGTTAACTTGGTCTTTACAGTAATGCTGTAACAATACAGGAGTAAAGGGCTTCAGTCATTGCTTGGTTGTAAACAATAAAGCCAGTTTAGTGCTGATCTTCTTCCATGTCCTGTCAGCTGATAAGCCCATCTGAGCAGCACTCCTGGCTTTAATTTAAACCTTAATCATTGTATTGAATCAAATACTGACATTCCGTAAGAAGGATGTTTATTACTAACGGCCTCCAATTATGGTAGAAATTTCATTTTTCAATTAGTCAGCCAGCAAAGAAAACAGGCTAAAATGTGGCTGCTAAGGTGATCCTTTGTCGTGGGCTGTGACCTGTGGACCTTCACTGGCGGTATGAGGCTCTCTAACATTAGTAACCTGGGGCTGTGCCTTCTGCTCTTTCACACCAGTCACCCTGTGAGCTTGTGTTGCACGTTTCCATGTTGTATTTTAGGCTTTACACCATCACATACTGAAACATATTTATGACATCCATGTTCATACAGCAGTCCAAAACTAAGTTTAAAAAAGTTGGACATCTGCAACATAGATCTGTTGCAAACACTTCTAAAAACCCTGGAGGAACATGTTCCGGGTCAGACGGTCAGGACCTGTGAATGAAAGGCAGAAAAATCAGTGTAAAAACAGTTTTGTTAAGTCTTTGTGTAGAAAACCTTTCAAATGTAAAGGTTTTCCTTCTTTGGAGTAGTTTATGATTAAAAGAATAAATGCCTAGTTCTTCTAAACAAGGCATACAAATAAGATTGGAGTATTTAAAATATATTTATGCTGCTATAATTTGTCATATTATCTAAAGAAATGAGAAAACCTGCTGAAGACTGTAGGATTTGAACCCACAGCCTTCTTCTTCCACTTTGGTGCCATTATTTTATTAGACCAGGGGTCGGCAACCTGCGGCTCTTTAGTGCTTATAGTGCGGCTCCACGTGGTTTGGGAAAAGTATTTAGCTGAAGTGTATTTTATTTATGTTAATTCTTTTTTAACTTGTAGTTCTAAATTGGAAGATTATTGTGATTTTGAAATATGAAAATAAAATTATATTCTATTATTTTTTCATCGCTCAAAATAAGCGTCACACTCGCGGAAGCCGGTATACCCGCCGAAACGCCGTGCATTTATCGAGACTTTCAACCCCAGGTAGGCCAGTTATGGATCTTCGGATCCACATTATATCAGCAGCTGTTCTCCACCGTGAACTATGTTAAAAACAAACACCGCTCACGCCTCACAGACGACAGCTTACAGTCCTGCGTAAAGATGAAAGTGACTTCGTACAGCCCTGATTTGCAGACGCTGTGCGCAGAGGTTCAGGAACAGAAGTCCCGTTGTAAACATATCACGGCAGTGATTGCAGGTGCCGCTCAGGTGCGTCCTCCTCCCCTGCAGCGGCGCTGCAGACCACGCCCCGCCACACACATTAACCAGGTAAAATACATATTTAGGCAGAATTTTGCAAATATCTATTTTTTTAGCAGCATAGTGCTTTTTTTCCAATTATTTTTTTAAAAGCCAGGCCAAGGCTCCAAAAGCCCAAAGGCGATATAAGGGTGGCGGCTCACAACAGTTTTTGTTTGCTACAAGGATCATTTTAGTTCAGCATCTTTCCTTTTGTTATATTTCTTTAAGAGTTCAAAATGTGTTAATTACATAAATAAAATGTAATTTTCTCTGTAGCACTTCATGGATTTAAGCAACACACCTTAGTTGTTCACACAAAGCATGAAAGTAAAAAACAATATATACAGTGTTATCTTTAATTTAGATGTCAAAAAGTATTTGCGGCTCCCCGTGTTTTCTTTTGCGTGGAAACAGGGTCCAAGTGGCTCTTTGGGTGTTAAAGGTTGCTGACCCCTGTATTAGACTGTCCAGGCTTAGTCTTTCATAGAGTGGTCGAGTGTTTCAACATGCTGTTTATAAAAACAATAACATCAACAGGACTGACTGTGAAGTTTATTTAACACGGGCTCTTGTTCTAGAACCACCTGTAAGAGTGTTCATGAAGTAAAGCAGTGAAATAACCAAAGATTTTTCAATGGTAAACTAAAATAAAGTCAGTGTGGAAACTAACGAAAACAAGAAACACTGTCGACCAAAAACGAAGCTCTCGTCATTAAATCAGGAAACATTGCCCGTTTCCTTCTGTGTAGCGCGTCCACTCGTGCACATTCCCACAGCAAGTCAAAAATGGAGTTAACTCTCGATACGAGTTACTGTGCCCTGATGGTTTAATTCCACTTGAGTAAGAAGGGAGGATATATATCACAGCAGTCAGGTGTTGTGTTGCAGCTTTTGCACCGCCATTGCTTTTTGTGTTTTGTGCCCTTGCAGTGGCTTTTTCCACCGTTCATGCATCGCTGTGACTTCTTTCCTTTTGCCTTCTCCTCGTACATCCACTGCATTATTCATGACTGTCGTTTTATTTCATCCACCGACTCTTTTTCTGCACCAGTGACACAATTCTTTGTCTCTCCACCTCCCTCTCCAGCCGAAGCACCAGGACACTTTCTCTCTGCCCCCCCAGCGACCCCTCACCACCATCAACCCCATCGGCCACTCCCTTCATCCGAACGGAGCGCCCACACTCAAGCCCTCCCCCGTGCCACGCACCATCCAGGCCATGCCCTGGGAACAGCGCTCCCTCTACAACCAATGAGACACCTGGGGAACCAACACCTCCCTGTTCGCGTCACATCTATGACCACACACCCTCCTTCTCCACCCCGACCCTCTCAGATCCAGCGTCAAGGACGGACGACTGCCGGACGCCTGCCTTTTCCTTCAGTCCTCCTCTGGAACGTTGTTTGGGATTGGGGGAGGGCACCGTTGAGAACTAGTTGAGATTGATTACTGAGTAGTTAGGTTTAAAACGATGTGTTGCCTTGACCCTCATGTATGATCTATGCCATGTACTGGATATAAGTTAAAATGTCTGTCTCCTAATCTGTCCTCACTAAGAATTTATCTCCCTCGTCCTCCTCTATCACCCTAGTTATGAAATATTTATCCTTCCCATTATGAGTAGTGTCTCCCACCACCTTTTCCGTATGTTAAATGAAGCCTATTTTTATTAAGAGTGTGTTCCAAACCCATGAATGATAATGGATTCCTGGCGCCAAGTTGTAAAAATAATTGTTAAAGTTTTTTAAACATAACATCATTTTATTTTATTTTTTCGTCCAATGAGGTTTCTGGAAAAAGTAAGGACGGAGGGAACATGAACAGTTTCTTTGTATTTTTTTTTTTCACCCGCCCCTCGGACGAGCTCCAGAACGAACATTGTGTATATTGTGCGTTAGGAGGTGTAATGAATTCCGTTCTCTCAGCAAGGACCACAAAAGAAACATTTCTGCAAAAAACCCATGTCTCCCTGTTCCTGCCCGCTCAGCTCAGGTGTGCTGTGGAGACTGAAGCCACTGAACAAGGACAGTCGGGGCGCTGTTCTTTTAACACACAACTGAAAGCTCACGTTTTTCTAAACTGGTGGTTTGTGGTTATTGTAGTTTTAATAATATGTTGGCTGGGAATCAAATCTAGAAGATAACAGCGAGCCTCCATCCCTTTTGTTCCAAACTGACTGTTACCAGGTTTGTTCCTTTCACTTTGAAGCATTTGAAGAAGTGCTGTATAATTATCACGGTCTCACTTCCACCCCTCTACCGAGAGCTGTGTCTGCTGTAAAGATGTGACATTGCCACCCCCTCCCACCACCACTCGCTCACGCCATCACCAGTGACTTAGCGGTCGCACCGGGCCTGGCTCCCACACACCTCCAGCTCCTGTAGGGAAAAATCAAACACACACAAGACACCACCTGACTCACTACTCCCAGGGTTTAGTTAAAGCCTAGATTTCAGTAAGCAGCCAATCACTTCTGGCCAAGTTGATAAGAATTTAGTCCAATCTGACAGTGAAAGACTGGCTCCAGTATGTAGTTCTGTTAGATTATCTCTCGCTAACATGGTGTTCATTGAAATACCCACAGTTCTACTGACATTGTATTTTCTCTTTTTAAAGTTGTTTCTATTTTTATTCATATGTTTTCATTGTTGCTTTCTCTATCCTTGTAAAGTGTCTTTGAGTATTTAGAAAAGTGCTATACAAATAAAATGTTTTATTATTATCACCATCAGTGCTGCTCTTCTCACAGAGAGGACATAGATGTAAATATTTGACTTGGAAGTAGAATTTCTGCTTTGCTCAACAGCAGCTGTTGAGAGATCACGCTCAACTTTACAGAGTCTAAAAGTTGCCTGAAGTTTTGGAAAGTATTAAATTCTGTGTGACAGAAAAGCCAACCCCTGCTGAAGACTGTGATGCAGCTACAATTGCAGAATAAGTAAGTTTTCATCCTTGTCATCATAGTCCACACATGAGCAAAATGGGACCCGAGGAATCGGACCTGTGATGTAAATGAGGTAGTTGTAATATGCTGCTGTTTAACATCAGTCCAGTCTGCTGTGTTTTCTTAGTGATCTATGCAGGGGTGTGTATATTTGCAAGATGCGGGTTAATTTAAACGATTATGTAGCATTTAGGTGGATTTTTATGTTTGAAATATTCAGAGGTTAAACCTGTGCTCTTTGTAATGCCCAGCAGAGGACTTGTTATATTTCTAAAGACCTCTGTGGAAAAACAGCATTTCATTTCTCTCGTTCTGTGACCTCCATAAACTTTAAATGATGGGTTTATGGATTTGGCAAGTTTATTTTCTGAATTTTGGGGGAGAAAAGGAGAGCAAGGCAAACAAATGTGTAGCTCTTTCTCACATCTGTTTGCTCATCACATCACTGTCTGAAATGCACCCAAAGCACTGATTTATATTTTAATTCAAATAAAAGTGAACTTTTTGAATGAATGGCTAATCAGATGAAGATGCCTGGTCTTCTGCATGGACATGGTCACATGACAAATGGTCTTCAGGTAAGTGTCTGTAGTTTAACAGTTAAGCCACAAAGGTTTTCCCCACAAAGACTTTTTGACTTTGCCAGAAAGTCCTTATGCTAAATCTATGAATTTTCATATAACAGTTCAATACTCCAAGTCATTCTTGTCCAAATTCATACTAGGATTTGATGTCAAATACATCCAGGTGATAACCTTGTCTGCCCAGATGAATGTGAAAACAAGCGGCACAGTGCAGCTTGAATGTTAGTCTGATAAGTATAAGAAAAGAAAATCGTTGAATGGTAAGGTGCTTCAAACCTCAGGTTTGCCCCATATGAAGTAATGGGCACTTTAGGATGTTTGCATTTAGCTTTTTGTGGGTAAAAACTGTCTGTCTAACGTTAGCATGTATTATATCTTAAAGGTTCCAGTCAGTCAGGACTGAAGCCACGTGATAAGAGACCGCTGTACTGGGATGGAAGGACGTTACGTTACTTGGAGGAATTTGTATTTTTTTTTATATACTGAATTCTAAAAACAAAGGGGGGAAGGCATATTATTTAAATGGAGAGTGATTAAATGCCTTGGTCGTGAAAGTAGGCTAAAGTTGTACAACAAGGACGTGGGCGTTTACACTGCAGCGACATCTTTTAATCGAATAATCACAATCATTAACGTGATCAATCGGAAAACCGGGAAGCCTTACAGTAAGAGATGAAATATTTATAAAGAGGGGAATGATTTGGTTTATTATGTCAGTCTAAAGTCTGCAGGTGTCGTCACGTTAAGTCTGATCTGTCCATATAGTGTATAAGACTGCGTGCACATGCCGGGAACGCGCATTGTATTCCATCTGATGGAGAAGTGAATGAACCGGTCGCGCGTCCTTGTCGGACCTCCGGTAGCCTGTGAACTTTCCTGCCGCGCGACACTCCGGCGCGGCTGGCAGTGAATTAATTTCCACTCGTCAGTGGATGGAGCGTTTGCTCCATATGGACGCTGGTCACTGTTGAAAAATCGTTCGCCGTTTCGATGACCAGGCTCGGATTTTTCAGCGTGTGCGGGCCTCGGTGGATCTGACTCCCGTGTTTAAACGGATCCAAATTGTCCCCTTTTCGCTGACTCACCTACAGACCGGTGTGCCATACCTGACCCCGACAACCAATGATGCACGAACCAGGGCGTGTAATATTAGCAGCTGTGTTGGTGCGTTAAACGACTCAAAAACGTGTTTTTCTTTGTTTGTTTAATACAAAATCGAAATATGCGTTGAATATGAGTGGGTTGTTACAAATTAAATTGTATAAATTTTATAAAATAATATTATTTAATGCGTGATAATAATCTAGATAATATTTTCTATAAGTTATCCATTTAATAACGAAGAAATATGACCGCCGAAAAGAGCCGTTTAGAAAAATGAAAAAGTCGAAATCCATTATTTAAATATTTTTTATGAAGAAAAAAGTTTTTTAAGTACTTTATTTCAGGCAAATGATTACGTTTCTGCGTTACTTGGTTGAGACTGTTGCGTCTCGACAGGCCTCCCGGTTGAAGGCCTCGACTTCCTCTTTCAGGCCTAACGACACAGTGCAGCGACCTGAGTCAGCCGCTTGGTGGCGGTAATGGGTCGGAGAAGAGGACAGAAGCCGCATGCAGCAAATTTACTGTGGGCTGTTTTACTTTGCAACCTCCAATCACAAGCAGAACACAAAGCTTATGTCATTTTAGGCTTCATTGCCAAGATTTAAATGCGGCAGTGTGAGATTTAAAAAATAAAATAAAATGTTCGTACAGCATATGAGGCGGGATGATTCTTGTCTAAAGGATTTGTACGGATAAAAAGGAAGTTGACTTAAGAATAACAGTTTTAGAGAGTACATAGTTCCGCCTACATCCTTGTGCTGCTTTTACTTCTGACTTCTAAATCTTGATGCCACTTCATGCTAATTGTAAACACAACATTTCCAAACAATAGCCCACTGCAAGGAGTTTACAGCTCAATAAAACCGCCCATTTCCGCTCATGAAATTGTTCTTATTACGTTATACCGCCTCGTTTTCGGCCGTTTTGTTTCTTCAAATCAGCGGGTTCTTCAGAGTAGACCCCCCCCCCTCACTCCATTTTGCGTGCTTGCTCAAAGGTCTCGTCCCCGGGTCTTCTCGTTGTCCACCGCGTGAGAGACTATTATTCTGATCGAGGTCGTAGCCGGTGAGTCCGATACACAAACAGTTAAATTCCCTTCTTCTTCTTCTTTTTTTAATTCGGTCATCCAATCCTGTCCGACCATAATGACTGTTAGATCTAGGATCCGGATCCCCCCTCTGTTTAACCTATTTCACATTAACTAAAATCCAACCAGCCATTTAAATGTCTTTTTGTATTTGACCAGTGGCAGTTAGTTGATTGGAGCTGCATCTGTTTTGGACACAAACGATGCTTTTGATCGTGATAATTCACACGGAGCTGTGATTCGTGATCAATGCTTTCATCTCATTTCACGTAGAAAGTCGTTTTCGAGTTTTTGTCCCAAGAAACGTGGAAAAGGCTTCAGTGAGGTGCTCTCAGGCGACATCCTGTTTACTCATGAATTCACACGGCTTCCCATTCAGCTTTAACGAAGTTAGTTAAGTTGCATTAACTTTGGGGTTTGATTTCTCTGTACAATCTTTTCCCGGCTGCTGTGTGGAAACTTTCTGTTTGACTCTGCAGCTCTGTAAAGCTCACTCTGCTCGGTTGTACAAATACAATACTTCACATCGCTTATAGCAGCTGAACACTTCCCAGGAAAAAGCCACCGGGTAAGAAGAAAAACTTTACCACAGTTTCATCATCAGACATCAGTGAGACATACACACGGTGCAGATGTATTTCAGCTTTGGTGTGCACGCACAGGTCTGTACTTTTCATTCATTCCACAACGAAACAGTCTGTATTCAGTCCCCTGTGCACAGATTATACAGTGTTTGCTGCCAATCTTGCTTTGACAAATACAGAACAACTTCAGTTATTGTTTCCGTAAAGTTTCAAATACACTTGCATACGTTTGCATGCACGCATACATGTTTATGTCCTTCACAGCTTGTTTGCAGCCCTCTATAAAATCAGTTGCATATTACCACATAATTATACGTGCGTTTGTTTTTCCTTGAAACGAAGAAACAGGATTTCACTCGAACACAAAGGATTTGTCATCATCCCGATGATGATGCTTCTCTTAGTGGCAGACAGCACATCCTGTTTCCATGTCGGCACAGGAAGTGAAGCCTTGTGTCATACGATGTCTCATTTGGTTTTAAAATCCTAAACATGTTTGAAAGTTAACATTTGACCTCCAAAAACGGAAGCAAACACTGACAGCCTGCTATTGTGAGAATTTCAAAATATTATTTCAGTATCACTGAATATTGAAATATTAATTTTCAAGTTTTTTCCACAATTTGAGCAGATAAAAACATTTAGTTTTTTTCACAATCAAGTCTGCCATGTTTGACAAAAACCATAAGCATGAGATTGACAGCAACGCCACGCTACAAATCATAGCAATGAATCCTGAGACTGAACTATAAATGACCTGTATGACACACACACACATTAAAAAAGGGTTTGTGGAGTAAATATTGACCAAAACGCTTCAAATGTATCCTTTTTCCAAATACTAGTTAGTAAATGAAAACGTGTATTCAGGCTCATTTTTTTCAACATGAGTATAAAGTTTTCCCAACTTTTTTGTGGAACTTTTACTTGGTTGCAATAAGCTCGAGTTGGTAGTTTTTCTTTGACCGTTTTATTGTCGTATCTTTCCAATAAGACCTGTTCTCCAACCTTTTTACACTGACCAGTGAGTAAAGAGAAAATACAATAAAAAGCTAAACAAATGTCCTTGTTCCTCCAGGAATGTGGTTTGACAACTCCACTCTGCTGGGAGCGGAGGGGAAGGGAAAACAGCTTTTTTAAATATGAAAAATGTACAAAATCTTGTAGATTTTTTTTAAATTAGGTAAATCCACAGATACAGCAAAAATTTAAATAGTTAGATTTCAAAACATGGACGAGGCCTTCACCACTGAATGATACTGTGAAAACAAAGCAGACAATCAAAACGTGAATTTTCTTCCAGATCTAAGACGTGAAACATTCTTAAATAAGTCGATGACAGAAAAAACGTCAAACTGTTTTTTCCACAGTTCCACGGGGATCTCTTCAAAACACGAGGGGACATTCGGGACAGTTTCCTCCTTTGTGTTTTATTTGAAGCTTTCAACAACTTTTACTTTTTGTTTGTGTGACTGCACACAGAGGAGTCACATATGTACCAAATCTACAGCAATACTAAGGAAGTAAAAATGTTCCTGCGGTCATTTTTCTTACTTAAAAATGATCAAATGAAAACAAGAAGTGATGAGGTTATAAATGGCACGTTCTCCTTCTTTCCCACTGAAAATGTTGCACATTTTATACATTTTCCATGAGTTCCCCTGAAGCCTTTTTCACATTCCTGTCACGTTTCATCGAACATCTTTTTAAAAACGTGCAGACTCTAGTCTGCTTGAGTACTTTTCATTACTTACATTTCTACCTACTGTTTTTGTAAAACAGAAAAAACCAACATAGCAAAGATGGTAGAAATATATACAGCTGATTTGTTTGTCTCTTTTCTCCCCCAGTGCTTGTGGTAAAACCTGAAGGAAACAATACTGGCAGAAGGATGTTTCCTCCAGGTCCATTTAGCAGCCGATGAGGAGCTTTCGGTCATGATGGGTGCCCAGTCGTCATCGCGTCCTTTCAAAATATCCTTTTTGTCTGATCGCTTCTGAGGCTGCTGCGGAAAAAGAAAAGACCAGAGCAGGTCTTCATAGAAGCAGTGGAAAGTAACTATGTACTCAACTTTAGTGCTAAGGATTTAAAAAAGTGTACTTTAGTTACTCTGGAGGTTCATATTAAACGTCCAACATCTGAATGCTTGTTTCATTTTCTCATTTCGAATTTTCTGATATTATAAAGCCATCGAACCAGAATAGATCTGTCAGAAACAAATATTTAAAGGAGCCAACATTTGTTTCTGGACCAGATTACAGAGGTGTTGGCAGGTGGCGGAGGCACATCTGTAATGAAACAACTGCCTCTTGGTTCACATCTGTATCGCTTTCACTACACTGAAGAAATCTGTGCTGTTTAAGCACGTGAAGCAGATAATACACACAAACAGTGCAGAGTGTGAATGCTGGTACTTCCACATTTACATATTAAGACTCTTCGCTGTCCAGCAGGTCACATGACTACACTGTAATAGTCCCAATCAGCCAGCAGCAACGAGGCCAGAGGTCAGAGCAGCTGGAAAGTAAGTCTGAGGTCATAATTATGAAAAGGCAACACGGGGAAGAAGCAATGGGGAGAAATGCTGAGATGAACAGGACTAACGTGCAGGCTGTGCACACTGATGGTGGATCTCATTAATCCAGCAGCAGCACATCCTCTATCGACTGTGCGTGTGCAGCAGATAGCATGGAGATCATCTGCAGAGATGTGTTTTGAACTGCAGACAGGAAGAGCTGTGACACATGACTGACATGCATGTTTGCTCTGTGCTAACCCAGAGAGAGAGAGAGAGGGCACTAAGAAGGAAGTGGTGGAAGAAGCCTAACTGAAACTCTTCAAACGTGACAGAAACCGAATGACTATTATACAGTGTGAATGAAAGAGTGCTCGCTTTACATTTAATAGCAAAAATGTTACGTATCTGATATTTGGAAATTGGCAAGCAGAGGGCCCGAGCTTTACGAAGAGCATATTTAGCTGACTTTGTAGAGAAAACTGGAATCTGCGGTCAAACTCTGTTGCTCATTTCTGAAAAAAGGCAAATAAATAAATAAATAAAAGCTCAGACCTCATTATTTGATTTTGAACAAGGTCTCCTCTTTTCCTGCCTGAGCAAACTCATCATTACAGTAATGAGGACTGTTGTTTGTCTTTTTGTTTTCTCCACAAAGATGCTGAAACGAGACATTTCCTACCTGCAGGCTCTGCAAGGAGGAGCACTGGGCCTAAAACGGGCACAAAGCAGGCGAGAGGTCCGACTTTTCTTCTTGAACGTTTTGGGCATAAATGCCCTCGCAGCCTCTCAGAACAGTGATTGTGTATTTTGTTTTTTTAAGTGATGAATGAAAACTTCACGTTGGGGATTTTGCAGCTTGCCTTATTCCGACAGCATCATACGTAAAAACACTCATTAAAGGGCTGCTCTGGTTGCTCCTCAGGCTTCATGAAAACACTGAGACAACAACGTCTTCCTGCATCTCTAACAAACACTTTACCTGCAGCTTTTAGGCCTGTGCACATTTGTTAGGCTGGGATTGTTTAGCTGACTGATGCACAGGTTTCCCCCTGTAGCTCAGTGGCACAGAGTGGGCTTTTATAGACACACACACTGATGGTTTTGATTTTTAACAGCGAGCAGATTACAATAATTCCTATTTTCACCTCACACTTAAAGGGTTGCAATTAATGTAATTAGAGATCTAAACTTTCAGTTCAAAGTGGAACGAGGTTCCTGCGATGGTTCAGCTCTGACTGGAATTCGTCTTTTGCCGGCTCCTGACGATCAGGGATACACAGCAGCTAACTGAACTTCCACTGGAATGTGGCTGTTTCTGAAATGTGTCTTCACAAAGTTAGTTCCAAAAATCAAACATCATCATTTGTCCATCCGGGTGATTTTAAAGAACGACTGTATCACCTGCAATGCAGTGATCTCACATTACAAGTGTGGCAGGAAATAAATGAGAGATTTACTCATTCACATTTCCTCAGCCTGTTCCCCTCCTCCTGCAGTTCCTCTATTGCATCTGACCTCCGCCCATCAACCCTTCTGCCTCCAACACACACACACACACACACACACACACACACACACACACACACACACACACACACAGAAGAGTAACTGCAGACAGGATCTTGTGATACAGTTTTTAGAAAGTTTCAGAGAACAAAGGAAGGCATTTGTTGATTTGTAGGAGGAATCTGGTGGTTAGCAGTGAAGTTCATCAACTTAATTACTCTGCATTTTCATTTAGATGCTTCAGCTCCAGGTAAGCACAGGAGGACACTATTATAGTTTTCATGGAAAACTGAATACAGGGGACATACGCTCTGAGACGGCTGAGAGTATCTAGACAGTGTAACAACCCCACACACACTAAAAAAAAAGTATCGTTTAACATTTTAACTCTGATACAATGGAAATTTGGATTTTAGAGGTTTGACTTCATAAAAACAACGTTCACCTCGTCAGCCAAACAAACAATTCTGTTTTTTAAAAAAATGTCCATAAAGCATAAAGGTGTGCGTTTTAATGCTACACAACAAAAACACGAGATTATGTTTGAATCTTAAACAGGCACGTATGGAAGGCCAGGTTTTAGTTCCTGGTCTTAATCACAGCTGAGGCTTTAATGGACATGTGGGGGTTGGGTGGGGGTGTCCTTTGTGCCTTATCCATCTCAGGACAAAACCCCACCAAGGCTATTGTGACGTTTCCTGCTGAGTTAAGGTGAACTAAGGCACTATGGCACACTGAGCACTTTAACATTTGTTTTTAAATGCAGCTAAACTCCAATAAATGCTTGTTGTGACTGATGTCTGTCTGTGATTGAGACAAACAGTTGTGGACTTAATCTGACTTTGAATTAAAACTGGTAACAAATTTGTTCTGAAAGGAATATGTAAGTACAGATGTTTTTAACCATCGCTGTACTAAACTAAATGTCAAACGACACTGAGGAAAAAGTGGACACTGATTAAATATATTGTTACAAAATACAGCCAGTAGGCCTAGTTTAAAAAAAAAAGGGAAATATGTGATGTGCTTTTCAGATTTAATGTAAAAAAACAAAAACAAACAAAAAAACCCACTCCTGATGATTCAACAGTTACTGGCGAGAGCTCCATTTCTCTTTGAGGGTTTGAATCCATTTTGTGAGTGGAAGCCATTTTCTAACCAAAGCAAGCTTCACCAGAGTGCCACGTATCCCCCCGGGCGTGTGCAGTATGGCTAAAAAGTCCAAACCTCGTGCACAGAGAAAAGGGGACCCTTTAAAAGCCAAGACCAAGCCCGTCAAAATTAGAAAACCATGAGACGAGACTGGCACAACCTGGAGAGAAGGGAGCCGATATCCACAGCCAAACTCCAGCGTGATGAGGGAGTGGGGGAGAGGCAGGCCTGCATCACGCACTGCCTCCATTTTGAGGAGACATCCACCCAGAGGGGCGCGCAGTGTGCGTGTGAAGCGTAGCGAGCGACTTCGCCATGGTATTACTTCCTGTGTGCGCCTCACACCGAGAAATGTGCAGAAATTGCTGGAGAAGAGGCTAGCGCGCCATGTTCCCGCTGTACTTTAACTCTGGGTATCGCCTGTTGGGAGCCATGACCTCACAGGGAAACTACAACACACAGTAAAGTGTTTAAAGCGAGACGAACTACGAGAGTGTGCCTGGTTGTAATGCATCGACGCCATAGCTGACACATTGTTCCAGTTGGTGGGGAAAAGGACCCTGGCGACGACGTATGAAAACGAGGACATGGGTTTCCTACCATCTTACTACAGCACACTTGTGGCCCCTAAAACAAAATGGAGGCCCCGTCCTGCTGTTTGACAGCCACCATGGGTTCACCATAGGTCATTTATGTAACGTCACGAAGACAACTTCTTTAACTTTAGCACAAATCATACCCATCCAGAGGGCGGGAACAGCAACAACAGGGGTGGGGGTGCTACGCAGTAGAATGAGCGGGCGGTGCCTTGTTATTTAAATGTAAAACGGCTATGGCCACCGAGGCCTTCCACTAGACTGAAGGGTGGAGGAAATACCCCCCAACAAAATAAATACCAACAAAGTAGACGCTCACACGCTGTCCGCTATCAGCTTTTAGCTGCAATTCTCCATATTCGCCCGTATTAAGCGCGGGTGTCTACATGTACATCGTGATGCATACCCCCCACCGCTCAGGAAAACACGCAAACTGTACTGTTGTGCACTACTGTACAGCACAGAATTGGGAGTCTCGGCTTCTGTTACCATGAAGGCGCACATACGCACACGCGCTCATCTGGTGAAAACCCTGGGATGAGAGGGGGATGCCCCCTCCCTTCCGCCTTGCTTACCTACTCCAACTACACCACGTGGTTTCCTCTCTCACACAAAAAAAACGTGAATTGGAGTCGACGAGGGGCGGCGTCACCCCTCTGCCGGCAGCAGGCGGATCGCCGAAAGAGGGAAGGATAGAAAACTAGAGAGAGAGGCGGAGAGAGAGAGGAAAACATTTCTCCCGATCTGATCCCGCCATAGTTTTTCCCACTCTTCTGCCATAGACCCATCATCAGACCCAGTCCAACCCACCTCCTCCACAGCGCGATAGAGGCTATAGGCTGCTGCTTTATTCGTCTGTTGGGGCCGGCTGCAAGTCAGGGGGTTTCATTTCTTCTCCTGCTCCACTTATTCAACTGGATTTACAGCAATATTCAACGTTACCACCTGATTCTACTTTTTTACATTTTTTTTATTTGAATTTGTCATCGTGAATTCAAATTTATTTCGTACTTTTGTCCTCTAGCGTGATTTACACTTTCTGTTTGAGTGGCAAGTGTGACAATATCTTGTTGCGCTATTAGCACATTCAGCAGAAACTTTTTGCTGGCTCCAATCTTTAGTTATTCTGGGCTTTGTTTTTTGTTTTCTTTTTTGGGGCTCGGGAAAACAATTTCCACAATGCACAAGCTATACATTGGGAATCTAGGCGAAAGCGTGACTGCCGAGGACTTAGGAAAAACCTTTGACGAACACAAGATCCCATACACCGGACAGTTTCTAATGAAAACCGGCTATGCGTTTGTGGATTGTCCGGACGATCACTGGGCCATGAAGGCTATCGAGACATTTTCTGGTGAGTTAAGGTGGACTACAAGTCACCAAAAAAAGCCTTCTCTTATTTCCACCTTTAATTTCATTCATTCTATATATAGGGAAGCCGTAGACGCCGGCGCACAGCCCCGGTTGCATGCTCACCTTCAGCGGTGTATCCCAGTTTTATTATCCGTTCGCCTCCCGAGGCTCCACGCGAGATTAAATAAATACATAAATTCCTGAAATTATTTTATTGGTGTTAGAATAAGGAATATTAGTGTGTGGAAAGCTACACACCCACGGGAGCCATTCAACTTTTGCAGGAGGGGGGGGCGCACGTAGTGTAAAGCTATACTGTAAAACACAGCCATTGGTGAAGCTTTCTTTGATATCGTTGTAATTTATCAAAGGAGATTCTAACAGTACTGTGCTAATTATGACACGTGCATTTCAAGCTAATGCGTGCTTCTGGTAGGCGTTTTAATATCTTGCACCCCTGAGCACTGGATAGAGTAGCCTACTCTCTTGTGATATAGGATGAAGCCTTGCTGCTTCCCCTCCCCCTTTAAGCCGGGAGTCCACTATGACAAAGGCAGAAACAAATAAATTAGCCCTTACCAAACCTGGCCTCAGACCAACCCAGAATTTACAAACAGAATTACAAACCTACCCTGCTATGGTACAGCTCGCTTTCCTGCGTGGCGACAGCTCTGTGGCCCATTTCTCATGGTTCCCTACACATGTAACGTGAGGAGGCAAGGTCGCCATGCCAGTCAGCTCCCTCTGATCCTTCCTGAACCCCCACCAAACTCTCCAAACAACCCTCTCACACTACAACCATGTGGGCTTGAAACCTTTTAACTGCCACTCAGAGTTAAACTGATAAACGTATAGTTATCGCTTGGCATTTCTGAGGGATTCAAGCAGACGGAAAGTGACGTGATGTACACTATTCACTTGCTCCCCGACTTTAGGGCATGTTTTGAGCACTTTCAACATAACTGCTTCTTAGTACTTTTCACGAGTGCTTGGAAGATCACCAGGTTTAATTGGAAATAAGTGAACCGCAAGGCAACCCACACTGTGTTCCCTGAATACAGTAGATTCCCTTCGTAGGCCTTTGCAGCTAGTACACAGTTAGCATTTAGCCACACTTTGTTCTGAACCAGTTTTCCTTTTTTCAGGTAAAGTGGAACTTCATGGGAAACGTATTGAGGTCGAACACTCCGTCCCCAAGAAGCAAAGGTACATTGAGCACTTGTATCACCCCTCCCCCTCCTTTCTCAAAAAGAAAAGGGGAAAAAACCTTTCATGTGTTGCATCACCTTATGTGGGTCTTTCTCTCATGGGGTAATAAGTGAAAACAACGACTTCACTGAATGATTTGCTATTAGTGGGACACAGATTTCGGCCCTTGCGCCCACTTGACGTTAGAAGCCATTGTGAGGCTAGCAGTGGCTAGCTTGGCTGTGTTTGTTGGTGTGGCAGTGTAGCGTGGACCCTCAACTTTGTCGGCCATTGCTGTGGAGCTGAACTGTGACAGCTTTAGCTAGGTGCCTGCCGTTCTGTGCAGTGTGGTTGGATTTTTACTCGTCCTTTTAAAATGCTGCTGTGTTTTTAGAGTGAGCTCAACAAGCACGTAGATATAGGTTCTTCGTAAAGTCGCAGTGTTGATGTGAGCACGTCCTGTGGTTTACTATATGCTCTAGGCCCAGCCTTTTATGTAATTACTCTTTCCTTACACTACAGCCACTACACAATTTCTTTAACACGATTTTAAAAATGCACTGGCACATATGTATTTTATAAATGTATAGTGGTGTGGTTTCACGTGTTGGACAACCTTTCAGTGCTTTAACGTGTGCATGGATAATATTCGCTTTTTGCTTTTATTAAAACTCTTCGGTTTAACGTTCACACTCTGAAAACAAATCAGTTTTTAATGATGCTGTGAGTTGTGACGGAAATGCGGTGTGTTGATTATTTTATTTCGTTTATAGGTTTCTTTTAGAATGTATTTGACGAGGAAATTGTGATTTAATGGAGCTGTTATTTTATTTTTTTAGTTAAATTAATAACACGTCTTTCCAATTAAAACACAGCTGTGCTGTTTAGTAATTGTAGTATTTCTTTTAAATATATAATGCTCGTTTTAACCCAGAATAGGTGCTGGGTGTGAATATTTCACATTTAAATACCTTTTGCTTCACGCCAACTCGGACACATTTATGTGGCAGCCTGATAGTGTACCTGTAGCTGTGGCTTCTTTGTAATTGGGTGAGTGTCAATGAAATTTCTGCGGTTCAGTAGTAGCTCTAACTGGTGTCCATTGTGCTCATTTGACCTGCTTCATTCAAACAGCACTATGCAATTCTCTTATAGCCCATCATTTATGCCCGTAACCTTTGGCACAGATACGAGTTGAGCACAGTTCTCCATGTTCCGCCATTTGGCCACATGTGTGCGTATGTATATGTGTGTGCGTATTCACCATGAGCCAAAATGGCCAGGAAATGTAGAAGATTCCACCCCATTTCCACACTTGTTGCCTTTTAATAAATGCTACGATTTGGCGTAATCACTCTTCGTGGGATTTTGTATGAAAAAGGCCGAATATTTCAAACTGAGCTGGCTTTTGGGGCGCCCGCCCTGCGCCACGAAAGCAGAGTAAAAACGTTGCAACATGGCTGTGGCACACACATCCCAGCAGCGTGGTCTTTGTGTGGATGAGTGGGGCCGAGTGTGGTCACTTATTGCCAAACTCGCCTTACACACGGAGCTAACATGGCTGTAATGCCTTCAGGTGTCTTAGCGGGTGCGTGAAGAGTCCCAGATCTTGACTGTGATCACCTTAAAGAGCCATAATAAAGGTGATTTGTGAGTGGGTGGGTGCGGGGGTACCGTGGGACGAGCTTGTGGCCCTTCGTGGCTTCACAACACGTGGTGCGTCCACGCAAAGAGGAGTTGCACCACGTCAGGCATGGAGGGCAAAATGGCGAAGCCTTGAATGAAGCAGCCACTGTACAGATTGCTCCTTATTCTTTTTTTTCCACAGTGTGTCACTTTGGGTCTCGTCAGCGCCCGGGTCGCCCCGTGGCCTACATCACGTGTTCCAGTGTGTGTGTGTGTGTGTGCTTTTCTTTTAAATTTAAGTAAATTTTAAAAAATTAGAAAAATATTAACATGACGGAAAACTGTGAAATTTGTGGAAGCCCTTTCTTAAAATGGCTGTTCGTGTAGTCCGTCAGCCAGAGCTAAATTATCCAAATTATGTCGCAAAATGATCGCGTTTAAATATTTATGCAAAACATCTGCTCATCTCCAGCATACAAGCGTGTGCGAGCTGTTTGAGCAAACGCTGATTTTACGAAATTATTTTGTAAATGTTTAAAATCCTCCAGTTGTCAAACAAAGACTGTGGGGCAACGAATCAGGCGTTTTCTGGCGACGTGCGCATTTGGGCAAAAACACTCAAAATAATAGATTCCAGCATATATTTTATTTTTATCTACTTTCACTCAATAAGCTGCTTGTTTTGATACCGTTTTGAATGTTTCTCATTTATTGTGATTCTAACGTGGAAGTAAAAGGTTTCGGGGGTGCTCGCGTTTCTACACGTGTTTAAAAGAAAGTTGCCAGAGTACATACGTTTAAACGTCTTAAAACTGCTCTCCTGCAGTTGCTTCTGAACCTCAAGGAGGGTGTGTGTGTGTTTGTGTGGGAGTGGCGGCTGTTCTGAAGGAACAAGCCCTTTGGGCTATTTGAAGGAGGTGGGGTGGGGGTGTCAGTCCCTTAACTAAAAGAATGAAGGTTCAATTCCTTCTTTATATTCCACAAGTCTCAGTGCAGGGGGCGCTGGCCCTGGCTGTCCTGACCTCTGACCGTGTTTTGAACGGTACCTTTTGCGTTTGTGTGTATGGACGTTAAAGATGGACGAGTTATAAGTTTCAGAGAGAGCTGTTTGGTTACTGTGTAAGGCTGCAGAGGGTTTGGCAAGGTGGAAAGCTGGGGTTGTAATAGCTACAGGAAGAGGAGAGGGGAGAGAAGGGAGGGGAGTTTTTGTGTGTGTGTGGGTTCTCAGAGAGAACAAGCCTCCCTCTTTGGAGAGGGGAAATGTATAGAACGCTTGCTGTTGGCGTGAAGAAAATCAGTGGTGACGCCCACCAAAAATCCCGTTAAACCCAGTTGAAATATAAATGGCATGGGTAGGTGTGTGTGTGTGTTTTTTTTCCATCTGTTACCCATGCTCTGCAAAATTCTGTTGCAGCAACCTGGCACTTAAAAAAAAAAAGTCTTGTTGGATGTCACAGGTAAAACGAGAGCTGCTACAGATTATAGGCTAGCTTATTTATTGTGTTTCTTTTGCGTTTTTTAAAGTCTTTGAAGTCTTGTAATAATTGTCTTACACTGATTCTACAAGAGATGTAGTCAAACAAAATATTAAAATTAGCCTTTGATTTTAGGTGCATTCCTGCAAAGTTCACATTTTTTTATTACACTCCCTCTAAACATTCGCACGGGCAACTTGCAGAATATCAGTATCAACTGGTATTAGCCCCGCTGTCTGACATCAGGAAATATAATGGTATTTACAGACGCCATTGGCCAATACTTAGTTGTTGGGTCAGTATTATGCAAACAATTGTACTTTAAAACAGATCGATTATTTATTTATTTTCCACTGAAGACTTTTTCTTCCTTGCACTAAAACTATAAACAACAAACAAAGCAAAAAGAAAAAAAGTTGGAATTTTGAATAAACATAATTCACCCATAATTAGTGTGTGGCTAAAAACCATTATAATAATAATTATTATTCCCACTTTGTAGTATCTTTGTATGTCCTTGCTTCTAGAGGCAGGATTTAGTGTCTGATTCTGGTATGCTGTGACCTTTGGCACCAAAATGTTATCTTTAGCGTTCAGTGTGCTAGGATTTGCACCCCGCCTTCACCGCGACATGAGGCTATTATGCACAGCACACCAAAATTTTGTAATTTCATAATTGTGGGAATTAATTCCAGTCTCCTTTGAGTCTCGACTCATTTTTCCATTTGTATCCAAAAAGGAAATGATGATGTTGGCTCCTTTCAAAACAGGAGAAATTGCATTGGAGGCTGCAACCTGTTCTACTTTCTTCATGCATTAGTCTTCATGTGTTACAGCTTCCTGTTTGCATTTCCTTCAAAAGGAAAAAAATGCATGGAATCCTGAAAATACTGCTGCACGTGAAGCATGCCAGCATATCTGCTGTCATTGTTTCACTGTTTAGGAATCTTTTTTTTAAATAATAATAATAATTATTAATTTTCACTGAAAACCTCTAAAAGAGAAAAAGATTCCTGCGACTCATAGACTGACTGATAGATCACGTCCAAATAACATCACAGTGTTAGCAGTTAAATGGCTGGGAACATCCTCTGAAATACTGATATCCTTCCATTTTTCTTATGAAAGTGGCTTCAAAAGCTAAATGTCATTTCCTCCCTTTCTGTAATGGTGTTACACATTTTGTATTGGCTTTTTTTTCTTTTTAGCAGCTGAGTGAAGTTACTGTACATGTTGTGTCCCCCCACTTTTTTTCCCTTTAATGGATGCAACAGCTATATTCTAGATATTTTAGGCACCATTTGTTTGTCCATTCTTGTAATTGAGTTTGACGTATATAAAATCATCTCCACAACAAGCTTGGCTGTAAATGCTTTTGTAATAAACCTGCTATCTGGTTTAATGGGGCACTGTTTAGCATGCAGTGTCCAAGTCAGAAGACGAGGAAGTGGTTTTAGATTTGACCCCCCCCCAACCCAAAAAACAAACAAACAAACAAAAAAAAATCTTAACACTTTCCCACTTGAGTTGTTTTTTTTCTCTGAGGTGGACAAAACAGTTTCCATGATCAAAACTGCCCTTCTACTTCTGACGAGTCTAAGAGGTCTGTCAAAGTTTGTGCATCATTAGGTGATGTTGTCTTCATCGTATTAGTGAATCCCAAACTCCCTGGCTTGTAACGTTTAAACGTCCCCCTCCCTGGCCACTGTGTCAGGTCTTCTGGGGAGATGTTAAGACCAAAGTCAGAATGTCCTGAGTCTGCCCCAGACATCTAACGTTCAAGCCACCGTAATTAGATGCCTGAACTACCTTAACTGGCTCTTTCTGCTGTGGATGAGCAATCGCTCTACTATGAGCCCCTCCCAAGTGACAGCACTCATAACAATCTCTAATGGGCCCATTTCACTCAAGTTTTGCTGCACGCTAAAAGTGATGTCACATCCGGTAGTGCTCGCTGCATTTTGGCATCATGTTGGCTGGTTGTGCAGTCCTCAGTTTTTTTGAAGACATGAGTGGTTGATCATGTGACCATCATTTTAGGGGGAAATGTTGCAACAGTTTGAAAAGAGGCGATTTTCTGTGGAAAAACTTTTTTGTCTGAGTGTTGACATCTGTTTGGAAAATACTGCAGGACTAGTACTCATGCCCTCAGCACTGGTATAAATGTTATGGAGCTATGGTGACGTCACCGTTTGCGTGCAACACGACCAGTCCAGTGAGCATTGTGGGCTCATTAGGATGAATCTGGACTTCCCTTGGAGGAAGTTAATTTTTGCCATTGTATGCATTATCTTGGTGACTACCCACAGCCTGTGGCCATAATCCACAGTTTCTCCATGACGCTGGTGTCTTCACCACAACAGACTGGTACAGCCTCTCCTGCAGACACCAGTCTGTCCATCAATTTTCTGTCTTACTCTTTCCCCACTCATGAACACGACCCTGAGATACCCAAGCTCGACCCCGAGGAAGCAAGTTGTTCTGAACCCAGAGCGCACAATCTATCCTTTTCTGGCTCAGAACCATGGCCTCAGACTTTGTCCCACCTGCTTCTAAAGTTTGAATCTCTTGGTGAAGCTAACATGTAGTGGTGTGAAAAAGCTTTCGCCAAAGCTGGAATTTTTGGTATGTTGCAGATCACTGCTCTGCTGCATAACTGAAGCGGATTTGAGCTTCTGTGCACAATCTGACTTCTGGATGTTCTCCTTTAGGATTTTCTGATAGAGAGCAGAATTCATGGTTCCATCAATTACTACAAGTCATCCAGCTCCTGAAAGCAGCAAAACAGTCATAGTCTTCATGCTTCCACCACCATGTTTGACTGTTACGTTTGTATGAAGTGCTGTATTGGTTTTATGCCAGAAGTAACAGGACACTTTTTGACATTTCTTAGCCTACTTCACCTGCCAGACAGGTTCTATTTAAGCAGTTCCTAAATTTAACAAGTTGTATTTCCAGTAGTCTGAATAAATCTTAAGCAGGCCTTTCCCCATCGAGAGGTGATGACTGTGTAAAACATCTCAATTTTATTCTCCCAAAATTATTCAGAATGTCTGGATGACCCAAGTTTACCAGTTTCCTCCACAGTGTTTAATCTGGTCATTTGTAGCCTCGTAGGTAAATTTGCTAAACCAGCCAGTATTCTCTTCTCCTTAAATAAACGAATGGTTTGTCCAGCATTTGGATCAATAAGGTACATGAATGCAAATGTTATATTTTCTACATGATTGTAACAAAATTGTATGGGCAGTGAATGGAGTACAGAGAAGGAATCAATTAGTGACATTTTATAACTCCATTAGCATCCAAAAATGTGTGTTATGAGTTTGTAAACTACCGGTAAGCCCAGAAAATCCTGTATACGTGATGAGGCTGTAGGTTTTGTACCACAGTTAAACTCTGTTCATAAAAAGCAGTGTTTAAAATATCAGATGCCTGAATATCTGCTGACAAAGCTTTGTTGGAATAAAGATCTTGTTTATCAGTGAACACTATGCTATCGAAACATTCAAGTTTTTTAGCAGATTTCTTTGTTTTTTCTTAGCTATGAAATGTATGCAGTGTGTGTAAATCTTTGCTCTGTTTTTCACCTCTGTGTAATTTCCCTTGCTGAAGCTTTGTGCCTTTTCCCCCATGTAAAGTGTGCCGCAGCTTTAAATGCACCCAAACGATCATGCATGTGAGGAGCTGGATGTGTGTGGCTAGCACTTTCACACAGCAGTACACAGAGCTGAAGGAGAGAGGCGAGCTATGGTTTTATTTCCTCCTCTCTCATGGCTGGCAAAGGAGGAGGGGACAAGTGGGCGGAGGGAGCAAGAGGGGTGCGACCAATCGTCTGGTAGCAGCACTGTGCCTCGCTCACCCACATGCATGCTCTGACTTTATACTTTATCCTCGCTCTCTGCTCTCTCTGCTCGCTCTCTGCTCAGCGTGTTCATGGTCTCATTGTGCTGTTTTGGTTACTCTCTGGTACAGTGTGCTCGTTTCGCCCTCTTGTTTTTTGCCGTGATCCCTGAACCATTTCAGCCCCGTCTGCACAAGAGCTGAGACCGGGTAAGGGAACGAGGAGCAGACAGACAAACCAAAAGGATCCAGAGAGAGTCACAGGAAGGAGGATGAATGTGGTTTAAATTTTGATGTCAGCTGAACTGCATTGCTCGGGGATGTTGGACAAACAGTTTTGAGGGATAGCTCAGTTGTAATCTGATTAGACAGGCTGCTGCTCTGCAGTGGTTGATGCACTGAGAGGTAAACCGTGCATTCAAACTAAAAGAATAGCTGTGGATAATTTTGAGACGGCATGAACAGATTCCTCAACTCAACTGCAGCTACGTGAAGGCAGATGAAGGACAGCATTTGTCTATGCCAGTTACAACTTCGCAGAAACAAGAATAATCCTTTTACTGTTCTAACTGGCATTCATCAGCAGTTTTATACTTCTGTTCTACTGCAGGGAGATAATGTCCCACATACTTGTGTAATTCATTTTTTCCTGCAATAGAGACAATCTGCTCCTGAAATGCAAATTATTGAAGCTACAGTTAAAAAAACAAAACATTCCGCTTGGCAGCAACAGTCTTAACGTACATCAGTACTACAATTCCTACCACTATACTACTACTAGTAATTTGCCGTCTTACTCAAATGGAAGCTTGCAGTATAAACAATTTTCCGTTTGCTGATTAAGTCGGATGTAATTTCACAGAGCTGCTGTTGTGTGCGTCTAGTGCAGTCTGTACTCTTCTATGAAAAGTATTCCAGCATCCAGACTGGGTGTATTGTGGAAGTTTATTTTCGGCTGTGTTCTGTATTTCATTAGTTTTGCAGTGAGAATTGCAAAACATTAATGAAGGTATTTAGTCATTGAGGGTCACTGTAGTCGCACAGAAGCACACAAAGAGCTGCTCTTTGTTTTTCTTTCAGGTAAAAATGTTTTGGTGATGCTCATTAAGTTTAGGTTTTGCTCACTGCATTGAAATAATAGGAACTACAGTGAAGTCAGTTTCCTATAAAGTAATGGAATTAAACTGATCTGTTTTTGTTTTTGTGAAAATCTAACCACTTATTATGAAAGCTAACCATGAATAAAAATGTGCTTTATTTTAACTTGAATTAGTGCATAAATGATCCAATCAGACAACGTAAAATCATTTTGCAGTGTGTGATATGACTGTGATATTTGAGTTCTTGCAGTAACTGGTTTCACTTGGTCTACATTTTTGGACCAAACTGGTGTCGTATATATTCATGCTGAGTCTTCCTATCTGTGTGAAAGCTTTGTTTCAAATGGGTGTTTGTGTTGCCGGAACTATTTAATGGTTTTATCCCGTTTAGTTATTATTTCTGTCAGCATACATGTAGAAATGGTGTTTTGTGCAAAGTATTTCGATTTCAAATATTTTACTCTGTAAAAACAAACTGTACTGATCCAACTATTAAAAGGTTAATTTCTACAGGCACAAGTCTGTGATATGAACTGGTCTGTTTCCTGGCCCATGACTGCTTAAAATCTTCTGTGGAGCATTGTCAGATTTTTGCTGTTTGTTTCTAAATCCAAATGTAACAAAAGGAAAGAAGCAGCATTAGCAGTGTTATCTGAGCAGCCTGGGCAATAGAAATGGTTACATGTGAGCTTAAGTGAAATTTAAAGATGTAAGAATGCATTTTCCTCTACTTTCTTATTTTGAAAGGCAAAAACAAAGAAACTTAGCTAACCACTGGTTCTTCATTTCTAAGTCTATAAAAGAGAGAAAAGACATTAAAACTTAAAGAACAATATTAATGTAGAATGTAATTACAAAGGTCCAAGCCAAAATAAGGTGAGGAGAGGGTGTAAAAATGAAGGGATGAGGACAGTGGAGGCACGCGTGTAATGTAGGTGAAGGGGTAAATGAGATCTGTCTCTTTAAGAAGACCCCCACCTACCCCCTCCACCCCATCTTTCTGATTGTTTCTTCTGTCTGGTTCAAACCATCTGTCCTCTCCCTACATTAGTTGGTGCACACACATTCAAGGGGTGGGGGGAAGAAGGAGTGATCAAGAAAAGAAGACAACGAAAGTAGGAAAGGGAGGAGGGTTGTTGGGGCCAGGGGTCGGGTGTGCATGGTGGATGGGGCCCCTCATGTTTACGTGTGTGTGTGTGTGTGTGTGTGTGTGTGTGTGTGTGCGTGTGCGTGCGTGCATGTACCTGAGTCCTGCCTCACTTGCACACAGTAATGCCATTAAATAGGACAGATTTTTTCCCCCCCCCATTCTTAGTCACTTGCTTTTTTCAGTTTTTCTAAAAAACTAAAACGTGCACATTTAAGCCCACACTTTGGTCGAACTGGTACTGAAGTTGTATGAACTGCACCTATTATTCCTCCAATATGTTAGTGCTGTATATTGCATATGATTACAATTGTGCTCTATTTATAAAATAAAGGAAGAAAAGAGTAAACTATTTAAACCATTTCACAAAGATTTAGAAATAATTGTCTGCAATAAAATCAATAAACTGAAAACTAAAACAGAAAAGTCAAGTTAAATAGAGAGAATGCAATTCTGCCACAAGATTGGTACATCTAGTCTGTAGTTGTTAAAAATGTTGTATTTATTCTCTTTAAAGGATTTTTACAGCACTGTAAAGAATTGCTTAAATTGTACTATGGCCCGTTATTGACTGACAATATTGTCAATGTGTTTTTTAACCTTTTTTCATTTTTATTTCTTATATGACATATATATATTTAGAAGCTGACTGCTTAGGCTGAAAAGCTAAAGCTAAGCTAAAACTTTACCAACTAGTAAAAACAAGCCACAAAACCAGTGCTAACCAAATATAACACATGCTTTTATTACAGATAACGCGTTTCTTTAGCAAAGCAGAAGCTTCCCTGCAAATATTGGCTAGCCAGGTTGCTAAAGCATTTGTTCTATACATCAAGTGGTAATCTGTGTTTCTTGGTGTTTCTCAGCTTTTGGTTGAATGTGGAAGCACTAAAATAATGTTTTACAGGATGTAAGTCACTGTCATGTATTTTGAGCTGGTGTTTTCACCCCAATCATTTCAGGGTGTTACAAAGCTCAGTCAGCATTAACCCTGACAGCAGACAGTTACACAAATAAAAATACAACACCACAGAGAACATAGTTCAAAAATGCTGTAAAATTGCAAAAAATCCTACACGTTGGAATTGATTTATAACATTTAAATACAAAAACTGGTTTAATTTTATATTTTTTGCATAAAACAATCTGAGCCACATTCATTTTAAATAGGAACTGTGATTTCAAGGGGAGCCGTAGCATGAGATCAGTTATCTGCAAAGGCGAATGACACTTTCATGTATTTCTAACAGGTCAGAAATGGAGGTCTTCCTTCGTGCTTATGCAAGGAAACTGAACTGCATTGATTGCAGACATTTTCCTTCAGCTCCTCCACTTCCGCTTCTGTTTTCCGAGAACAACAGGCCTCTTGTATAAACAGTCAGACAAAGAGCACAAAGCTTCACTTAATCTCCCGACCAAAGTGGATTTTACGTAAACCAACGAGTAGAAATCCATAACTTTACAGCACAGTTTGGATGCTTTTAGTTTTATAGAATACGTACATCAAACCTCTACAAGGAAAAAAACTAAACTTAAAAAAAAACAAACCCCTCCTTCAAGTAAAAATTTTAAACAATTACCCAGCTGCTGTAAAATGAGGTGTTGAGAATGGTGACCTAATCTGAATCAAACTGAATCTTTCTTACTATTTCCTTAACTTATTAATTTTTTTAAGTTAATGAATTTTTAATAGCTTTTTATGACCTTTTACAAACTTGAGCTCCTCACCAACAGGCGACAAAACCCCCGTTCCTGAAGGGGATGAAAACGTGTCTGTGTTTGCGTGCGTGTCTGTCAGATGGAGCCGAGGGAGCTGGGGCCCAACGCCGTTGCCCGCTAGATCTGAATTCTTGAAATTTTTGTCCGACAGGACTAGGGATGGGTATTGATAAGATTTTAACGATTCCGATTCCATTTTCGATTCTGTTTAACGATTCGATTCTTTATCGATTCTCTTATCGATTCTTTTTTTTTTTTTTAAAAAGGAGAACACTAAGGTCGATTAGCTCAGAGCTTTGTTTTATATCTTCTCTTTGAACAAGATAGAAATTTAGGAGTAACATGGCCTTACAAACCCAACAGTGAGATCTTGAGAGATCCAGCCTACGGCTCTTCAATGGGGTGTCACAGGGTCCCCAGGAAAAAAAAATTGTAAATGTAAAATAATAAAATAAATATTCTTGTGAGACATATCACATATTGACGGGGTCGGGTTATGTTAAAAAGTATAAATTGTTATACTTTGTTCATTGGTTCAAAGGTACCCCACACTTCTTTTTTTGTTTGCTTGTTTGTTCTGGTGTATTTTTCATTTGAACTGTTACTCTGCCAGAGTACTCATATTTACAAGATGGCATTGAACGCCCCATTGGTGTATCAGGAAAACTATTTTGTACGTATGTTCCTTGAAGGGGATTGAAGTCGTTCTTTTTTCCACCGCAGCGAAGGGCTAGGAGTAGGAGAGGAGCTGCTGTATGTTTTTGTTATCGAATCGATCTGATTGTGAAATAAAGCATATGCAGTGAGAAAGCAACTCCAGGAGTCATCCCTGCCTTAAAGCTGCAACATTCTTCTGTAGCAATAACAAAGTATAACATAAATTGTTCTGTGGCAATTACACAAGAATATCCAGTAATGTCCCTGCCTACAATTAAACACATTCACTTACCAAAAATCGGGGGCATCTGCTGTGGTAAATGGGTGCAAGCCTTTGACCACAAACTTAGACACTGCTCGGTGACATTAGTCTATCCTGGCCTGAAAGGAGACGCTACCGGTAGACTGCAGCGAGAACTGCCAGCGAGCGCCAGCCAGACTCTGTCTGTCTCTCTCATCATGGTCACCTACATGTACAGTAATGGCAGGTCTTGTAATAAGGCAGATTGCGCTAACATAATATGCACTGTTAATTGATTATTTACCTGCCGCATTAACGGGAGAGGACGTGCAAACGTTAGCGCTGCTGCTGGGTTGAGAGTCACGAGTCCGGAGCGGAATTAAAAACGCGTGTCATCGCGTGTTTTGTGAGCAAATGCTTTTGCATATTCGTAGTGTTTCCTCCCTTAAATGAAATATCTACTTTGCAAGTTGCCCTGTTGTCATCGGTTCTCATAAAGTATAATCAAACTTTTGAGCGTTTGAGCCGCTTAGGCGCCATGTTTCCTGCCAGGTAAATGACGCTCCGCAACGTGGTGACGTCATTCGGGGCGACTGGAATCGATAAGGGAATCGTTTGCAAAAATGGCAAACGATTCCAAGGAATTGAAACAGTGGGAACCGGTTCTCAACAAGAACCGGTTTTCGATACCCATCCCTAGACAGGACACACGTTTGTGGACAGGAGGCATCAGCCTTGATGCAATTTGTCTTTATCTTTTGCTTTTTTTGTAGGGGGCATTTTATTTCTTTAGAATTGGGCAAATAGTCTCAAACATTATCACAACACAGCATTATATCCAGTGACACAACATAAGAGAACCATCACGTTCAGTGTAACTAGCAAGTGCTCCAGCAGCGCTCGGTGGAGTCATTTATTTACATTTGGGTCGTACATCACCACCTACTAGCATCTCCTCCTTTGTAGCCGGGTTGTACTTTAATGTGTTTCTGCCTCTGGTGAAACGTGCTTGTTGCTTCCATCTTTAGGATCAGTTTTCCTACACATTTTGCAAAATGCAGTGCTTCCTGGGAGGTGTTTGAAGTAGCTCCCTTTTAGGTACTAAATCGTCAGTGGCTGACATGAAGCTTTCAGACATGCCCAGGCTTTTCTCGCTGATCTGCACTAGGGAGCATAAAAGCACGCTGTTGCTATAGCAGCAATATCACTATCACACTTTTATATCATGAAAAAATGTACAGTGGGGCAAAAAAGTATTTAGTCAGCCACCGATTGTGCAAGTTCCCCCACCTAAAATGATGACAGAGGTCAGTAATTTGCACCAGAAGTACACTTCAACTGTGAGAGACAGAATGTGAAAAAAAAATCCATGAATTCACATGGTAGGATTTGTAAAGAATTTATTCGTAAATCAGGGTGGAAAATAAGTATTTGGTCAATAACAAAAATACAACTCAATACTTTGTAACATAACCTTTGTTGGCAATAACAGAGGTCAAACGTTTACTATAGGTCTTTACCAGGTTTGCACACACAGTAGCTGGTATTTTGGCCCATTCCTCCATGCAGATCTTCTCAAGAGCAGTGATGTTTTGGGGCTGTCGCCGAGCAACACGGACTTTCAACTCCCGCCACAGATTTTCTATGGGGTTGAGGTCTGGAGACTGGCTAGGCCACTCCAGGACTTTCAAATGCTTCTTACGGAGCCACTCCTTTGTTGCCCGGGCGGTGTGTTTTGGATCATTGTCATGTTGGAAGACCCAGCCTCGTTTCATCTTCAAAGTTCTCACTGATGGAAGGAGGTTTTGGCTCAAAATCTCACGATACATGGCCCCATTCATTCTGTCCTTAACACGGATCAGTCGTCCTGTCCCCTTGGCAGAAAAACAGCCCCATAGCATGATGTTTCCACCCCCATGCTTCACAGTAGGTATGGTGTTCTTGGGATGCAACTCAGTATTCTTCTTCCTCCAAACACGACGAGTTGAGTTTATACCAAAAAGTTCTACTTTGGTTTCATCTGACCACATGACATTCTCCCAATCCTCTGCTGTATCATCCATGTGCTCTCTGGCAAACTTCAGACGGGCCTGGACATGCACTGGCTTCAGCAGCGGAACACGTCTGGCACTGCGGGATTTGATTCCCTGCCGTTGTAGTGTGTTACTGATGGTGACCTTTGTTACTTTGGTCCCAGCTCTCTGCAGGTCATTCACCAGGTCCCCCCGTGTGGTTCTGGGATCTTTGCTCACCGTTCTCATGATCATTTTGACCCCACGGGATGAGATCTTGCGTGGAGCCCCAGATCGAGGGAGATTATCAGTGGTCTTGTATGTCTTCCATTTTCTGATGATTGCTCCCACAGTTGATTTTTTCACACCAAGCTGCTTGCCTATTGTAGATTCACTCTTCCCAGTCTGGTGCAGGTCTACAATACTTTTCCTGGTGTCCTTCGAAAGCTCTTTGGTCTTGGCCATGGCGGAGTTTGGAGTCTGACTGTTTGAGGCTGTGGACAGGTGTCTTTTATACAGATGATGGGTTCAAACAGGTGCCATTCATACAGGTAACGAGTGGGGGACAGAAAAGCTTCTTACAGAAGACGTTACAGGTCTGTGAGAGCCAGAGATTTTCCTTGTTTGAGGTGACCAAATACTTATTTTCCACCCTGATTTACGAATAAATTCTTTACAAATCCTACCATGTGGATTCATGGATTTTTTTTTCACATTCTGTCTCTCACAGTTGAAGTGTACCTCTGGTGCAAATTACTGACCTCTGTCATCATTTTAAGTGGGGGAACTTGCACAATCGGTGGCTGACTAAATACTTTTTTGCCCCACTGTATACCGGTACTATTTTGAATGATATGATAGCCTTTCCTATGTGATGCAAATAACTGTATTAGAAAGACTGAAACAGTAAATTAGACCTGGTGTGTTTTAATTGGAACCCTGCTCATGCTGAAAGGGTTTAATTTCATTTATTTTTAGTCTAATTTGTCTAGAAAAGTTTGCAGCCACAGTGTTTTGGAAAGCAAAATAGTGATGTAGAAACAAATTTTTAAAAAACATGCTAATGATATAAAACATTCAGTTAAATTGCAGATTTTCTTTTAAGTATCACAATTTCCACAATTCATCATTTAAGCAATACATCTGTTAGATCCTGCAATTCCCATAATGCAGCTGAACAGAGTTGTCATTAAGAGGTCACAGAAGACATTTCACTGCTGTTTTCACGGGCTAGTAGTACTAGTAGCGGCATGTCAAATAATCATTATGTAAAATGGGCCTTGCCTATTTAATAAACATATCTGTAAGAACACACATGAGAGTGAGTAGTTTAGAGTCTTGTGTCTGCAGACCCTCAAGAAATTCAGTGTATAAATATTAAAATGAGAATTTAAAATGTCAAGAAAGTGAAGATCTACTGATTAATAATCAGAGGACTGGGACAAATACATGCATTTGTCCCCAGTCCTCTGATTATTAATTTAATAAGATTGTTGCGAAGTGTTAAACACTTCTCAGTGTCTTGTAGTGATGGGGTTTCCCTTGGTGGTGTCGGTGGGGGAACCAATCAGAACATTTACACCACTTTTCCATAATGAAACTCGTGAGCTCCATAATTCAGGAATTATGTGATTTTGGGTTTTCTATTTTTTTTTTTTCTCAACCTTTGATAGAAGACTAAACTTGATGTGTGGTCTGCTCTGTTTTTTTGTTTTTTTTTCCTCTCCTTCTTCTTCTTTTTAAATATTCTTTGGACATTTTGGCCTTTATTTGATAGTAGAGCAGTGAAGATGTGGAATACAGGCAGCAAAGGGCCACAGGTCGTACTTGAACAACTCCAGCCATGTGCAGTATAGCTGCCTGCTCACCCACTGAGCACCACGGAAGCACTGAGCTCCCATTGGTCTCCCCCTTCATCTGTAACTAATTTAAGGATTCTTAACTTTTTAAAATTGAACATTAATTTGAAAGTGTTTTTTCTGCACTCCACTTTCTTGTATTTCCTCTTGCCACCAACCAGCCGCAGTAAGTGGGTGTCCTGTCCTGTGCCTCGTTCTGAGAGGGGCCTTTTCCTGTTAAAAGGGAGTTTTTTATGGGCAGAAATCTGTGCCATCAGAAACTGAATTTGAAAAAGTTAAATTTGAATTTTAATGGCTCGGATTGAATCTGAATTGTAACTTGAATAAATGCTTTTAAAAACTGAATATGAATTAGCCTAATTTGAAATTCAATTTATTGGTTTGAAAATGATCAACATTAAATTGAATTTTATATTCTGAAAATGAATTTATTTGCTTTGAAACTGTATTTTATCCTTTAAAAGTTTAGCTCTCGAATAATCTCAGATTCACTTCACACCATTCAGTTTCAGTTCTACAATTCAGTTTTTTGGGACTTACACCCGGTTCCGGTTCAAGAGTAATGAGCGCAGATTAATAGAACTACGTTTTACTAGCGGACCGAAAGTGTTACTGACGGGAATCTACAGCATCTTGAGCTGAATTAAGACTTCAGAAGTCATTCGTCATGTCGAATGACCAGCGGATAAACTCTCAGGTTGGTAATAAATGTATTACATGTACATGTATTACTGTAGCTGCCTCCACCAGTGTGTGAATGTGAGAGTGAATGAATAGTGGCATTGTAAAGCACTTTGGGTGCCTTGAAAAGTGCTATATAAATCCAATCCATTATAAGAACAAGCGTCACGTTAACAAATGATAGCCGTACGGTAACTTTTATGCTTCTTGTAGCTGTTAGCTAAAGACGCCAATTTAGCCTAGTTTGCCCTGAATTCAGCTTTGACAAACAAATATGATCGACTGTTTCTAGTAGAATTGCAAAGTTGTCATCTTGTACCCTGTCAGAGCCCTGTATGCTTGCAGAGACCCCTACAGTAGGGAAACATGCAAAACGGTGTCCAAACCTTTGTATTTTAGCTTTATTTATGTCTTACACAGCATCCCAACTCTTTAGCTAAAGTTATTAAGTTAGCTAAAGTGAATAGTTTTCAGCCATTTGATTCATGTTACAGCAGCTCATGAGTGAATGAACATGGTGCAATAAAAGTATTTTAGAAGTATATGTTTCCAAATACATACATTTACTTAAATTTACTTGAGTAGGGTTAGGGGTTGCCACCTCAGCATGCAGTCAAGTGCTATACTCTTGCTAATGACCTACTAATTGTATTCAGGTGTGTTGCACCAGGGACGCATGGAAAAGTTGCATGACACCGGCCCTCGAATATGACAGGTGTGGTTGAACTGCATGAAGACTCTGAAGTTTCTCTTCTCTTCTGGCAGGACAGGAATGTAACCTTGTCCTGTGAGCCACCGTAAGGATGTACTTAAAGTAGAACTGGACCATCACCGGCCGCAGGCTCTTCACCTTTTCAAAGACAAAGCAGTCATTTAGATAAAATATTAGATATTGTTTACCTGTAAATGCACAAAGAGAATTTAGAAATGTAATTATTGTCTGGGGTCTGGAGTGTGGGGCCTCCCTGCTGCTGCGGAGTCGAGGCGGTCTGCTTCTCCCCACCCCAGGGAAAAGGGTAACACCCCCTGGGTCTGGGTGCAGTTTCCCCCTCCGGGGGCAAGGGTACCTAGACCCGGTTCTTAGAGTACGCTTGGGGAGTGTGATCGTGTGTACAGTGTCTCTCTATGTCTGTCTCCACGTTGGTTGAGTGTTGAGTAATTGCATATGAGAGCATGAGGGTGGGAATGGATGTCTGTATCTGTGTGTGCCTGTATGTCTGTGTCCATATGTCAGGTTGGGTATCAGACGCCACCTCTCTGGGGACATCTTTTAACATCTTGGTCTCTTGTGTTCTGAGGGCCTCTGGATGTCTGGAGTTTTGATCTCCTCCATACCTGCTTCATGCCCTGGAGGACGGGGCTGTGGCTCCCCCACACCCTCTAGCAGATCATTACATGAAGGAACCTTTTAAATACAAGCGCGCTCATGCTCACAGGTGTACACACAGGTGCTCACACAGATAAGAAAAAAATAAAAGAGAGGAAAAAAAAGAAATGTAATTATTGTCAAGAGTGAACAAGCACTGATAGTGTAATCTACAGCTGTGGCCAAACGTTTAGAGAATGAGAAGTGTTGTTTGTTTATTTACAAAGTTTGCTGTTTCAGTGATAGTTGTATATCATATCACTTCAGAGGTGATCCAGTAATGCTGCACTAATGAATTAGACTAACTATTCACTTTAGCTAAAGTTATTAAGTTAGCTAAAGAGTTGGGATGCTGTGTAAGACATAAATAAAGCTAAAATACAAAGGTTTGGGCAGTCGATCATATTTGTTTGTCAAAGCTGAATTCAGGGCAAACTAGGCTAAATTGGCGTCTTTAGCTAACAGCTACAAGAAGCATAAAAGTTACCGTACGGCTATCATTTGTTAACGTGACGCTTGTTCTTATAATGGATTGGATTTATATAGCACTTTTCAAGGCACCCAAAGTGCTTTGCAATGCCACTATTCATTCACTCTCACATTCACACACTGGTGGAGGCAGCTACAGTAATACATGTACATGTAATACATTTATTACCAACCTGAGAGTTTATCCGCTGGTCATTCGACATGACGAATGACTTCTGAAGTCTTAATTCAGCTCAAGATGCTGTAGATTCCCGTCAGTAACACTTTCGGTCCGCTAGTAAAACGTAGTTCTATTAATCTGCGCTCATTACTCTTGAACCGGAACCGGGTGTAAGTCCCAAAAAACTGAATTGTAGAACTGAAACTGAATGGTGTGAAGTGAATCTGAGATTATTCGAGAGCTAAACTTTTAAAGGATAAAATACAGTTTCAAAGCAAATAAATTCATTTTCAGAATATAAAATTCAATTTAATGTTGATCATTTTCAAACCAATAAATTGAATTTCAAATTAGGCTAATTCATATTCAGTTTTTAAAAGCATTTATTCAAGTTACAATTCAGATTCAATCCGAGCCATTAAAATTCAAATTTAACTTTTTCAAATTCAGTTTCTGATGGCACAGATTTCTGCCCATAGTTCTTCTTCTCCACTGTCACTAAGTGTTTGCTTGTCAGGGCCATGCATTTTGACTAATTCCTGGAATGTTGTAAGATGTTAAAACGTTTCACTCTTTCTGCTTCTTCACTTGATTCATTTCTGTGTGAAATTGAGCATAATTTGCAAAAGTTGTTGAAATGCTCTCTTCGGATGAATGTTCGTGCCACATAAATGCGTTGCAGGCAACTCTTTTGCCTTTGATCAGCAAAATGCGTTGACGGGCTGCTCGGTCTATATTTAGACTCAGAACAATGGTTTTTAAATTTCAGTGTTTTGTTTTGTTTTTTTAAGGTTTGTTTTTTTTTTTTTTTTTTGCCTTTTAGCCTTTATTGGATAGAGACAGTGTGGATAGACAGGAAAACAGAGAGGGGGAGGGAAGATGTGCAGCAAAGGGGTGGGTGGGACTCGAACCTGGGCCTACTCTGTCTATCAATGCGACATATGTTACCCACTGAGCTAAACTAGCAACCTTTTAGTGTGACTCACTGACTGTGTCCAACATGGCTTCACTATGTCTGTCTGTCTGCGACTTGAGTTTCCACTGCTGAGAATCTGCACGAGTGCTGGGTTCATCGCATTCAGAGTGAAAGGAATAAAGAGCAGGCAAAAGCAAAAGCCATTGTCCTTGGGAGAAGGATTTTTTTTTTTTTTTTTTTTTTTTTTTTTGTGTGTGTAAATCGTGATTCTGTGTCGAGGTTTACGACCTATAAATTTATCCTAGGTATCCACCAATCAGCATCAGTGCAGAAATTCTGTATCAGCAACTTTTTTGTTGACTAATATCAGCAAATGGGATGACACTAACCAATCTTTTGGCCAATAATGTGCATAAATAAATGGTTAAAGACATGATGAAGAGCTGAAAACCTTTTGTGCTTGACACACTGTTACTATGACATTTGTCCCTGCCACAAACAGGAATAAATGACTGCAAAAGGAATAAAATATCACTATCACAGTTATCATAACGATAACAAAATAACGCTGAAAACCGATAAAAACCCTGAAAACCATACATTTCACACCTGAGCCTCAACTCTCGCGGCCCAGTGCCGGTCCGAGGCCCGGGGGTTGGGGACCACTGGGCTTAGGAACTCGGAGAAGCCAACATTTGGTCAAATCCACTAGTGTTTTCTGCAGTATTGCTCCAAACTGCAGCAGCAACTCGTGGCTGACAGTCAGGGGAAGAGGGATTTAGTAGTAGTAGTAGTCCAGGCTTCATTGTCCAAAGGATGACGGTGGGGATTTGTGATCATCTCGCTTTTGATGTGTCAACACTGTGATTTATCGAATCATCCTGTGGCTTGATCCCTGCTGTGGACACATAAATCTGGGTGAACTCTTAACCCTGAGGGTTTCTGGACATCACTTTGTGGGAACTTGAGTATAAATGTTAGTTCAGTTTTAAATGCATTGCCTCTGAATGAACGTTAAATGAACTGAAATACATAAAGCTTTTTCCTGAGCCACATTATAGATTTTGATTGCTTTCTGTCAACTTTGCTCTTCTTTCTCCTTTCAATCTGCCGTTCTCAGAGTTAAAATAGAAGCTATGCCTGCTGGTCACATGTCTGACAGACAGGCATGCGGTGTGGCCGCGCACATGCATATGCACACTCGCACACACATGAGCTGCAGAGGGAAGAAGAAGGACTGATAGAGAAAGAAAGAGGAAACCCCTCCCCCAGCAATAAAAGTGTGCTATGCCTCTCTCCCTCCTCCCTTCACTGAAGTGGGTGTGTGCAAGTCTGGGGGTGTGCCATATCACATCCACTGCACTAGCTCACGTGGTGCTGAGGCATGTGTGTATGTGGAAGGAGGTGCCACGGTTGTATGCTGTGATGTTGGGTGAGAACCTTCGAGAAGATACTGTGAGAGTTTGAGGGGTCTGCACAGGTCAGAGTCGCTGCACAGTGTCGTCTGTTATTCTGAAACTAAATCAAGCAGGCTTCAGTTCTTCTGTCAGGGTGATGGAGAGTTGCCATGTTCATGGGCACTACGAGAGCGTATTTATTGGCTCTGCATTTCAGCAGCATGTGATGGTAAAGCTTAGGGAGTCTCAGGCGAGGTGTATGAGAGATGATCTTCATTGTGTTGGTAATGAGTTAGCAGGGAAACGGCTGGCAGACTCAGACTAAGTGATGTGACGACAGCCACTGCCAGGCTCCTGCCATAAACTTTACAGTGTTATGATGATGAATGTTTACCATCTTCATGTCTTTGTTCTTGACTGGACTGGCTTTCATTTTAAGACGAGAAAAAACGTTTGTTTGTTTTTTTCCTCTTAAAATTATTTTTAAATGAAAGAAATCTGTGATAATGTTATAGAAGATGTGTATGCATTTTCTAATTTGTGTTAGTTATTTCATTAGTATTTTCCTGCATATTTATTCATTTTAAAATTGTTTTAAAAATCTCACATGTTGCTTTTCTTATTTTATTTTATTTTTGAGTACACTGCCTAATTAATGCAGCTGGGTTTTGTTACATTTGCAGCATGAATTTGTATTTTTACAAATCCTTTTCATTCACTTAAATCTGATGTAGCTGTTTGCTACCAGATAAGGTTTGTATGAAATACAACATGAAGACAAGTGGTTTAAATAAAGTTGGAATGAAAGCTCCCCTCATGTTTCACAATAATATTTTAAAAAGTGTTTCATAGTGACGATTAGGTGTCACTCTGCAAAACATTGTGTGTGCAGCAATTTTTCCTTTTTCCCACCGTGCTCGCTGAAGCTCTGTTTACACTTTACTGTTTTACACCTGGATTTATGAAGCATGACTTAGTTTGTACACGAGAAACTTAATTACACATCTGAGCCTGGATAATATTTGCACACAAAGGGAGAGGTTATTTTGTTAAAACTGGGTGAAGAGTTTCTCTTTTATTTTCATATTAAACTTTACTTGGCTTAAAAATTGTGATAAAACAAAAATTCAAAACAAAATATCATTAAAAACAGTTATTATAATGTTGTTATGTGTTATTATTATTTGTTATAATAATAATAATAATGATTATTATTATTTTTATTAAAACAACAAGGGAGTTAAATTGAAAGCTTTGGTAATATTTAAATATTTAAATTCAGTACATGTAAAGTGTTGTTAATTATCTGTCACGTTTAAAAAATAAAGTTGAGTCTAAGGACTGAGCTTTGATGTTGTGGGAAAACAGTTTGAAAGATTTGTTTGCACTCTGAACTCTTACTGCTGTCATGTTTGTCAGACACAATCTGCTGAGCACCACAGTCACGTCTGGGTGAGCCGTGCTGCATGCAAATGTTAACAGTGTGGGGACGCAAAACCAGGGATTTTATTCCTGTGAAAGTATGATAACGATGTGTTTTGTCATTACTATGTTTATTGCAGTACAGTTTGCAGTTGTAATATATTTATGTTGATATTCTTGATTAGTTTTCTCCTTTTTTCTCCCTGAACTGCTCATTGCAGTGACCACAGACCTAAAATTCTCATCTCAATATGAACTCAACTCCACGTTGTCAGTGTTTTGCTGGCTATGCTATAGAAACTTGTTTCACTGAGGTCTGAACAGCAGTGAGGAGCTCGATGACTCACTCGGCCCTCTGCTGTTCAAAGCTGGAAACTCAAGGAAGGAAATCCAAGGCGGTGAGACAGGAGAAGTGTGTAGTTCGTGTTAGTGTATATAATATATATATGTATATAACATACACAATTTTTTTTTTTTAATTAAAAAAATTTTTGTCTGTGTGTGTGTGTGGGCGGTGAGCAGACGGGCCCCTTTTCTTGCTGCTTTTCTATAGGCTACTCTTGGCCCCACCCTGTTCCTCACAGATTCAAAACAAAGCAGAGGCTGACATCACTCTCTCTCTCTCACTCGCTGTCTCTCTCTCAAGACAAAGCAGGAACTCCCCTCCCTTCTTACTCCTTCTCCCCCATTTTGTTTTTGAAGCGGGGAGAGGCAGAAGCTGGGCCCTCGTCCACTTTCTGTTTGCTGTCCACGAAATAAATCCTTACAAAAATGCAAAACTTGGTAACTTGTTGTTTCTGTCTCTAAAATATTAACATAAGAAGAGTCCGTTTTCTGGACATATGATGGCTGTGTTGCCTTTAAGGAATGAATATGTGGAGTGTTTGTGTTTTATGTGTTTGAAGTCTTCCAGTTCTGGACCAGAATTATTGTCCTGACAAATATTCTTTAATGAACAGTAAGAAAAAGCTCTGTGTTCTTACCCAGACACAGCTGCACAAATGACTCGATAAAAGTCTGTGGAGAGAGTAAAATCTGGAAGCTTGTTGAAGTTCCTAAATGCGCAGACGCACTCTCGTTTCATTATTTTATGACAGAAGATTAATGCTGTTGAAAAAAAACTGAATCCCGAAGCTCTCGCTCAACAGTGCTTTACCTTCACAGCTGAAACCAGTGTAACAAATCAAACAATCATGTGTCGCTTTCACTCGTTTTTTCTGCACAATGTTTGACTGTATGTTTAGACAGTATAGAAAGCTGCAATGTTAAAAATCAGCTGATGGCTTTTTTCTTTAGTTCCCTGCTGACTGTGACAGGATGAATGGGCTGGACTCTGTATTTTTGTTGAGAGACATGTTATGAAGAAAGAATCTGTCTGTTTATAAAATACTAAGACCTACTCTTCTAAAAGATTATAACACAATTTTTCCTCAAAGTATTAATTTTTTTCCCTTCATATTCATGCGTCCCATTTTCAGCTTTCCCTGAAATTCCACCTTAAATATTGCTCAATTATTATTATTATTATTATTATTTTTAAATCATAAACATTTGACAAGTTAAAATAAATATGTGAAGAGCAAAGTGAATCCTTAAATTCTAATATTCGATTTTGGTATTTGTTATCTCTGGTTCACAGAAGTGTGCCCTAGTTTTAGACCTTTTATTTTTTTCCTTTAAAATAATGTAAACTTGGCTTTCTTTGTAACATCATCAGCTCATGTTGTTTATTTTGTAGAGGTGAGGGGATCCAACATGAACAAAAAAACCGTACTTAAAACCAGTTTGTGAGTTGACATTAAAACTGTTTGTTTGCTGTTTGCAGGTGAAAAATAGGCAGGCCTTCACTCTCATTTTGTTCTCTTGTCTGCAGGGAATCTTAATTATTCCTTTTTCCTTCTGACTGTTTTGCAACACATTTGTTATAAAACGTAAAGAAACTGGAAACAGTAAAAATATTTGCCTGTTACTTTTTTTCAAGAAATAAAGCTACCAAAAATCAGAAAAATGTAGTAATTGGATTTAGATGGTAACATTCTTCTTGATTCTTTAACCAAGATTTTTGTTGGAGTTAAATGTCTTTAATTGGTCCAAGAACTATTGTTCAAATCTTTCAATATTTTCCCGACCGTCTCCTGTCATTAAAATACATGTTATGAGCAACAGCCTGCCGTTATCAGGTTAACATGGCGGTTCACTCATATATCACAACTACAGTCACCTCAAGGCGCTTTATATTGTAAAGACCCTACAGTAACAGAGAAAACTCGCCATGTTACAGTAATTTAATATTGTCATATTATTGAGTTGTTCCTCGTGTTCAAATTAAACCCGAGAACGTGGCTCTACGTGACATTAATCTGTTTTCAGCCGCATCACAACTTTGTCGGTTGAGCTACGAAAAAATAAAAAAATGTAGAGATGCGGTCATACAGCGGCTCGTTCTTTTAAGTGTTAAACTCGAAGCGTTCATTCGGGACCTTAAAAAAAACCATCTACAACCTTTACTCAGGTTGGAGTTTAATCGTTGCTGTCGGCTGCAAAAAGCAAACAGAAGCCGACACTTTTTGTTTCTCCAATCCTCGCGGCCACACAAACCCGAACAACAACCCCCAAACGTGTCCGCTATATCAGCCGCGAGCACTCGTGGCACACATTCTATAGAAGGCTGTTAGCCCCCTCCTCCCTCGCGCCGCTGGAGTAACTTCAGAGTAGTTTTTAAGCACTTTGTGAATGGACATGCGCGTTCCCCACTACACAGGCTGCGCGTGGAGGGGAAGCAGAGCGTTCGCGCGCGCTCACAGTGAATCCCTATGTTCAGGTGATTAAGACGAGATCGGTGTCTGCACGCACTCCCGGCCTGCATATTAGTTCCCGTAAACATTTCGTGGCGGACTTATCTCCGACAGTATGCGGAGACTGAGAGTAAGGCACCTCGCGGAGGGATGTGTTAAAGGGGTGAACCGTACTCACACCACAGCCGTGTTTTAAATATTACTCAACTGTACAGCTTATAACAGGACTGAATCAACTGTTATGGTGGTAGCTGAGAGATAAAACAGACGTATGAAGAAGCCCACAACCCAACACATCGCCTGCATGATCCCATGTTCATGTAATGGCGTATGTGGGCTCCTCGCCCTCCTCCTCTCATGTGCTGTATGTGCTCTCCGCTGTCATGTGACTGCACATTCATTGTAGTAAATGGGCGTTGCCTGGTCAACATGGCCGATGACTGGTTCTCACATGTATGTAGTCTATAGTATTATTTGTGTGTGGGGGGGGAATACAAGGAAGGAATATGCTTTTCTATTGAAGCCGCAAACCTGGCTTTCTAACACCTGTGTTTATGCTGGATACCATTTCAGGGCGGACCGTAAAGCTCTCTAACTCGACAACAACGCCAACGTGTGTTTTGTCTCCACGTCGCGGGTTATCCGTGGAGACTTTATTACAATCAGCAGGAATGGCGCACAGACATGTGACCTTACAATCTGAACATGAGGAGCACCTCCGTCTCCGGCCTCGTCTCCCGTTTATCAATAGGTGACCGCTTTCTGATAAACTGTGCAACAGTGTAACACGCGAGGTTACTCCCTGATCCCGCCTGTATCACTGCGCAGACTGCATTTCCTACTATAGGTTAACGCCACTGCTTGGCTGTGGGGCCGCAGTTCCTCCGCCTGGTACAATGGTTATATGACACGGCTATAGGAACACAAAATGGCGAGAAGAGGAGGAGGGGCGGAGGCGCAGAGGGGAGAGCTGGTGGAGGTGCTGAAACGCCAACAGCTCATGTGATTATTATTAATAATATAATTTTAAATACAAAACCAAGGTTTAGACGAATGTTAAACGCAGGGATTATTTTAAGCGTAACGGGCTAACTCGTTTTCACAGAGGCTGAATCACACCTATATAAACGGCACACGTTGAATATTAAATAATTTAAAAAGTCTGATTTGGTAAGTTTGTCCACGGTAACAATGTCACAGGCCTAACCCTGAGATGGAAGCTGTGCCTATAGACCTCAAATACAAACGGCCCACCTAAACAGCGAGGCGCAATTCAACTTCTCAAAATGGAGACCCTCGCCTCTCCAAAATGGAGACCTACCGCACGAGCAGCGGGCGGGGTCAGAGTGGCGAACAGAGCCTGAACTTTGACCCGTAGCCTACTGCTACACCCTCCCCCCTTTTTAACCTAAAGGAATTCCCAAACGGAGGCCTCTCTCGCCAACACGTTAAATTCAAAGTTCTCACAGGCAGTGAATCAGTTGTTTTTCAGTGTTCTCTCTTTTATTCTGTTCTTGTCTCATGAGTATGTGAAAAGTGTAAAAGGGAATAAAGAAATAAAAGTAAGAAATAAATGTTTTGGGGTTTTTTTGGTTAAAGGTTATTTTCAGTTTTCAGCAAAGTTTTTGCATATTAATTAACCAAAGTTAATAACTCTGTTATTATAAGTCGGGGATATTTACGAGTAACACACACATATTGTGCACCTTCGCATGTAGCTGTTGCACCGTCGGCTTCCTCCACAAAGCTCGCGCTGGACTTAGATTTAAGTTGTGGAACTGGGTGTTGATGGACCAATGAGAGTGCTGTCGGTGAGGGAAACAGCTTTTCCCCTATAAATCCAGGCAAATCCAGAAATGGTGACAGTTATGTTCTCAGACCTGGACAGTTCTCCAGGTCTGTGTTTAATTTTGCACAATATTGTTTGTTTTTTATTTATTAGAAAAAAATGCTGACTTGGTATTTTAGAGAAGAGAAGTTCACAGATGTAACAGACTGGATTCAGCTTCCAAATATGCTGAAGATGGGGAGTGGTACTCATCGTGGGTTTGCTTACTTATTTGGAAAACAAAATCAGTAACTAACTTATTGTTTACACACCGTTAAATTGCCAGACATCATGAACCCATTGAGAGCATGCGGTTTTCTGCCTTCTGTAATTCCACGTGGATTTACTCTTTAGGAGATGTTCCCTTCTTTTCTTTTACAGTTCTTTTCCACACCTGTGCATTAACACATATTTCCAGCTGGTAGGTGACGATCCTTTCCACTGACTGATATGCTTCACTTGTCTCTTCTATCTAGCACGGACAGGCTACGGCTTTATTCTCCTTACATTGCACCACCCTGGGGAAAACTCCAGGGCATGGAGGAAGGAGGAAACATACAGAGATGTAGAAAGGAGTGGGAATACGTATGGAAGAAAAGGATGAGACACACCTGGGCCTGGTTTTCCACACCCACAGTGAGGCAAACGAGATTTACCGGAGAGCAGATTTTCATTCTACTGGCTTTGGCATATCGCTCGAAAAGTTCTGGAAAAATATGAAGGCTCTTCAAAAGGAAGCACCACTTGTTTGCTTAATAAAGACTGAAAATAGCCCACTGTGACTGTTTTCTCATTGCAGTCTGTGAGGTTATTGTGTTTAAGTGAATTTATGATGAACCAGATTTTTAAATTCAAAGGCCGATCCACCTTTTCTTTATCTCACCTGACCATCGATGGTCATTCCGCGTCTATTTAACCTGCCAGCTCAGCGCTTTGAGGAGCACTGTCTTTGAAGGGTAACCGGGCAGAGAAAGGATGGTCTCCATCTAACTGATGGATGTACAGGTGGGACTGGACGATGGGTCTTTGGCCGGTGACAACGTTGGTGGGCAGATTGGGCCATGGTGTTTGGTCGCCATCATCCTCTCACTCCTCACTGTTAGCGATAAAATATTCATCCACGATTTTAAGCCGGCCAGATAGCTCTTATAAAATATTAACCCCCTGCACTTCTGTGCCCTTGTGCCAGCAACCAGCTTTGCTTCTTGCTAGGGGATATTTGAGTGTTGTAAGGGTTTTGTAATGGAAGCAGGTAATGACTTCTCTCTACACAATGGTCTCAAATTGTGTTCATGGGCTTTGCCAATCAGTGGTTACACACCTAGCCAAAAAATAAATTCAGTCACATATTAAAGAGATTTATTTTGTACAATAAGGCTACAGCTAGTTAGCTTAATTACAGCATATCTCTGTCTGGAAAAAGAGTCGCGCTTGTTTAGACCCACAAAAAAATAAATGTTCAGTTCTGTGAAAGTTAGCCACCGCGGTCGCTAATAATGAAAGGTACAAACAAAGCAGTGAGTGTCGTTATTGGCTAAATAAAGTGCAAAGATGTTCCAGTTTGTATAATTTAGCTGTTTTTATTTTAAACCATAATAATTTTCCAGGTTTTCGTTTCTGACTATTTCTCACATTCATTTCCTTTAACACTTTTGAAATTGTAAGATTTTTGATTATCATTTTAAGTTAGACTTGAAATTAAATACATGAATGCATGAGTTTTAAGGTTTCAATTTTTAAAAATGTGAATTAAAATGGCGAATAGAAAGATTCAGAAGCATTTCTTTTAGGGGAACTTTTGGCACTTGCGATCTCCATTTGGAAATTCCCAAAAAGAAAAAGTGGAATTGTTGGCTGCTGTTAAACCTAAAAATGTATGTTGTGTTAGTGCTAGAGAAGAGAACTGTGGCTGTTTGATGTCTCATCCAGATGACAGACATTTAAAGTTGTTTGTGAGCTGCAATTGAAAAGTGTTTAGGAAATTTCTTGTGGTGAAGTCAAACTTGTGGCCTGTGTGGCCACAGGTGTTAATGCAGTCACCTTTCTCACTCATTATGTGTTAACAGACCTCTCTGCTGGAGGTTTCTTCTTTTAACAGGTTTCTTCCTGTTAAAAGGGAGTTTTTCCTTCCCACTGTTGCCAAAGTGCGACAGTGGGACAAAGGGGCTCATAGCTTGCTAGAAGCTTCTTTAAGCCATACTCGCGTCTTTTGATTTGTTTATTGAGCCTGTTCGGCTCATTTGTGGTTTAGTGGTTTAGTAGAGTGATTGTAGGTGAGGTCACTCTGCAGAAAGCAGTTAATGCTCAATAATAAAAATGCAGATAAAAGACTTTGAGATGTATTGATGAGCACTTGTAGAGTAATTGGCACCATTTGTATGCATTTAGTTTTCCTATTACTGGGAGTATTTGTTTGACTGAGGTCAGTCCAGCTGCATCATCTTAATATTTATTGGACTCATTCTAAGGTTTGTTATCTGCAGACTTTAACCAAACTTTGTTTGATTTGATTTGACAAGAAACCATTCTGAACCCACATGCTGAAAATCTTCGGTCTTTGACCATGTATCCTTTCTTTTTACACTTAAGACTCTCCAAATATGTCTCATTAATATAAATGCTTATTCAGTAAGTAAAAATAGTAGCATTTGTCATCTGGGTTTTATTTGCTCTGCTGGAAGAGTTGGCAGTGAAACCTGTCAAACATGTTTTTGTGTCACTGAAAAGTCCCACTGGGAGCAGTAAAACACTGTTGAAACACATGCATGCACACATCACAGCCCTGACTGTGGGTGACTTTACACTTTGTGGCTTTGAATGCTGCCATGTTAGATTGTGTGTGTTATTACATGTATGTGCGTTTTGTGCTACTCGACTGCTGGGGACAGTTTTCATTGATTTTTCAGCTCTGAGCCTCTTTCTTTCATAAATGAAATGAAAGGAAACACTGCTGCTTGCAGTGCCATTACACACAGCGTCTCTAAAGTTCATTAAGCATAACTAAAACCACTTGGATGATTTCTGATGTTAACAGGAAATGCTTTGCCTTATTCATAGAGGGTAAAACAGTCAAAGTTATTCATGGTTAACTCATGGTCTACAGTGCTGGGTGAACACTGTCCTTTGACTTCTAACAGCAAGATAAATCTAACGCTAAAATTAAAAGTAAAATAAAAAAAACCAAACCTGTATATTCTGAAATGGAAATTTTGAAATACCCATTTCCAAATTTGTCGATTAAACTATAACTATGAATGAATGTTTCATTGTGGCACAAGCGTCTCCCTAAGCAAAACAAACTAAAAGTAGACTGAATTATTACAAAAATGCATTTTTGTTTAAGTAACGTTTGCCTCTTAAAACATTTTCATGTGTCTCATGAAGTATGAGTGTAATGCTAGAAATACTACATGTATACGTCAGAGACTAAAAATGTGGTATTAGAGATGTGAAATGTTGGCGAGGTCCTAGTTCGAAGAGGGAGAAGGCCCAGTCTCCTCTGCTGTCGTCTGCTTCTTGGTACCAGAAGTATCTGATCAACTGACTGTAACGATCTATTAGCAGGACGCCAGTTAAGAGTTCAGAAAGGTAAGAAGGTCCCAATCTAGTTAGTGAGTAAAGCAGTAGTAAAGATACTTTTGTGACGGCTAGTTTGCCCTTTGTAGCCTTGTAACCAGCAGCATACTTCTCACATCATCAGTGAAGCTCTGAACAGGCGTTGGAACTATTTTGTGTATAGCTGATGGTGGACACGATGACATTTGGGGGACATAGAAGGATCCAAGAACGGGATTGTTATTGAGTTCCTGTTGTACTTTTTGCTGTGAAAGTGTAGGACGTCACGTTTACACCCACAGACCTGCCTCACTGTGGTATTGGAGGCTAATCTGAAGAGCTCTGACCCTCGGCCTTTGACCCCCCCCCCCTCTAGAGCAAAGACCTTTTCCTCTCTCCTCTCCTCCACCACCTCCTTGAGGACCTCACTTTTCATTTTTTTTTGGCTTCTTTCCTTTCTTCTTGTCTTTCTCTTTGCTCCATTGTCCTGCTGGGGACTGGAGCAGAGCTTGGATTTAATGCCTTCACAGCTGAGGGAACCTCATCACCTTCAGGTTTTATATTCAACCTTGGGCATTTTCAAGCTGCATTGACAATGGGTTTCCATCTTTGCGCATCAACGCGGACTCGGGGCGGGGGGGGGGGCGGGACGTCTCAAAGCAGATTTCTTTCTTGTTTCGTTAATTTATGTTTATTTTAAGCTGTGCAGTTTGACACTTAAATTAGTCTTGTGCACTTAAAATTGCCTTTACTTTGTTTTTTTTTATGCATATATCTGTAGCTAACAACAGTCTAGTTCAGCATTATTGTTTTCACTACTTTGCCTAATGACAAAACATATATTATAAAAATAACATCTTAATTTTGTGAAGCAGCTGAACAGATATGTCAAAGGCAGGCAAACCCACATGTAAGTAAAAAAGGTGATACTTAAAACTGAAAAGATATAACAGATGAGCGATGTAGCACATAAGTAAATGTGACGCATTTTGTTGTGCTGTCCATCCGCCCACCCATCCATCTTCTTTTCCCGCCCATTCTTAACTTGTTGCCATGGTTTCAGCCAATGGTGTAGGCTGTTGGTTGGCAGGTGGTGACGCCAGAGGTCAAACAGGTTCAGTGGCCGTGGCCTGATGGGGGGTTGGGATATATTTGTCTGTGGGGGTGATGGGTTGGAATGACAACGGGAAGGATAATGAGGGGCTAATGTGTTGATAAAGTTGAACTTTGGTGTAGTCGGTGGTGTTTAAACATGTAACATTTGGACAGGTCTGTCCAAAAAAAAAAAGTATTTATTTGGGCTGGAGATGGTGACGTAGCTGATAGCCAAGCGCTCATCGAGGATCAAAAGGGTTTTTTCTTTCTTTTTTGGTGAGGTGGGGGAATGGAGTATGGATGGAGGATGTCAGGTATTCTATATGTACAAAAGGCTATTCATCTGTGCTCCAGCCTCCTGGGGGGTTAGGCTGGCGTTTAGTATGGGGGTTGGCCGTTTAAAGCTATTGATGCTCAGTTGGGTGGGGTGCATGGTTCTTAAAGACGGTAAAGATAGAAGAATGATTGGCTAAAGGTTTTTGAGTTACTTAGCCAAATAAAATAACCATTCTAACATTAAAAGATGCCACTAGCATGATTCTTTAATATAAACGGCTTCATTAAAAGTGAAAGATGTAGCAGATAGAGTAGTCTTGAGTAAGGATGAAAATGAGGAACCATCACAGAGGGGGAAGGTTCATGCCTGTGGAAATCTATCCACTGGTGAACTGGTTAAAGAAGAGATGTGGGCAGGAAAACCAGATCTGTTCACACATTTTTAAAAAAGCTGATACAAATGGGTTTATTCGAGGGGAAAATGTGTCGGACTATGGTTCTCTCATTGTGTGTGGGTGGTGTGGCTACTCTTCAGGTCGAGGTGATATAGGACAGATCTATATGAGAAATGCAGAGAATTTCCCAACTGGCTACCTCAAGTCTGACATGTTCAGATAGAGACGATTTAAAAAGCTTTGTTTTGAAAATAGCATGTAGGTGAGTTTGGCAGAGTCAATATTGAGTCATTGATGAAAAACTAAACCGTTGCAGAATGGAATTTCAAACCTTCACTGTAATTAGTATTTCAGTTAAATTGCCATGTTTATTAGCTGCAAACTTGCTTTAATCACATAATTAGTTTTACCAATGCTGTCTCCTTCTGGTTTAATTTTCCACTGTTGTAAAATATGGTTGGCAGTAGTTTCAAAATACTTGGTTTGTCTTATTGTGAAGCTCCATCCACTGACGTGTGGATGAGACATTGATGCAGACTTGGAATCATTTTGGCTGGTCTGTTATTCCTGGGAAGGTTCACCACTGTTCCAAGTTGTCTCTACTTGTGGATAGTAGCTGTCATCATAGTTCGCTGGAGTCCCACAGCCTTAGAAATGGCTTTGTTTCTCCGCTGTTCTTGGGTTCATTTAAGAGCTGTGTGTGTGTGTGTGTGTGTGTGTGTGTGTGTGTGTGTGTGTGTGTGTGTGTGTGTGTGTGTGTGTGTGTGTGTGTGTGTGTGTGTGTGCATTTTACCCCACTTTGGGTGCCACAAATGTCGTGAACTGAACACTGTCGGTCAGTCTGTACACACCTCCATCCATTTTCTTAACCACTCAGCTGGTTTAGGCTCATTTTTGCAATAGGGTCCATGCCCTCTGTCGCAGGGCAGGAGGCAGGGTACACCCTGGACAGGTCGCCAGTCTGTTGTAGGTCACCACAGTGTTGTAGAGAAACCTAACTGTTCGCTGCTAGAACAGCAAATGTGCATCTTTAGATCTGTAGCTCACAGGGCTTGTTTCTAAGTGATATAAACGTCTTCATCTGAACTAATAATAGCAAAGAAGGTTGGTGCACTGTTTCGGTTTAGTGTTGGACCAAAGGCTATCTTGCTTTCATCACCTGTTTGTCACTCAGGACACGTTCTGGCTTCATTCAGCAGCTGCTTCTTCCTGTCACTCTCTTGTATCTCTGAGTCTCTCTCTCTCTCACACACTCACACACACACACACACACACACACACACACACACACACACACACACACACACACACACACACACACACACACACACACACACACACACACACACAAGCATTATTTCATTCTCTTGAAACTTTTAAAAGCTTCTTTCTGTTTGCAAAGCGTTAATATTTCCTTAAATCTTCTTCTCTCCACAGAACCAGGAAACTCCAGATCAGAAACATTCCACCTCACCTGCAGTGGGAGGTTAGTTCCCATTTCCTTTATTTTTTTTTTAAGGTTATAACGTACAAATTTTATGGCTGACACTTCAGATGGCCACATCACATTACAAATACGTTGCTTGCTTATGTGTAAACTGTTGCCCAGGTAAAAGGGAAACAGTGTGTGCAAAATGGCCACTACTTTCTCTCCCATCCAAGATGGGTTTTCCAGGTCTGTCTGGCAAAAAAAAAAAAAAAAATTGAAACAGGAGTCGTAGGTTCGAGTCCCGACTGGGGCATCTGTATGAAGTAAGATTCCTAGGCTAGACTAACCCCATGCTAACCAAGCCTACCTCAGACATGCCCGGATTAACAATGTCTGTGTCAGGTGACCCTGATGAGAAGTGGGCTACTGGAGCAAGAAGGCATCGGTGGGAAAGAGACAAAAATAGGGCACTGTTGGAATGCTACATGAATAGGATGAGCTAGGCAAGTGGCTCCTGGAGAGCCCAGGAAGAACATCTAAGATCTCTGTGCAGAAGAGCGCAGTCGTAGGAACAGCTAAGATACTGTGCCGAACCCTCAGGCTCCCAGACCTCTGGTAGAGACTTGAAGCATATATATGTGTGTATATAATGCAAACAGAAATGGAATGGAAAGAAGAGTGCAGAAGGCACTTTTAGGGCAAAACTACAGACTTTTCTTCCCCTGTTAGGCTTTAAATCTGTTGATTCATCAAACATGACTGACTACAGAAGAATGGAAAGTGGAAGGATCACTGTTCCCTACATTTGGTGTGTAGCTCTGTGCACTTTCATTGTTTTTGTGAGGGCGTGGCACACCCGTCTGCCTCTTCTGGCAAGCGAGCGCCTGTGGGAGTGGCTCCATGTGTGCATGTGCGTATGTGTGCGTGAATACGAGCCAGACTTCTGCCTTTGTCCACGTGAGGGCAACGTCTCAATGCAAAGTTGACTGAAACGTGCTTGAAATCAACCTTAATAAACATCCAGAATTTACAGGCGCGCATGATTTAACCTTAGAATCACAGTTTTTGGGGTCAGGCATTTACGACATCATCATCTATGTATGAATGTAAAATAATGAAAGTTCATTAAGTATGTTGGGTTTAATAGTTTTCTGTTACATTTAAGTTGAAAAATTTCAAAGGGGAAAAAAAACAATTCAGCTTTATCCTGGTAAATTTAGAGCTTTAAGTTTGTGTAAATATGTGAACGTCTGTCTTTGGGGTGGAGTTGGGGAATCATGATGACTCGTTTCCTTTAAAATCTCCTCAGTTATTACTGGTGTGATCTCAGGTTATATTTACATGTTTAACATTTGTAGCTGATTGTCCAGCAGCCTCATTTTATTTCTCTCTCAATCTTTTTCTGCTAAATTTATCTTGATTTTTCACAGAAATGAAAACAAAGTCATTTTGTTGTCAAAGAGTGACCAGCTGAGTGGTGTTATTCTTCGTTTATTGCGTCTTTTGCTCCTGAGCTTGCAGACCTGTCAACAAACACATAAATGATGAAATATCTTATTTAAGTGAATGCCTGTCTTATATTACTCTACACATATGTTTGTGAAATAATCATTTGTGCTAACAAAAAGATGTTTTGAATTGAATGACATTGTCTAGGATTTCCTTAAAATGGTTTTGTGCTGGGATTTTATAGTGTTCCCTTCTCTCCGTCTCTCCATCAGGTGCTGGATGGACTCTTGGGCCAGTGTGGAACCGTAGAAAACTGTGAACAAGGTGAGATCTCAATAAACTTGAAGCACATTTTATTTTAGTACTTGTTACTTATGTTTTTTATCTCCCACATGTGTCATTAAATAAAAATATCTGGCAGTTAAACTTCTCCTTTTGCGCTATTGTTGGACAGCATAATGCTTTGCTGACACCTAGTGGCAGCACATTGGTAACTGCAGCTCAGCTGAGCAAGTTTGTGGTGAAAAGTGAACCACCAAAAACCTTTTGGCAAAGAGGTTTCTGCAGCGTATTTGCAGGTTTGATTTGGCACAGTTCTTTGACCTGGTGTTAAATCAGAGTTTAGACTTTACAGTCGCTCCTAATCTCAACCAATGATGTAAGGTGACTGTGTTCAACACTGCACCGTGGATTCACAAGATACTTTCGCTTGGCCCTCATCTTAAACCCACTGGTTCAGTTCCATTTATTTTATATTTTCACCATAAATTATTCAAATGAATAATTAGTATTATCTTTTAAAGATTTTTACTAGAGCTCAGGGCGTTCCTATCAATGATCCAATGCTCAAAAGATATTTGATTAATTCAGATTGTCACGTTTTACATGATAGCGTTCAGTGTTGTGGCGTGAAAACCAGTGATTTGATCAAAGTGGTAGGTTATTGTTAATGATCTCTTGATTATTGTAATTAATCAAGTCTTTGCTTCAATTGTTTAAAAAGTGGGCAAAGAGAAAAGCTTCTTTTTTTAATGATGATGATGTAGAAATCCAGTTAACACTTTCCACACAGATTAAACCCCTGCATCATCACTTTTTGAATTCTCAAGCACACTACCAATATATATATTATTATTATTATTATATCAGTTCTTGAACATTAGTGAGAACAAGTAGATCTAGCAGGAATGTCACTGTTGAGGTACTCCATGGGACAGAAGTAGAAAATGCTGGCAGTATCATATAACCGACTGGCTAACTGTGGATATTAATCACTGATTCAATTTGAGCCTGGACCAGACAGCATGCTATTGATCCATAAACCTTAGAGTATGTGGTGCATGGAAAAAGCACAGCAACTCTTTCTGCATTAGCTGCTGGTAACATATATTCTGATCTTCACCTACAGTACCTTATAGTTACAGCCATATTATGAAAACATTAACCTATGTGTTAGTGATGCACAGTTACACCTGTACTCACTGCAGACACTTTTTTTGGATGCTTGTTATTTCCACGATTTAAGATGAGATACTCGAGTTATTCCAAAAGTTCAGAAATGACTGCGGGTGCCAATATTCATGCTTTAGAGAGCATATCTAGGATTGAGTCATTCAGTTAGAGTACACAAAAAGGCTTCTGTCTTCTAAACCATTTTGGTGTTTAGTTGTTTTTAAAGAGAACTGTAACTCTCTGTGATGTGCTTTTTAAATGTAGTAGCAAAACACAAAGAACCTTCCTGTAGCTGTCAGATGAGCAGAGATGGTGCATGACCGTGATGATTAAGGGGGTGGTTTTCTTTCTATGTGTTACATGAGCTAGTACATGAAGTGGATACTTTGTTCTATTCGGTTCAGTTTTATTTAATTATACAGCACCAAATCACCACAACAGTTGTCTCAAGGTGCCCTATATTGTAAGGTAGACCCTACAATAATGCATAATGAGAAAAACCCAACAATCAGATGGCCCCCTTTGAGTAAGCGCTTTGGCGACAGTAGGAAGGAAAAACTTCCTTTTAACAGGAAGAAACCTCCGGCAGAACCAGGCTCAGGGAGGGGCGGCCAGAGAGAGCCAGAGATTAATAACAAGTGTGATTCAGTGCAGAGAGGTCTATTAACATATAGTGTTAATACTAAACCTGTTGCAGCATAACTAAGGGAGGATTCAGGGTCACCTGATCCAACTATATGCTTTAGCAAAAAGGAACGTTTGAAGCAACCCGCGATATAGTGAAGGACCACTGTAAATGACTGATTCATGTGTGTTTTCACCCCTTTATGTAATGTTTTTTGTGCAATCACACTGTAAGTGGCCAAACTTACCTGTTTAAATGCAGTTAGGCTAGTGCAAAAAGTATAGTTCTGCCAATGATAAATATCCATGTTGACCTAGGAGCTTGTAATCACCCATGTCCACCAGTGATAAAGGAATAAATATGTCATTGAATACACATGAAAAAGTAGTTTTTGATGACAAAAGCACACGTGCACTCTAGAACGCTCTGAGAGACGTGCACTAATGTGTCACACACATCAGTCAGTCAGCGAGGATGCTGTTTAACCTGGTAATGAAACAAGTTACAATGTATTCAGACTTCCTCTTTTCTTTCTTTCAGTCAACACAGATAGTGAGACCGCAGTGGTTAATGTTACCTATGCAACCCGCGAACAAGCCAGGCAGTAAGTTGCTCATCTTAATATTTTTCCATCTCTTGTTCTTTCCACAGTCTTTTGAATTTTGGTCCATTTTGTGTATAACAAACCGCTAAGGTGTGTGTGAAAAGTTGAATCATGACTTTGTGTAGCATTTGTTGCAAAATCTACCTGCAAAGAGTCTGTTGTTATGCTCTAATTAATTATGTATTGTGTATATATATATATATATATATATAATATATATATATATGTGTATATGTTTGTCGCGGTGACCTCTTAAAACTGTGCCGTGTCGATAATCAAAGTAAATATGACTTACTGCTGCTGTGCTGGGTCCTCAGAGCCATCCAGAAGCTGAATGGATACCAGTTTGAAAACAATGCCCTGCGTGTCTCCTACATCCCCGATGAAACCTCTGAACTGGAGGGAGGCCAGCGGGGGCCTGATAACGGCCGGCGACCCGGCTACGGGCCCCGGGGCGGACCCCGCGGTGGGTCCCCAAATTCTGGGATGCCCTCCAAACCTCCACATGCCGACATCCCTCTGAGACTGCTGGTGCCCACACAGTACGTTGGCGCAATCATCGGCAAGGAAGGAGCCACCATTCGTAACATCACCAAGCAGACACAGAGCAAGTGGGTAACAGCGTGATGGGTTTATTTCACACTTAATGTATGATCTGTAAGATAGTTTGATGGATGGATGAGAGCATTCTGATATGAAACCTTTTCCTAAACACTCCAGATTAAATGTATGGTTTTAAATGCTCAAATTTAAAAGTTTGATATCTATTGCTCTTAGAAAGAAAAATCTGCTTTCATAACTGTATCGAGACACTCTGGTTCTTGTTAAAAAAATGCTTTTTTTAACATTTTAAAACTCTGCTTTTGAGCTTTTTCCCTGTGTCAGAATTGACATACACAATTCCATGTGTGCATTTCTTTCTGTTGCTGCAGGATTGACGTCCACCGCAAGGAGAATGCGGGTGCTGCTGAGAAGCCCATCAGCATTCACTCTACCCCTGAGGGCTGCTCAGCTGCCTGTCGCATGATCCTGGACATCATGCACCAGGAGGCCAAAGACACTAAGACGTAAGTTATCATAGTGATCCAGCACGGTAACAACCTAATGCAGTAAAACTGATCCTGGAGCTGATGAGTTCTCTATAGCAGCAAGCATGAAAATAACAGTGGGTTCCACTTGCAGTGCTGATGAGGTCCCTCTGAAGATCATGGCTCACAACAACTTTGTTGGGCGGCTGATTGGGAAAGAGGGACGCAACCTGAAGAAAATTGAGCAGGACACGGATACCAAGATCACCATTTCCCCGTAAGACACACACCAACTTGTGGTTGTGTATTAGCTGAGGTGAATGATTTATTGATTTAAAGCACAGAAAGACGCCTCACTGCAGCTCACCCATGAGCGGATAAAATTTCTAGTTGAGCCACATCAGTGAGTAACACCTCGCCGTGTGCCGTCTCTGTGTGCAGTCTCCAGGACCTGACGCTGTATAATCCAGAGAGAACCATCACAGTTAAAGGCTCCATCGAAGCCTGCTGTCAGGCTGAGGTGGAGATCATGAAGAAGGTCAGGGAGGCTTACGAGAACGACATCGCAGCGATGAATGTGAGTGCACGCTCACAGAAAACTGGAGGGGAGCCCAGCGACGGACTTTGAACTCTGTGAACTTATGATAGCAATATGATGGCGAGGCTGTTTGAATCGTATTCAAATAATGTCAGTAGTACAGCACAAGTACGAGAGATGTGCTTTTTTTCTTTGTGTTGGTTCAACACTAGAACCAGCCCACCTATTGTAACTGTCATTGCGGTTTCTTACCTACGCTGTCCTTCTCTGCAGCAACAGACACATCTGATCCCTGGCCTTAACCTGGGTGCTCTGGGCCTTTTCCCTTCTTCCTCCAATATGCCCCCACCACCACCTGGAAATGCAGTTGGTGGCACCCCCTACGGCTGCTTTGGGGTAAGATTACCTGAGAGATCAGCTGATTATAGTTTTCTTTCTTTTTTCTTTTTAAAAGACTGTTGCTATTTATTTAATGGGATTTTCTTGGCTTTGTTTTTTTTTTTCAGGCTCCAGAACAGGAGACGGTCCATGTTTACATCCCAGCACAGGCGGTGGGAGCAATCATTGGAAAGAAAGGACAGCACATCAAACAGCTGAGCCGCTTTGCTGGAGCCTCCATTAAGGTGTGTTGATAAACAGATGCATCTTGTAAACACTTTTCAGGGGAAAAATACTTTGTTTGCATCTGCAGAAAGGTATTTTGAAAATACTAATATTTCCTTTTCCAAATACTGCTAGATGGTGAGGACTACAGAGCATTTACACTTCTCAAACCAAACACTGAGATTTGAATAATGTATTTCTTGTATCTCCTTCAGATCGCACCAGCTGAATCTCCAGACTCCAAAATGAGGATGGTGATTGTGACAGGACCCCCTGAGGCTCAGTTTAAGGTAATCACTGATAGTCATTTACCTCTTTTGTTTGAGATAATATCCCTGGTTGGTGGAACAACTGGTTGTTGAAAAGTGTTAACCTTCTTTTGTTTGCCCTCTCCTCCAGGCTCAGGGCAGAATCTATGGCAAACTGAAGGAAGAGAACTTCTTTGGGCCAAAGGAAGAAGTCAAACTTGAGACTCACATCAAGATGGCAGCTGCTGCTGCAGGAAGAGTGATTGGCAAGGGAGGCAAGACGGTAAGCCACAAAACCGTATACGTTGGTGTACTTCCAGTAGTAACATATTCTGCACATCAGGGTGCTTTAAGTAAGGACTGTTGCTGCCGCACTAACCAAGTCTCGTGTCTCCAGGTGAACGAGCTGCAAAACCTGACAGCAGCTGAGGTGGTGGTTCCCAGAGAACAGACACCTGATGAAAACGACCAGGTCATCGTCAAGATCAATGGGCATTTCTATGCTAGCCAGGTACACCTTTACTGTTTTGTAATGTGCTCATATATCATGTTCTCAACAAACTGTTCTATGGTTATGAACTATGAAGTATCACTACTGCTACAATGACCTTTGTAATGTGTCATTTTAATTGTTTTGACACATAATTAGGTCTCAGTTTTTGTTTGCAGGTATTTTTCTTTGACTCTCATAATCCAAAAAGTGTGAGTGTGAGACAAATTCAGTGACCACTTCTAATTAGCAATGATGGAAAAAAAAGAAAAAACCTCTCTGATTGGTTGAAATTTGAACTCACATCTAGGTGGTGCTAATGGTTACTCAGTGCCCTGTTGCGTATTTAACACCTCATACATTATAACACATTCATGGCTTAGTCATATTTATTTTATTCAGCACTGTATGCTCGCTATGCTAAGCTATGTTAGCTTAGCTACCAAAAAGATGTTAGCATTTATAAGTAGCCAATGGCATGTGATTGTCTTCCTGCATTTATGAGGTTAAGTATCTGTGCTAACATTGATTCATTTTAATGGTGCATATGTTCATGCTGCTGATACTCAGAAAGTTCATCTTCTTGTCATCCTTGATTGTCTAAAATATCATTTTTGTGTACTTGAACTTTTTCTTGATGCCTTCTAAAAACCTAAAATTGACCAAACTCTGAAGTCGCAGTTTTGTCTGCTATATCTAATGTGTTGCTAACTTTGTCTCCCTGCAGCAGGGGAAAAAGGCGTAACTTATGCAGCTCATCTTCTCAACTCTGCTCTGTCTCCTAGCTGGCCCAGAGAAAGATCAGAGACATTCTGACCCAGGTCAAACAGACACAGAAAAGCGGAGTTGGCATGGGCCCTGGCCCTCACTCGCCGGGCTTCACAGAGATGGGCAGACCTACGCAGGGACTGACTCAGGACCACCAGCCACGCAGGAAGTGAGGGGTCCCCGCACCCTTCTCACATGCCGCGGGCCCCCTGCCTGACGGAAGGACAGACAGACAAATGCACGAACGGATAGACGGACGGATACATGAGAGCGACACACGGACCCAGCGAGAGACAGGGAGAGATATAAAGAGGGAGAGAGTACGCCCAATAATCACAGAGAAAGACAAAGAACAAAGACGAGTGAAATCAAAAAGATGAAACAAATAATAAAAACAGGATTAAGAAAAAAGAAACAGAACAGAGATCAGATTCCAGGCCAGAAGAGAAACTGAGTGAGGATGGTGGGATGAGGGTAAGGAGGAACATGGAGAGAGAGGGTATAGTTTCCTCCTAGTGTGCCTCGGTATGGCTGCAGCCAGCTCCTCATCTGCTCTAACTTTATGGGATCCCACCCAGATAAGTCGAAACAACATGGCCGACTTTATTCTCCATGTATGGATGAAGCAACGCTATGGTGGGTTCCGATTTATAGCAGATCTGCGTTTCCCAGGCACACTAGCAGGTGCCTTCTTGTCCTATCGCCTCCAAGAGACCTCTCCAACCATCTGCAGTCAGTCCTATATTTTAAAGGTGGTTTTTTTTTAACATAGAGATATATGTATAGAAATGTTTTATTCAGAGCTATTATTAATAGAATGCAGTGAGGTGGAGCTGGGAGAAGGAACAGGGGAACTGCTGTAGTGGCACAGGAGGATAGGTGCGGGGTCTGGCACTGCCTCGCCCGCCCCTAACCTACTGGCCAAATGAGAGCGTAGAAGAGGGGCCGCAGATGTTAACACTGCTCTTTTAAAACCTTTCAGGATAGTAGAGAGATTAAAAGGAAAAAAGAGAAAATATGAGGTTGTAAATATATAATCTTCATGTAAATGTAAAAAAAAAAAAAAAAAAAAAAAGCTGCGCCTGGCCGCCTTGCCTTTCCTCTTTAAAAAAAAAAACGAGGACGTCTTCTCTATTTTTCTTAGTCCCTTGCCTGTACTGTGTAGCATCATTTAGCCTACAATAAGGCTCGGGGCTGGGGAGGCACTGAAGATGCCCTTCCAATATTTAGCTATGTGGCGGAAGGCGCGGCAAGAGACAGTAACGGGAGTGGAGGTCGCAGCTGGTCCTGCAGTTCTATTGCAGCGGCTTAGCTCACGTGTTAGATTAAAAAAACAAAAAAACAACTGCCAGCAGCTGTGCTCGCTGGCGAGCGACCTGCACCCCAAACGGCATATTTTATATATATTATATATATATGATATGTGAGTTAGCCCGGCCCCTGGTGTGAATGTATTGACGGCTTTGCTTAACAAGTATGAGTAAGTGTGTCAGCGACAGACATTATGCTCATTACGTTTGTGCAGAAAGTCAAGGTCAGTCTCGGACGGAGAGTCGGGTGCTTCAGCCATCCCTGCGTTTTTTCTCTTAAATAAAAATGCCTTTAATGTCTGCAGTGATGAAGGCAGTCCGAGGCTGATCTTGGTCGAGCACGAAAAGCAAAGTCTTCCAAAGCTCCTTGCCTTGAGCTCAGCAATGGTAATGTCGTTATGAAGGGAGCAGCTTCCTCGTTCTCTCTCCCTGTCTGCTGAAGGCCTGTGGGCGGAGCCTCCAGACCCTGCCTGCGTATGATAATGAGGGGCGGGGTCGATGCTTGGACGCTCTCGCCAAGATTAGAACAGATTAGAAAAGAAAAAGAAAAAACCTACCTCAGGGTAAAGTTACCTCAGTATTCCTTTTTTTTGCTTGCTGGTCTTCTATATAATAGGAAAAAAATTGCTGAGAGTCCTGAATATTTTTTTATTTTTTTAAGAAAAATTATTTTTTTTTCTTTTTAGGTATTGAGTTATGGCTTTGGTAGTTTTTTTTTTCTTCCTTTTTTGTGTTTTCTGGTGTGATGGTTGAATGAGTTCAGGATGACAAAGATGCTGTTTTCTTTTTTCCTAAGTGGAGAGAGATCGGTCTGCTGGTGTAGAGAAGAAACGGGTCCCATTTTTCCATCTTTTGGGGGGAAACATGCTCGGTCTTCCTGACGTGTGAGTGGAGCCTCTGTAGTCTGAAACAGAGAAATGGCCAAAAGGGAGTTATGTTTAACTCGAGAGAGGATCCTCAAGTGCACATGGTGACCAAGCTCGCCACCGGGGTAATCGGATAACCTTTGTGTCATACCCCGTTCCTGTGGCTTCTGGCCTGCCGTGTGCCCTGAAATACCCTCCTCTCCTCGTCTTATTTTGACGACATTGCCACGAAGCGCCAAACATTATGAGACTGCTTTACAGACCTGCAATATTGGCATATGAAAATGCGACCTTTCTCACCTGGAGGTTGGGACTTTAAATATTAGCGGTCCACCTACAGAGTAGCTGTACTGTGTCAGGTGTTTTACTTACACACAGGAACTAGCTCGGACTTCTCTGAATGTGAATATTTATTACCTGTGCACTGACCGTGCCACCTCAGATGCTCCCTGTTGGCTACACGTGTGCTTGTTGTGTGTATGTGTGAATGCAGGCGCGTCTGTGTTCGCTGGTTTTAAATGTTCCTTTTTTAAAAGTCAGGGGATGTGTTTGGGTGATGTGGTTGAGGAAAAAATAAGCAGATAAAAGTAGGATGAGAACCCAGTGGAGAAAATCCACAAATCTTTTAGAGGAAAAAGATGGGAGCTACAGCAACGCAGCTGGGATAATATTCTAACCTGTACATAACATGTTCGAAATGTGATCTCTAACCTTTTGTACTTTTGGAGAAAAAAACCTTAAAAATCAAAGTGGGAAAGAACCATCAGACAGAAAGGTTGCGCTTAGCCAAGTTGCGGAAGGATACTGCCAAATAACTGTCTTTTTAATGTCTTACCTGTGCTTGGTACAAGCTTAATCGGCTACCCCACCAGCTCATCAACAAACAGGGAAAAATCTATTCCACCTCGTCTGCGCTTGTATTTTTGCCCAGAGGCGCTAACGTCACAGCTCGACTCTGTTAAGTTTCCACGTCTTTCTAAACCACAGCGCTCCGTTCACAGCCACCAACATGCTATTCAGGATTCATCCCTCAGCCTGCGGGCTTCTGGAGTGGTTCGAACGACATTTTTTTATTTTTCATTCTTATTTAGTACAGCAAGCTTTGTTTGGAAGTGACATCTGGGGACGTACTGTTGCACTAATCGATTAAATATTTCAGCAAACAACTGAGAACATCTGATGCAAATCTAAAAAAACAAAAACAGTGGATGGTGAGGAGTCAGAGTTTTCTCCCTTCTTGCTCTTTCACACCACGTTTTCATGCTTTGTCGTTGCTCTTCTGTCCTCTGGTAGAAGAGTGATTTTGGAGTGGGCGGGAATGTAAGGGTCCCTTGCCCTCTCTTGCGCTGGTCTCCATTGTGTTCGTTTTGCTCGCTTCTGTTCAAAAACGTTTTTCTTTATTTTTCCCAGAATCCACACTCTGAGTCTTTATTGGAAAATAGTTGAATTTCACCCCATCTTATTGTTTAGCTTTTTTTAATGCAGAAATCTACAGCTACTTAATGAGACGAAGTACTAACATGTAGCTCAGTATGTCACAGTGACTGTGCCAAACAAACAGGAAGGGGCGGAGTCCAAAATGCAGTATAGAGCCACGTTAAGCAAATGAGCTCACTGAGAAGGACTTGAAGTATTTTAGAACTCAGGTGAAGTTTCACCTGAACCCTTCTTGTCTCGTTACGATAGAGAGACGACAGTACAGTTTAAACTGAGGCGCGCCCGTGCCGCTCGCCACGCCCCCGTGCCGCTCGCCACGCCCGCTCTGTAAGTAAGAATGTAGAAAGAATGGCTCACACAAATTGCAGCCGGAGACAGAGACAAAAATCATTTATTTCTTCATTTTCATCTGGTTTTCCTCTCTGTTCTGTTTTTTTTATTGCAATTTGAGTGATTGAGCCAATAAGTTGTATCAGCTAGTGGACAGAGTTTGGTAGTGAGAGGTGCCACGTGGTATAAAAACAGTATCATTGCCAGCACGCTAACATTTGAGTTAAAACCGACACGGTTTCTAACATTGTTTAAAGGACCATACCAGTGTTTCAGACATGTTTACCTGTTGCTTGTGTGCTTGTTATGGCTGACCATTTTCTACAACGTTTCCCCACTGGTTTCATTTCACTTTGATATAGAGCTCCAAGAAGAAAGGCAAACCTACTGACAAACAGTTATTTGGGGCATCCAAAAACATCCTCTCATAAGTCTAATATTCATAACAGTCCCTGTTCTTGTTATGACTTCTGGGAGAAGGTTTAGCTGTTTGCGCCACCTTTGCCCGTCTCTTGAGCAAGTAGATGGTGAAACCTCATGTGGCTTGTATGAATTAGTCACTGATGTCATTTTGTAACCTATAAAAGATTCAGCCCTAATATTGGTTCCAAAGTCACATATTTTCACAACTTACCAGAGCCAGAATTTTGCTTTTGTTGCTACGCGATCACAAAGTTGATGCTGTGGGCCAAAAAAGCAAAACTGTGAGCTGAAAGAAGCTAAAATGCTCCTGGTGATGAGTCTTGGCTGTGTCACACGTAGTTATTTGAGTTACGCCTGTCGTACTTTAAACCCAGCATGCTTTAGAACATGGTCAGCACTGATGAGAAGCACACGCAGTAAACTGGCAAAACAGATCCTGACTGGTATTGCCCCTTTCCGACCGAAAGGAAATTCCGACTTGAGTAAACTTATCTTACCTGATCAAAAAACAGACAAAAGACGCACACACACGCACACACACACACGCGCACATACACATACTGACTCCAGGATGGGCAGAGTTTGCTCTAAAACAGCACAAACTCCTCCATGTTGTGTCCCTAACACTTCCCCACCTCTTACCCCTCTGTCCGTCAGCAGGAATGGGGCTTTGACAATTCAGAAACAGAATCTGACAGAGGGACTCCTTTCCCAAGAAGGAAACACAAACAAACAAACAAACAAACAAACCTCTTGACACATAACTAGGAACGCTACCTCAAAACACAAGCAAACTCAGCTAGAAGATTGTCTCTTGTTGGTTTGTTCAAAGAAAAAAGTAAGAGCGAGCAGTCAGACAACAAAGTGACAGTGTTTTAGTACAACCCCCCCCCCCCCCCAATTCTTGGACTTTATTAATTTATTTTTCAGCTTTTTGCAATTGTACCTCTTCAGCTTAGAGATGGGACTGTAAAAGTAAATGCAAAAAAAATAATAAAAAAAAATAAAAAATACATGAATAAAAAAGAGAAAACACACACACACACTCACTCTATGGACACATTGTGATGCAGGGTGACATGAGCCAGACGGGATGAAGATTTTCTTCATGCGTAGGGAGGAAGTGAGCCAGTCATAGCAGGGCGTCAACTTGTTGACCTGGGAAAGGTGTTTCAGTTAAACTGCTCAAAGCTACCGATGCTACTCACTAACCCTACTTCACATCACAGCTTAAGACAAACTTCAGTTCTTCTGCTCATCTCGCTCTGACCACACACTAAAATTACTCGTAACCCTCCCTCGGCTCTGCCCTGCTGCTCACCTCCCAAATCAAGGGGCACAACACCTATAACCATGTAATTATTTTGTTGATCTACCTCTTAGGAAAAGGAAAAAATAGATAAATGGTAAAAAAAACTTTTGAAAAAGGACACAAAATAACTAAAAAAAACAAACAAAAAAAGTCATTTGAAAGAAATATAGGTAAATAAATAACTGGGTAGTGGCATCTCCATATACTGTAGTGGATAGTCTATTAAAGGAAAAAAACGTACTTCTTCCAAAGATGATTTTGTTTTCTTTCTGCATTCTGACTTGTATTTGAAATGGAATATTAAGGAAATTGGGAGATGGAAACTCTTGCCACCAATTTTTAATTTTCTTCTGTAACAACCCAGCATAAGAGATTTCTTTATCCAATTTGCATTTTATGTAGTTTGTTTCATTAAGCTTTCTTTAACTTCAAAATATTCTTTTGGTTGACTTTACATTTTTCTCTCTTCTTTATGACAGCAGATTGAATCTCTTGTGTTTGGGTGCATTTAGCATTTTCTTTCTCTCTGTGAAAAACCTACATGAGTTAGTGCCCTGCAAGGACCTTCTATGCCGACTGATGATTTATTTTCAATTCCAATGAAAAGCAAAAGGACCTGTTGTTTTAGCTGATAATGTAGGTGTAGCTGGAAGGAGGGAGGTCCTCTGTACTGAGCTGGGTCTAGAATAATCACATTTTGACCTAACCTCAAATTAATAAAAAAAACCCATCTCACTGTTGACTGCGCAGCCTGAGGCGACTCCTTGCTCATCAGGAGTGTCAGGTCTTCCCTCCTTCCAGCAGATGGCACCGTTGGTCTTTACAGTATATGGACTTTCACCTTCTGCCTGCCTGATTCCTTTAGTCGTCATCAACACTTGTTTTAAACTCCTTGTAAACAAAACAGAGCATAGATATGAATGTGTTATTAAAAGACGAGAGAACTGACCTTCTTGGCTTTTTGTCTTTTTGTGTGGCCTTCACAAAATCTGACACATTATACAAAGACAATGAATGATTTGTCTAATGTGGTGAGATTTTGAGGATTTTTACAGCTGTTCATACCTGCGCAAAAGCCTTGAGCCATTTAAAAAATATAATTTATATTTCATTGTGATTTTTTTTTTTCTTAAGTGGTCTTCAGCTGTAGTTCTCAAGGCATTCTCAAAATTGTTTGCTTTTTCATTGGACATTGAGGTTTGTTTGCTAGTCCACTTAACACCAACCTATGAACTATTCAAGTATAAAAAAGACACCTAACCCAAATTTTCTCTGCATAAGAAATGGGCAAAGAACCAATTTTAAGTTGCATCTTTAGGTACTTCTAAAATAAAGTGACTTCCAAGTGACTTCTTCAGTCTCAGCTGACTGCAGGTTTCCCCAGTAAACGGTGTCTTTGAGAACCTTTGACCTCACAGCCTGTTGTTCATTCAGTTGACTAGTTTTAGTCATTCTGCAAGTGTACTGTTTATAAGGTTGTAAATAACTTTATAAATAACTTTTATTACATTTAGTTATTTGTTTACAATATTTACATGTTTATTATATACGTATTTTACTGCTATTACTACTATTTTGGAAAAAAAATCAAAGTTGAAATTTTCAAATGTCTTTACAATGTTGGGTAATTACCACAAAATAATGCTAGAATGGCTGAAATAATGTGATTTATTATTATTTATGATCCTTCATAAATTGAGTCTGGAGGTGTAGACTTGTGTACTACATATGTACATGGTTTCTAGCCATGTACATAAAACACAATTAGTCATAGCAGCAGTGTCCGTCTCTGCTGTATTGATGCAGAGGGCACGAGTTTGTGGAAGCAGCTATGTATTTTTGGATTAGGATTGATATTAAGTTTGTGATAATGATTCAGTTTGGTATGTAATTACGTTCAACAACAATGTATTTTTGACTAAATTATTATTTTTACGTCCTTTAATGAAATAACCCTAAAAATTGACAGTACCTTTTAAGGAAGGGAAATGGGCACAAAAGGCTGAGGTATGCCTTATTACACATAATCTGGAATGAAAATCAGTGGGAACATCAGAGCGATGAATCCAACTTTGAATTTTTTGTTTAAAATTCTCTTTAACACACAGAGGTAAGGAGAGGGGAACAGCAGTGTCTACAAATGTAAAACAGATGTCTATAGATGCTCATGAGTGGGGATCGTGTCATAATTGATGGAATTATGAGCACAAATATTGATCCACTTGAAAACATCTGATTGCCTTTAAATTTCGGCATGCTAATGAACCCAAACTTACTGTCAATGCAATGAAGGCATAGCTGTGCTGAAAAAGACACAGTGGAACGCTATCAGTGACACACTGACCTCCCCAGAGTTGGGATCTCACCATCACTGAAGCAGTGTGGGATTGTCTTGGCAGTGAACAAAACAAAAAACAGACAGCAATCAAAGAAGAACTTCAGAACGTCTTACAAGAACCCTGGAGAACTACTAAAAGCAAGACCAAAGATCGTCTACGAGAGTTCAGGCTGTGCTGAAGAATAAAGACGGTCATGCTGCCTTTTCAAGCTGCATGCATGTTTGCTCATGTTTCAATAATCTGCTGCAAGCCTCACCAAATGATAAAGGAATGAGGTGCAACAACTTTGTTTAATTTTAATATTTTCTACATTAAAATATCTGTAAAGACTTACTGTTATACCTGACCTCCTGTGTACATATTAAAGGTGTTTAAACTAAAAATGTCAAATTTACTCTTCTAGACATGAAGGTTATGCATAAGGTCAATAAGGAAGCTCTGTATTCACTCATCTCTCTGCTCTCCCAGCTGTCCGACTGCTAGTCGAAACCTTTACATCACTTCCTACGTGTAAGACTCGATGCTTTATTGCTGTAGTCCAGTCGTCTTTCGTCCTACCTTCTTCAAGTCAATCTGAATACTTTAAATTGCACGTCTCATTCTCTTGCCTTCAGTCTCTCTCATGTGTCCTTCAGCAGTGAAGGACCTTCCTTACACTTCTTTTTCTTCTTCTTCTTGTGATTTTAAAATGCTGCCAAATTATAACACTGGATTCATTATACTGCTGCAAAACCAAACATGCAAATGGTCCGTTTATTATGCCTTTAACCACTAGCGGGCATAATTTTATCAAACAATGTCACACTCTTTATGACGTTTCATTTTGTATAACTTTTTGAATAGCTGTCGAGGACGATTCTGTAAAAATAAATAAATAAATAAATGAATAGTTGCACAGCTGATAGCACTACCCACCACAAAAGCAAATCATTTGGGGGTTAAAAGTTGCAGGTTTTATTCATATAGCAATTATTTATATTACAAATGTATAATAGCAATGCCAAGTACCAAAATCAGGTGATTACAGTCGAATCAGTTGCAGAATTGAACTGAATAAAGAACTGAAGGATACCATCTTAATATCACACAAAGTTAAAACTAAACACTACTACTGAACAGACTAAAAGTCGATGTTTGCAGTGTAGATGCTATAAAAGAAATGAGCACTTTTCTGAAACAAGCTTCTTAAGTCAATTGCAAGCTCCTTTTTATTCTATTTTTGTGGACACAACACCTTTCAGGGTTGCTGGCCTTTCTTGAAATAGAACAATAGAAAGAAGAAGAAAAAAAGACCAGCAGGGCTCACCTGTTATATGCCTTTAAACAGGCAAATGTTCTCATGAAAACCAACGATGAGCAGCGGCTGAACAGTGAAATTCTATTTTGAGTTAAACAATGGCACCCTCTAGTGGGCGATTCTAGGAAAAGCGTGTTTCTCCAGCTAAAATGATAAGGCAATACTTGAGTCAGAGTTGGATGTGTTCCTCTGTTGGATAACAAATGAGATGAAACGAATGTGTGGGTGTCCGTGAGCACCTCAATAATGTCTGTTCAGCATGCTCAATGTTCTTACTCCAGGTTTGCTGGTTTAGTAAAATACATGAAGAAACATGATTTAAACTGGAACTATTTAGACACTCCTGCTAAATGAGCTTTATCAACACCCCCCCGCCCAGGAAACAAAAACAAAAAAAATCACACACAAACTATATTGCTTAACAGATAAACTATAGATCTACAAAGAAAAAAGGAAAACATGAAACAAGCATTCTTTACTGCTACACATTGGACAAAAATCAGGACATATTCAAATTCATTGCAAGGACACAACTGCCTCGTGGTGTCCAGTGTCCAGAAAGTTGTCAGACAGTCACGTTTCTTCTCAATTCTAGAACATTCATACATGTGTATCACACCTGAAATATGTCCCGATGAGTTTGGAGAATTGGTCGAGAGCGAAGCTCAACATGCTAGCTATTCACCACAACTTATCGCACCAATGACATTAAAATTTTCCTTCTGTTTCTTCACTACTCGGCTGCATCTTCTCCCTCAGTGTTAGATCTGGGAAAGAGTACGCTGGTTTCACTTAAAGAGCTTTATGAAAAGGGTAAACAATTTAAGTGAAAAAGCTTCATAAATTGTTACTAATTACTAGTTAACCCCCCCATAATTTACAAGTTCCTGCATTTCATTTTTATAGACATTAGCATCAGTGACTTCTAACATCTGCCTTCAAACTTCTGGTTGATATGGTCAGTTGTGGAAATTCAGAGGTGAACGTTCCCCAACATTTAACTCAGTGTGAAGAGTCTGAAGTCTGAAGAGTGTGGGGTCATTTCTTTTTAAAGAAACCATGGTGGATTTCAGTCCTGTAGCCACTAACTTTACTGGTTCCATTGTTTGACCCAGTAGTTCTGTTGTGCTTTAATGGTGCCAAATTTTGATTCTAGTAGAATTTGTTTTGTTTTATGTCAATAAAACCATACAAACAAACAAAAAATTGATAATTTTGTTTGAAAAACAGAAACAAAACAATGTGGTTCCACATTTCTATTGGAAAGAAGTAATATCCACATATTGTTTTAGTTTGTTGAAATCTGAAATATCTGCTGATAAACTATAACGTGGTGGTAAAAGAGAAAAAGAAATTCTTTAAAGCCAGTCTGGGAATTCTTATTTGAACCAGTCATTTGATGAAGTGTTTCTTTGTGCCCATTATCATAGTGCAAAAGTTCAACTATAATTAAATGCATTCAATGCAACACATGAAGGAAAAAAGAGAGAAAACTTTTCATGGATATTTGATCACCGGGACCTGAAATGATATTAATTTGAAAAACTATTTATTGCACTACTAGTATCACCACTCAGTGGGTCTGGTTTGTTAAAGCATTGAACTAAATATGCTATATGACACATTTACGCTGTCATAGCTCGTGTTCTATCCAGTTTCTGCTTGGAGCCTGAGTTAAAGACACATTGCTGTGTAGATACAGTCCATGTGTGTGTCTGAGCTGAACTGTAGTCCAGGTGATCCAGTGGTGTTTATAAGGTGATGAGGCAGGGTTTCGACTAAAAACAGAGACTAGACTAATGGACTAAACAGTTGTTCAAATCCCTGCAAACACTTTTTGTCCTACTATCAGCAGCATGTGTTTGACAATCACCAAAGCTGAAAACAGACTGAAAGTGCCTCAAGATACAGATCTACCAGAGATCCTTGGCTGGATTTTGTGTTGTTTTCCTTTCCTTCTTGTTGACTGATTGGACCGTTTGAACAGGGTATGTATTTTTTTCTCTCATAAATGCGTCTGCGTTAGTCTTTACATGTTTGTGAATCTTCATCTGTGTAATGTTCACTTCTCAGCCTTCTGGTTCTCATCCCTGGCAGGGCCACTCCCAGGAAACATCTCTGGGTTTTCCGCCAGTGTGGCTCTCACTCTTTTCTTCTCCTTAAACCTCCCAGAATGTGACACTTTGACGTGACGCCCCTTACTGGCTGTCGTCTTGTCCACGATCTTCCCCAGTCGGGCTTCCAGCTGGGCATCTTCTGTTTGGGCAGCAGCTCCTGAGGCTGCACTTGAACGATGCTGACTGCTGGGTGAGTTGGACACAAATTCTGGAGAGATTTCATACAAAACCTTTGGTTGGGATTTTTTTCTCCTCATAAAAGTGAGCTTCCACCAGCCTGTCGATGACTCTGCCATGATGAATAAAATGTGGGGTGGAATAAACCTTAAGAGAAGAAAAAAAATTAATTAGGATGGCTATAAGAAAACTAGAGACTCGTTAATTTGTTATAAATAATTGTATTTAATAAGAATAATGTGCATGTGTGGGTAATAATTTCTGTTTATATGTGTGTTTGACTGTGTATCTAAACACTTTCTGCCCATGGCATTGTTAATATTTCAGTGTAATCCAATAGTTTCCACATTTCGTGGATACGGACATACTCATATTACTATATGTGCGTGTGCCTGCATGTCTGTGTAAAAAAAGCTGAATAAGAAGGCAAACATATAGGAAGTCATTGTGATTAATCCCCAGTGGGTGTGTGTGGGGTGTGTGCATGTCTGATGTCAAATGATATGTTACAGCTTTATCGTGTTCCTGGCTGTTTGTTCAGTGTGATTTTTGGAGTCATGATGAGCTGACAAACGTGACATGTGCGCTGTAAACTTCATACATACAGTGTGATTAATCCATGAATTATGGCACTAGTAGATTAAACAGTAACAATCACAATAATATTAATAATAACAGTAATACTAAACAGAGTGCAGGTCTATAGTAAATCTTACTATACTTTACTGTTAGTAAATAACCATTCTGGCCCAGATTGAAATATTTACCTATAATAATGACTGATTGGATTTGCTGTTAAAGTTACAATTGATATACTTAAGGATGGGAATTGAGAACCAGTTCTTATAGAGCTTTGGTTCCCAGCAGTTCAGTTCCTTGGAATTGTTAGTCTGCCTGCTTATCAGATCTACTTGCACTTCGCTAGCCAAGAACCCAGAGTGATATTAAAAGTGACCAACCCCAGCCTAGCAGCCATGCACTGGACTTCAACAGCTAACAAACCGATAACCAGTCAGGTAGCAGCCTCCATTTCTATCTGTTCAAGTTTCTGCAGTAGAATCACTGGAAGTCTCAGTGGGCTTGTTTTCATCTGTGTTTTGTGTCGTCCACATTGTGTTAATACCCAAATACTAAGATCATGTGTGTGTCCTCATTAAGGAAGAAATAACCCCAACAGCAAGCTTGTTGCATTGTCGTCTCTATTTCTACCTGCTCATGTTTTTACAGTATAATTGCAGTTGCAGTCACTTTGGTTGGTTTGCAGCTTGCTGTGCATTGTCAGCCTTGTGTTTATACTTAATAACTAGATGGAGGAATTGAACTTGCTGTGAAGTTTGACCATCCTGCTGTGAAGCCAACAGTGCTGCCCTGCAATAAACCTGACATGGCATTTTCTTATCATTTAATCTTTACTGTTATACCTGCTGAAAATTAGCACGCTAATACTCTCATGTGTAACTTTAGACAGAGAGAAGCTAACTCCTTCCCATGGCACTCAGTGTTTATGCAAAACTAAGCTAATTTTCTTTTATCTGTGACTTTATTCTGTGTTTTGCATACAGGTTTGAGATTGGTACAGATCATTTATCCAATTCTCAGCAAAGCAAGAAATAAATCCAAACTATTCTTTGGCTTCAGTAGACTCTGATTAAAACTATGCAACAATATGTGGACAGTACAGGCGATATAGTGTTAAAGTCTCCTACATGATCAAATGGTTCCAGTGAGCATAATGATGGGCGTACTGGGCGGGGCAAAATACTATTAAATTTAATATAGGTAAAAGGGGAAAAACAGGAAATCACCCAGCTTGATTCACATTGAGGCCCCTTTTAAAAAAAATAATGTTCTATTATTTCGGCTTTAAAATGACCTATCAACTAAAGATCACCTAACTCTCCCAGCTGGCATGCAAACTGGCTGCAGGCCAGCTCCTGATCGCCTTGTGGCCTGAGGCAAGTTTTTCTCTCAGCTGAGCAAATAGAAACTGACCACATTGTTTTATTTTGTGTTCTGTTTCTTTTCTACTCGCTCACACACATGCCCTCTCTCTGTTTCAGGAGCATATGATACGCTCAGCTAACTGACTGTTGTGGAGCTTCTTTTGTCTCTTTTGATGTAGGTTCTATTCAGCTTTGAAGTGATAGCGAGCATCGACGTCTGAACCACCGTCTTTGAACACCTTTTAACTGCGGCAGCCAATTTCCTGCTTGTTGTTTAAATTTAAATCTTCTCTCTTTTTTTTGTCGGCTTAAACACGTATTTGTCACACAATTCCTCGATGCGTCCTCACAACCGGTAGCTCCGAATTTAGGTTATTCTTCTCATCAGGATAAATTGCAGTAAGCTTGGTGAGCCTCTGACTTTTGCTCTAGTGTGATCATCAGATCACATCCCTAATTATTCACATATTTTAAAACTGTCATCTGTAATTTATGCTAAATAACAAATACTGAGATGCTGAAAGAGGATGGTAAGCGTGGTAATGTTAAATTCAAGGCTTTTCCATTTATCTGCATTTGTGGCAATTCTAGAGTCTGTTGGGGCCCTAGGCAAAAAGTAACAGGGGCCCCTCCAAGAATTTATCACCATTGTCTGATGAATGCTGGTCAGAGGGGCCAGCGTTGGTTGTTTGATAATCATCGGGTCACAGCCTGCAGTGGTGGACACACTGAGAGGTTTAGTTTTGTTAAATCAGTCAGGTGGGCCCTGATCAGGTCTCTCCAACTGTAAGCTTCACACAGCCACTGCTGCAGTTTGTCTGCCTGCTTATTTTCATGCAGCACCTCTGTCTTTAAGGAATAACTGGCTGAATAAATCTTGACCTGAAAATCCACTGGTCCTGAAAAAATGGGGGTAATTTATCAAGCTAGCTGATGAGATTAGTGAACTGATGTCACAGATGCACATTGTTAACCAATAAATGTTGCTGACTAAGATAATGGCGGCCAAAGTCCAACTTGAGGCCTTAAAACAGGAGACCAAAGACCCGTGATTGTGAGGATTCTCTGCCCTGTAATGTACACACAAAGTAGAGATTCATGCATTTAAAAGCAACTTCGTGGCACCAAATGGTCAAAGTCCACAAAGGAACCTTGAGGTAAAACAGTTCATCTAGAAGGGATCCTCTGCCAAGCTCAATGCTGTGAGTTTCAAATTGAAAGAAAAGGAAAATTAAGATTGAATGGGTTCTTCCTTTACTGATGCTCCACAATGCTCTATTCAGTTTGGCTTGGTGTCTGTTGTGTTGGCTGTTGTGTTGTAGGAAGAGCAACTGTCCTGTTAAATAACAAAATCATACATTTTTAGAAGATTTTTTGAACAGATTGGATCACTACTGTCACTGCAGATATGATGGTGCTCTGGGTGTAGTCTCTGCATTAATAGCCATAATGTTTACGATATGTGAGTGTGTGTGCGAGAGAGTATTGTACCTGGCAGGTACTAGACCATTGTAGTGCTGTCAGATGATCACACAAAGCAGACATTAAAATGCATGTGCTTACAGCCACACTGTAGTTTAACAGCTCTAAGGAGCACATCTCTACAATCCAAGAACGCAAATGTTTTGTACAATCAATGAGCAGATTTATAGATGCACATATGTTATATATGTCCAGTAAACGTTGGCAAATTCAATGACAACTGGACTTTATGTGTGTGGATGAAATTGATAGCCAGCCTGAAAGGCAGACGTACCTAAGAAACCAAAAACCCACAGATCACTGATGAATGTAACGCTTTTTTTAATGTATTGAATTAATCCAACTGGAACTTTTAATAGTCAAAGATTGAATGCAGGGTGAGAAAATGTCCGAAGCTCAGAAACATTTCCTGATTAATGCCTAAATGCTTACTAACAAAAAACGATGTTCCTGCAATTATCAGTGTTAAATAGCTTTGGGATAGCAGGGGAAAAACAAATGCGTGGTCTGAGCTCACACTCTTCTGCCTGTGGAAAACCTACAATGCCAACGTTTTCTCACATTGTTGGGTTTGTTTGTGTAAAAGTTAAGTCAAAACGTATTTTGGCAGTGTTGAGAAAATGACAATATTTGATCATTAAGTGAGAATCTGATACGGTGCTAATTTAAATAAAAAATTAAGCATTAACAATGTAGCCAAGCCTTGCTTGGAATTAGATGAAAAATAGAAAAAAATATTTGAAGAAAAATCTTTTTCTACTTCTTTTTTGTTTTCTAATCTTTATCCTGTTTGTCAAACATTAACTACTGTAATGACATTTGATAAAATGTATTACTTTAACAACGCAAGGACTTTAGAGCTGCTAACACCCACATGACAACGGCCACTTCTATTTTTTAAGTCTTCAGAAGGCAACGCGTACATGGCAACAATGCGCTGCAGCTGTCATTTTTTCAAATCTCAGTTTAGATATTTTATTAAAGGCAGAGATGATTCTGGACTCACCTGCTGTAGTTGTGTTTAGCAAGGTTCCCAATCACTTTCCAGCCTCTTTACTCCAGAATTTAGGCTTCCGGCACAAAAGTTCAGCGTTCACTGTCCTGCTGACCTTTGTTTCACCGCTCTCTCAGACAGAAAGTGGGTCTGAGTTTACAAGGCCCAAGTTAATCATAAGCTGTCTTGGCAATCTGGCAGAAACATGGAATCTAATGTTTCACTTGACAGTTTTCAATCCTCGTTTCTTCATACAAGAGTGTCCGCAATCCATTTTGTTCCCGCACAACTACCCTAAGAAAGATTACACCTGCATCAGGAGGCCGTGTGGTTAAATGAGGACGTCTGACATCATCCACCCCACTGAAGGTCTCTCTAAAAGGCTCCAACTCACAGACGATACAAGAACGAGAGCTAACTCACTCGTTCAGTCATGTCTTTGTGTTCATCTCTGTATTTCCTCCTTTTTTTCTGTTCACTGCTCTGTCTGTCTCTTCTCAGGTGGTGCATTACAGGTGCTCCAGTTGGCCCCTCCCACTGACACACACAGACTGCACTGTGTGTGTACAATATTAACCACATTTCACTTCCTGACCTTAAACTAACCTTCACTTTATCTCAGCCTACATCTTTCTCTTCAGGTTTCATAGAAAACTTTAAAACTGCCAAAGTATGTCAGCAAATAATGCTCCAAATTTACTGATAACTTTCATGCAAAACATATATTTTGATTACCGTAGTCTAGCAATCAGTGTAATTATTATTTATTAACAATAATACCTATAATGTCAAACTGAAAGCTAGACTGACTCAAACATAACAAAGCTGGCTATTCATACTGTACCCTTGTTTCTCACAACATATGCAGAAGTCATAGTAGCTTTGGATCCCTGTAGTTAGTACTTGGTTGCTATAATGTTTAGTTTGTTGAGCTGTTCCTAGACAGTTGATAGTTTTATTTACATGGTCAGTAGGAACTGCTGTTAAGTGAGTTCCCAAGGTTCATTGTAGTATTTACTCCTTCACACTAGCTTTGAGCCAATGGACATTCTGACATAATGTGACAGACCAATGCTACATTATATTTCTGTAATCAACCAGATGACAGTATTTTGTAACCTGTACTTTGAGCAAAATCTAAGATATTGCAGACGCCTCTGCATGGGTGTCATATCTGTACACCATAATCAGTCTGTATCAGATACTTATATGTTAATTATCAACATTTCCTTATTACTCTGACTGGAAATTCAGCACCAATTATGTGATCATTCTGTGCAAGTTTAATGTTATCTTTATTTCACACAAACTGATACCGTTTTTTTTAAAATGTAGAATTATGAGCAAATAAATCTCAAAGCCAGACCTCTGTCTCGCATTTATGACTTGGTTTCTTCAAGATAATGCATTCACATTCTTTCTCCAGCGAGGTGTTTACTGCCTAGACTAAAGTTCAGTGTGTAATTTGGAACTGTGCCTTTTACAACCCTGATGGAGCTGAACCATCCCCTGAGGATTAATAATGAAGTAAATGAAAATGAAAAGAAAGAGGAGGAACTTGGAAATCACTCGATGTCACAAGTGTGCAGATAGTTGTCCTTGAAACGCATGCAATTCTCCCTCAATGTTGGATGGAGAAGAATGCAGTGCAAACCTAAAAGAAAATATATGACATCCGCTTCTTTTGATTTTGGTGCAGTAGTTTTGGAGCCAGTGTGCTCACTATTCTCAGTGAGCCCCTCAAGTATTTCCCAGGAGGACTGTGGAGGCCACAGAGTCAAAGGACAGAGTACTACACATAAAAGACACAGGTGCTCTCCTAAAGGCTTTTGATTATCTCCAAATACAGAAGCAAGGGTAGGGTTATGGTAAGTATCATCACCTATACTGAAACATAAAGCCAGAATCAACCTGGCAACAACTCCAATCCGGCCCACTGGATGGTTTTTGGAAATGAGAAGGAAGGAATCAATTTTGGACCTTCTACTAGGTGATCTAAAGTAAAAACAAAACAAGAAAAGGACCAAATTAACAAAAGCTTTCTGTTTTACAATTACAGCACAGTCTGAGGAATGACCTACCAGAACTTTTTCTGTAATCTTATAAATTAAATTCTAACAATTTAAGCCAAAAGAGTTAGACTGAAAGATTTCTTTTATTTTACGACAAGCAACATTTCTTTATCATTTCAAAAAACAAAAAACAAAACTGAGACGTAATGTTGAAATTGCACTTCTTTTTCTTATATAGTGAGGATTTAGTTAAACTTCTGTACAACAATAGAAAGGAGAATTTCACTGGTCTGCTCCACTTAAGATCAAACTGGGCTGTATGCGTTTACCTCTGAACACAGGTCAGGTCACTGGCAAACCACTTAGGGGTAATGTTATGGTTAGATTGCACTTTAGCCACATAATAAACAAGCATATTATCAGAAACTGGAAGATGTTACCTTTCAAGTTAAATCTTTTACATGCATCTTGGCCTAATAGTTATTTTTTTTAATAAAAAAATAGATGTGGATCCAACCTTAACCATACACTATCTCTTAACATGCACCAGGTGGCTTGGTACCTGTGTAGAGGTAGTAGGTTAGATTCTGTGTTTGTTTAATGTGTGGTTACAATGCAACCTAACCTTGCCCCTAAGCGGTTCGCCTGTCAGCTGGTGAATTTTAAGATGTCAGCTGAAGTCATTATAATGTTCAGTGGGTAACAATGGAGCAACTGAACGTAGTATTTTGTTCTCACAAAATCTTCAGGAAACAAATGTTGGGGAAAGAAAGTGAACTTGCTAACAACAGAAGAAATGTTTACGTGGTTATCTTTCATAGTCATTGAAACTGCATATTTCTTTGTTGACTAGTTCAGTACATGAAAAAATCTACACAGTTAACACAAGGTTTTCTGTTGTTACCTCCTACTCTAGTACTTTTCTTTGTTTTACTTGTTTGAGACTTTATGGAAGTACAATACTCAAGTACCTGTCACACGCACACTTGTCTCTATTGGACACGTAGCTGTTGAACATGGTGACAGAAAACTGTATCTTCTCTGTCAGCACTGACTCATGCAAATCAAGAACAATAGCAGCCCTGTGAGCCTAATCAGCATGTCCTAATCTCTTTATCCAGGCTATGGTGGTATAGTTAACAGTAGATGCATCGATATGAAAAAATAGTGATATGTACATGTTAAAACACCTGTTATAATGCAGCCTTTAGCAGAAGGTAAGTATTCTCTAAATGCATTTTAAAATAGATCACATGGTGGAAACTAAAGCTGTCAGATCTTTATTAAACTAAAGCAGAATTTCTCTGACATGCTGACACATTAAGATTAAACAGCTTTAATGAAGCATGGCTGACCTTCTTTTCTGACTTTATTATTGTTATAAAAATGTGGCGCTGCTTTTTAAGTTAGCTGTATATAATAAAAATCATCCCAGAACACATGCGGTATGTTCTAGATGTGCAATAAGGATGTGCAATTTATTCATAGGTGACACAGGCTTTTAGAATATAATTCTATATTTATATAGAATTATATATTATTACACACTATCCACCCAGCATCCATCCTGTCAAAGTAGGTAAAAGCCCCAAGGTCCCCTCCCACCAAGATGACTGGTTGTCCATTCTTATAGTATAATGAATGTAAAAATAAGTTGCAAAACGTCAGTATAAGAAGTAATGAGTAAAAATGCACATAAATTACATCGCTGTGGTAATTTATCCTGTAGACTAACCTGCTCCGGGGGAGGTCAGGTTCCATATTAGAGATATGAAATCACCAACTACTGACCAACCTCCTCAATCCCCCAGAAAATAGCATCACCATTCCTGGACGTTCTCTCTCAAACACCCAGGCCTATGGTAGAGGGCCTGCTTGAGGAAGACATACATACCACTCCCTGAGGTTTGTGTTCCTGCCAAAAGTGTTGACTCACCCAAGCAAATTCATTTCATTGAATTCACGTGTTCCAATCACTTCCATGATTGTATAAAATCAAGCACCAAAAAGACTCAGGAGCTCGGTGAATTCCAGTTTAGTACCAAATTCAAATTCAAATTTTATTTGTCACACACACACAACCATACACAGTATGACATGGGGGTGAAATGCTTGTAGCTGTACAATGCCCAACCATTAAATGACAGAAAAAAAAGTTTTACAATATTTACAATTTACAGTTTACTACAAAATTTACAAATTAACTTAGGAATTTACAGTAAAGAATGTGCAAATAGCTGAAGAGATTATAAAGATTATAAATTATAGGAATTATAGGATTATAGGTGCGTGTGGTGATGTGATGTGTGTGAGAGTCCAGTCTTATAGTGACGTGTTTGGGAGAGTCCAGTCCTACACCTGGTTCAGGCCCCGAATAGCCTGGGGGAAGAAGCTCCTCCTCATTCTCTCTGTTTTGGCCTTAAGGGAGCGGAAGCGCTTCCCAGACCTCAACAGTGAGAAGAGTCCATTGTTGGGATGAGGATGGAGAGGTCCATCATAATCTTCCTAGCTTTGGTCTTGCACCGCTTGGTGTAGATGGACAGCAGGTCAGGGAGCTCTGATTGAATGATGCGTTCTGCCGAGCGCACCACCCTTTGCAGATCTCGTCTGTCCTGCTTGGTGCTGTTCCCAAACCAGGTGCAGATGTTTGCCGTCAGGACGCTCTCGATGGTGCAGGAGTAGAAGTTCTTGAGCACCTTCAGTGGCAGATGGAAGTCTCTAAGTCTTCTGAGGAAGAAGAGACGCTGACGGGCTTTCTTAACCAGGGTGTTGATGTGGCAGGACCATGACAGGTCCTGAGTGATGTGGACACCCAGGTATCGGAAACTGTCCACTCTCTCCACTGGCGTGCCACTGATGATGAGGGGTTTGTAATTCCTCGCCTGCTTTGTAGTGAAGTCCACGATCAGCTCCTTAGTCTTGCTGATGTTTAGGAGGAGGTTATTCTCCTGGCATCAGGTCTCCAGGTTCCTAATCTCCTCCAGGTAGGCCGTCTCGATGTTGTCGGAGATCAGGCCCACAACAGCAGTGTCGTCAGCAAACTTGACAATGGAGGTGGTGTCTGATGTGGCTACACAGTCATAAGTGTACAGTGAATACAGCAGGGGGCTTAAACACACAGCCCTGAGGTACCTCAGTGCTGAGTGAGATGGGGGGAGAGACTTGTTTTCCCACCCTCACTGATTGGGGTCTGTCTGTGAGGAAGTTGAGGATCCACTGACACAGTGATGAGCTGAGTCCTAGATCCGTCAACTTGGTGAAAAGCTTAGAGGGAATTATTGTGTTGAATGCTGAACTGTAGTCCACGAACAGCATCCTAACATAATTCCCTCTGCCAGTGTCCAGGTGACTCAGGGATGTGTGGAGCAGGTGAGATATGGCATCGTCTGTGGAACAATTAGTCTGGTAAGCAAACTGAAATGAGTCTATGGTGGCAGGAAGTGAAGAAGTACCACCACCTACACACTCGTTCACTGCGTCCGTTGAACTAGCAGACCAAAAAGGTTGAATCTTTTCAGCTCAACCTGTCTTTTCTTGATCAGTGCCACTTCAATAAGAGCTATGATGAGCAAACAGCTCAGTCTAGTTGCTTCTGTGTTCAGATGTAGTATTTTAAGGCTTATAAAAGAACACATTTTCTTACACCTTATATGCAAACTGCTTTTAAGTGTGTTCATGGTAGCTGACTGGTGCATATCTAATCAGTGGTGTTTTTAAGTCTCAAATGAATTTTGTTTTTAAACAGACTTAAAAGAGAGGAGTTGATATGTGACATTTCTGTGTGAATACTGTATGTAATGGGATTCTCCATTTCACAGACAGTACAGAGTAATAATACTCTTTTGTAACTGATACATTTCTCTTACATATATTAACACACCAGCTTTAAAAAACAACAAAAACCATGTTTACCTGCCCTGGTGAGGAAGCCCTGGGTGGTGTTGTGCACATATTTTGGTTGAACATTGCCATCCTGTGGTGAGTTTTGTAAAGTGCATCTACACAACCTGCTGAACTCCCACATGGACTCCGGGGAACGTTTGTCAGAGACAGCGTAAGACTGATGATCTTCAACAAACATTTTCAGAAAAATAAAAAGGAGTCCAGTGCAATGTGTTGGTGGCTCAGGCTGTTATATTGAGTATGACAGCTACTTTCAGCTGCTCCCTTATTTAAAGGGAGGGGTCATCACAACAGATGGCCTTCCTGACACAGCCCCAAAGATTTGTATCTCCTCCTGGAATACAATGGGGAAATCTTTCACTTGTTAGGCAGATGTGTAAATCATTAAACTATAGGGTTACCAGTCTATAGTACTGAGTCATTATTACTTATTCATATTTGTTTAGGTGCAAAAATGGAATTTATGTAACCTCTCGACTCATACAAACCTTTTATTTTTGTTTGAAAGTGGTGAGTGGACGAGGTCAGTGATAAGGGCTGGGTCATTCTACACTTGGACGATAATTTAGGTTTCAAAAGTGATACAAAATGGACCCTTTATTTTATTATCAGTTATGTATTTAAGAAAAACAAGTAATAAATGTCACAGTTGCTGTGTGGATGTGGAGAAGAGGGGACCCAAACATGGGACTCGCAGGCTGGTTGAGGATGTGGACGATGTTTATTATGAGAACAGGATGAAAAGAACATGAGAGACAGACTGACTAAACTCAGCTGAAAACAAACATGTGAAATGGATGATTCAATTTCAGATAAGACTTAATCTATATGATATCAAACAGAGTGTCTGACTCCAGCTTCACAATCTGGTGAAGCAGTATTGCACCTGACTCAAAGAAGCTATTCTCCAAACTGTCCTCAGTCCAAAAGTGCTGCACAAACCTTAACATTAAGGCTAATAGCTGGGTTTTCCTGTATCATCACCACAAATCAGTGGTGGAGAACATCTTACTGCTTAAGAGCTTAAGAGTAAAAGTGGACAGTATCCTTGATTTTTACCATAAAAAAGTAATTGACTGCTTTTCAGTTTTAGTTTCCTTGTTTTCCACTGAGTTAGGCAAGGCAAGGCAAGGCAAGGCAAATTTATTTGTATAGCACAATTCAACAACAAGGTGATTCAAAGTGCTTTACAGAGACATTAGAAACAAAAACAAATAAAAAGCATGATTTAAAATTAATTAAAACAAGCAAACAAACAAACTAACTAAACACACACATTTCACACCTGTTCGCGCGATCTGAACCCTTATCGTAAGGGGAGCTACCAGTCCTTCTGTGGACGAGCTACTTTCTATTTTAAATTCCCTGAATTTAAAATACTCTCTAGACCCAGTCTAGACCCAGCTGGGGAGCTACCCAGAGCTCTAAACCCACTTAACAAACAAACAAACAAACAAAACAGTATATAAAATCAAGACAGATAAAATCAGAACAGTAGATAAAATCAGTAGTTAATGTAAGTTTTGAAATTTAAGCTTAACAAACAAACAAAACAGTATATAAAATCAAAACAGATAAAATCAGAAATAGATAAGATCAGTAGTTAGTGTAAATTTTGAAATTTAAGCTTAAAAGTGTGGATTTGGTGCTTTATTCAAATGCAGCTGAGAACAGGTGAGTCTTCAACCTGGATTTAAATAAACTGAGTGTTTCAGCTGATCTGAGGCTTTCTGGGAGTTTGTTCCAGATATAAGGAGCATAAAAGCTGAATGCAGCTTCTCCGTGTCTGGTTCTGACTCTGGGAACTGATAAAAGACCGGATCCAGATGACCTGAGGGATCTGGAAGGTTCATACTGGGTCAGGAGGTCATTGATGTATTTTGGTCCTAAACCATTCAGAGCTTTATAGACCAGCATCAGAACTTTAAAGTCTATCCTCTGACGGACAGGCAGCCAGTGTAAAGACCTCAGAGCTGGACTGATGTGGTCCACTTTTTTGGTCTTAGTGAGGACTCGAGCAGCAGAGTTCTGAATGAGCTGTAGTTGTCTGACTGATTTTTTAGGTAGACCTGTAAAGATGCTGTTACAGTAATCAAGCCTACTAAAGATGAATGCATGGACTAGTTTTTCCAGGTCCTGTTGAGACATCAGATCTTTTATCCTTGAAATATTCTTGAGGTGATAGTAAGCTGACTTTGTTATTGTCTTAATGTGTTTTTCTAAGTTTAGGTCTGCATCCATCACTACACCCAAATTTCTCGCCTGGTTTGTGGTTTTTAGATGTATAGATTGAAGTTCTCTGGTGACCTGTAATCGTTTTTCTTTGGCACCAAAGACTATTACTTCAGTTTTGTTTTTGTTTAGTTGGAGAAAATTGTGGCACAACCAGTCATTAATTTCCTCAATGCATTTACCAAGAGCCTGTACAGGGCCTCGGTCTCCTGGTGACATTGTGATATATATTTGTGTGTCATCTGCATAGCTGTGGTAGTTTATTTTGTTGTTCTTTATAATCTGTGCCAGTGGGAGCATGTAAATGTTAAACAGAAGGGGTCCCAAGATGGAACCTTAGGGAACTCCACATGTGATACTTGTCTGCTCGGATGTGAAGTTACCTATTGATACAAAGTATTTCCTGTTTTCTAAGTATGTTTTGAACCAGTTTAGTACAGTTCCTGAAAGACCTGCCCAGTTCTCCAGTCGTTTGAGTAATCATAAACCAACCATAAACCAACCCAGTGATGTCATGTTCTGTAATGGCACAAGGTGGCACTAAACATGCTCTAAAAACTTTAAACACATTTCTTAAAGACGGCTTCACGGTTCCCTTCACCTGTATGTTGATCGATGTCTGATCCAATCTGCTCTCAAGAACACTCTCTACCACTTTGTCTGATTTATTCCAGAATTCCTCTCTCTCCTCTAAATGTGTGACTGTGGCACATACATGTTGACAACATTCAAATTCCCTCCTTCAATTGCCTGCTTCAGATTCTTCATCCTGTCTACTTACACAACACTATTCACACACTCTAAGTAAGTCAAAATTAATCAGACCCAATATCCTGAGCCAGGCCTGTTTTTATAAACATAAAAAAGTGAAAATAAAAACAAACCAGACCAGTGTCTCCTTTCTGAAAAACCAGCATCAAGGAACCAATACCATGAAATAACTTATGTTTACGGGTGGAAGCAGGTGGCATCTGACAAAGCAACATTTCATGATGCATTTGGATAAGAATGCCTTGCAGCTTTCTAACCTCCCCATTTTTACTTATGTACCTCTCTTCATCATTATAATTTCTTTCACACTGTCTTAACACCTCCATTGTTCTCCACCCATTGCATTCTCGCATATTTATTCGCAAGGCAAGATTTTTAAAAAACACTTCTATCTCCTACTACAGAAAGTTTTACACACACACACACACACACACACGCACACACACACACACACACACACACACACACACACACACACACACACACACACACACACACACACACACACACACTTTCGTCATTAACACTTTAAGACAAGTTAAATGTTGGTCTTAATCCAAATTCCATCCTTGTATTCTATCACACACACACACCTAGACACACCTAGACACACATGCACACGCACATACACACACATACAGTGGGCAGTACTGTGCTGTAGGAGGATACATTTGTCACTGTGGTAATGCCTGACTGTGTCTGAGGAGGGAAAAAAGAGAGGGATGCAAATGGAAACGTGGCAGAGACAAGACAGGGAGGTGAGTAAGGAATGATGGAGTGGTGAAGGATGGAAGTCAGAGAAGCAATAAGGATGATAGGGTCCTGAGGTTAAGAATGGAGGTGTGGAAAAAAGGAAGGATAAAGGAGTAGAGGGAGGAGGAGAGAGGAAGCATCATTAGTTCTCTTTAGCTTCCATTATGAAGATTAAAGTGAAGACTCCCTGTTTATCTTAACCCTTTCTTCTCCGTCTGGGCTGGACTGCTGAATTTCATGTTGCTTTCAGCACTTCCTACTAGCTTTAAGCACACGTTCAATATGCCTCAGTTTAATAACATCCACCAGATTACCGGTAGATGTTAATCCTAATTTAGGGATGGCATAATGAGGTTAGCCTTACTTTCATTACATTTTTGAATATTTGGGATTTGGGAATATTTGGACTATGACACTTAATATGACAAATAACTTGTTGTTATTAAGTATTTCACTAAAATGCAACTGAATCATAGCCTTGAACCTAAATGTGCTGCTGGATACCTGCTGAATGTTGACATTAAACTAAACAAGTTCTGAGATCCATTTTTTAAAAATTTACCCAAAAGCCCAAAAAGTTTAAAAATGCATAAAAAACATAATGTAAAAAAAAAAAAACCCACACCAACCAACCCTTTTTGTTCCCTTGGGGTGGCTCAGGAGGTGGAGCAGGCCAATCCCTGGCTCCTCCAGTCTGCATGCCAAAGTACCCTTTGTTAGGATACTGAGCTCTGAGATGCTCCCGATGGATTCGTCGTAGTTTGAATGTCAGATATGAGCTACTTAGATATAGAAAAATGATTGAGTATTAATTTGTGTAAGAGGCTTGTGAGAACGTGTTCAAGCAGAATAGTAAAGTCCTAAATAAGAACCAGTCCATTTTTTTGAGCTTTTTTCTTATGAATCATATTGTGACACTTATGTTGGAAGTTGATATATAAACTTTACATGTTCAGGTATTGCAGGAAAGATGGAAGAATTTTTCCCAGAATGTTTCAAAATCACCTCTTTGATGACTCATTCACTGTTCTTGATAGAATAAACACTGTAGTTTGCTCAGTAATAGTTTGGTACAGTTTGAGTCGTATAGTTCAGTTTACTAGTAGCTCAGGTGGCAGAGCAGATCAGCCACTAACCAGAAGGTTGGTGGTTCGATCCCAGGCTGCTCCAGTCTGCATGCCAAATATCCTTGGGCAAGTTGTTGCTCTCCGATGCATCCATCGGAGTGTGAATGTGTATGAATGTTAGATACTTAAGCTTAGAAGTGATTGGGTGAATTAATTAGTTGTATAAAGTGCTTTGAGTGCTCAGACAGAGTAGAAAAGCGCTATATAAGAACCAGTCCATTTACTAATCACTGGGAATTTGCATCTTGACTGATATGCTGCTGTTATTTTGACATTTATTAATGTTGAATTTACATGAACAAATAGCTGAGATAACTGAGAAAGTTCTCATTTCCATTTTCAGATATCTGCTGGCGTCTTAGTGATACTGTCCTTTGGCATCAGTGTGCTGACACTCTGGTCAGGGTAATAGTGAGTCTGGTGTCAAATACTTACATTTTAAAAAAACAAGTTCCAGCAGCACTCCCAGCAACAACTGACAGCAGCAGCATTCTGGTCCTCTCCTTGGCCTCCAAGCCCCTCCAAAACTCCAAGCCTCGAGTTTTCTGTAGTGAGGCGTTAGTGTTGCTGTGGACATCAGCCTATTTGTATGTAGCTTGTTTATCAAGAGTTAGTTAGAAGTTAGAAAGGTTGAACTGCCTTTTAGGACTGCCAGTTCTCTTTATTATTTTGGCCTTGGTTTACCCCTTCAAGTTGCAACAACTAGGAAAATTGGTGAGCGTTTTAAATCCCCCAAAGAGAAGACGAAAGCTTAAAAACCATGTTAAGGAGATGCTAAATTAATCAGCCTATAGTCTACCCTCAACAGACATAGAGGAGAAGTAACTTTAAGAAGTTAAGAGGCCATCTTCAAGAAGAGAAAGCCAGCATGGGTTCACTGAAAGAGGAAAAAGTGCAGAATAATCAGATGATGGCGCTGAGCAAAGAGCAACAGAGGAGCAGCTAAAAGCCTAATGGTAAAGCTGCTTGCATTAATCCAGTTTGACTCATCAATAAGAGTACCGAAGTGTTATAAAAATGGCAGTCCATTTTCCATTGACCACTCATAGAACCTTTACACTACACGCCCCAGTTTACCATTCACATACTTTTACTGTTATGAGTGGAGGAGAGAGAAATTAACTTCCTGACTGGCTTAAAAACTTTGATTATTATTGTCCCATTCTGAGCCTGCAGGGTTTTAATGCAGGATGTTATCCAACGGAAAGCCTTCACGCAGTCGGAAGTATAGAGAATAGGGTTCCTTGAAAGCCATCACTCATGTGCTCACAGTACAAACGATACTCGAGGGTCAGAGTGCACCCTGACTGGACTAGAGAAAAGTTGTCCTTTTCTGAACATCTGAGACGCCCAGTTCAGGGGAACTTGCACCAGAAGATGGAATTTTTAATCTGGTCCCCATATTGTGTAGCTGTCTGCTCTTTAAATTGTACACCGACTACTTTGTATCTAGCTTTGCTTGAATGAATTTATTTCTTTGGCAAATGCCACATGATATAGTGTCAGCCTTGGAATATGTAGATTACTTAATTTGTAATCTTTGTAATATTGAATAAATAAAAAAAAAAAAATGCAAATAACAGGTTTATATGCAGGTTTTCACATACATTCATTATTCGAGGGATATGTAGCTGCCTAGATAGTGGGTAGGCTCATCTGCACACTACATTTATCTTGGCCAAACATGTACTCACACACCAACACACATTCACACATTCACATTCACCCAAAAAACCCAGACCATGTGAAGGAAGCGGCGCAAATTTAGATTTTTGGAATATTTGTCTTCTTTAAATTTGTTTCTCTTCTCTTTGTTTGTCATGTGCGCACACATCACCAAAGAGCATGCATTAAATCATGCCCCCTGCCCCCATTATCATGCATGTGATTCATTACATGTGAATTCAGTCTCTGTTGGCTGTTCAGCTTTGTCTTTATGCTGCTATGCAGATGAGCAGTTATTAAATCTGGGATAATGAGTTCATTACTTGGCGACACACACACATGCTAAACATACATACACACATAATATGATTTGAATAGCAACAGCCACAGTTTGGCTCTGTCCTTAAATATGACATGGACTGTAATTATAAGTATTACAAGAATATAATATGAATGTTTCAAAATGTGTGGCACCACGTGCAGGTCTGTGCTAATGTTTTTTTTTTTATGAAAACACATAAAATATATTTAGGTGGTAAGATAAACTTCACAAAAGAATCTTTAGTTAAGTAAACACATACTACTATAAAAAATGAAATTACTCAAGTTAGAGACTGAGCCATTTAAAATTACAATAAACAATATCCGATTAATTAAATAACTCAGCCACCAGGGGGCCACAAGCCTTCTACTTCTACTTCTAGCACCCTGGATAAATGTTGAGGGTTGCATCAGTGCAACTTGGGGATCATAAACAATAAGATTTCCGTACTGGAATTTTTTGACATGAGTTTAACAATGAGTACCTGGAGTCCTGTTGGCCACCTGGAAGCCAGTGGAAACTGTGCATCCGTTACCCATAGACAAAGGAAGAAAAGAGGGGGAGGGGATGGTAGGAGGCAGCAAGAGAGAAAAAAAAGGCAGGACTGTGGGAGGAGGGATTCCAAATGTAGGGACTGAGAGACTGGTCATTTTAGCAGATTTCAGTGGACTTACAGGTGAAAAGAATAGAGGTGGCAAGGAGGTGTTGGTATGGAGGAATGGAAGGTGATGTATGAGAGTGGAGGAAGGTGTGCACAGGCGGACTACATCTCAGCCAGAAGGTGTGATCTCAAAGAGATAGGACACTGAGGTGGCAGGTGACAATGTGCGTATGCAGCATCATATGGTAATCTGTAGATTTACTATGGACATCAAAAGAAGGAAACAAGTGGAAGCGGAGACAAGGACTAAGTTGTGGAAATTAAAGAAGATATAAATTTGCAAAAAATAGTAAGGGCTTAAGATGTCTAGGAAAGGACAGCTGAAGTACTCAGGGAAACTGCCATGGAATTCATGTTGGTGGCTGTAATGTGACAAAATGTGGAAAAGTTCAAGGGGGCCAAATACTTTTGCAAGCCACTGTAAATGTTGTGTGATGGCAAATGATCATATATTTTAACAATATCACTTTCTCACTTAGTTATTTACACGTAGAATAGCATCACAAATGTGTCTTATGCTCTATCACATGTGTTCTACACACACACACACACGCTGGGCCATTGTAGAAAGTAAGATAGCATGGGGCCTTCTTGCTCATCTATGGAAGAAGGGAGGCAACGGCTAAGTGAAAAACATAGTAGTAATTCTCTCTAATAGATACTACATAATCTATTACTACATAGATTACTACTACATCATCTATTCATTTAAATCTGCTGAACTGATTCTTATGCAGTTAGAGGTAAAATTGGACCCTTGGTCAGTATCAAATTCTTGGGCATCACCACCCCCAAGAACATTTGCATTAAACAGTTTGCAATCTGATGGGCCAAGAACTTTGCTTTCTTCAAACAGAAACTCACTCCAACTTAAAGTCCTTCTGAGTGGTGCTTATCTAAGTTGGTGCTTATCTAAGGCTGTTGCCTTAAATTTCTAATTTTGTGACCATTCTCACACACAATCTTCCTTACGATTGCAGGGGCTGATGGTTTGGGATTTGTATAGTCCTTTATTGGGAGTTGGGCTGCAAAGAAAGCGTCAGGCCTCTATGCTACTTAGATGCACTTAAGCATTGTTCCTTTATCCAAGTATGCAAGTCAGCATTTAGGACTCTCAGAAACTGCTCCAAAACAATGGCATCTTCTATTTCCTAGTATTATTTTCTAGTATTTTTTTTTCTTTTGGCCCTATCTCTCAAGCATGTACACAACTCTTTAGGTGTCTAATCATCCTCCAGTATACTGGGGCGAAATCTGAGCCTATAAGTCTCTGCACATATTTCAGTTTTTTCAAGAATGTCCTTCTTTACCTTTATAACTGAACTGCACTTCTGACTGCACTTACTTCTGGAACTGAGTGAATTGGTGTCCATTTTTTCACCAATGCTCCTTCTGCCATTGCTTATCCAGTTCCCATCCAGCCTCTTAGTTAATTTGCTGCTGGCTCAGGCTATGCAAGAAGTTAGAAAGTTCAGCAATGTTATGTGGTTCAGTAGATTACTCATTAGCTACAGTAGTAGCAGCTAGTTGACATCTGGATACTTATATCTACATTGTGCATTACTGCCACCTACTGGCCTTCAGCCACCACTGCCACCATTTGTAGAGTAGTCTGGCTCAAATGTGAAGGAAAGTACCGGACAGACTCAGCATAAATTCTGGGTAGTGATGGTCTATTTGAAGCTGAAGCACAAGTCAAAATAAATAAATAAAAACAGTGCTTCAGAGACATGCAGTAAGGCTTGATTTTTTCTGACCAGAGTGACGTGATGAATGACATCAGAAGCTTCAATCAGTACGTCACTTCCTCTGTACCCGATTCAGTGGTTTGTAAGGAAGTAAATCAGAGGTTTGATTTCTGGTGTGTTTTGGTGGTGATGTTGTCTTTTTGCTTTATTTTTAAAAAAATATTTATTATCCTCTTATCTTGAAATGTCAATAAGTCACAAGCAAAGAAACCACACCATGACACGTTTAAACAGGGGAAACTTTTTTTTAATCAAAATTATTTATTAAATAAATAAGCAAAAGTTCAAGTTGCAGATCTGAGCTGCTCTTCATACTTTTGACCACCAGATGTCACCAAGGAGGTCGGTGTTGAAAAGCTCTGAGTGATGAACCCTTTTTAGATACAAGCTTTGATACTAAAGAAAGCTTCACTTGTCCATCAGTAATTTTGAGTTCCTATGATTTGTAAACATGTCGATCATGACACGTGAAACTTAAACCAAAAACTCCCCAGATTAACTCGTAATAATAACAATGAAAATAATCCCAGCTGTAGTGAATACAGGATACAATGAGTGATGTCAGTGAGTGTGAATCTGTCCCTCGCTGTGACAGATTAAATGGTGTCATGTCCATGCAGTAAACTAGAACCATGTTTTTTCTTGTCTGGATGTTGACGAAATATATTTTAAACAGCAGCAGGTTGCTAACAAGTTAGCTCTGGCTCCTTTGGAGCTGAATAGAGCTAGAATGTGGGATCCCCGGATAGGTCCCACCCCTGAAACACAAGAACTGATGTTAACCCATTCACACATACACTCACACACTGGCAGAAGAGAGAGAGAGAGTGGTTTAAAATGATAAGCCAGCACAAGACGACTAGAGGACTTTGACTTTGAGGAGATCAAGACTCCAGACATCCAGAGGCCCCCAGAACACAAGAGACCAAGGAAGACCAACAGAGGGGCAGCTGCACCACATCCCAGAAAGAGCTGAGGAAGCCCCAGATGAGGGCTCACTCAGCAGCTGCGGAGCAGAAGCCAGGGGGGGTTGCAGTGACGTGCCCATGAGCTCCGCCGGCAGCCAGCTGCGCCAGAGTGACCGAGCCCCAGGCCGAGGGCACCCCACCCCCGAAGTGGCCCGAGCGAGCCCCAGGCTCCAGGCCCCGACAAGCAGCCACCAGGAGTGAGCTGGTGTGTACCTGGACGCCCATCCCCGGATACAAAGAACCACCAACGCACGGATGTCTGAGGGTGTCTGCCACTGGCAGGGGAAGTGGTGGGGGAGATCGACCTCCATACCTTGGAGGGCCTGAGATGTCCCCAGAGAGCTGGCATCTGATACCCAACCTGACATATGGACACAGACAAACAGGCACACACAGATACATACATCCATTCCCACCCTCATGCTCTCATATGCAATTACTCAACACTCAACCAACGTGGAGACAGACATAGAGAGACACTGTACACACAATCACACTCCCCAAGCATACTCTAAGCCCCAGGTCTAGGTACCCTTGCCCCTGGAGGGGGAAACTGCACCCAGACCCAGGTAGTGTTACCCTTTTCTCTGGGGTGGAGAGAAGCAGACCGCCCGCTCAGCGGCAGCAGGGAGGCCCCACATTCCAGACCCCAATTGGATGGCCAACTCCTCCTCCCAACAGAGAACGGGGGTGTGTGAAGACTCCAAACCTCCCTCCGCCCGCTCATATGTAGTGTTGACGCATGTGTGTTCTAAGTTGCATTTTATGATATTGTAAGGTAGACCCTACAATAATACTACAGAGTACAGAGAAAAATCCAACAATTATATGACCCCCTACGGGCAAGCACTTTGGCGACAGTGGGAAGGAAAAACTCCCTTTTAACAGGAAGAAACCTCCAGCAGAACCAGGCTCAGGGAGGGGCGGGGCCATCTGCTGCGACCGGTTGGGGTGAGAGAAGGAAGACAGGATGAAAGACATGCTGTGGAAGAGAGACAGAGATTAATAACAGTAATGATTCAATGCAGAGAGGTCTGTTAACACATAGTGAGTGTGTCTCCCAAATTCAATCCAAACTCTGATAGGGTGATATGGTACTACAAAGTCATTAAGATAAGATGGGGCCTGATTATTTAAGACCTTGAATATGAGGAGCAAGATTTTGAATTCAATTCTGGATTTAACAGGGAGCCAATGAAGGGAAGCCAATACAGGAGAAATATTCTCTCTCTTTCTAGTTTTAGGACATCCTGATAATAATGAATCACAGTAGTCCAGCCTAGAAGTAATAAATGCAAGAGCTAGTTTTTTAGTGTCACTCTGAGACAGGATATTTAAAAAAATCCTTCAGTATTTGACTCATAAATAAATATTCAAAGATTTAACAACATGCTGTTAACATGCTGTGGCATGCAAACTATAGATCTACGGATTTTTTCTGATTATTAATCACCAAAAAAGGCAGTTTTGTGGCTATTCATACATTCAAATTGCCCTCTAAGCACTTTTGGAGACATTTTGAAATCTACATGAACCATGTTATGGCCTGAATTCTGAAACCCCCACTACAGTACAGCATACTAATAGAGAAAGGTGATGGAACAAAAGAGATTAAACCCAATGAAATGGTAATATTCAAATAAATCCACACATCAACAGTCATTAGCTTGCAGCTGTGTCAGAGGAAAAGCCACTGAGTTACCATGGTAACAGCATTCAGTCTGTGTGTGGCATCCAGCCTAAAAAATGGCTTATAACATCAAAACAGTAAATCGTATCAACATGTCAAAATGTGCCTACATGTCTACAGAGGCAGCAAATCTGAAGAACCATTTGTATGACAAATGGTGCAAGACTAGTAAGGTGCAAAATTTTACACTTTACTAGGTGATAATATTATTAATGCTACTACTACTAGTAATATTACTAATACTAATACTAATAATAAGAAGAATAAGAATTCAATGATTCTCATTCCATTATCGATTTGATTCCTTATTAAGTCACTTAGTGACGCTCACTGGGTTCTCACTGGCTTCGCTTTGAGGTTCACCACCATCAATAGGCAGCATAACCCTCTTTGTTGTTTTGTGTGTTCAGGCTGTTACTCAAAAAAAGTAATTATTACAAATTTACACAGAGCACTTTTCTGCAAGTTAATGCAGAGTTACTCTGTAAATTAGCTGCTGAATCCATGAACTGGAATCAGCTGATTGTAATTCAAGTTTAACTGGAACGGATAAATGGGATTGATACTCAATATCAACAAGAAGTGGTTCTTGATTTCCACCCCTAAAAATAATGATGATTTTGATAAACAGATTTATTTGTTTACAGTGACATACACCACCAGTCAAAAGTTTGGACACACCTTCTCATTTAATGGTTTTTCTTTATTGTCATGACTTTTAACATTGTAGATTCTCACTGAAGGCATCAAAACTATGAATGAGCACATATGGAATCATGCAGGAAACAAAAAAGTGTGAAATAACTCAAAACATGTTTTATATTTTAGATTCTTGAAAGTATCCAAATTCAAATTCAAATTCAAATTTTATTTGTCACGTACACAGTCATACACAGTACGATATGTAGTGAAATGCTTGGACAACTGCTCGTGACCTAAAGAGAACAAAAAAGGAAAAGGCTATGAATAAGATAGGAAATAAATATGAAAAATTAAAAAGGGTAAATTTAACTAGGAAGGAATAAAATATAAATTAAGGTTAAAAATGAAATAACTGTACAACACAAATTAGAATGAAGGGTAAATTTAACTGGGAAGAATAAGATAAAGATAAATATATAAATTAAAGTTGAAAATAAAATAACTGTACAACAAAATACACAATACACAATATAGAACTATATAAGAATGTATGAAGAAATCTAAATATAAATAAATATATACACAATAACAGCAGCTGTACAAGTATTAACCGGAAATGAAGAATATAGTGACCAGTGTTGTGCAAAACCAAAGTCCAGAAAGTCCAGTGTGTGTGTAAGAACCATATGTGTGGGTCAGTACTGTGTGGTGGTGTGATTGAGAGACCGTATCGCCTGCGGGAAGAAGCTCCTCCTCAGTCTCTCTGTGTTGGTCTTCTGGGAGCGGAATCGCTTTCCTGACCTCAACAGAGAGAACAGTCTGTTGTTGGGATGGCTGAGGTCCTTCACGATCTTCCTGGCCTTGGTCCAGCACCGCCTGCTGTAGATTGAGTGCAGGTCAGGGAGCTCGGAGCGGATGGTGCACTCAGCTGACCGCACAACCCTCTGTAGAGCTCGTCTGTCCTGCATGGTGCTGTTCCCGAACCAGGTTAAGATGTTTCCCGCCAGGATGCTCTCTATGGTGCACGAGTAAAAGTTCCTGAGCACCTTGGAGGGCAGTTGGAAGTCTCTCAAGCGTCTGAGGTGGTAGAGACGCTGTCGGGCCTTTTTCACCACGGTGTTGATGTGACAGGACCATGACAGGTCCTGCGTGATGTGAACTCCGAGGTATTTGAAGCTGTCCACTCTCTCCACTGGGCACTCGTTGATGACGGGGGTCTGGTAGTTCCTCTCCTGCTTAGTGCTGAAGTCCACTATCAGCTCCTTTGTCTTACTGACGTTTAGAAGGAGGTTGTTCCTCTGGCACCAGTTCTCCAGATTCCTAATCTCCTTCAGGTAGGCCGTCTCGTTGTTATCAGAGATCAGGCCCACCACGACGGTGTCGTCAGCAAACTTGATGATGGTGGTGGAGCTGGTAGTGGCCACACAGTCATATGTGTACAAATCCACCCTTTGCTTTGATTACTGCTTTGTACACTCTTGAAATTCTCTGGATGAGCTTCTTGAGGTAGTCTCCTGAAATGGTTTTCCAACAGTCATGAAGGAGTTCCCAGAGATCCTGAGCACTTGTTGGCCCTTTTGCCTTCATGCTGCGGTCCATCTCATCCCAAACTATCTTGACTGGGTTTAGGTCAGGTGACTGTGCAGGCCAGGCCTCCATCACTCTCTTTCTTGGTCAAATAGCCCTCACACAGCCTGGAGGTGTGTTCGGGGTCATTGTCTTGTTGAAGAATAAATGATGGTCCAATGAAACCCAGTCCTGATGAGATGGCATGCCACTGCAGGATGCTGTGGTAGCCATGCTGGTTCAGTGTGCCGTCAGTTTTGAACAAATCCCCAACAGCAAAGCACCCCCACACCATCACACCTCCTCCTCCATGCTTCACAGTGGGAAGCATGCATGTAGAGACCACCTTTTCTGCGTCGCACAAAGACACATTGGGTGGAACCAGAGAACTCTAATTTGGACTCATCAGACCAAAGCACAGATTTCCACTGGTCTCATTCCATGTGTTTCTCTGCCCAAAACAAATCTCTTCTGATTGTTGATTTTTCTTAGTCGTGGTTTCTTAGCAGCTATTTGACCATAAAGGCCGGATTCACACAGTGTCCTCTGAACAGTTGTTGTAGAGATGAGTCTGCTACTGGAACTCTGTGTGACATTTATCTGGGCTCTAATCTGAGGTGCTGTTAACTTGAGATTTCTGAGGCTGTTGACTCAGATGAATTAATCCTGAGCAGCAGAGGTGAGCCAGTTTCGTCGAAGCACTTGATGGTTTTTGCGACTGCACTTGGGGACACATTCAAAGTTAGCAATGTTCCGGACTGACTGACCTTCAGTTCTTAAAGTAATAATGGGCTGTTGTTTCTCTTTACTTAGCTGATTGGTTCTTGTCAGAATACAAATTCTAACAGTTGTCAGCTGTGTACTAACATGACTTCTGGACAACACAACTGATGTTCCCAACCCAAATAAGAAGGAAAGAAATTCCACAAATGAACCCTGACACAACACACCTGTGAAGTGAAACCATTTCAGGTGACTACATCATGAAGCTCACTGAGAGAAGGCCAAGGGTTTGCAGCCCTGTCAACAAAGCAAAGGGGTGGTTACTTTGAGGAATCTGAAATATTAGACCTATTTAGAGTTATGTATCTTTTTTCTTTGTTACATCATTCCACATATCTTGCTTCATATATTTGATGTCTTCAGTATGTATCTACAATGTAGAAAGTAGTAAAAATAATAATAATTTTAAAAAAAATTAAATGAGAAGGTGTGTCCAAACATTTGACCGGTAGTGTATTTATGATTGTTTACTTTAAATCATCCCACCAATAATGTTATCTTTCAGGAATCATAATAAAAATCTCATAATAGAAATGATAGTGAAGCATTCAGAGATACTTCTCACTAAGGCTGACATCTCTGCACATTTTCTGGGATTTACAGAGAATGTTCTGAAAAGGAGAAAATATCCCGTGTGTCCGTTCTCTGGGCAGAAATTCCTTTTTGGTGTCAGAGGATAGAAGAGAATGATTGGCTTTAAGCTGATAGGTAGGCAACAATAATGCAACTACTTGTTACAATCAAAGTATGCAGAAGATCATCTTTAAACACACGTGTTGATCCTTCAATGGGTTACAGCAGCATTAGGCCACACCGGATGTCACTCCTGTGACCTGAGAACAGGAAATAGATGGTTGGAAAAAGTTGTCTGATCTGATGAATTCTGATTTCTGCCTTGTTTAATCCCAGCGTACCTGACCATGTCATCCTTTTATGACCACAGTTGACCCATCTCATATATACCAAGAACATGTAATGCCAAAATTTCATTAGATTTAAAAGAAACTTAAAATCCATCAGTTATCTTCACATTGGTGCCCTCCAGTGGCAGGCATTTTTCAAGGACCGAACAAGTAAGCGATACCATTAGAGTTTGAAAGTGCTGTTCAAATTCACCATCATGTAACATTTAACCCCTGTTTATTGTGCTACCCCAGAGAGACAGCCCAATCAGGAAGCAGGAGGGCCACAGGCACTTCCTGTCAGATCAGCAGTTATTCAGGTGTGATGGATGGATCTCTCACTCACTCTCTCACTCTCTCATACACACACACACACACACACACACACACACACACACACACACGGTCTGTGCAGTTTCAGGTTTTGGCGCACACTCTCCTGTTTTAGTGTAATAGATGGTGGTGTCACATACTAAGCACTGTTTAACTTCACCACAGTAACAGTGACTGAATGTATGTGTGTGCCTTAACATGAGTGGTGAAAACTAGTGAAGTCTGCGAGTGTGTCTGTGTGTATGAGTGTGTCTTGTGTGTGTCTTTTCATGTGCCATGTGTAGTTTTTTTTCATTCCACTTGCTCTCTGCCTCACTTTTACCTTTTCACCCAGTCTTTAATTTCTCAAATCAAGAAAAAAACATTGGTCTTTCTCTTTTTTTTAAATACTTTGCTCTCCTTCTTTACTTCTTTCTTTGAGTCATCTACTTTGTTTATTGATTGTTTTCACTGTCTATCTTTCAATCTCCAATATGTAAAAGTAGCAGATATTATACATGATTTTGAAACGTGACGAAAAGGGAACAATCCATCATGAAGACCAGGACTCACTCCAATTATACATTAAAACTTCAAAATATGAAAAAGAATTCATTGTTTCCATATAGAATGTGTTTACATGCTACTGAAATTTGATACGTTCTTAGCAACTGCTCAACTACAAACTCTCTCGTATCCTTTCTTGTAGAGAGTGAGATAGGAGTGAGACGCTCAGCTGTTAAATCATCATGTTAAACAGTTACAGTATTTATTCACTCAGTGAAAAAAGATACATTGTTACCTTATATCCAAATAAAATGCAAAACACAAAGAAGAAGCAAAACCATTGTATTCCATCACCATCCTTCCAACCTCCTACTGGATTTAGCAAACCTCTAAAAAAGTGGATTGTTATCCGGGTGCTATGGCTGGTGCACCAGGAAGCTGACTCCACAGGACAACATGCATGTAATGAGAAGATGCACCTGACTAAATGGCATTAGGCATGACATTATGGGATGGGGATGGATTGTTCTCTCACAACAGGGAAAAGGCCTTGGGAAGTTTAAATAAATTGACCCTGCTGAATTTCCTCCGAATGTCATTCTTTGCAAAAATGGACAATAAAGGTTGAACATTATCGTCTGTCACAAACTCAGCTCAGTTTGACTACTGCCAGGCACAAAATTCAAGCATACAAACAAAATGCTGATCGTAATCCTTTATCTATTTGAGGTCTAAGTCAACATCAGAGACAAATCAATCTTATCCTTAATCTTTACCCATTATTCTCTCAAGTCTGAGACAAATAAATTATATATATATATATATATATATATATATATATATATATATATATATATATATATATATACATATATATATATATATATATATATATATATATATATATATATATATATATATATATATATATATATATATATATATATATATATATATATATATATCTTTATAATATATAATTATAAAGACTATTTTTAGGGTAGGGTTAAAATCTGTGATGTCTTAGATTTAAACTTGCATATCTTTGGACTGTGGGAGGAAGCAGGAGCACCCAGAGAGAAACTCGAAGCAGCTGACCAGTGGAGTTAAAGCCAGGACCAGGCAACATTCTCACTCAAAGCTTGTTTCATACTGACACTTGATCAGGACCCAGAGGTGTTTAAAGCATTGTGGACCCTAGTATAATTTTCAGCATGTATGGTAGTTTGAGTCCACCAAGTCCCTGAATAACTGAAACGGGCAGCCAACTGTGCTGTGCTAGTGTTGTCAAGAAGCTTGGAAACCAAAGACATGTAGATGGCAAATGTTTGCCTTGAAACATGTGATTAATATTCTGAAAGGAAGTTTTTTAACCTTCACAGTGATCCTAACCTAAAGCTAAACATAAACAAAGAGAAACAAGAAAATTAAAAGTCTAAACTGGAAGCATTAAAACAGTGGCACCAGATTCAATTTAGTTCAATTCAGTTTTATTTATACAACACCAAATCACCACAACAGTCACCTCAAGATACTTTGTATTGTGTAAGGCAGACCCTACAATAATACTACAGAGAAACCCGACAATCATATGACCCCCTATGAGCGAGCACTCGACAGTGGGAAGGAAAAACTCCCTTTTAACAGGAAGAAACCTCCGGCAGAACCAGGCTCAGGGAGGGGCGGGGCCATCTGCTGCGACCGGTTGGGGTGAGAGAAGGAAGACAGGATAAAGACATGCTGTGGAAGAGAGACAGAGGCTGTATCCCAATTCAGGGTCTGCAGCCTTAAAGTACGCAGCCTCAACGATCCTCAAGGGCCGCGTACTTAAAGACCGCTAAGGCCGGAAGTGCGAGGCTTGTGAAATGGGACTAGCAACCATGATACTAACAGCTGGAAACGTTTCATACAGCTTTGTTTAACAGAAATGAAGGAGAAAATCTTTTGTTCATTTGTTTGTTTGTTTCTACATGAGCCTTGATCATTCTCTGTAAGATTAAGCTCAGCTATTGAACGGCGTATATTTTAAAGTAAAGGCTTTAAAACCAAGTTAGTACAAACGTCACTGATGTCACATAACTTTGCCGACATGTGGCCAACAGTAATGTTTTAGTGTTCTTCGTTATTAAACATTTGCACATAAATAAGTGACATAATATTCAGTACTTAAAGTTTACTCTTTGGGCGCCCCTCATCCGCCATTTTTTTCGGCAAAATTATCCACACCCACCGCTGCGCTATGCATTCTGGGATATATTGGGCCACGAAGTCTACACCGCCACATCCTTAAAATTCAGGGAAATGAAAGACACATTTGAGGGCCGCATTTCGAGGAGCCTTCGAATTGGGACAGCCTTCGTCGCGTCGCGGTGACGTAATCGGCCTTAGAATGCTGCCTTTAAGGCTGCAGACCCTGAATTGGGATACAGCCAGAGACCAATAACAAGTAGGATTCAATGCAGAGAGGTCTATTAACACATAGTGAGTGAGAAAGGTGACTGAAGAAGAAATACTCAATCAAAAACTCAATCCCCCCAGCAACATAACTACGGGGGATTTAGGGTCACCTGATCCAGCCCTAACTATTTGCTTTAGAATAAAGGAAAGTTTGAAGCCTAATCTTAAAAGTAGAGATAGTGTCTGTCTGCCAAATCCAAACTGGAAGCTGGTTCCACAGAAGAGGGGCCTGAAAACTGATGGGACCAAAAGCCCTGTCTTTTGGTTTGAAATGATCTGATTGCATCATAGACTTCGTATGAAAGAGAAATATAGTCACTGTGACTGTCCACGCTGCATTTAAAGCTTTAAAAGTAGCACTTGGACACTACCAAACGTGAGAAGGTGGACAGCTAACTTGCTAGCTAACACTAATTGCAATGCACAGACACATATCTGCTACTTAGTCCTCAATAACAGACTAATAATATGTAACAATTTTAACTGTATTTTTAGACTTCGTCTGAAACCCAAATCATGATTTTGGCTTCATTTTTGAGCCACCCGGTGAGCAAACCAGTTGTGTCACATCAACCCAACAACTAGAGCAGTGCCCTTCACAGTGAAAACAAGCAACACTCACAATGCTGACATTAGTATGTGACACTAGCTCATGTCTACTTCATTACAGCACATTGTACAACATGCCTCATTCACCCATTCACACAAGAATAATTTTATATGCTTAAGTGCTTTCTATTTAACATTCACGTTCTGACAATGAACAGTGTTGGGGAGTAGCGGAATACGGTAATAAGCAGAGCGTTACAGGCATAGGCCTAAAGAATGTAGCCTCATGGGCAGTGTAGTCCGTGCTGCAGGGAGAATGGACTGCCATACCCGTTACAGTGGGGCAAAAAAGTATTTAGTCAGCCACCGATTGTGCAAGTTCCCTCACTTAAAATGATGACAGAGGTCAGTAATTTGCACCAGAGGTACACTTCAACTGTGAGAGACAGAATGTGAAAAAAAAATCCATGAATTCACATGGTAGGATTTGTAAAGAATTTATTCGTAAATTAGGGTGGAAAATAAGTATTTGGTCACCTCAAACAAGGAAAATCTCTGGCTCTCACAGACCTGTAACGTCTTCTGTAAGAAGCTTTTCTGTCCCCCACTCGTTACCTGTATGAATGGCACCTGTTTGAACTCATCATCTGTATAAAAGACACCTGTCCACAGCCTCAAACAGTCAGACTCCAAACTCCGCCATGGCCAAGACCAAAGAGCTTTCGAAGGACACCAGGAAAAGTATTGTAGACCTGCACCAGACTGGGAAGAGTGAATCTACAATAGGCAAGCAGCTTGGTGTGAAAAAATCAACTGTGGGAGCAATCATCAGAAAATGGAAGACATACAAGACCACTGATAATCTCCCTCGATCTGGGGCTCCACGCAAGATCTCATCCCGTGGGGTCAAAATGATCATGAGAACGGTGAGCAAAGATCCCAGAACCACACGGGGGGACCTGGTGAATGACCTGCAGAGAGCTGGGACCAAAGTAACAAAGGTCACCATCAGTAACACACTACAACGGCAGGGAATCAAATCCCGCAGTGCCAGACGTGTTCCGCTGCTGAAGCCAGTGCATGTCCAGGCCCGTCTGAAGTTTGCCAGAGAGCACATGGATGATACAGCAGAGGATTGGGAGAATGTCATGTGGTCAGATGAAACCAAAGTAGAACTTTTTGGTATAAACTCAACTCGTCGTGTTTGGAGGAAGAAGAATACTGAGTTGCATCCCAAGAACACCATACCTACTGTGAAGCATGGGGGTGGAAACATCATGCTATGGGGCTGTTTTTCTGCCAAGGGGACAGGACGACTGATCCGTGTTAAGGACAGAATGAATGGGGCCATGTATCGTGAGATTTTGAGCCAAAACCTCCTTCCATCAGTGAGAACTTTGAAGATGAAACGAGGCTGGGTCTTCCAACATGACAATGATCCAAAACACACCGCCCGGGCAACAAAGGAGTGGCTCCGTAAGAAGCATTTGAAAGTCCTGGAGTGGCCTAGCCAGTCTCCAGACCTCAACCCCATAGAAAATCTGTGGCGGGAGTTGAAAGTCCGTGTTGCTCGGCGACAGCCCCAAAACATCACTGCTCTCGAGAAGATCTGCATGGAGGAATGGGCCAAAATACCAGCTACTGTGTGTGCAAACCTGGTAAAGACATATAGTAAACGTTTGACCTCTGTTATTGCCAACAAAGGTTATGTTACAAAGTATTGAGTTGTATTTTTGTTATTGACCAAATACTTATTTTCCACCCTGATTTACGAATAAATTCTTTACAAATCCTACCATGTGGATTCATGGATTTTTTTTTTCACATTCTGTCTCTCACAGTTGAAGTGTACCTCTGGTGCAAATTACTGACCTCTGTCATCATTTTAAGTGGGGGAACTTGCATAATCGGTGGCTGACTAAATACTTTTTTGCCCCACTGTATGTGTCTGTGAGCACCAGGGAGGGAGGAAAAAGGAGAGTGGAAAAGTACGAGTTGTCACCGAGCAGAAACGGGAGCTGGAAGCATGTAAATATAATAATAACCACTGCAGCCAAACAGAGTGCCTGACGAGCCCAGTTGTAAGTAAGCTATTACGACTCGACTGTACACTGTGTTCGTGTTTTCCTCTGAAACAATAAGTTCAGTTGGAGCAGCCTTTCAACGCCTGTCTCTGTCTCTCGCTAGCAAAATTGACCAAGACAACAAAGTAAAGCTAGTTTTCAGCTACGAGTCCGACATGGAACCCAACATATTAGCCAGAGGTCCCTTTACTACGGTTCGGAGCCGCAGACCTGTTTTATATACGCGCGCAATAGTTTTCTATATGAAATCGCTGCAAAAAGTGCAGCCTTACCTAATGTCCATCCTACTGTTGCTTATTTTATATTAAGATTTAAAAATCTTGTTGGTATTGGTATGGTGAATAACCTTCAGTAATAGCGAAAAACCACACAGCAATAGTTCATGCAGTTGTAAAAAGCATGATAATATATTAACTTGTGTTGTCCTCGGGATTCCCATACACTTGTTTGCCATACACCTGGGGATCATTTTTGACCTGAGGACAACACAAGAGTTTAGTAATCCAAAGTATTCAGAATACGTTACTCTCATTGAGTAACGTAATGGAATACGTTACAAAATACATTTTGGGGCATGTGTTCTGTAATCTGTAGTGGAATACATTTTAAAAGTAACCTTCCCAACAGAGACAATGAATCAGAGAGCAATTTGTGCTTAGTATGGTAAGGATGTTAAGAGGAGATGTGGAGCATTCAGGGACTGAACCACCAACCTTCCAATAAGTAGAAGAACTTTATGAGCTACAGCTCAGTACGTAGAGAAGTAGTAGTTTTGGGTGGTAATTGGTCAACTTTTGTTTTAATCTGTCTTCATATACACACCAACTTTTCTGTCCTGCCTTGAAAGATCTTTCTGCCAACACCTTCTCATTCCCAGTTCATGGCCTAATGAAAACCTTTAGTCATACCGACTAAAGGTTTTCACCTTAGTTGGATTTTTCAGCATCAGGATACAATTTTTTTTGACTTGAAGAAAACTAACAACCAACCAAAGTCCATGTTTAGAAGTTGGAGGTTGGTTGGAGCAATCATAAAACTTCTTATTTTCACACTTTTTTGATTACCGGTACTTTCTTTTGTTTTTTGTTTTTGTTCCATACATGTGTAGTTGATGTTAGGCACAAAACCTGATTAGGTTTAGGAATAACATCAGGTTTGGGTTCAAATTTTCTCTTTTTGAACTATAGCTTGAACTCTATCATACCACCCAATGTGCCACATTGTGAAGCCTATCAAGCATCAGTATGTGATGACAGGATGCTACAGCACTTTCTTTTGTGAAAAGGATTTTCTTTTAATGTGAAAGCTTGTAAATGATTACATTTGAGTATAAAAAAGGTTTGTCTCAGAACAGCACACAGGTCATTTAAAAAAGGTGACACCCAGCAAATATTACTGCTCTTTCATTCTGCCTGCAACTACAGTTTTTGAGAGTGCTCTATACTTTAACTTGAATTATGAGCTTGACATAATGACGCTCTCTAATTATTTTTTTTCAAAACGCACACAGAAATATATTTTTGAGAAATAAGCACTTCACTTGCTGTATGTTAAGTGTGTGAATGCCAATTAAATAAAACAGTGAGTGATATTACCGGTGAAGCGTAGATAACAACCACCTCATGTTTCATACTTGCCAGCTATTAATATAATATTCTAATAATGAATTTATATTTAATGGTAGCTGAAGATATTTCTTTCCTTCCTGCCTTCTTTGTGGTGATGAAGGTGGTGTGGGAGGGTGTGTGGTAGCGGTGGAGGGGGGCTGTTAACACTGCGAGCCGCTGAATGAAACGACGCGGGGAGTCGGTGGGTGCAGATAAAACCCTGCTCATGTATCAGCCTGCTCACCTGTCTTCAGCCAGACCGCTGTAATGGATAGACACAAGCTGAAACCATCACTCATACTCACACTGGCTGCCTGCGCACACCCGTGTATATAAGAGCCCGAGAAAAAGGTGTGTGCGCGTGCGTGTGTTTGTGTATTTGGTGGTGGTGGGAGTGATTATATGGCTGCATGGGTGCATGACATAGAGGGAGTGAGAGTAGCTGTGTGTGTATTTTTTGTGTCTGTGTGTGTGTGTGTGTGTCTGTGTGTGTGTGTGTGTATAGTTATTTGTGTCCTGCCAGTCTTTCTGTCATTGTGATTGATACTTTTAACACTGACACCATTTCTCTCCTTTCTCTCTCCTTCTCTCTTTGTGTGTGTGTGTGTGTGTGTGTGTGTGTGTCTAGTTGGGGAAGAGGTTATGGGAAAGGGTCATCACTGGGAAATGATGTGATGGACAGCTGGCAGAACACATAGGGTGCTTGAGCTGGAAAGGGGTGAAAAAGTGCTGTCAATTCAATTTATATTACACACACACACACACACACACACACACACACACACACACACACACACACACACACACACTAAGAAGTGGTTGATGCTTGTATTGTGGTAACATGGGAATTTGTATTACGGAATCAAATGTATAACTTGATTTTGCGAGTCAGACCTGACAGACACAGGGGTGCTGTGGTGGGTTTTGTTGCATTACCTCTTTACTGAATTGATTTATCACTGTAACTATTCCAGAACTGTGCAACATCGATTTTGTCTATGGATAGAGTTTTCATTTGCAGAAATTCCCCGGGAAAGTGACAAGCTCTGCTCAGGCCAAATGCAAAGCACCATTTCATTTCAAGGTAATCTTGCAAATAAAGTCACTAAAGTGTTTTTGCAAAAACGCAAATATTTGGTAATGACAGCTTGTGACAGGAGGAAGAGTACAACCAAATTACAAGTTACAGGAACACATTTTCAGAGCTTACCAGGCCGTCCAATGCTTTCACTTTTTTTCCCTTTTTTTTCTTTTTTAACCAGAAGTTGCCTTTAAAAAAAAAAAAAATAATAATTTTAAGTCTCTGGCTTGCACTCCATTTTCGAGTTGTGTCAGTCAAATCCATAGTCTATGGGAGATTCTTATCTTATAAAGTAATGACTCTGTTTTTTCAGTTTTTCAAATCAGAGTTTAGGCTATGTATGTAATAGTGCTGCATAAATACCGGTACCCAGTTTGGATTTGGTCTCAACGAATGAACACTATGTAGTGACACCTATCTAACGGCATGGGAAGAGTTTTAATAATAACTTATACATAAAAACTAGGGAATTATGACTGACTGATGGTGTACATACAGTGGCTTGCAAAAGTATTCGGCCCCCTTGAACTTTTCCACATTTTGTCACATAACAGCCACAAACATGAATCAATTTTATTGGAATTCCACATGAAAGACAAACACAAAGTGGTGTACACGTGAGAAGTGGAATGAAAATCATACATGATTCCAAACATTTTTTTACAAATAAATAACTTCAAAGTGGGGTGTGCGTAACTATTCAGCCCCCTGAGTCAATACTTTGTAGAACCACCTTTTGCTGCAGTTACAGCTGCCCGTCTTTTAGGGTCTGTCTCTACCAGCTTTGCATATCTAGAGACTGAAATCTTTTCCCATTCTTCTTTGTAAAACAGCTCCAGCTCAGTCAGATTAGATGGACAGCATTTGTGAACAGCAGTTTTCAGATCTTGCCACAGATTCTCGATTGGATTTAGATCTGGACTTTGACTGGGCCGTTCTAACACATGGATATGTTTTGTTTTAAACCGTTCCATTGTTGCCCTGGCTTTATGTTTAGGGTCGTTGTCCTGCTGGAAGGTGAAGCTCCGCCCCAGTCTCAAGTCTTTTGCAGACTCCAAGAGGTTTTCTTCCAAGACTGCCCTGTATTTGGCTCCATCCATCTTCCCATCAACTCTGACCAGCTTCCCTGTCCCTGCTGAAGAGAAGCACCCCCAGAGCATGATGCTGCCACCACCATATTTGACAGTGGGGATGGTGTGTTCAGAGTGATGTGCAGTGTTAGTTTTCCGCCACACATAGCGTTTTGCATTTTGGCCAAAAAGTTCCATTTTGGTCTCATCTGACCAGAGCAGCTTCTTCCACATGTTTGCTGTGTCCCCCACATGGCTTGTGGCAAACTGCAAACAGGACTTCCTATGGTTTTCTGTTAACAATGGCTTTCTTCTTGCCACTCTTCCACAAAGGCCAACTTTGTGCAGTGCATGACTAATAGTTGTCCTATGGACAGATTCCCCCACCTGAGCTGTAGATCTCTACAGCTCGTCCAGAGTCACCATGGGCCTCTTGGCTGCATTTCTGATCAGCGCTCTCCTTGTTCGGCCTGTGAGTTTAGGTGGACGGCCTTGTCTTGGTAGGTTTACAGTTGTGCCATACTCCTTCCATTTCTGAATGATCGCTTGAACAGTGCTCCGTGGGATGTTCAAGGCTTGGGAAATCTTTTTGTAGCTTAAGCCTGCTTTAAATTTCTCATTAACTTTATCCCTGACCTGTGTGGTGTGTCCTTTGGACTTCATGGTGTTGTTGCTCCCAATATTCTCTTAGACAACCTCTGAGGCCGTCACAGAGCAGCTGTATTTGTACTGACATTAGATTACACACAGGTGCACTCTATTTAGTCATCAGCACTCATCAGGCAATGTCAATGGGCAACTGACTGCACTCAGACCAAAGGGGGCTGAATAATTACGCACACCCCACTTTGAAGTTATTTTGCAAAAAATGTTTGGAATCATGTATGATTTTCGTTCCACTTCTCACGTGCACACCACTTTGTTTTGGTCTTTCACGTGGAATTCCAATAAAATTGATCAAGTTCAAGGGGGCCGAATACTTTTGCAAGCCACTGTAAGCTTACTGCTTTCAACCACAGCTGTTCTGGTCCCCTTGACTGTATATGTGCTGTTAGAGCCTTTTGGAGAATTTTAATGGAATTATGTGAAAAATATTATGTTTTATTAGTCTGTTACTTGTCACTAAGTATGTGTGTCTATAAGATGTTCCCAAAATGTATGGATCCTAATCAGTAGTTTGCCTAAAACAGATAAATTCTGCCTTTGCTTTGGACATTGGTCTCAAGTCTAGACATACAACTGGTGATAAAGATATTTAAACTGCAGCAACCCTAATTGCTGCTGAGTCAGCATTCAGGCTTAACATGCAGTAGGTGATTACCTTTTAATCTATGTATTCTAGTTGCCATTGATCACACAAGCTATCATATCTATGATACCAGCTATCAGTGTGGAAGTAGTGACCTACTAATGTTAGTATATGTAATGAAGGCGTATAAAATTTTATCGCTCTACTATGAAAATTTACTGAAGGGTGGGTTTCTTGCACTTTTGCATTATTTGTTCTTGTATTTGTGATCCCTCATTACTTCAAAAGTAAAGACAATAGTCTCACAAAATTATCAGAGATGACAAAACATATTAAAACTGTTAAAAACTGTCAACCAATCAATTTTAGAGCACCTCTAATTATCCACTCTAACACACACACACACACACACACACACACACACACACACACACACACACACACACACACACACACACACACACACACACACACTTTTGTTAAGCATGTTTGTTCTATAACCAGTGCTCGTATTTTCAACAGCAAGAGTACACCAGCTGTGATCTGTGATGTTTTTTTTGTATAAACATCGACACAACTAAAATTCTTTTTGCAGCCAGCGAAGTCACTTCCTGCTGGCCACTGAAAAAAAATGAAAGCATTTAAGGCTATTCCACATCCCACAAGGGCTCCTCCCTTTTCATTTGGCATTCATCTTTTATATTGATCTGCGCTACAATAGTAGAGAAGTAGACTTTTGGCTTGTTGTGTTTCCATATGAAGAGTCACCCCTCCCATTCTGAAAACTATGCTTCAAGTGGAGCTGTTCATTTAGCAGCAGAAAAGACTCAAGAATGAGTGGATAATTCCAGATGTGCACATTTATCTTAAACTTTACACTTATCAAATCAGTGATTTTTACTGTACAAAAAATCGGCGAGCCTTTCTCAACATTTAAAAATATTTTAAAAAGCATAAAAGAGGGTTTTTCTTTGCCCACTTCAGTGTGTTGCTATTTTTAGTGGTGCTCTTTATGATTTTGTTGCATAGGTAAATTAAATTTATTTGAATATGAAACACTGCATGATTATTTTCTGTTTTCTGTCTGTGTAACTTTCAGCACAAAGTGCAAACAAAAAAATGCATACATGACACACACACACACACAACACACACACACCAACCAGTGTAGACAGACCATCGTTGTTTCAAACCAGATGCCCGCATGTCTCCTTTTTTTCAAACAGCTATGCTGACCCCTGGGAACTGACCTCTGAGGGGTCAGAGGTCAACATTCCAGCCTGCTGCTGTTGCCACAGTGATGAATGGCATCCTGAGAAGTCTGTGTGAATGTGTGTGTATTGTGAAATTGTGAGTATTTATCTGCCAGAACCTCTGAACATGCATTTGTTTATGAGCTTCACACTACATAGATTTAAGAGTAATGGGTAGGGATGGAGCATACCATTGTGTGCGTGTCTTTGTGAGAGTGACAGAGAGAGAGAGACTGCATGGTCTGGAGTAGAATTCTGATAATTTCATTAGGAAAGATTAAAACCTGTGGTTCAGAAGAAGGTTCTTTGTGTAAACAGGCCACCCACTGAGCTATGACAATACACACACACACACACACACACACATGCACATATAGACCTCCAGAACACAGTGTACATGTGTGAGGCAGATACACACTCATCAACAGAGGTTTGCCTGTATCCCTCTGTCCTCAGGGATCACTTGCCATCAGGCAACGGAAATGAAATCGGTAGCGAGGTCAGCACTCATGACACCAGGAGTAGAAGTGGTGTATTTCTGTGTAATACACAACTGGAGGGAAAACTGTGATGTATATATTTGCCATTGAGCAAGAACGTTTGGTTTTGGATTAGGTTATGAAATAGTTGTAACACAGTGTTCACTGCACCTACCTAGAATGACCCAGAGGTGATGCAATAGTTGGACGCAGCCATTTTGGCATTAACCATTAGGTTTGGATTGTGCATTCTGAAGCTTTAATGTTAGTGTTTTGGCTGCCAACACGGCCTTTTGGTGCCTGAAGTGACTGTATTTGAATAACTGGGTTAACTGGGAGTGCTAAATTATTAGTTTAAGCTAGAAAGCTTGGATGGGAAATTTTTTTCATAAATTTCATAAATTTCATAAACCCGTGCAGCACGTAGACACAGACACTAACAGAATAATAATTTCAGTCATCAAAAGTGAATTATAATGAATTATCTGATATTATTTGTCAGATTAAAACTGCTTCAAATTGCCCTAAAGTCACAGAAATGGTGAAGAAAAACCAGTATAGGGAGAGAGGAGAGGTGGGGTCGAGCAGACAGCCAACAGCTAAAGCCAATACAGACAATGTGATATTGTCTGTATTTTCACCAAGGGGTAAAAGCTACAATTCCTCTAGGTGCCACTTGGGTCTGGCTCCAAAAGGAACTCAGTATCTGCAGACTCACATGTCAAGCTGTCCAACTTTACAGCATTAAAAATATATTTACTGGCCACACGCTAGAAAAGATGGATGGTGGCTACATCCATTTTTTATTCATCTTTTCAAAAACATTCCCCCACAATATTTCACCATTATTTAGTCAAACATGGAGACTCGTTTTTGCTTTTTTGCTGTAGTGGTTCTTCGAATATTTGGGAAGAAAAAAAAAACAAGCACACAATTCTGCGACTTTTACTCAAAGTAGTGAATCTCATCAGCACTCATTCATTGTGCAGCAACTTTATTATGCTTCCTAAATGAACTTACAGGAACATCACTCACGTTTATGGTGATATGTATCCTACCCTGTGTGACAGTGTTTGCATACACATAATCCTGTAACAGTCGGCAGCAGAAGTGGAAAAGAGCAGTTGCCTCTGCAGAGATAAACAGTGGGCTTGTTCACTAAGAAAATAGATATCATTAGCTAGCTGCTGCACACACACACACACACACACACACACACACACACACACACACACACACACACACACACACACACACACTGAAAATAGAGATCATTAGCTGGCTGTTTAGTATTCATACCAGTCCACGCTACCTCTCCTCCATGCACACATTGAGACAGAAATTAGCCAGCAGCACCTGACACTTCATCATGATGTCACAGTGGGATTCGGGTGTGTAGGTGTCCATCTGTATGTGTGTGTGTATGTAACACATTAGAGGCTGGGAGGAATGAAAAGCTTCCAGCCATTAGCTACCTAACACACCCTCTGCTTCCTGAAGAGAGATGGGGACAGAGAAACAAAGAAGATGAATGGACATTAGTCAGGGAAGACTTGGACGTACAGTGGAGAAGACGAATAACAAAATATTTACAATCTGAAGGGTGTGTTTGTTGACCTGAGTCAACTTATTTGACCATTATTTAAAGGACACTACACTGAATATCTTTCAAACTACCGTATGTTGAATATTATGCAACACTAAGCAGGAATTTTTATTCCTGTGTAGCAGGGTATATATAATAAATGCATAAAGCTAAACAGATAAATTAAACAGATAGTCACAAGCCTTGATGACTTGACTTTTATGCTCATTATATATGGATTCAAAACTGCTAATCTTGATGCTGCACACAAAGTGATGGATACACTTCTGCTGCTTTCTCCAAAAGTTGATTCTGTTCATCTGGACGTAGCGTTTTGTGGGAGAAACGTTTCGTCACTCATCCAAGTGACTTCTTCACGTTCTGCTGCTTTCATTATTCATAATCATGTTTCACATCCCTCAAACCTGCTATAAATGGTGGCTAATGTAAGACAACTTGCAACCTTTGGGACTGAAATGTAAATCCAAGTGCAGTGAACTGCAGTCCTTAAACCGTCACCTGAGCACCAAAAGCAAATCAATCCCTGCAGACTCCCGTATTAAAAACCAAGCTTGTCCAGCATTAAAAAGCCTGTCATTGGTCTCATAGAAAGATGGTTTTGGCATCTATAGACAGTTTACTCCTTCATCACTCTATGGAGGGGCAATTTATAACTCGTTTGGCCACAAATTACATGTGTAGCCATGTTTTTTTGACAGGTGGCATTTGGTGCAATCAGCTGCAGCTGAAAGCTGTCTGTTAGTTAGTTAATTTCACTGATGTTGACATCAGATTTGCTGACTTGGTGATTTCTGGAAATGTTGTTAGAATAATCTATGAAATAATATAGCTAACTGTCTGGAACAGGCATTGTATTGTTGTTTTTACAGGGTGGAATAATTGTACAGCAAATGACTTCAATGATTAAAAAACTAAAACAAGACCACAGACCAGCGCCTGCTCAAATTTACTTTTTTCAATGGATTAACTCTACATTTATGAGAATGCATCAACTTGTTGAAAGACGTTGCACATATACAATGTTGAAAAATGTATATGTGCAACATTCTTTTTTATAGTAAAAACCTTTAAAAAATTACTCACCTTTACCTTTAACTTTACTGTACCAGCACTTATTAAATGATTTAAGTGAGTGTATATTTAAGTGAGGTTATCCCCATTCATCCTTTATGTTGCTATCACTTGGTATTGCTACATATATCATATATCAGAGAAGTACAGGCTAAGTCCTTTGGAGAACAGGCTAAAACAATCAAGCCGATTAGGCACATGAGTTAATACATGAACACAGTACAGAAAGGCAATGGAAATAACACCAGAAGACTGAAGCACCAGCTCCTAGTTGACAACACTGTACACCAGGACTCTTGTACCAGGCAGACCAACCTGAGGACCACCTGGATTGACTATAAGAAATGTCCCACAAATGGACACTGGAGTGCTTGGCACTGTATCAAAGCCAATAGCTTTGATAACAATCATCAGGAATTAAATGACAACATTGGAGGCCAAAACCAAGGCAATAGCACAAGTCACCATCGTGTGTAGAGCAAGGCCAAGATGCTAGTTGGGATAGGCCCCAATCCACTTAGCCAGCTGATCACTAACAACAGATACAGATATAGTTTCAAGTGTGGAGTGACGATCAGCCACTTCCTGTACATGGATGGCATCAAGCTGTATGCCGAAAGTGTGTGGGCATCAACTTACTGATCCACGTCACCAGGATCTTCAGTGAGGATATCAGGATGTTGTTTGGACTGGATAAGTTTGGCCAAATGGTTGCAAAGACAGGTAAGGTGATATGGACTGAAGGACCTGGATATCCCACAGGCCAAGATGCACAAAGCTCACTCACAGCCAAATGCCTCCAGAAGGTAAACTGGATGCTGAGAAACCAGATGAATGGTAGGTACAAGATTCAATACATTTGGTCTACTATGAGGCTCTATGAGCAGCAGAGAGAGGGAGGATGAGGCTTAGTGAGTGTATTTATGGAGCACCCACAAATACATTACAAAGATGCTGCCTTGAGGCGACTGTGTAATTTAGCGCTGTAAAAATAAAACTGAAATGAATTGCAAATATTTGAAGATAAGATAAGTAGATGGGCTAGTTTACAGAAACATCTGTCCTGCATATGGATGAGAAGCCCCCAAATCTCTGTTGTTCTTATCTGTCAAGGTCTTGTGGCACTTCCAGTTAAGCTGAAAGAAATGAAACAAAATAAATTAATAAATAAATTCTGCAAGTAAATTGCAAAATAAACATTCATACTGTCACTTATGTGCAATTGTGCTTGTGCGCTTACACATCCTATAGTAAATGGACTGCTTTTCTACTCTACCTGACACTCACAGCACTTTTTACAACTTCCCTCATTCACAACCATTCATACAAACACTTTTTTCTCTATACTTTCTATCAAACAAGAAACTAAACTGCACTGCACTTAGCCACTGTTATAGGCTACAAATCCAATTTAAGAATAATAAAGCCATTTTAAATTATTTCATGAACAGTAGCTATAATTACAATCATACACGGGACTGTGTTTTGTTTGTATACACACAGACAAATGTAACAACAGTTTTAGAAGTGTTGGCTCCCAAAGTCTGATTTGCATAGGCTCATCCTATCCAAAGTCGGTATACCTCACAGTGGTCCTAGAAGGACTAAATTACTATCAGCTGAAAAATTAACTTGAGCTTGTGCTGCAATGACTAATCAGTGATGTGGGTGTTTATGTTATTCATTACCAAACTAACTTAATTTAATAGTTGTAGAAGTGTGTCAGCAGAATTCAGCTGAGTAGGAAAAGTAACCTTTTTGTAAGGACCTGAACCCCTCAAGGTCCATCCATAACACCGACACTGTGTATGTGTGCGTGCTTTGCACCCGTACAGTTAATGGATGTAGTATATAGTTATAACATACACTGTCTATTGACTCTCATCTGGATGGGACCATGTGTTGCAGCATTGATGGTGCCTTTGGAAGCTGCCCATTCCACAGGCACTGACACTTGCCCATAGCATCAGAGATGCAACAACCAAAATATGTGTAAGTAACAGTAAATAATAAATATAGAATGTTACTGAGCAGCATCCAGTACTAATAATGCATGATATGTTTAGAGGCAGCAGCCAACGAAGATAGTGTGTGTCTGTGAGTACCTGTGTATACACCTGTGCGTGTGAGCAAGTGTCTAATAGTAGGTGTGAGGAGTCACACAAAAACAGGCAACTACGAAACTTAGCTATAAATGAGTTCAGTGACAGTAACTATGGTACTGCACAGGCAGCTGATCTGGATACGATGTGTTGGGCTTTGAGGTTCTGAAACAGAGGAGACAAGTGTCAGGTGGTTTCAGGAGGGAGGACAAGTGAACAGGTGGTATTGAGTCTCTGTCTTACTTGTGAGCAGGTTGGAGGAAATGTGGGGGGGGGAACTGCCGGCGGGTTCTGGGTGAGGGACCTTATGGCTATGATCCAGGGTTCCAGGGAGTTCCAAGTCCAGAGGGGATGGCAGGAGGGCAGGCAGGTGGAGCAGGTAACCAGAATGGTGAGTGACTGGTGGAGACACACTGCACAGATGAGTAATGGTCCGGGAGGTACTATGACATAAGAGAAGAGAATTAGCACGACGAGAGTAAACTACAAAAGGAGCACAACTTAAACTAAGGTTAGCAGATGTTCTGGTGACGACTCGTTGAGAGCATCAGTTTTAAATACTGCCAGCTGAATTTCAACAGGTGTGGAGAATAGACAGGCATATGAGGCTCCACCCAGGGGAGGAAACCTGTTAGAGAAACAGCCACTCACCTGGACCATGACACCAAGGACATGAAGTAGGCATGGAGGCGATCCAGGCCCCAGACATCCGTAGGCCCCCCAGAGCACGAGAGCCCAAAGAGGACCACTGCAAGCGCAATCAGGCCACCCACCTGGAAAAGAGCTGAGGTGAGCCCCAGATGTGGGTCACCCAGCAGCCACGGTGCAGTAGCCACAGTGGGTTGCAACAACAAGCCTGGAGTCTCTGTCGGCAGCTGGCTATGCTAGAGCAGACCAAGACCCGAGGGCCCAACAGAGTTCGGGGGCCAGCAACCACTGGGAGTGAGCCAGTACACACCCGAGCACCCAGCCCTGGACACCGCGAACCACCACATGCTTGTTTTTAATGCAGTGCGCCCTGAGAACACTACTGATTTTCTGCATTGTTCCTTGCTCACAGAGATTTCTCCAGATTTTGGTAATTATAATTATTTGATGTTATTATCTACTGTAGAAGATGAGATACTCAGTCTTCATAATGTTACATTGATGAATATTATTGTCCAACAATTTGCATAAAAATACAATTTGTAAATACAATGTTTTCTTTTTGCAGATTTGAGAGACTCTGCCTCTCTAAGGTCTTCTTTTATACTCAATCGTGCTCGTGAGTGTCACCTCCTGCATTGTTGATCAACTGTTTTGGAGTTTTTGGACTTTCTAGTTTTATTTACTTAAATGTTTTCTGTTGGATTCTTTTATCCCTCAGTGTTATTTATTCCCGAGTTCTTAGTTCTTAGTTATACTTTTGTTCATATTTTCTTTATGTATTTTCTTTGCATTCAGTCTCAAGTTTATAGTTCCAGTTTGTATTAGAATTTAATTCTTCCTTCAGTGTTCCTTATTTTGTCTTGTCTTGTCTTAAGTTTTTAGATTTAATTGTTATTTGTCCCCTTATTTTGTCATCTTATTCTTTTCAGTTGTGTCTTGTTTCCCCCAGCTGTCTCCATATGATTGCCTTTTGTATACATATATAGCACTGTCTTCCTCTTAGTCTTTGTCAGAGTGTCTGTCCACCTCCCTAGTGTATTTTCCTAGTGTTCCTCCTGCTTGTTCTGGTTAGGTTACTTTGGGGAAGGTAAGGTAAGTGACGGAAGTGAGAGGTAAGTGACGGAAGTGACGGACAAGGTAAGCGACTCATGTTGTAACTGACGTCAGACGCCGGAGATTTTGGTGGAAAATTAAAGCAAATGGTAGTTTAGATTTGAACAAATTTATTTAAGCTTCAGTATTACCAAATACACTTATCTATTGTCTTATAACTAACACTATTTGTCTAAATAATCTCCAACACCCTGGAGAACAACGAGGAGAGTTTAGAGGCTCTCCAAGATTATATTGATCAGTGCTTTCAGGATCTCGTGATGAAGAAGACCCAGTGTGCAGCTTCCCCGGCCAAACCTGAGACGCCGTCATCGAAAAGACAACGCCCGGCAGATTCCCCCGGCTCAACATCGCCAGCCGGCAAAGATATTGCCGACATACTGGAGTCAGTCGACAAGCGATTGTCCAGTTTCGACGCAAGGCTGTCCTTGGTGGAGATTCTTCACCGAGAATTTAAATGCTTGCGAGAATCCCTGGAGTACAGCCAGCAGCAGGTGGAAACGCTTGCTGCTGAAAATGCCACGCTAAGGGAGTCGGTGAAATGTCTCACAGATAATGTTACCCAGCTCAATAGAGAAAATAAAAAAATAAAAGAAACAGTTATCGATCTACAAGCTCGTAGCATGCGTGATAATCTGGTATTTTCTGGTATTCCAGAAGCCGCTGGAGAGGACGTGGAGACCACGGTAAAAAGCTTCATCAAAACCCACCTGAAGCTGCCGGAGGACACTGTGAAGAACATCGTCTTCGATCGGGTACATCGCCTCGGCCCCATTCGGGCTACGGCCGGGAGACCACGTCCTATCGTGGCCACTTCAAACAAAAGCAACATGTGAAAAGCCGCGGCAGGGAATTAAAAGGAACGGACTTCATCGTGAACGACCATTTCCCCAAAGAGATCTTGGAACGACGCAGGGTCCTCTTCCCAATCCGACGCGGCTTCATCCAGAAGGGCTCCCGCGCTGTCATCGCTGTGGACCGGCTGTACGTGGACGGACAGCTCCACCGCGACCCCAACATCACTCCGTGGCTGTATTAACCTCACACCAGATAAGAATCAGCTACACCATTTCCCTATCCACTCACACTAACTTGCATTAACATCTGTTTAACTTACCGGTATCAAATCGCATCTTAAAGTGTGATTTCATAGCAGAATTAACACCGTCACTCTCCGTCAGTGATTTAATTGGAATGTTTACGTTTTGTTTCTGTTTTTTTTTTCTTCTCGTTTTTTTTTCCTCTCTTTTCCCCCTCTTGGTTTTATGCTGCTCACCCCTGTCCTTGGTTTCTTTCTTTATTCCTTTCACTGCCTCGATCACCTGCTTCGACACCCATCCACAAACATCCTTTATTTCGACACATACAACACATACCATGCGCTCAACGGCAGCACATTTACATCAGTCAGACAGCGCACACAGTCGTTTAGGATACACACACTTAAGCCAAGCCTACTCATATTAGTAAATATGCACACACATAGTCAGACTCAGGGAGCATCTCGCCACACATTTTTTCTCTCTCTCCTTCTCTTTATTTATGAACAAGTGACGTATTCTCTCCACCTGTCTAAGCAACGCACACAGCATACATCCCATACACAAACATCTATGGGTACACTGAGGTTCATTACATGGAATATAAATGGAGCTGGCTCCAGAGTAAAGAGGTTAAAAATATTTAACCAACTCAAAAAACTACAGGCGGATGTTGTCCTATTACAAGAGACCCACAGACCTCTTAGAGGTTCGAATGAACTTAAAACACCTGAGTTTCCTAATGTGTTCTCAGCTTGTTATAATTCTAGACAAAGGGGAGTAGCAATTTAAATACATAAAAATATAAATTTCACAGTACTCGATACAGTTATAGATCCAGAGGGCAGATTCTTAATCATTAAACTATCTATACGTGATAAAAAGCTATGTATTGCAAGTGTATATGGTCCAAATGTTGATGATCCCTCATTCTTTCATGGTTTTTTCAGTGCACTCTCTGAACACTTAGATGGCACACTTGTTCTTGGAGGCGACCTCAACCTTGGACTAAATGAAGACATGGATAGGCTCAATACAGCGGGAACTCAGCGTAATTGGCAGTCCACAAATATAATCAAACAGTATATGAGTGACTTTGGTCTTTGCGATGCATGGCGCTCCCTTCACCCCACCAGTAAGGAATATACTTTTTTCTCACATGTCCATCACTCCTACTCTCGTCTGGATTATTTTTTGGTCAGCAGCTCACTGCTGAACGACATTTCAGACACTGAGATTCACCCTATAGCTGTCAGCGATCATGGTCCTGTATCTTTAACACTAATGCACAAGAATAATACTACGCCAAGAAAAAACTGGAGATTTAATATATCACTACTTAAAGATGAAGACTTTATTAAATATTTTAAAAAAGAGTGGACTTCATATTTGGACTATAATGACACTCCCGAAACATCAGCTTCTGTTCTATGGGAAGCAGGGAAAGCTGTGATGAGAGGTAAAATAATTTCTTTCTCATCACATAAAAAGAAAAAAGAAAACAAAAATATTCAGGAATTAGAAAAAAACATCAAATCACTAGAAGAAGCCTACGCGTCCCACCAAGATCAGGAAACATTGAACAAAATATGCAAAACAAAACTAGAATTAAATGAGATAATTGATAAAAAAAAAACAGAATTCTTAGTACAAAGACTACGCCTACAAAATTATGAACATGGTAATAAATCCGGTCAATTTCTAGCAAACCAGCTAAAAATAAATAAAGAAAAAACAACTATATGTGCTGTTCAAGATTCATCTGGGAACACAATATATGATCCGATACAAATAAACAACATTTTCAGGGATTTCTATAAAACGTTGTATTCACCACAAATAAACCCATCTAAAAAAGAAATTGATCAGTTTTTGGACAACATAACTCTTCCAAAATTATTGGACACTCAAGCAATAGCACTGGATTCACCACTGACACCAGGTGAACTCCAGGAAGCCCTGATAAGTATGCCCAATAATAAGGCTCCAGGTCCAGATGGCTTTCCTGCAGAATTCTACAAAGAATTCTGGTCGATTCTGGCACCAGTTTTCTACAGAACATTGTTGGAAATTAAAGAAAAGGGCAGACTTCCATCAAATATGAATTCTGCAAACATTAATCTCCTGCTAAAACCAGGCAAAGACCCTGTATATCCCTCAAGCTATCGTCCAATATCCCTTATAAATGTAGACCTTAAAATAATCTGCAAAGCTCTCTCAAAGAGACTGGAGAAAATAACCCCCCTCTTAATTCATCCTGACCAAACTGGTTTCATAAAAGGTAGGCACTCATCAACAAATACACGTAGATTACTTAATTTGATAGACTACTCATACAGTAAAAACCTAGAAACTACAATATTCTCTTTAGACGCAGAAAAAGCATTTGACAGAGTTAACTGGAAATTTCTATTTGCAACTTTACACAAATTTGGTTTTGGATCCTCTTTCATAAACTGGTTAAAAATATTATATAATTCCCCAACAGCTTGTGTCAGAACAAATGACCAGACATCCTCCAGCTTCTGTCTCTTGAGGGGCACCAGGCAGGGATGCCCACTCTCCCCTTCACTGTTTGCAATTTTTATTGAACCACTAGCAGCAGCAATTAGACAGAATTCAGTAATTAAGGGCATAAAATGCAAGAACGTGGAACATAAAATCAGCCTTTATGCGGATGATAAAGTAAAAAGTAAAAAGTGTGTAAAGTGTGCGTGTTAGTCCCCATAGGGAAATAGTTCCTCTGCATTTAACCCATTCACCCAGTGAAGCAGTGGGCAGCCGCCAGTGCAGCGCCCGGGGAGCAGTGTGTAGGGACGGTACCTTGCTCGGGGGTACCTCAGGGTAGCCGTTCAGTGGAGTCGAACCCCCGACCTTCCGATCATGGGGCTAGCACTCTACCTACTGAGCTATCCCTAGTGGGGGTGGGGGGTCATAGTTTGGTCCCGCCTTCACTGTTGTGATTGGTGTGGGGGTAGGGACAGGCTTAGGGCGTCGGGGGGTTCCCCGGAGGCATCTTCCTTGGGGGGCTCAACCCGGGGTAGCGGTCATGTCCGGTTAGGGGCTCTGTTGGCTCTCAGGTGACTGTTTCCTCGCGGCTGTGTGCAGCGGGGCTAGGGGAGGGTCTGTGCTGACGGACGTGGGTTACTGACCTGGTAGCCTGGCTGCCCCTGGGTGGGTCCGGGATGGGCGTGAGGTTCTGGGGGCGCTCCGTCTCTGGGCTGGGACCCGGACCGGGCCTCGGGGGCTTGGGTCCTGGTTGGTGTGTTGCCGGGGTTGTGGGCGGGTGGGTGCATGGGGGCCCAGCCCTGGAGCAGGGTGCCGCCGGTGCATCGAGCCACCTGGGGGACTCTTCAACTGGTGGGGGAGATTGTCACATCTTGCAGGAGCTTTCCTCTCCTCAGGAGCTCCCTCTGCAGGAGGGGGAGATACAGGAGAGGTGGAGGAAGATCTCAGCCTGGGTGTTTATTGTCTTATGTAGTCTGGAAGATGAGTGGATGGTGGAGTGGGTGCAGTTTTCTCTGTGGTGGGGTTGGGTGGACTGTCCCGGGCTCTGTGGGGCCGGGAGGCGCTGCTGCACTGGGCCCCGGTCTGGATGGGCCTGGGCCCCCTTTCCCTGGCGGGTCGCGGAGTATGGGGGTGCCTACTGGGGTCAGCGGGGGAGCTGGCCCCAGGGAGGGGTCACTTGCCCCTCCCTTCCTTCCCTCCCCATCTCCAGCTGCCTCCCTCTTCCCGCTCCACCACAACCACCCACACATGCAGGACCTTGGAGTAGGGGTATGTCACCAGGGTGCAGAGGAGGCTACCCCCCCCCCCCCTCTGTCCCCTTCTGGCTGCCTCTGCCTCAATTTTATCCCACAACTTAGACATTCACATTACTCACACTCTCATTACACATACATATAGGATCTTGGGGGTGGGCACAATACACGGAGTCCAAAGTACCATCAGGGTGTACACCCCACCCCTGGCGTCATTGCCCACCTCTCAATTTTAAATACACGTAGACATTGAGGGCTAGCAGGAGGGACCACGCGCTTACCTGCTGCTCTCTGGCAGGTAGCTCCAAGCCCTCCTGGGTTTTAAATGCACCTTAGAACACACATGCATCAACACTACAATGAGCGGGTGGAGGGAGGTTTGGAGTCTTCTCTCACCCCCATTCTCTGCGACCTGCTGGAGCGGGGGGGCTCGGAGGAGGAGTTGGCCGTCCGACTGGGGTCTGGAGTGTGGGGCCTTCCTGCTGCTGCGGAGTCGGGGCGGTCTGCCTCCCCCCACCGCAGGGAAAAGGGTAACACCACCTGGGTCTGGGTGCAGTTCCCCCCTCCAGGGGCAAGGGCACCTAGACCCGGTTCGTAGAGTACGCTTGGGGAGTGTGATTGTGTGTACAGCGTCTCTTTATGTCTGTCTCCACGTTGGTTGAGTGTGGAGTAAGTGCATATGAGAGCATGAGGGTGGGAATGGATGTTTGTGTCTGTGTGTGCCTGTATGTCTGTGTCTATATGTCAGGTTGGGTATCAGACGCCACCTCTCTGGGGACATCTTAGGCCCTCCAAGGTTTGGAGGCCTATCTCCCCCTACCACCACTTCCCCTGCCAGTGGCGGACCCCCTCAGACATCGGTGCGTTGGTGGTTCTTTGTGTCTGGGGATGGGCGTCCAGGTACACACCGGCTCACTCCTTGGCGGCCGCTTATCGGGGCCTGGAGCCTGGGGCTCGCTCGGGCCACTTCGGAGGAGGGGTGCCCCCGGCCTCTCGGCCTGGGGCTCGGTCACTCAGGCGCGGCTGGCTGCCGGCGGAGCTCACGGGCGCGTCACTGCAACTCCCCCTGGCTTCTGCTCCGCGGCTGCTGAGTGAGCCCTCATCTGGGACTCTCCTCAGCTCTTTCTGGGACAGTGGCGCGGCTGCCCCTCTGTTGGTCTTCCTTGGTCTCTTGTGTTCTGGGGGCCTCTGGATGTCTGGAGTTTTGATCTCCTCCATACCTGCTTCATGCCCTGGAGGACGGGGCTGTGGCCCCCCCACACCCTCTAGCAGATTATTACATGAAGGAACCTTTTAAAAAAAACAAAACAAGCGTGTCCATGCTCACAGGTACACACGGGTGATCACACCCACAAACTACACCCTTTTTGGCTCCTACCTCAAAGCACACTGTGTTCTGTTGATCTTATGTGCTGCACAATAATGTTTAATATTTAGTATTTACTGTCATATTCCCATATATCATTGTGATGTTGTTTATTCTATTACTCTTGTTCTCTTCTGCTTGTTTTCTTTTTTCTTTCTCAGCAGGTGACCCAGGTGATTGATATATGCATTTTTTTTTCTCTGCCCGTTCTGTTGGTTTTTGTCTTTTGCCCTTCTCCCCCGTCCCTCTTCTCAGCTGTTTCTCTTTCCCTCTTTCTTTCTCCCCTTCTTTCCCCCAGTCAAGTCTGTCCCGTATTCAGCAAGTGAAAATAAAATAAACAATAAAAGGTGAATCAAATGGACCATTACGGCAAGGCTGGGATGGTCAATTTGGTAAAGTAAATCTGTTGGGCATCTTTCTTTGCCTTTAGACAACAATTCTGATGGCAAAAGAGCCAAACCGGACAGGTTTTTGGATTTTTTAAAAACTATTTATCTGCTACTGAAGGTCTGTCTTCCATCTGAATCTGTAAAATCTAGAAACCGTGACACCTGACCTGTTAACCTAAATAGCAAAGTGTTCCTCCAGTTGTTTCTTTTTAGTACCCTAACCCTAACCCTCCTTTTTCAACCATTTCAAGTATTGCTGATCAAATTCAAAATGCTCAAACTGAACCATAAAATGTCTGATTCTAAACATTTGCCTTGTTCTACATATTCTATTGTTAATCAAACATGGATTTTTGATTTGCAAATCATTGTATTTTTATTCACATTTCCCACAGTGTCCATTTTTTTTTTAGAACTTGGGTTATACATGGTAGTGCAGGCAATACTGCACTGTAATAGTGCTGAACAGACAGTAGTCGTGTAGGTGTGTGTGATTGTCTCTGTGTATATATATATATATATATATATATATATATAAATAAAAAGAGTCCTGGATGATTACTGAATCTTGAATCAGTTCAAAATAATAATTTGGTAAGGAAAGTGTTAATAGGAGTGGGCGCCACTAATATGAGTGGTTTTCTGACGTTATGCATATATTTTACAATAGATATTTGGAGTGTAAAATACAAACAGAATTACGTTGCAGTGGCGTAGAAAAGTGCTGAATAAAAACACATTTGCATCTCTTCTTGTCTGCATGTCTGTAGACACTCATTCTGTCCTCCTGTTTGTAGCTGAAGAAGATAAAAAAGGCTTAAAATGTTTGAAAAGAGACAATAACAGATGAAAACATGACATGAAAAGCAGGAGGGAGGAGAACGCTGCAGGCTTTTTGTTCCTCCTTGAAACTTTATAGATACACACATGCAAATAAAGGCATGCACAGACATTACACACTCAAATTTGCATAGATTTTATTTTTGCACAGTGTAGACAAACACACCATATAGGCACATATATGTGCACAATCGGTAACATGCTTATGCGTGGATACACACAGCATGACATGTCTAGTGGGTAAATGTGTATGTGTAAAGTTGGCACAGCTGCAGCTCTGGTTGATGGGGGATCTGTAACTGTACTGCCTCAGGGTTAAGTCTGGTGGTGTGTGTACACGTGTGTACATGCTTTAAATGATTAACACAGCAGTGTGAGTTTGTATATCATTGTGTGTATGTGTGTCAGTCCGTTTGAGTGTGTTGGCAGGTCTTGACCCCCATCAGTCTCACTCATAACTCACTTAACAGAACCAGAGGGGTCCTCTTGCAACACAAGCTCCCAGGTTAGGGTGTGTGTCTTCTGGTACATCTATCGTTGCGAGGACCAATTTGACATTTTAATTTTTTTAAAGATCCTTGTGAGGGTTAAGATTTTTAAGGATCGAGTTTTCTGGTTGTCACTAAGATTATGTAAGGGTCAGGGTTGCGAGTCCGATTTGGGGTATTGTTAAGTAAGAGCTTGCATTTTGTCATGAAATTAATGCTTTCACAATTCATACATGTTCAGCAGCATTACATACTTACTTACTTGGAATGGCACTACCTTAGTACAAGATACCAAAAATAACGTCTCTAACTTAAACATGTAACACAGGCTTTGGCCTCTACTACCGTATTTTTCGGACCATAAGGCGCACTGTCGATGAATGGGTCTGTTTTCATACATAAGGCGCACTGGATTATAAGGCGCATTAAGCAAAACGAAACAGTCAGATATGTCAAACTTTACTCAACTCATTCTTCTTGCTTCTTCTTGCTTCATTAGTGTTTAATTCTCTTGCAGCTGCTCTATTCCCATGTTTTTACAGTATATAAATGACTAACCTCGTATTGTGGATGTATTATCTCAGTTATTCTTCTGATTGAAGTTTGGTCCGTTTACAGCATCCTGCCATGTGATTGCATTTGTCCCTAACCATCAGGAACCCTCATGTTAACTTTTATCAAGTGGAAAAAAGTTAGCATTCATCCTCCAGCTTCACTCTTTTTATCTTATGCTAACATAGCTGTGTTACTAGCCACCACGTATACCAGCTAGTCCAACTTCAGTAACCTACAAAAGTCACTACTGTTTAGTTTTCTGTCTCAATTTATGTTGGAAGTGATAGCAGAGCTGTACATTTTAGTTTTTAAGAAATCTCTCAGTCAGAACATGCTATATCATGTTTAGTTAAAAACTAGCGAGCTAACTTCCTTCTAGCTTCTAACTCTGTTAAACTTCATAAATCCTGTTTTCATGGATGCCTGGATGTTAAACTTTATTGTTACACCTGGTAAAGCAGCAACACTGATCATTTTATTAAAGATGAAAGAATTCAGACAGTTTTTAACTCTTAGTGACGCCGCAGTGTTCGCAGAGTCTGTGAGGCTCCTAACTACGGTAGGCGTAATGCTCCGACAATCCATCAAGCGGTGCAGCTTTGTAGCTTAGCAAAGTTGTACTAAAACATTTTTTGACAGATTTTCGAGAGCCGTGTGATTTTAAGTGCGCCTTATAAGCCCGAAAAATACGGTATAACATATTGGAGCACACTCATGGGCGCATTGGCATAGTGAAAACTAAAGTTTGCTGATGTAGTCCTATGAAAAAGTTAATGCTTCAATAGAACTTAAGAGGGTAATTTGCAGCTAGATACTGCTAATCTAATGCACTTGAATAGCTGATTATTAAATGACTTCTTTGAAAGCAGAAGCTTTAGCAGTTTGCTGGTCTGAAGCATTCAGGTTTTTAACAAAATGCCACAATCTTCCCGGGATGCCCCAGCAAATTCACCACACGGACAGACTGTAGTAGTGCAACACACTCAGAAAATTGCAACAGACTCTACACACCTTAATTAGCATGACAAAGATCATGAGAGTACAATTACAAAAAGAATGAACAAGTATGGCTTGTTTGTAAGGGTTACCATGAGAAACCCTCTTCTCTTTAAAAATAGAAGCATTGCTTATTTCTCAAAAGCTGCTTTTCAACAAACTGTAAGACTTCTGGAACAATGCCCTTTGGACAGATGGTGACATCATAGTGGAGATGTCTGAGCATAATGCAAATGTGGCATACACCTCATACCATTGATCAGTTTAGGTTTGTTTAAGAACCCTATAACCCGGGCATCCTTGCAGTCATTGAGTCAATCATGAACTATTCTGTATACCAAAGTATTCTAGAATTAAATATGAGGTCATGCATCTGAAAGAAAAACAATGAAGTTGTTGCAGTGGTTAATACACAAGTAATGTAGCACGTTTTTCCAATCACGGAAAAACTTTAACTGTATATAAACAAAGGTTACATGGCATATTATAGCTACTTTCCAATCCCAGCCAGAATTTGTCAAGCTCTGCTAAAGAGCGTCACCAGCATAAATTGAGCTTACTGACCTGTCCTAATCGTAATCATTAACAACCTGCTCAGCACTCCTCTAATATAGATTCTTACTGTGCACCTAGCCGCGATACTGCAAAATAACCACTTTAGTCTGTACTTTTTAAAACTGTCTGCCTTATATATAAAACACAAAAAGTACAAATACTGTTACAAATTCTATACAAATTGTTACTAGTGGAACACTTACATTAAATTATACATTCTACCACCGTCTGTGCACCACTGTTGCTCATATTTGGGACATGCAAAGTTGGAATTTTAATAATGTTCGAAAAAACATGGTGAGATTGCATTTCTGGGTTTACTGTTTCATATGTTCTCCAGCCTGGTTTCTATTCAGCCTTCACTGCTGTGATAATGTAATATTTCTCATTAAACCAGGCGAAATAAGTCAAACAGACAGCACCAAAGCACAGTGTGGTCTCTCTCTCTTTGTGTGTGTGTGTGTATGTTGTATTTGTGCTGTGCTGGATGAGTGGGTGTGTTCCAGGAAGACAGGATATTCATTAATTAGGGAATAATTGATTTGGCTTGAGAATATGTGTGTGCATGTGTGTAAGTGAGAAAGTTTCACAGACAAAAAACTTTCTTTTTTCTTGTTTATTGAAAAACAGAGATGGAAAACATGTCATGAAAAGCAGGAGGGAAGAGAATGCTGCAGGCTTTTTGTTCCTCCTGCCCTGTTCTAATACCAATAAAATATTTACATTCTTTCTTCCATCTTGGACTGACTTCTTGAAATATTTGGTTTCTGCAGACTTATTGAAAAGTGATAGGAGATTTGCTTTAGATATTATGGACCATGCTGTGTCTGAAGAAAAGCTTTTCACAGATTTGTGCATTCACACTGTTAATAGGGTCTAGTGTTTGGAGAATCCTGTGCAGGATTGTTTGAAGTTGTTCTTTCTCTTCTCTCACTTGCAGCACGTAACAGTGCCATATGTGTTTTCTGCTGGTTTAGAGAAGGGTGCAGGAAACAGAACACATGACAAACTACCTCCAGTCTTCTCAGCGGACATTACACATGCTCTGTTCTAGCAAGTTGGCAGAGTGAAAGTCTGCTTAATGTCAGATTTGACATTAGCATTCTTACACGCAGCCTTGCTGGTTAGTCTGAAGCAGTTCAGTGCTGCAGTGCATGTCCTTCTGTGGTCCCAGTAATAATTTTGCTTGCCCTCTGCCTTTGTTTTCATGGGCTTTAGACAAAAATCTTGGTATTACTCCAGAAGGTGGTAATACAGTGGAAGTTGTTTGCTACGTATATTAAACATTAAACATCATAAACACCTTTCTTACATGAACTGTAGGTAAGAATGTTTCCACATGTTACACAGAAATATGATTTAAAGATAAAGTGTATGTGAATTTAGAAGCCCTAATAGTACAGTTAAAATCATATCACAGTCAACACAGCTGTCCAAATATAGTTCAGTGATTAAAATCTTTATGGTGGTTGTAGTTCATGAGGTCTAACAGCTGGAAAGTTGGTGATCCAGTTCTGGGCTCCTTCAGTCTTCAGTCTTTTGGCAGGTTACTGAACCCCAGTATCTCAGGGGTTGGTGCACAAGACTGTGTGGTCCTAGTGCCAGCCTGAAGCCCAGATAAATTAGGAGTGTTGCATCAGGAAATGCATCTGGTATAAAACCTTGACCAAATCAAACATACAGATCATAATGAATGAATATTATATAGCAGATCAGTTCCGGCATGGGTTATCAGCATCTGGCTCCAGTACTGTTGGCTGTCCAGTTTGTAACTGAAAGAGGAGAAGGGCAAGGTGTGTTAGCAATAGAGAGTGGGAGCAAAAGTTGGTGGTGAGAGTAGGGACTTTAAATGCAGAGACTATGACTGGCAAAGAGGGAGAGCTGACTGATATGATAGAGAGAATGTAGATTAACTGTGTGTGCAGGAGACCAGGACAAAAATTAAAATTACTGAGTGGAGTTTTCTCGCCAGGCCAACATTAGTTTCCTCTGGGTACTCTGGCTTAACAGGCACTTAAAGTGTATATAATACAGCACTCTTTGGTTAAGGACTTAATTAAAACACTCTATAATGTAATATTCTCACATTTATATAACATTATTTTTAATCCTTGTGCTAGCATTCAGTATGGACTTACAATACAGACATTTGTTTCATGATTATGAGCTTTTTTGTTTTTAGTTCAATAAAATACAATTGTTTTTGCAAATTTTTCTTGCAGTTCAGTTGATGAATCGAAGGGCAGAAGCAGCTGCTGACATTATGTGTGGTTGTTGGAGTCTGGTAGATGTACCCAGGCAGTCGTCAACCCCTGTTTGATCCCTGCTTTCCACACAGAACTGGTCCTCCAAATTACATTAACCAAGCAAAGCCAACTCGATATACCCCAGTGCTTGGCCAGTGTGTGTCTCTGTGTATTTATAACACTAAGAGAGTTAGCATCTTTGAGTGTGTGAGAGAGAGTGAGACAGACAGAGAAGAGGAAGGGTTAGGGAGACAGGCAGCATGGCGCCGTCACTGCACCAACCCTCCTGCTCCCACTCAGCCAAGCCACTCTCTAATTCAATAAGGACAACACACTGGGAAGTGTGTGCAGTTGTGTGTGTGTGTTTGTGTATTTTACACAGGGTCAAAGAGCCATTTAATCTGCTCCAAAACAAGTCAAGAAGAAAAAATTTGACCAAATAGAATTTTTTGAGCAACTTTACCGCACAAAAAATGTTGTTTATTTTAAACACATATAAAAATGACTTGTATTTCATTTGACCCGAATTTGTGGTAATTATAATTTTTTGTCTTTAAAACTAAAAAAAGGGAAAAAATCTAAATCTAATAATTGCTTTTCTTATTTCTAAAATATTTTTTCTACATCTAAATCTGTCCAAGTTCTGTATGAAGTCATACTTCTAGCACATTGGTAGGTAAAAAAATAACATGTCTTTGTTTAAAAAGTGAAAATGTAATTCATTTTATTTTAATTTAGTTAATTATCTGTTTATTATTTGTGTGCTGTTAGTTTTATCATCAAGTTATTATTACACCAATATTCTGCCCATACAGACTTATATGCATAAGCAAATTATTAATATTTATACTTGTAATTATTTCTAATTATAAAATTATAATTTACATATAATTATAATTCATATCTTATATATTCATAATGAACATGATCTGAAGTGTAATTAATTCTTTATTTATATGTTAAAATAACTCATTTATTTAATTCTGATCATAAAAAGTACCCATAATCTGCAATTCCTTTAATTATTTATATTATTTATTAATATATAATATTTGTATTATTTATTTAGAATTGATAACGGCATTTATAATGTAAAACATTATCAGTCTGTGTACAGGTGGATGTCAGCAGACGTAACACGGGCAGTGTTTCAGTCACAGTACAGCTCTGTAACCACGACTAAAGCATGTGCATCTGTGTTTACCACTTTAAGATGATGCATGCTCATTGTAATAGCATACTACTGTTACAAACATAATATGCCATTTGAATAAGATTATTACACACACACACATGCACACACACACACACACACACACACACACACACACACACACACACACACACACACACACACACACACGCACACAGTGAAACAATCAAAACACAGTGAGAGATTTACTGATGTTAAATATGTGACAAGCTTAATAACAAAATCTCTCCTCTCCCCCTCCCTCCTCTCTCGCTTCGATTCTTTGTCTATCAGAGGGCGATCAAGGTCCGCCCTATTCTTGCTCGACCATTCTCTCTTCACCACCATTGGTAAAGCAACCCTTTTCCTGGAACGTGATTGGTTGACTGAATTTCTCACTCTTTCTCTCTCTATCTCACTTTAACTCCACCTCCCGTCTTTCTTCTCTATTTTTATCCACCCCTTTCCCCTTCCTCTCTCTTTTTCTCTGTACGTCTGTCCAATCATTGTCTCGACTATCAATCAGCTCTGACAGAAAGTGAGGATCGCATGAAAAGAAGAAAGGGTGGGGGAAGAGGGGGAAACACAGCATAAGGAGCTGTTAACCCCACCCCACCCCCACCCCACCAACCCTCTCTCTCTCTCTGTTTTTCTTTGTGTTTTGCTTTTTCTCTGTTCTGAGGCAAAGTGGAATGAAAGCAGGGTGGGCATTAATCAAAGTAACCCTTTGGAACAGCCTCACACTAACGCAGAGACACACACGCACACCTACACACACACTTAAATGCACAGGTCCATGCACATGGACATAAGAACAGTCCTGCGAATAACAATGACCACAAGTGCACGTGCACACAGAAACACACACATACACATTACAGACCCTAAGTTTCCCTCTTCAAGAACAGATGCCCTCTCTCTCTCTCTCTCTCTCTCTCTCGCTCTCTCTCTCTCTGTGAGCTCAGCTGGTGGTAGAAGTGTATTCAATTCCCTGTAGAAGAGGAGAGCAGCTGGCACAGCTCTGTGTGTGTCTCTGTGTGTCAGGGGACATAGGGCCAGTAGGGTCTGTTCTGGCTAGGTACCACCTGACACAAACACACACACAACAAATAGATGAATGTGACACTAAAATGATGCGTGGAGCCGTGAAAGTAATGCACTGCAGTCATCATACACCCCCTCTAGCTCCAGTATTGTGGGAAGCTGGTGACATACTAAGAGTAGCCGGAGAGTAGAAAAGAAAAGGGTCAGAGAAAGAGAAGTGGTGTGAAATAACACACTCTGACAGAATGGACATATTCATGTCTTTTACTCACTAAAGTGGGCTTCTATAGTTGACGTTACATCTGTTAATTATGGAGCAGAGGAGCTGAACATACCACATGGTCGGCAGACAGTAATTTGTTTCTCTGTGTTAAAAGTCCAGTGTTTAACTAATCAAAATCTACTAAGACCTCCAGTACTTCTTGTTTTTCCTTTCAATGCTTCAATTGCTTGTATTGACTGGGAAAGCAGTGACAAAAGTCTTAGTCACGGCTTTCTTTGTAAAAAAATATAACAGGAAATCTAGGACATTAATACATGTGTATTTACAGCTAACCATATAACTAATTTGGTCCACAATTACAACTGGTCAGTTCGATGAAAGAGACTGTCCTTGGACTATTCTGCCAAACCCTTTCTCAGCCCATCTTCAGTTATTTACTCTACTAAATAAACTAGCAGCGCTCACAAATGACTCTTTCTTTTTCTGTGTACGCTGGAATATTTACACCTCATTAAATAATTAGCTATGTAGTAAAAAGTGCAGTGCAAATAAAATTATTTGTATAAAGTCACTATCCTAATGGTGGTTTTTTGCCAGGCCTGAGTCATTTATTTTTTCAAATTCCTCATTCAATATTTACAAAATTCCATCACAGATACAAATTTTGGTGAAGTTACGTATGGTTGACATCAATGGACATAACATGTGAAACAAGCAAAAATGGAGAATGTCCCATTCATGGGGAGGTAAAATGAACATAATATATATAAAAAGGGGGTTTCATAACAATGTGTGACAAAATTTCAGATTGTTCAGGTTGGCTAACTATATTTAATGATGTTTTTAAACCTTCTTTAGTATTTTCATTACATAAGTTCAGTCAACCCAAGTTCTCAGATTGGTTCAGACTAAATTTTGAAGCTTAAGTTCCCACTCTCTCCCCTGGGTGGACTGATCATAATACAGATAATATATATATCAACATTGTTATTGCACTTGATCGACAATAGTGTGAATTTACTCTCAGTTTCTCTCCCCTATGTTCCTGCTCCCATCAAAAATTACATGTCTATGCAAACACTATTCCCCTCACATCATCTAAACTCTTGGCTCCTCCCCCTTCTCTGCTTGGTGTTTTGTTTCACAATCACATATATTGGCTGCATTGAGTGAGAGCATGATTGGCCGAGAAGAAAGAGGAGCATCCCATGGAAATATTTTATGGCAAACTAGAATGGAAATTCTCTATTATGGCAACACCACCAATTTATACAAACACATGAAATATGATGAAAAACAAAAGTACGCAGCAAAAGAAACAAAGAAAGGAGGATGGAAATCCTTCAGGCAGACCCAGACCCCAGTCTCAGAGACCGAGGTCACTGTCAGAGTTCAGAGAGGTAAAGAATATTCAGGTTTCTTTATAGTGCTGAAAGTTATGCTTCAGTCATGACTCATGTCATGAGCCTTAGTTAATGTTCATTTTCAAAGTGTTAGCAGACTAGTTACCTGTAGACTTATATTCAGATGATGTATTAAATAATAAATATTTATCCCATTGATTCATATCTATTTCTTCACCAAAACCAAAAGTATACCAAAAGTATCCAGTGTACAAATGGATACAAATGAGCAGTTGAGTAGTTTAACATGTGTTATGGAGCCAGTCTGAAGTGTCCATTAGAAGAAAATCTACTTTGGCATAATTTTTTTTACTGAAATTTGACGTCTTTGTACTGTATATCACATTTATGTACGACGCAGTTTCAGAGTGGCCGTGGGGAAAATTCATTAACACTAACAAACATCAGCAGTACAATCTGTTTTTAAATAAGGCTACATGTGACACCACAGTTTATGAATGACTACAGTTCGGTCGAACCACCTGAAGGGATTCCCTTTACCTTTCTAAAAGGAACATTAATTACTGCAACTGATGAGAGACAATGAAAAGTAGGTGATTATTAATGAATCTGACAGTGTCCACTCATTATAAAGCAAAATGTCCACTTAAGTCAAATAGGTATTTCACTTAAAATATCTCAACATTACATAGTATATGCCTCAAAAGTCATTTATAGCTGTATACTAAGAAGAGGTTGGGTGCTGCCTCACTGTTCAGCACCACATCTCTACCAAAACAAGCTGCCAGTCAGAATGTGTTGAAGCCAGAAACAATGTGGACTGGACAGATAATCACTGATAGCACCTATGCACTGATGACATGTTACCTCAGGGTTGGGTTTATTCTTGATCTCTTTTGGCATATTTCCACACACCAAACCCCAGTTGATGGGGCTACTGATGAAAAGAATAGAAATTAAATTTATGGGATCTAAATCAGGTTGTAGAATTTAAGGTGATAGTTACTGCTGATAAACACACACGAACACACATGCTCTCACGCTTTCTAACACAAAGTTATCAGTTCTGATAGTGACACGTTAATGGATTAGCTTCATGTTATGGTGACAATGATAGGGTGGCGTGGGTGTGTGAGTGTGATAAGCAGATTCAATGGACGTATTGATTCTGTACTACTATGCAACATCCTTTTGAGCATGTGCGCCCATTGCTTTGTTTTAGAAAAGAGCACCATGGCTGTTTAAAGCTGTTACAGGAAAAATGATTCTATGTTTCTTTACCTTCTTTTAAATGTACAAAGATGCCTTTTGTCTGCCCTCTCCCTATGGTTAGATTAGTTTAGAATTATCTTTTTAGACTTTCCCAGCAAACACATCTTGTTTCTGGGACATATTGTTTTAGATTGTTTTATCTTCCCTAGCTCTCTGCTGACGAGACTAGCACCATATATGGAGTTGTTTTATTTTATCTGTTTATTATTTGTTATCCTGTTCTCACTGTCTCTGTGCTCTGTGCCTATAAAAATTACCAAGCCACTGTGCATGGTGTGAGTTGTTCTTAGCAGCTCACCCGTGTACACGTTTGATAAAGAAAGTAACTTTGTCTCATTGTGTCTTTATTTCTCCTGGGTCTTTTACAGAGTTTTCCCCCAACAAAAGCTCTGCTCTTTAGACCTCTAGCTTCAGTGAACTATTTTAAAGCAACAATGTATTAAATGAAGTTGTGTCACTGACATATTCTAAAATGACATCTTTGCAGCTATATTCAGCTGTCTGTCCCAGAGACAGTATAACATATAGAAAAAACATCCAGGTCTGAAAAGTAAAGTGTCATAAACCTGGAATTCTTTTAATGGCCATCAAATGGTTATAACTGTGGGTGTGGCTATTAAAGACGTCTGGTCCTATAAGTCTTTGGGCAGCAGCTCCCTGACTTAAGCTCTATAAACACTTCTATGTTCAGTCACTCATTTAAAGTCATATTGAATAAAGAATTAAGGCTATTTTATAAATCTTGGTCATAATATTTTAAATTAAGTATTATCAGCTATACGCTTAATGCCTAATGGCCTTGCCTAAGCAATAGTCTGCTAATACTTTTACTAGTATTAGCAGACTAATAAGCAGAAATGTGTGTCATGTGATGGTTTCAAACAGAGTCCAAAACTGTGGGTGGCATCATGGTGGATAAAAAAATCCATCTTTTATACATAATTTTGATTCCAACCAGAAATTTACTATTTGTTCATTTAAACACATTCCAGCTACGTCCTCTACAACTCAAACTCGTTAGGCTTTTGGTCACATCAAAGGTTAAAAGATGATAGTTTTTTGTTTTCTTCTATTCATCTGATCCCCTCTCCCAGGCTCCCCGTTGCCTCCTTTTTCTCTGAAACTTTGCTACCCCATACATTATACTTTGCATTTTTAAAGTTTCAGATCCTTTCTAATGTTCTAATATTGGTCCTGTTTAGATTTGTTTAATCCTTTATTCTTCCAAATACAATCTGAATAGTCCGATCCTTCACTTTATATTTTGGCAGTAATGACAGACTAAGGGCATCTTTTTTTTTCTTCAGATTTTTTCCTTTTTTCTACTTAAAATAAAATAAAATAAAATAAAATAAAATAAAATAAAATAAAATAAAATAAAATAAAATAAAATTAAATTAAATTAAATTAAATTAAATTAAATTAAATTAAATTAAATTTGCAGGTCCATCTGCATGATTCCTTTTTAGTAGCAATTATAACATTGTTTAAAAAGCCGTCACTTGACCGAGTTGTCTTAGCCACTTATAAGCCCGTCTGTTTCAAAGAGTAGTTGTAAAACACCTAACTAATCAGCTGCAAAGGAATGTTTTATGGTTTTCAGCCAGATTTTAGAGCTCATCACAGCACAGAAACAGCTTTAGTGAAGTTAGAACTGATCTTCTTATGGCCTCTGACAGTGGACTCCTCTCTGTGTTTGCCTTACTAGATCTCAGTGAAACGTTCGATACTGTTGAACACAATATTTTATTACAAAGATCAGAACATGCCATAGACATTAAAGGTACTGCACTGCAGTGGTTTGAATCAGATCTATCTACCAGACATTTTTTTCTTGGAAACGAGGAGTCTTCTTCAAACATTATGGAATTTGTCAGGGTTCTGTGCTGCGACCATTTCTATTTATATCATACATGCTTCCCTTAGGCAGTATTACCCAGCTTTATTTATCCATGAGGCCAGATGACATACACTAATTAGTTATTTTGCAGGAACATCTTAAAGGCATACAGGGCTGAATGACATCTAATTCGCTGCTTCTAAATTCAGATAAAGCTGAGGTTATTGTACGCTGTCCTACCAAATCGTAGAAATATGGTGTCTCAGCAGATACTTTGATATAATCACCTTGGCATTGGTAACATTACGAGGAATCTTTGTTTTAGCCGAATATGTCCTTCTATGCACATATTAAACAAATTGGCAGGACTGCCTTCTTCCATTTGTGCAATTTCTCTAAAATTAGAAACATCCTGTCTCAGTGTGATGCTGAAAAATTAGTTCATGCATTTATTACTTCTAGGCTGGACTACTGTAATTAATTGTTATTAGGATGTCCTAAAAACATCCTGACAAGCTTTCAGTTGATCCAAAATGCTGAAAGGGACTAGAAAGAAAGAGCATATTTTCAAACCCTCCCTTAGTTCTGATGGAGATTAAAAGAGAGTTTTCTGCACTGTTTAGAGTTTACTTGCTCCTGGCTGGTTATCTGATTGTTAGGTTTTTTTCTCTATAATGGTAGATAGAATAGTTGCCTCAAAGTGCTTTATATTGTAAAGCACCTTGCGACAACTGTTCTTATGATTTGACACTATATAAATAAAACTGAACTGAACTAAACTGCTGGGAATGAAGTGCTTTATTTCCCTTCTGAACAAAGCACTTCATTCCCAGCAGTTCGGCTGGTAGGAAAACTGTGGGTGCTTCTATACTTCCCCCATTTCAAAAATTATAGATTTTCACTGCTTCAGAATATTTATCTAGCCTTTCCTAGATCTATGCCTCGACACAGTCACAACATCGTCATTTCCCCAGGGGACAGGAAATTCTTTCGACCCATTGATTAGATTTTCCTTCTGACAGTTGATTGTTATTTTATATAAAAGCCCAATAGACTCAAGTGAAGTGTCTCAAAGGCTGAGATCTATCTAATAAACTAAAATACATTTTTTCCTTGTAAATGGGGAGTCTTCGTCAAACACTAAGGTTAATTATGGAGTTCCTCAGGGTTCTGTGCTGCAACTATTTCGATTTATATTATACTATTTATACATACTTCCCCTAGGCAGTATGTGAGTGGGAGAATTCAGCTTCTTCTTTAAAAAAAATCTTACAAATATTATTAAACATTAAAAATAATTCCTTTGCCAGTGTGAGTAGGTTAAAAAAAAGGATGGATTGAATCCTTATTAAGATGTGTTTGGAGCATAGCAAATATGAAAAGCTTTAAAGTTTAAAGACTCTATTCATATTTATTATATCTTTGCACCCCTTGAGTTAACTCAGCCACAGGTGAAAAATTACCTGTTTTTCTATAGTAGTCACAATAAACACAAACAAATACACAGTCTAAGACGATATGTTCTAGAACACATGCAAGCAAAAAGGGCGTACAGTCATTTCCGTATGTATTCACACCCACGTGCAAAATGATCGTACACACAGACAGAAGGTCGCCAGTTTAATTAGCTGTTAATTCCCAGAATGCAGCCCAGTCTGCTTCTTTCCTCTCTCAGCAGTATATGTTTGCTCTGCTATCTGATTTCATGAAGTTAAGGCTGATGGTGACATGAAGCTGCAATTTGCCCACAATTTATTGAGTGAACTGGAGTGGAGAGTATACAGTATTTCACAGCTGGCTGAAACTACAGTCCTAACTAAAACGGCGCTGCTGAACTTGACTGGAGAAATGACTCTTCAGCTCAATATGAATTATGCCATTTTTTAATGTTTTAAGCAATTTCCTGAATTGGATCTAACCTTACCTAAAAAAAGGAAAAAGAAGTTTTATTACTTATTATTATTATTACTTGTAGCAGGTGAAATGATGCTAGTGTTGCAAAGTGGAGTTAGTTAGAGTATTGTATTGTATTGTATTGTATCTTTATTTCAGACATATACAGAAAAAAAACAATATAATATATACACAAGTACACATACTTGCATTTACAAATACGAATATATATGTAAATACACACACGTATGTGCTCAGATAAAACAAAAAAAGAAAATAGAGTTAGTTAGCTTTGAGACAATTGATATATCAATACAGAATACGGAAACTGAGTCAGCCACAGAGAGTATAAAAGACAGACATAGCTACCACAGTCATCTGTTGGTTTCTAAAGTTCTCTTTTCAAACCTCAAAATTAGCATCAGTTTTATCACTATATCCTGTGGGTGCGGGGTGGCGGCTATATAGCTAGCTATAATTCACCTATGCAACATGTACTTTGAGTTGGAGTTACTTTGTCATGTCCAAGACAGCTTTGCCATTATAGTGACATTTGCTTTATACTCAGTCATACAGCATGCTGGTCCCTCCGTTTTGTATACCATATATGACATACAATACATACAACAGAACAACATAATAAAACAGGACAGTCATATTTCATCACTGTTTTGGCTTATGCTAGCTCGTGCTTGCACTCGGCTAATGCTTCACCTATACAGAAACATAGAATACCTCTTAACCTAACAGTGTTGGGTAATTATTACCAACGGTTTTATAAAAGAACATTTTTAAATGTAGAACTGCTATATTTGTATCAAGACTGAGCACCATACTGTGCCTGGTCAAACCATCCGCATGTGAAAATATCTAGATGGGCAAAAACCACTATGCACTATCTTTTCCAAAATTATGAAAAACAGTATTTTACTCAAATGTTTCCTGACATAAATGAGATTTAACAAAATAACTGTACACATGTAAACACATGCATGTTGTTGTGAATATTCAAAATGTCCTGTTATGGAAAAGCTATTTATCTGCAAGTTATGTAATTTACTTACTCATTTAGAATTAAAGGAAAAATGTGAAATTTTGACAGTGTCCTGATTCACTGACTTTTATAAAAACAGGTAGGTCATCTGGGCTACACTAGTACAGATTGGACTGCATTTAGAAAGACAGCACATTGTTTTTACCCACATAAAACATAAGCAAATTATCAAACATAAAGACATTCAGGAAACATGATACACACATACATACATACACACACTGACGTTTAATAATGGTGTCAACAGAAGCTGTGGTGATAGTGATGGATGGGGGTGGGACCTACAAAGGGCAATTGAATAACCTCTAAACCAATGAGAAGAAAGCTAAGTGACCTTTGGACCAATCACAGCACTTCCAGATCAAAGGTGATCTGAGGGTAAGCGCACAGACAATCTGTCCATCTGGGAATGAATAGATGGAGGAGAAATTGTAGGCACGAAGAAAGAAGGAAAAAAATCCTCTTTTTAAGTTAGTAATGTAGCAGTAAATAATGAGTACCAGTTGTGGTTATCTTTGTCATAATTTATACATTTGTTCCAAAGACCTCCAACATCTATACTGTGTTAGATAGAATGTATATAATATGTAACTATTTATATATAAATATAAAAAAAGACATTCGTGTATCAGAAAGATGCAACTTCACATGAGAGATAGTGGCCACATTGATGCAATCCAATGAAGACTAGCGACCATGTGACACTTCTTAAAGTGAAGAAGAGAGTAACAAGAGAATAAATAAAATGTAAATCATGAGCAGAGCGCACATACCATATTCGCAGGGTATCTATGAGTCATTAATCCAATTCAATTAAGTTTTATTTATTTTTGAATATCAATGGTTATTTGTAGAAAATGTAATTTAATGTATAGGTGGTTACAACAGTTGCCTGAAGGTGCTTTATATTGTAAGGAAAAGACCATACAACAGGCTCAGGGAGGGCAGCAATATGCTGTTTGTGGGGTGAGGACAAGTGTCGTCTGGAATGATCTCGAAAGATATTTTTGAAGATTGTATTTTAGCTGGCATTGCAACAGTTATGAATACATATCTGCATGATTTTTAGATTTCTATTTTCAAGTTTAACTTTATATGGATAAAAGAGGGGCAGAACTGGCATCTGTTGTTAACTACAAAATCCTAAGAATATAGTGACTTTCTTTAACCATCATTCAATGGGTTCTGTCAAACTCTATGTCACCCAATTTCCTTCGGGGTCAACCTTCAGGATCAATAAAGTTTTATTGAATTGAAAATGCCCTTGGTAAGTTTTTCAAACATATTATGCAAGGCATTTAACAAAACTGTGTGAGTTTGTGTGTGTGAGTGTTGAAGGGGTGCACTTCACCATTACAGCCATGTGTTAAACATTACAACCAATCAGAGGGTGTAACACACAAATGCACAAACGCTCATGTGGATCGAGTGGGTAAATCAAGGTATGTGGACTGCAACACAGTCAAATTGATGGATAGGAAATAACACAAACACACACAGTTCGTTTTATTTACAGCTACTGTCAGGTGACTGAGATTGATTATAAATGAACACTGGCTCATGATTAGCTTGAACACGATGGTGCATGTTTGTGTGTGTCTTTGTGTGGGTGTGTAAGCGACGTATATTTCTGTGTTTTGTAGGTTGATTGGCTTCACATTTATGAAGAGAATAATGAATTGCAGTGGTGTGTGTGTGTGTGTGTGTGTGTGTGTGTGTGTGTGTGTGTGTGTGTGTGTGTGTGTGTGTGTGTGTGCGTGTGTGCAAGTGTGTAAAACTGCATGAGATGAGATGCAGACCTCAGCCATTAACAAGTGGTTGTAATTAGCTGTATTACCCACATAAATCACACACACACACACACACACACACACACACACACACACACACACACACACACACACACACACACTATTATCATCATCATCATCATCATCATCATTATCATTGTGTGGGCATGCTCAGGTTTCTGTTTCTGTTTCTGTATAGTTTATAATATTCTTACATGTCAAATGTTTTCAAATGTTTTTAATTGTACTTTGTTTGGAAAAGTACTATGTAAATAAAGTTATTATTTTATCTTGATTGTACATCATCATCCTCTTCATCCTTTTGTTATGTCAAGATTACGTGTTAAATTCTGAACAGTCATACGAGTGGATACTGCACAGAGCCCTCATCCTCTCAGGCCTCTGGTAGAAGAGATGAGTTTGGAGAAGAAGACATACACACCACACCAACCCTCAGGATTGTGTATACTTGATTTCCCTCCTCCAACCACCAGTCAAGGTGGCTGGAGGAGGGCAAAAGACAAATTTGAAAAGTTAGACAACCCAATATTATTCTTGCTTGTGAACACAAACAGCTGTGGACATGACTGCATATCAGAGCCAGATTATTTTTCCTCATTCAGCTGGGATCAGTTTGCCCTCCTGAGTAGAAGTATTTATGATGTGGTGTATTTTCAATCAAGTGTACTTTTTATAATTACCCCCTGGAAAATTCATGTAAAATGTTTTCTTCCACGAGTTGTTTAAGAAAGAGTTTCCACCCCTGTCAGACAAAAATCAATACTTAACCTGAGCTTCCCCAGTTAACAGTGTGGCACAGTGAGATAAATGCCACATACTGATTTTGTTTTAACTGAATGACATGCCAAAAAAAGAGTTAACTTAAGTTCTGTGATCAAAGTCAGACATTCAACTATTGTTACAACAGCTTCCAGTTTATGGAACAGTTTCCAACCCTGTTTTTAAACTGTTGTTGTTGTTGTTCCTTGGAGTGCCTTGCATAGTGTGTCTCCTCTATTACCCACATCTGCTAAGTCCATACAGAGAAGGAGGGAACTCTGTTACATTTATTGAGCTCATCAGCAAAGTCGGGGAGTGTGAGATATAATAAAGCTGTGAACGAACTCGTTCTACAGCATCACTGACTGCAAGCTCTAACTTGTAAATGATGCAGTGAATGATGGTAAGGTTAGGGTTGATCTCTCAGTAAGCACTGTTCCTGTCTCTCCAACCCATTACAGCAGCTGCACCATCAGGATATCTTGGGAAATCCCCCAGGAAATCCCCTCCCCCATTCCCCACAACAAATCATACCCCAAAGTGTGCTGATACCTCTTCAACACAGTAGTTAGATAGTTCAGATAAAAAGTCATTGCAATGTTCTTCAAACACACACACACGCACGCACACACGCACGCACACACACACACACACACACACACACGCACACACACACACACACACACACACACAACTTCACTGTGAGGTAGCACAGCTCCCACAAACACTCCAACACCAAGCTGCCATCACACGTCAGTCAAAGTCTGCCATGACCAATCAGAAAGGCCTGTCACTTCCCTTTTGTCCTGGATACCCTATGGTTATTGTTTAGACAAGCAGAACAGACAGCCATTCACACAACTGTGTGCGTGTGTGTATGTGTGAAAATATGAGTGTGAATGCCACTGTGACAATCATTGAGAAGCTCTGGCAACCACTGGATCAAAGCAGACTGAGGCACCATGTAGCAATGTCATGGTAACAACATCACAAGACTTTTTTACTACTTTTCCATAAAACACTCTTTTCAACACATACAGACACACTGAAATGCTTGTGTAAGGTTATATAGGATTTCAACTTATACTCACAATTATACTTTGCACAGTTCACAGTCTTGCAGTTACCACGTACCAGAACTTTCTTTAGCAGCACACCAAAAGCAAGGCCAAAATTTCAAACCAAACCTCTGTTCACATCTATTCAATCATTTCTTTTGTCATCTGACATAAGATTTATTTATTTTTTTATAATTAACTCTGCATTTTCACACAGTGGAACAAACAGTCTTGCTACCTCTGGTTTAAATTCAGCAGTCATTTGAATCGGGCCAAATATTTTTAAGATAAAAGGGAGGTTTGGTTTCCAAGCGTTTCTTCAGCTTCCATGGCAACATGATCTAATTAACCAACCCCTCCCAATGAATGACAAACTTGAGCTGATAGCTGTTTACTTTCTGGGTCCTGCTGAAGCCTTGACAGGTAGCTTTCACCATCGTTTCTCCAGACAGATCTCTTTTCTTTTTTCTTTTAGTGAGTTCTGGCGTCTGGCATTTCTCCACACAAGGAAATGTTCCAACCCCCCTCCTCCCGGTCACAATTTTTGTTTATCCTTCGTACTAGTAACTGCAACCTTTGACGTGTACAATTTGTGTATTTTCTATAGAATTTACTAATGGAGCAAAATAAATAAATAAATCAGCTATTTTGTGTATTCATGTCCAGGGCATAAGGCACAAGGCTAAGCCTTACAGGGCACAATTTTGGAAGCTCTGCTTACCTAATGGTGAGACGCAGAGCTGTGCTTTGGTGTGACTTTACTATTCTAATCCAAATTTCACACAATTAATATGCTATTAATATGCTTATTACACAGACTTCATACAATAGAGAGAAATGGCACCTTTCACCATCGTTTCTCCAGACAGGATCCTGAAATTAATTATTTTTTTTAAGCCAAGTATGACTTATAGCGGAGTGCCCAAGTAAGTGTCTGGAGTAATTTTAAGAGTGGTAAGACTCATTTTTGGAAGCCCAATACTTATAGAAAAGAACACTGAATAACGTACTGTTAATGTCTGGCCTGGGAAATGTCATTTATTTGTCTTTAGGTTTTTGCATCACCTAGTGGTTAAATAAGTGAATAGCAAAAATATAACAAAAAAAACTAGCATACTAATTCCTTGTAATATTTATAATTTAAACTGTGAAAATTAGATTTTAAAACAATGTAATATTTATGGTCAGCAAAAAAAACAAACAAACACCTGGACTCAACTATGGTTTTAGACCAAATAATAAATAAATAAATAAATATGAAAAAATTAAATTAGATGGCACTGTAGGCCTTTTACTTGTTTTTTTTGTGAAACTGAAAAACAAAAACAAACAAACACATATGTACACACATGCTTACACACATATATAACCAAAGATTCTTCGGTTTATTTAATTCAGATCATTTTTCTGCTTCCTGGCTCTTTCACCTCCAACCCTTCTTCTCATTCCCGCTCCCTCTATTTATCAGCAGCCTGTCTCTATATGTTTACATTCACACTGGGATAAATGGTTTTTCTGTTGCTAATTGCGGCTGTGTGTTTTTCTGTTGGCTGGTTTTGTGTTTCTCCAATCAGAGCTCTGAGATCCTGCATGGAACCTGCTTGTTTTTTCAAGCACAGGGGCATCATTTATATTGTGTGTGAATGTGTGTGAATGTGTTTGTCTGTGTGACCCAGTTTTTGCTATCTCATGGGCCTAAAACGTGCCCCCAGATTCAAAAGATACTTAGAATTTACAGCTCTGTATCCAATTACATTTCATTTTAGGAATATGCCACAGATACAGGTTTAAGGTAATGTTTAAACTCCAGAATCCTAATTTCATGACGAGGTTGGTAAAAAAAAAAAAGTATATTAAAGTAATAACTGATGAGTACCAAGAAGTGGGCGTGTAGCTGTAAGAAGCCAATGACAAACAAGAGTGTTTCATTCGAGGGTGGGATGTTTTTTTTGTTGTTTATATTCACTGATTCATCTTCATCTTTGGCCAGATGGTGGCATAACAGGCTGCTCTGTTTCTTCCAGCCAAGACTGGGTTAGATTTTGTTTAGTTTGTATTTAGTGAAAAAGATGGAATACAGCCGCCCAGCAGTATAAAGGTTCTCTTTTTGCCTCTCATTAAGGAATGATGGAAGTTCGATGATGAGGCTGTTTATGGTCCTGTTGTGGGGCCAGTTTTGGTGGGCACAGGTCTGGATCACTATACTCTGAGAAGATTATGTTTTTAACTGCTTCTGGTGCTGATCAAAACTCACCATGTCTATTACTATAAACACAGAACTTGATTTAACATGTTTAAATAGTCCTGACACATCTGATACAGACTATGAAAGCAGGTTAAACAACACAGTCCAAAGATCTCCAAAAAGATCTCTGTTGTACCTGCATGGACACCAGACCTTCTGTGATCGTTTAACCTCTACTCTTTAACTTTTCAGTCATGGGTCCCTCCAGGTATCTATTTATTTTTTAGATATGAAAAATGTATTGATCTTTTTGTTTAAATTCTCAGCCAGTTTGTTAAAATGTTTCACTGGTACTTTTGGCAAGTTTTTAGTGGAAACACCTAGCAGTCTCCAGGCATTCAGCTGGGTTCTCTCTTAGTTGCTCTGGAGATCTCTGGAGGTTTCTGGAAACTGTGCCTGCCTGCTGTTGTTGGCAGTGACTCTTTGCCTGTCACTTTACTCATTATGGTGTCACAGGCTTGGCGTTTTGAAAGTGCTAATTAATTTTTACAGCCAGGGTCCCAGCTGGAAAGCACTGTAGAAAAGTAACGTAATTACATTTCCACATCACCTAAAGATGAGGGTTTGCAGACAGAACATTTGGCCATGCTCAGACAAACCCAATCGAAACCTGAGACGTCATCTACTCTGTTTCTTTAGGAACAGGGTTATGTCATGGCGAGACATTACGATGCCAAAGAAAAAAGAGACATAACTATTGGCCACAAGAGTTCCTAAAGTAATTTATCAGTCCCGGCAGCCTACTTGTAGTCTAAAATAATGTTGTCTAAAGTTACCTTGACTCACTGGACCTCCAGCCAAAAAATTAAGTCAGACAGAAAAAGAATTCATGGAAAGTTGAAAGGTTTCTATACATACATATATTTTGTCTATTTACTGTACAGAAAGATACAGATATAAGCTTCTTTTGACCTTACAGTCTCCCAAAGACTTACCATTCAGGTTTTCCTTGTATATCAAGTAGCACAGTTAGGGTTGGGGAGTTGATCAAATGGAACTGTCATTACTTTTGTAATCACACAACAAATTGTAACTTCAGCTATTAGCCAGCTTCACAGTGACCTAGTTAGAAGTTCTATTAGTGAAATTGTTGAGATCTCTCACCGTCCACTGTCACCCGCCTTTCACCAGTCAGGCAAAGATGGCTTGTAATTAAGATATTTTTGCATTTGCACGAACTAGTGGAAATGTATTCGCTTTTTCTTTTTCTTTTGGAAAAAGCGAATAACTTCCCAACGCTGCTCCTAAATAAGACTGGAAGTGCAGCAGAACTTTAACAATAAATGTAATGTAAACTTTTCCTCTAGAAGTCTATTTGCTGACTTTATTCTGTTTAGTTTGCTTTAATCAAGATGAAAATGATTAAATGAAGGAAATGGATGACTGGGAAGACACACACACAAACACAAACACACACACACACACACACACACACACACACACAGAGAGAGAGAGAGAGAGAGAGAGAGTTTTGACCGCCCACCTCTCTCACCAATGTTAAAACTAGGTCTCTTTATCAATTTTCATCCCTCCCACTCTCTCTCTCTCTTTGTCGTGCTCTCTCTCTCCCCTTCATGCACACTATGTCTCTCTCCCCTTCTGTCAACAACCCTCACTGGTGATGTCAGAGCTTAATTAACCAATCACCAGGAAGCCAGTCCATCAATGTCACACACTTGGCCAATCATTTGCCACATTCAAATTCTCCACAAGCCAATCGCAGCGAGCCTGCCTCGGTTGGTTTGTTGTAAAACAAGGAAAAAGAGTCTAATCTGCTTACATGCAGTACACATATTAGGACAGCATGATGTGCTTTCATGAATAAAGGAAGGTACTCAAACAATATGGGGAGGTGGGAAAGTCTGGTCCATGTTTGACAAGTAGTCCCTGTCTCTCTCTCTCTGTGCATGTGTGTGTATAGATATACATACATATATTTTCCTCTACCACACACTTAGACACACACATCAGTGCCAAATCAAACAAAGTGACTGATTTTAAAAATTTTATGTCAGTAAAAGGCAGCTCCCCTTCTGTATGTAAACACCTGCTGTAATAAGAGCCAGACCATCCTGAGAGACAGGATGATGATGTTGATCATGTTTTTTTTCCCTGTCAAGTTAGAATAAATTCAGAACACATTCATTACATTACAGCCTTCTCACCCTTTAACAGTAGAGTATATTTTCCATCTCTTTGTATTGCTGAAGTGCACTGCATCTCATCTCAGTGTCAGCTGTCACAAAACTGGCTCTCTAGAGCAAATGTGAATGACTTTTATGTGCTTATGCATGCATAAGCACATAAAAGGTCATTCACATTTACTTTAATGTGGCCTTTTTCACACTGATCAACAGCTAAAGAACCTTTAATGTCACAGTGAAAACTACATACTGGATACACAGTGCTGTGCAAAAGCCTTGAGCCACCCCCTTATTTCTTTGCATTTTATTTCCAAGGAGCCAGACCTTCTTATCATTTTTAAAGTGATATTGAACAACAGTTCTCCAGCTTTCAGAAGGTTTTCTTTGGACATTGGGTACTTTTCCACTCATTTTCGGTCCAATCCTTGTGTTCAGCTTTTTCAGAGGAATGTTTTTTTTTTGCTTATATAGAATCATTCAGACATAAAACAAACGTAACGTAACCTAAAGGATGAAGTGATCTGGTGTCTACACATATTATACCAGACAACGCAGCAGATAACCAATTTTAAATTGTATTTTTTGCCACTTTGTTACTAGCAACCTGTCAAAAAACACTTAATTTGTTCTAATTTCTTCAATTGACTCTACAAAAGGTTTCAAAGTTAACACAGTTTGACAGGCATAAAATTGTGTTTTTGTATCAGCAAGGTGACTCCCAAAGAGCTATTAGCTAAAAACTATATCTCAGCATGATGTGTAGCGTGTCCTTAAAAAGTGGAGGGCAAAACAAGAAGTGGCACACCTATAAAAATATATACAGCAAATGAAAGGTATCTGAAAGACATGTCCTTAAGAAACAGGAAAAACTCCAGCAATAGCCTGACACAGGGCCTGAGAGATGCATTAGGGCCTTCCATCTACTATTCATTTATTGGTTACTGAAGCTTTGCTAGAAATCGCCTTAGTGGAAGTTAAAATGACAGTAAACAAGTAAAAGTTACGCAAATTACACAAGAACTGAAATGAAAATCAGTGGCAATGGGTCTCGTGGAGTGATGAATCCAAATTGGAAATTTTTTACTCAAATTATTATTCAAATTATCAGTGAATGGTGTTGGTGATCATGCCAAAATTGATGGAAATATCAATGTAGAAAAGTGCCATCAGATTTTGATCAATAATGCGATATCATCAGGAAAGCATCTGATTGGCGACAGCTTCATTTGTCAGTATGACAGTGATCCCTAACGGGTAGAAAAACACACAATAGAACATTATCATTATCTGCCTCCCCACAGCAGAGACCTCAATATTATTGAAGTAGTGTGTCCTAAGAGAAAATGGAAAAGAACCCTGGAAAACTATTCCAGAAAACTACTGACAGAAATTCTAAGAAAGCTTAAATAAAACTGTTTAGGCTGTGTTAAAGAATAAAGATGATCATACCAAATATTGACTTTCAAGGTTGTCAGAATTGTACACACTCTGTTTTGCCTTACTCCTTTAAGTATATTAGCCCATGTTTCAATAAACCTGTTTCCTAGTTTCCTGACAAAATCCATCCATCCATCCATCCATCCATTCGCTTATCCTTTTCAGGGTCGCGGGGGGCGCTGGAGCCTATCCCAGCTGTCATAGGGCGAGAGGCAGGGTACACCCTGGACAGGTCGCCAGTCTGTCGCGGGGCCAACACACAGGGACAGACAACCATTCACACTCACATTCACACCTAGTGGCAATTTGGATTATCCAATTAACCTATCCCCACAAGTTGCATGTCTTTGGACGGTGGGAGGAAGCCGGAGTACCCGGAGAGAACCCACGCAAACACGGGGAGAACATGCAAACTCCACACAGAAAGACCCCGGCCTGATGGTGGAATTGAACTCAGGACCTTCTTGCTGTGCAGCAACAGTGCTAACCACCGTGCCACCGTGCTGCCTTCCTGACAAAATATCAAGAAATAAGGAGTGGCTCAAGACATTGATAGATGGTAAGTAAGAGATGGTAAGAGATGGACAAATCCCTCCACATTCTGAAACTGCAACTATGTTTAGATAAAAGTCTTCTTTGTCTTTTGACTGTTCCCTTTAGGGGTCATGACAGCATATCATTTGACTCCATCTCATCCTATCGCTAGAATCCTGTTCTGTGACACCATCTCTCTGTATGTCCTCCTTCGCTACATCCATGAATCTCCTCTGGGGTGCTCCTCATTTCCAACTGCTGGGCAGCGACATATTCACCATCCTTTGTCAAATATATTACCATATAAAGCACCTTAAGGCAACTGTTGCTTTGATTTGGTGCTATATAAAGAACAAAGAGAGCAAAGCACTCTGTTGTAGAGATACGGTACTATGAGGTCTTTAAGATGAGATGGGGCCTGATTATTCAAGACCTCATATGTGAGTGTGAAGAGCAGCTACATACATATATACATATTTGTTTAATATACACACTGACGGCCATATCCTGAACAAAAGTAATGCCATCCAGGGTAAGTATCTGGTTAGACAACTAGTTTCTAAGATTTTTAAGGTCAAGTAAAGTAATGTTAGTTTCATCTGAATTTTTGCTCTGTGCAGAGGACACACCAAACACCTTCTACATCTGTACTGTTCCAGTCCCCCCCCCCTACTCCCAGAGCATGCTTCGGCATCTGTATGTTGTGCAACATTCTTCTTTGTTGAACTCTCACTATTTAATTCTTGCCTCTGCCTTCACTTGCTTTCTCTGATTTCTAAAGTCCTATTACAGACTACCATCCAACGTTAGACAGCTATATTTTCCCCTGATGCAACTTTGAAGTCTTCTGTCTCTTTCAGATTGCACCTTCTGCAGAAGATGTAATCTAGCGGTCCCCAACCTTTTTTGCGCCACGGACCGGTTTATGCCCGGTGTTGTGCAAAATCTGTTAGCATCCATACTTCTGCATTTCTCTCCTTAACACCCTACCTACTCTTTCACAGTCTTCTCCATTGTCTTTTTTTTTTTTTAATAAATAGACCAGTTTTTATATAGCTTTTCTGCTCTATCTGAACTTCACACAAATTGTACATTCACCAACCTGCATCTATCTAACATTCAACATTAATGGGGTTAGTATCTTGGTATGCAGACTGGAGGAGACTGGGATCAAACCACCAACCTTCCGGTTAGTAGGCGACCTGCTCTCCTACCTGAGCTACAGACACCCCACACAGACCGCTCTTATCATCAATCTGTTCCCCCATAGATCAATCAATCTATCTATGAAACTGTATATAGTAATGTATATAGTAATAGTGTTTTTACAGCTTAGTAAAAACTTAGCAAAAACCTTTTGTAGACCCCTTGTAAGTAATCACCCCTCCTGCAGCCACCTGTGTTAGGAATCACATGAGATAAAAGGAGCACACTTGTGTAAAGTCTAAGAGTTCCAGTCTCTGTGTATAGACACTATAGATACTCATATATTTGTATTGTAAATATGTGTATTTGTCTGTATTCTGAGTATATTTTTCAATCTGTAAAACACATCTGCGTAAATAGTTTGAAGACTTCACTATCTTTTTTTTTTGTGACTGCTGCCTTTAGGGGTCGCCAGATCCTATATGCAAAAGTGCTTTCGGTTCTGGAAAAACACATCTTCATTTTGTGTTGTCAGCAGCTGAGGTGGCAAAAGCACAGACTTTCTTTACTTACCTAGATGTACAGATAGCTGCAGTACTTCAACAATAAAAAGCTGAAGTACTGCAGCAACGTTTTTATTTAAGTAAAAGGGAAAAAGTACAGGCTTTCAAATGTACTTAGATTAAGAAAGTAAAAGGTAGCTCCTTAATGGATAATTCTACTAACAGCTTTTGTGCAAAGGTAGCTGAACCTTGGGATATGTTAATATGATAATAAAATAATATTAGTACATGATAATACAAAAATTGTTCAAATTTAAAGTCTAATTCTAATGAATTTACTTAGCTTGAAGTGTGTTGTCTAGGACACATGCAGTGAAAAATATTTTATATATATATATATTTATCTTCCCCTGATTTGTAGAGGGTGACTTTACCTCCACACATAAACAGTAAAATAAGATCAGTCAGGCGTTGAAGTGGAATTCAGCAGGTTGGGAAACCCGAAGGTCAGTGTAGTGGTTCAGCATGGAGAAAAGAATCACAACTTACAATAATTTCTAATGTGAGCTTCAGTGGGTTTTCTTAGTGTACACGTTATGATCAACTGACCTGCTGCTCTTTGTGGATTTACACAGCTAAACTTAACAAGATGTCTGCAGTTTCACTAGCTTTGATGGTTCATGTCCATCCTCTGCACTGAAAGTCTTTATACTATACAGTATGCGGTTGGTATAAAGCTGGAATTCAGTGATTGAGTCTGAATTCATCATTGTAAATGCAAATTTATTTCTGCATTTAATATAACCTAAATCTTACCATGAGCACCAAAGCCACTGTGCACAAGTCCAACACAGAACTTTACTGTGAATTCACCACAGTACTGCAAACTAACCTGTTTATCCTGAACAAAACTACCCAGTATTTTCAGGCAACATCTGAATAACACAAAGTTTGTATAGCTTTGCTTTGCAGAATACTTCACAACATGAAAATATATAATTCCTCGACACATATCATATACACATGCAATATGTGATCAAAATTAAGACATTACAAGTAGGCTTTAAATTTGCAGTTCATCAAACACCCCTGAGCAGCCCTTACCTTTAAATCTAACCTCTCGTCTTCCTGTTTTTCTTATCTTTCTCCATCTCTGAGTGAAGTTAGCTCTCTCTCTTTTCTCTCGATGTGAAATACAACAGCTGGATCTTTAGCTGCAACACACTGTGAGACAAACTGCACACAAACAGTTTGTGTGTTTGCTGATGTTTGTTGAGCTGACATTGAATTTGAAATTACCTGACACTTAAAAATCGTCATTCTTTTCATGCTTCCTCCTATTCTTTTGCACTAGCTAGAGTTTTGAAGTACTCCTTCCGGTCACTTTAACTCCTGTGTATAAACGCTATAGATGATACTGCTGAACCTAAACTAATGAGTCTGTTTTGAAAATGCAAAGAGTAGAAAGTACAGATATTTGTTTAAAAATGTAGGGAGTAAAAGTAAAAAGTTGTCAGAAAAAGAAATACTCAAGTAAAATACCTGAAAATTCTACTAAAGTACAGTAATATTGTAGAGTATTTGTACTTTGTTACTTCCCACTTCTGTCAAACAGGCAAACTTAAGCTGCTGCAGGAACTGTATGAGAATGGGAAATGGTGCGTGATGGTCCCTGGGTTGTTGACCTGCTGTTTTGAGTTTTGTCATTTCCTTTTTCTTTTTGAATTTGGTGAAGTGGTTATAGTCCTCGTTCTTATTAATTGTGCTTTGTGCTTTTGTTCCACTTATTGAGCTTATTATATTTCTTCTTTCAGTTTAAACCGTCTCGCCAAGTGTTCCCCGTCTATGCTTTAGTATCTGTCAGTGATGTCCCCTTGTTTAGTTCTTCATGAGTTATTTTGTTAGTCATCTGTGCTTGTGCTTTGTTTATACTTACTTCCTATGTCTCATTATTAGATTTAGTTCAGCTCTGTGTTTTTTACAGGTGTTTCCACTTTGGCCACATCCCAATTTATATTTACTCCCTCAGTTGTTCTTAGCTCATTGTCATGTCATCCTGTTCCCCTCTGCCTATTTCCAATCTCACCCGGCATTTGTCTCCACCCATTCCTGCCTACCTGCACTCTCTTCTTCACCGCTCTTGTGAAAAATCTTTTGCTTTGGATGTTTGACCTCAGGTATTTAAAATTAGCTACCTTCACTATCTTAAATCCTTGAAGCTTCAAAGTTAAGAGATACGTATCTGTTTCCAAAATATGAATTATGATTTCATACAACAACTGATTTCTGAAAATCTGTTTGAGACACAGACATGTGTAACATGGTTTGAACATTAGCAGAAATCTAAATTGTTAAAGAGTTTTTGAACAAAATGAACTATTAGCCAGGGTCATCTGCCTAATCATAATAAATTACCTAGCCTGAAGTGCAAGTGTCATGGGTCCATTTGATCTTGCACCTGCAGATGACTCAACGGATCCCCTTTTATTCTTCATGAGGTTAGAAGAGTATCAGCATGCCAAATAACCCATTAACCAAATGGTTAATGGGTTATTTGGCATGAAAAACTCACTTCTTGTCTAAATAGACAAGAAGTGAGTTTTCATGCCTCTAACTGTATTTTTATTCATATATGTACAGTGCGTGAAAAACAGTTTACTTCCGATGCTGGAAAACCCTTCAGTGTGGCTGAATTACAAACATTCTGAAAAGAAGAATGGACCAGAATTCCTCCACAGTGATCTGAAAGACCCACTGAAAGTTAAAGAAAGAAAGAAAAAGAAAATATTTAAAGTGGGATAATGTAACAAGGTGATATAGAAACTACAATCTGTGGAAAGAAGGATGGGGGCTCATTCAAATTCATTCGTGAAAGAGAATAAGTACCATATTGTGTTATAATATATACTATATTATCGTACATCTGTTGATATGTCCAATAATGTACATCTGTTTGACTGACACTATTTCAGTCAGACCTTTAATGCCCACTTTTGCCATATTTCAGAAACAAACCATAGAAGAGCAATGTCATGCTAAACGCATCAATTTTGACAATAAAGAGAGGACAATTAATTATTAATAAAACTGAGTCAGAAGCTGTCATTCTATCATTTTTTTTGTCTTTCTCTTGTTTTGTATATATTCCTCTTGACTGTATATATATTTTTCTGTTTCCTATTTATTCTTTATGTCTTTAGTATTCATATTTTTTACTCAAGCACAGTTGGCCTGGAGCACCCATAATTTTGTTGTACATGTACAATAACCATAAAGGGCTTTTCTGTTCTATTCCAAAATTCATCTCTATGACCCCATGTTCGTTTCTACACATGTGGTACAATGGATATTAATAATCATTCTTAACTAGTATTCAGACGTGTCAGATGTATTAGGTAACTTGGCGATTCTAGATGGGCTGTAGGTGTGAAAGTCAATGGCTCTCTGTCGCTCTATGTCAGCCAGACCAAGATACTCAATATGGTGAAAACATTTTTCGGTCGAATTCCTACTAATATTTCATCCATACTAATATTTTTTTTGATTGCATGCACTTTTATTCCACCTATTTTCAGGCTGCACCTTCACCAAGGATCAATTAAATAAGAGTAGCTGCTATCACGCTGAATCTTACTGATGCTGTTATAAAGGATTTACCTCTTTCTTCGACTAAATTAATAAATAATCAAAAAATAACAATACAATGCATGGAAATATATTTTTCATGACTTATTTAAATACATTGTTACTCTTTAAACCATTAAATATAATTAACTATGAAGTAATACATCAAATAGGTCTACGATCAAATATTACGATTAAACACTGGTGAAAATCAAGAAAAGACAACCTTCATTTCAAAAGTATTATTCAGTTTTATTTCAGGATATCAATAATAATTCAATTTCAGCCAAAATAATAAATAATCTGGTAATAACATAAAAACATTAATTTTCTCTTTGTACCTTAAATTTAAGGCTTTCGTCTGATTTCTTGTGCCCTCCGATGAGTTGCAGGCGTGTGCGGCAGCCAGCCAATAATATCATCGGAAAATAAACCCATAACGAACCACTGGCTCGGTGAATTTAACCACGTGCCAACTGACGTCACCTGATTTCTGCAAATAATTTTCCAGACCACGCCCACACAAACGAAGTCCTTTAGAGTGCTTATTAATATTCATTATGTTAGACACTTTTGAACGCAAATAAATGCGGCATCCACGGGGATGAACTAATTGAAAGTAAAAATAAAAGTACAAGAATATATAATGGCTAAGCAGACCATCTGAAACCAGGACAAATATAGTTTTATTATCTCTCTTGCAGACAGAGAAAACAACATTCATATGTAAAAATAATAATTAGTTTCTCTTTGGCCATATTTCTCTCCACTAACAAAACATGTAATGTCTTTTAAAATCTTTAATTATCATCACAACAGTAGAATAGACAATATTCTTTGTAACTCTGGCCACAGGATCCTGTGCACTTTTTTATTTATTTATTTTTATCTTTTTTAAGCTCCCATTGGTTCTAAAATTCATTCACATGTGCAGACTTTCCTTAAATTAGATTTCCTGCATCTGTACCACAGTGCCTTCTTAGTGTCATAAAACATAACTGCATTTGCTTTTGGGCTTCAAAGAAGCATTATGGAAATCATGAGTGTAACGAGTCAATTGAAACTCAATACAACAAACTTTTAGTATTACCTTCTGTATTCTTGTAGTGTTGTAATAGAAATTAATTTGGCTTTGTAATATTGTTGACACAGTCAAACACACACACACACACACACAATGTGAAAGGGGGGGGGGGGAGCATAACTCTTCAAAGAAACCCAGAAGCCACGATCAGTTCGGTGGGACTGAAAACAATGTTGTTCCACCAATCTCTTGCACTTCTTTTGATAATTCAGGTACTGGATAGCTGCCTGCATATTACTTATGATAATAAAATAAGAAGTGTCATTTGGCTTGCTAAATGGCACCTCCACATATGGGCTATGTTTACTCCCAAATGAATTAAATACTTGTCACACACAATAGAAAAAAAATGTCACAAAAAACACACCTAAGGCAGCCTATTGGCCATCACTTCAGTAACATCCATCCCTTCAGTTTGGCCCTGTAAAATAGCTTTGGGACTGGAAACATTCTTTTTGGAAAATCAGATTTGTTTTCAGTCATTTCAGTATAGACCATTTGATCTGCTCCTTGGCTGACTGCAAAACCTGCAAAAGTAAAAAAAATGAAAGAAAATTATATAATAACAAAACATGAATGACAACTGCTTTATAAACAAACAGAAAATGCAACCTTTGTGTAGTATGCACATATATCATTTAATGTGTTTATTCTAACTTCTGATATGTATTTGGTTTAGGCATCAGAAATAGTTCGTTTTAGGAAAAGATTGGGTTTAGACTATAGTAACTTAGTTATAACACTGCTCGTTCTGTTGCTCTCATATATGTGTTACAGAAGTTTTTGAAACCTTAGCACAGTCCAGTATTACCCTTTACATTACAATATAATGTCAAAAAGTATCTTACCGTAGAATACAAGTCTGTTTAGTAAAGGTAGAGTGGTTCTAATGCTTTACATAACTGAGAACTCCTGCACAGTAAAGCATGGTGCTACAGTACGACTGTTTAAACACTAGAGGGCAGGCTGAGCTTATGCTCACAACCATGTGAAGTCATGCCACCATGTTAAAGCGCAACAAAATCGTAATACAAAACACATCTTTGTTCTACTGCCACTAAATAAATACAGTGGGTTAATGTTTTCAAAATCTACATGTTTCAACGGCTTGTTCTTGTATGTTCTTTACTGGTTTATCTTTTAACTGTTTTTCAGTCCTTAGAAGAGGTTAAATTACAGCAGTGAGAAATCGGCCAGCAGGTGGCGCACTAAGCTCAAATTTAAAGGCCCTTGATTCAGTATGGCATTTAAAGGCAGCCTAATGTGCAGCGTGTCTATTGTGTTGATCACGTAAAAACGTTAGATGCACGTTAGAGTCAAGATATACCGCAAGTTGTGTTTAGTCAATAGCATTGCATTGGTCAAGATCTACAAGCTGTCAAATTTCTATCATCATGTACAGGCAGCATAATTAGAAACTAATGGAAATGAGATGAGAATGTCAACCAAGGTATGAACGTTCATAGCTTATAATCTTTTCAAAAACTCTTTTAATTTGAGTAAATGGGGAAAACACACGAGTGGACATGATCTCTGAGTTTAGTATTCAGCTCTCCTCCATCTGTCCATCAATCAAGATAAATAATAAATGTGCATGCCAAATATTCTCGGCCAAAAAACTAACCGCAAGTTGCTCTCCGATGCATCAATCGGCGCATGAATGAATGTCAGATATAAAGCACTTTAGCAGAAAAAGCATTAAAATGCTTGTATGAATGGGTGAATGAGGCAAGTTGTAGAAAAGCACTATATAAGAACCAGTCCATTTACCATGTGACTAAAACTTTGGAAATATGTGAGGTCAGGCATTGTCTGTTATAGCTCAAAACATAATTGTAATTGCTCAGTAAGCAATTGATACGTCAACTAGAGAATCTCCTCTTCTGCCACTAATGGTTATCCTCCTTTTCTTCATTGTGGTGTGTCAGTTATAGAGCATTAGCTTTTTTGGGGGTGACATTATTAAATGCCTTTATGTCCTTCCAGTGCCTCTAAAACAGCTCCGACCCACTGAAGGATTGACTTTACAATTAAAACTGCCTTGAAAAGACTGTTGTTGCAAATTGGTGCTATATAAATAAAACTGAACTGAATTACACTGCATTTGTGTATGCATGTGATGCCTTCATGTTTGTGTGTATAGCTTTGGCAATGATATTCACAGAGTCTGTTTGCTTGTGTATTACCTGAGCCACGCTTTGTTCAGTTAATGGGTTCTCATCCGCCTGTAATCAAAATGACATGAAAAAAAGTCAAATACTTAACACACACACACACACACACACACACACACACACACACACACACACACACACACACACACACACAGTGCATTAGATCTGTGGAACAAAGAATAGCACACTATAACCCAGTGACATTCAAACAGTGCTAGTTAACAGTTCAACCAGTCACAATTCATAGTGGAGCTTGTAGCCATGCTTGTGGTGTAGCTTCAGGGCAAGCACCGTCTGGTATACAATCATTCACTTTAATTATCTGATTGACACAGTTCCCAGAGAATAACTCTTTTCACTTGGATGACGTCTTCAGTGTTACTCTAGCGCCACCAGCAGGTCATAGTTATCAAGTATAGAAAAATAACATGTTAGTCCACATGCTCTCCCACCATGCATTTACCTTTTCTGTTTTGCCCATTCCTCCTTCCTCCCTTCACTGAGTCTTACTCCTTCTCATCCATTCATTCTTACTCTCTCACTCACTCACTCTTTCTCTCTCTCCACGTCACTATCTTTCACATTGGCCTTCTTCCTCTCTCACCCTCGGTCTGTCTGTCTGTCTACAGCAGCTGGCTCCTGTCTGTTTGTGCCTCTAGGTTACCGGTGATGTAATCAAAGAGGACGAAGCCATAGGCTGGCTCTGACATTAGCTGACACCAATCAGAAGAAGAGAGAGAGGGAGAAGGACAGGAAGAAAAGTAAAACAGGGAAGAGAAGGCAAGAAGCAAGTCAAAAAAGCTAAAGGGAGCTACAGCAAATCTTGATGTAGCCGTTCTAATCAGACCAAACACCTGCATTGATTTGTATTTCTACAATCTAACACACTTGTTTTCTGTTTGAATTTCCAATGGTTATACTGATACAATAGGTTTTGGGGAATAACTGACAGAAATCTTACCCTGTAGTTGACTTTCTGTAGGACCTGCTGTGGATCACTCTCCAGAATCACCCTGGCAACAGGAAAAACAACCAATAAGGGTAGAGTTCTGTATAAGCAGGACTGGGATTGCTTATGGGATCATGGCATTTTACATACTAAACATTTTTTTATTTTAATAATAGAAATACCTATCATCATTTTGCCTATAAATATCAGGCAAAATGATCAAAAGGAACTCATATTGACTATTCTAGTTGGATAAACTTTTCTTTCTCTCACCCCCCATCAATGATTTCATCCACAACAAGAAACACTCCTTCCATGTTTTCCAATAAACACCTCCGCTCCACATTTTTCCTGCAGGATAAATAAAAAAATTACACGCGTCATTAGACACGTTACTTAGGATCTCATATGATCATCATCATTTTAAGTTAAAGTTTTTATTCCTCTAACTTAAGTAACTTAAAGTATTCACATTTCTGGCTTTTTAAAAACCCATAATTGCTTTATTTTTATTTTTTGCCCTCACAATAGCTCAATCTCTCCTTAGTCTCAGTTACTCACACACTGCATTACTATTGCATTGGTTCCCATAGTAACCATACCCATCATTGTTTGACTAATGTTGCAATAAACAGTGAGGGACTCTGATATGAGCTTTAACAGGTTAAAATGAAAAAGGAGTACTATTTGTCATTTAGTTTAATTTATTTATTAAATATAATTATTTATATTTCACATTATTTATTATAACACTTTGATGCTACTGAGGCTACATGGAGGACAAAAGCTCTAATTCATTTGCATGAAGAAAAGTCTGAAAAAGAAGATTGTGAATTTCTCTATTTGGGCTCTGATTACCTCTGTATTGTTCTAAACATCATTACAAAATATCAATGAAACCACTCACTTATGCAGTTTTTGTTTTTTCTTGAAAACAAAAAACTTTTTTTTGAAGACGGTACCTGAGGATGTGACTGGTGGAGTCAAACAGGCAGTTAAGTACTGACATCAGCATGAGCTACCAAGAAAAAGAAAAGTCAGTATATGAGATACAAAGATATAAATCAATGCAAATTGATGTTAAAGCAGAATCAATTAGATTTCATGGCCTAAATAAGCTAAATATTGCACATTCAACATATACCAGCTTAGCAAAGTATATAGGTCAGAGGTGTCGAACTCCAGGCCTCGAGGGCCGGTGTCCTGCAGGTTTTAGATCTCAATCTGGGTCAACACACCTGAATCAAATGATTAGTTCATTATCAGGCTTCTGGAAAACTTCAAGACATGTTGAGGAGGTCATTTAGCCATTTAACCTGCAGGATACCGGCCCTCGAGCCCTGGATTTCGACACCTGTGATATCGGTGAATATGCTGCTCATGAGAAGTGTTCTTTTATTAATCATTATAGGTTTAAAACTTTCCAACCAAGCTGTAACCCAAAATAATCTCCACACAACTGCAACATATAGAACAATCCCTGAAAATAGCTTTAAAAAATCCATAAATCCCACAGGCTGTACAAATGAAAGAGACTGTAGCTAACTGAACCTTTATGGTAAATGTTACTGCCCTGAAGCACCTCAATTTGAAGAGCAATTACTAGACTAATTAAGTAGATTTCATGGAGTATCTTATTTTTCCTTGAAAATAATCTTTAGCATTTTACAATAGAAATCATTATTATGTGAAGGTATCGCCAAGTTTTCAATTGTAGTGTATAAACACACAACTTTTTCCAGGTTTTTTTCCGTCTTTACTTTTTTTTTTTTGCATTGCACCAAAGAGTATTTATAGAAACACATAAATATTATATTTATGTATTTCTATAATACATAATACAATAAAATATATTGTATTTTGTCTACAATATATTGTAGACAAAATACAATATATTTTATAGTATTATTTTATATTATATAGTAATATTAATATAATATAATATTAATATAATATAATATATAATATAATATATAATATAATATTAATATATATGTAATATTATAATATGTATAATATAATATAATATTTTATAGTCTTCTAGAAATTTGGACAATTGACTTCATTTGATTAACTTTAAGGAGTATTTTACTTCTAACACTGAATTATTAAAGTTCAAATAACCCCCAACAACGTTCTAACAGAGCAAAGAAAACCCCAGCACTGTCTTTGTTTCTTATATTCCTAAAATGTTCATTCTTACTTTGGCTCAGTGTCCAGTGGACATGCTGACCTATTCAAGGTTTTTTGTTTTTTGCTTTCTTTGCCTGTTTGTCTTAATGTCAGTGAAACATTAATCTGACTCTGAGAATGCTGCATAAGAAATGCAACCTTTCTGTGACACCAGAGCAGGCAACTGAATTTAGAAACAACAAGTAATTACCTTTAAACTGTCTTGTGTGCCTACAGCTGAGAATTCCATAAAAAAATATTGATATGAGCCTAACTCTTGTTAAGAGGTTACTACTGTAACTTATGTGATTTGTGTGAAAAATAATATTGGATGAATTTGTTGTTTAAGAGCTGAGAAGAAACAAGAAACCGTCTGGTGACATGGAACACATGCCATTCTGCCTTCAGAATACAAAGCAGAATAAAATTTAAAAAAATAAATAAAAAAATAAATAAAAAAATAAAAGCACGCTTATGTGAGTAAACATTTGAACAAAAATGACTGAGCTCCTTTTAAAACATATGCAGATAAACTTGACGTAACATATTCACAATGAATTTTAATTTTATTACTGCAGATGTACTTTATTGGCAGACAAAATTTAATTCACCTCATTTTCCTGAGCACTTCCCACAACGTAGAAGAAAAGATCTATACTGCTCTTGTACACGATGGTCATGCCTTCCAGAAAAGCTATTTCATCTAGATAGAGAATGAGACGTGACAGGGTTAGCATAAGCATGACTTTATTAATTTGCTTCTATATAGAAGTGTAAAATAAAGTTTATTCAGTGACACAACTGCCAAATATATAGTGACAGGCAAGCAAAGGGGTGAGAGGGAAAGAAGGCAGAGACGAGTGACAGAAAAGCAATTAGACAGAAACTTGATATAAAGAGAGGAAGGAGATGAGTCGGAGAAACAAATGATACAAATGAATGTTGGGAAGGAGTGGAACTGATAGATAAAACATAAAAGGGGAGAAGAAAGACAAAGCAGAAGTGGAGAAAATAAGGAATGAAGATTAGGACAAAAGGAGAGATAATGGCAACGTGTTAAAGAGGCCAGGGGTAGAGACTCAGGTATCAGTTGGGTGAAACTTGGAATCCTACAAAAAAGCTTATGGGTAGGTCAGGTTTTTCATCCAAATGAATGAAAACCCAAAAGTTTTACAAGGGTAATACCAACTACAGCGTTCTGCCACAAATAATGGTCTAGCATGGTTTGGCGGGTGGAAACCAGGTCAATGTAAAAAGTGATTTAGGTTACAAGTGACAAGAGAGTGTGTAACAGTCTGGACACTGGAGACGTCTGTGAACATTCAGCACAATACAAAGGGAGGGAGCGACGGGTGGGGGTGGGGGCGCATGCATCACACACCAGAACAGATCTACATAAAACAGAAGAGAGTGGAACTTACTGTCTGCTTTGTGTGTCTTGTTAAAAACATTCCTTTCAAAGGTTTTCTGCTCCTTCATGGAGGGGTAAAGCTCTGGGTCATAGTACTAAAACAGGAACTTTTATGAGTGACTCAGTTTACTTACATAGTGCGTTGCTAATAAATTCTAAACTTGATAGTTAAACTTTACCAGTTAGTATTTACTGTTACAAACAATGAAATCAACTCAATCAAATGCACCCCTAACCCACACAAACATATCAGCGGCATCCTTTGCACTCACTGTTAGTTACTTTAATCAAGTTGAAGCTGAGAAATCTTTTCTCAGGTTTATCTACTTCGGCCATAGCCACTTATTATTTCTGACTGTAGGTAGACGACTCAGCTGGTGATAATCAGGGCAGTCGTTATTTGTGAATCAGTCACTGAAAACTCAGATTTTGTTTTGTTTGGAAATTTCCAAGCTAGTTGGTAAGCTAACTGACTGGTTTCATATTTACTCTACAGACATCGCTTGTCCTATTTTCTGTCTTCGCTTTTCATTCACCCCCCCCCCCCCACACACACACACACACACAGCAGGTGACTGTCTCTCACTGATCCTGGTCCTGATTGAGGTGCTTTGAAGAAAGGACGTTCTTCTACCCTACTCTCACTAAGTGCTGCTCTTAATCATCAGAGGTCTCTTTCTAATATTGTACAGCAATAATTATTTGGAACAGTTCTGAAATAAACATTGCAGATGTATAAGACAACAATAAGGCTGATCAAGGCACATCTTAACAAATATATTAATGTGTTCCTCAAAATACTGTTTACATTTTCTACAAGAAAAAAGTACAAAAAATTCAGATACAGGGCTTTGAAGTAAATTTAAATTACCCTCAGTAGTAAATGGTTATTGTTTATTGTGCAATGTAAATTTCATGTTTAAGTCATATAAAACTTATGTCCCATATTGTGACTTATTCATGAAAGTACTCCCTTTCATATTTTTGTCATACAAAACAAAGTTTATATTAAAGTGCTTCCATTTTTTCCCTTGTGTAAAGACCACATTGAACTCACCTTTGACAAAAGTCTGTTTCCATCATTGTCGAGAATAAAAACTGCTTTAACTGTGTAGAGGGACGGTTCCTGCAGCGATAAACAGAAAGAACATTGAAAATATTTTAGCTTCGCTGAGTCATCTTGGGGAAACATCTTGAACATAATAGCATAGCTTCAGTCACATCTGTTCCTCTCATACCTGGATAACACTTAAAAGAGCATTGCAGCAGCAGCCTCTTTTAAATACTCTCTCATCTACTTACACACACTGAAGCTGCCCAGTCCAACCAGTTTCTACAATTTATGCTGCAGTTTATTCAGTGTTTTAATCTTTGTTGTTTATCCTGGTTTGTTTTACAGTTTTCCAGTTCTGGGAATTATCACATATTTCTACTTAATACATTTTCCATTCTCCTGCATCCACATCTAGACAGCTATCTGTCCATCCCTGCGATGATTTTTCAGACCCGGGACAAAGTTCTGTTATGCACTGACTAGCACAGATTCACAGTCAGAGTGTATCACAGAACTTAGACCAGACACTTAGCTCATCCAAAGTCCAGTATTCCAGGCTCACATAACCAGAGTCCTAAAGCTGTAGATGGCTCAGTCTATCCTTCATTTGATCAAACGTGTTTCTTGTTATGTTGATGCTGACTGAACTTTAAGTGATGAGTAAACATACACGGACATACTCCAACATACTGTAGTTATAGCATATAGCATTTGTAGGTAAACACTACATAACCAATGACAAGTACTGCAAGTCTTTTACTTTAATTTGTCATGCAACGAGGTCATTCTTAATACTATTTTTTACTCCTTTCTTTTCCTTTCTCCATACACCCTGGAAGCAGGTGAAGATGCAGCAGAAATACCTACTCTTAACAACATTCTGATTAGCAAAGTGCACGTGAGGTGTATGCTGACAACTGACTGAAGGAAAGCTAGCAGCTAGCTCAAGTCACAAGGCAAGGCCATAAAAATAAAGACTATTATTTGCTACCAAGTGCAGAAGGAGTTCTCAATATTTTTCCAGGAAACCAGAAACTCTAAAGTATAAAAAGAATATCTCTGATCATGGAGTGTAGGTTATGTCAACCTATAGCCCAATACATATTATATTAAAAAATGTTACATCAAATAGTTTTCATTGGGTCTTCAGAACATGTTTTAGCCGGTAAAGATGCCACTGAATTATGAATTAGTTACTAGGAGACAAATGTACCACTGTCCAATTAAACAAATATGAGTTTCAGGCATGAGAACAGATCCTATATGCTTATGTCTCTGTTCTTAGCTAGTTTGCTAATGGCTACAAGCACGAGTACATTCAGCAGTCACCTAGTTAGTAAGTTTTATTAAGTGCTGAAGGGTCCAGGTGCAATATGTCAGCCATTATTAAGTATTGTGCAGTCTATGTTTAGATAAACAGCAAACTTAAACTCATTAACAGATATCAAGCTGAAGAATCATATTTTGGAAAGAGATTTGAATACTGAAACTTCTGGTGCAATCTGCCTCTGACCCTGTCTTTCATATCCACATTGCATAACATTATGATCACTGACTGGTGATATGAATAACACTGATTAACTCTTCATCATGGCCTCTGTTCCACCAGAGAGTCTGGCAAGGGCCAAATTGTGGTGGCTAGATGACTGTCAGAGCATCTCCAATACTGCAGCTCTTTCTTGGATGTTCCCAGTGTATAGTTTTCAATATGTATCAAAAGTAGGGATGGGTATCGAAAACCGGTTCTTGTTGAGAACCGGTTCCCACTGTTTCAATTCCTTGGAATTGTTTGCCATTTTTGCAAACGATTCCCTTATCGATTCCAGTCGCCCCGAATGACGTCACCACGTTGCGGAGCGTCATTTACCTGGCAGGAAACGGCGCCTAAGAGGCTTAAACGCTCAAAAGTTTGGTTATACTTTATGAGAACGGATGACAACAGGGCAACTTGCAATACTTGCAAAGTAGATATTTCATTTGAGGGAGGAAACACTGCGAATATGCAAAAGCATTTGCTCACAAAACACGCGATGACCTTAAATGAATGTCGTGATTTTAATTCCGCTCCGGACTCGTGAATCTCAACCCAGCAGCAGCGGTAACGTTTGCACGTCTTCTCCCGTTAATGCGGCAGGTAAATAATCAACTAACAGTGCATATTATGTTAGCGCGATCCGCCTTATTACAAAACCTGCTATTACTGTGCATTTAGTGACCATGATGAGACAGAGTCTGGCTGGCTCAGATGCTGGCAGTTCTCGCTGCAGTCTACCGGTAGCGTCTCCTTTCAGGCCAGGATAGACGAATGTGACTAAGTTTGAGCAGTGACTAAGTTTGTGGTAAAAGGCTTGCACCCATTTGCCACAGCAGATGCCCCGATTTTCGGTAAGTGAATGTATTTAATTGTAGGCAGGGACATTACTGGATATTCTTGTGTAATTGCTACAGAATAATTTATGTTATACTTTGTTATTCCTACAGAAGAATATTTATTTTATTATTTTACAGTTTTTTTTCCCCGGGGACCCTGTGACACCCCATTGAAGAGCCATAGGCTGGATCTCTTAAGATCTCACTGTTGGGTTTGTAAGGCCATGCTACTCCTAAATTTCTATCTTGTTCAAAGGGAAGATATAAAACAAAGTTCTAAGCTAATTGACTTTAGTGGTCTCCTTTTTTTAAAAAGAATCAATAAGAGAATTGATAAAGAATCGAATCGTTAAACAGAATCGAAAATGGAATCGGAATCGTGAAAATCTTATCAATACCCATCCCTAATCAAAAGTGGTCCAAGGAAGGAACAGTGGTGAACCAACGTCATGGGTGGCCAAGGCTCATTGATGCACATGGGGAATGAAGGCTGGTCTGTGTGGTCGGATTCAAGAGACAAGCTGTTGTAGCTCAAACTGCTGAAAAATGTAATGCAGATTCCGATAGAAAGGTTTCAGAATACACAGTTGGAGCATCATGGCCGCAGAACACTCAGGATGCCATGCTGACCCCTATTCACCGTGGAATGTGGCAACAATTGGAATGTGAATATCAGAATTGGACCTTTGAGCGATGGATGAAGGTAGCTTGGTCTGCCAAATCTTTGAATTTTTTTCACATCAAGTGGATGGCATGTATGTCACTTACCTGAAGAACACCTGGAACCAAGATGCACTATGGGAAGAAGACAAGCTGGCAAAGGCAGTGTGATGCTTTGTTCAATGTTCTATTGGGTTCTGCCATTCATGTGGATGTTACTTTGACAAATACTGTCTCCCTAAGTATCCGGTCTTTAAGTGATGACGTATCAACCCTGCTTCTGGGTCCAAACTACTCTGCGTTTATTAAGGCTGTTGTGTTTTTAACATGTTTTAATGTTTTGTATCTTGTTCTATTTAATCTGAACAAGCCCCTAAAAAAAGGCAGTGATCACTGTCAGCCTCTGTTTTTATTACCACTATACATTTTAAAGCTCAGTTTTTAAAACCTTATGATGTAACTACAGCCCAGCCCATGCAACAGTAAATTAATGACTAACCTCGTATTGTGGATGGGTTATCTCAGTTCTCCTGACTGAAGTTTGGTCCATTTACAGCATCTTGCCATGCGATTGCATGGTAGGAACACAATTTGCAAAATAAAGGATATTTTTAGCTGATGCTGTAATAAAGGAAATGCTAAATGTGGCTCATTTTAAAGTCAAACATTGATTTTAATTTAAAAAATGAACTGTACTTTATCAATGACCTCTTTGCTGTTTGGTACGGAGCCCCTCTGATGACATGGTCCAAAATATAAATAAATTGTGGCCACAAAATACTACTTCGTGCCCTTGAAATAGTATAACGTGCCCACGAAATACTTATTTGTGGCCACAAAATACTATTTCGAGGGCACGAAATAGGTATAACGCACGCACGAAATGCTAATTTGTGGGCACGAATTGAGTATAACGTGGCAACGAATTATGCGTTTGTGGCAACAAAATAGATAACGTGCGCACATCATATTGATACAATTCCTGGACAGCTGTGTAGAGACATAAGCATAAGAGTAGGCTAAACCTATACACCATGGACAGAGACAGTATGATTGAGTTTTATTTTAGGCTGGGAATGAGCTACAAATGCATTTTGAAAATCCTGGCATTGCAAGGAACCATTATTACGGAGAGACATTTAAACAGGATATTAAGATAAGATAACCTTTATTAGTCCCACACGTGGGAAATTTGTTTTGTCACAGCAGGAAGTGGACAGTGCAAAAGTTATATAGCAATTATTATTATTGAGAGCCCAGTTGCTTTACAGACGTAAGTACGACCTGGACGCCGGGATAGATTTTATTGCCAACCAACTGCAAGGGCCTGGGAAGGATCACGGTTATCGGTCAAGTGTTTTGTGCCCACAAATTAGCATTTCGTGCGCACGTTATACCCATTTTGTGCCCACGAAATAGTATTTTGTGGCCACAATTTATTTATTTTTTGGACCATGTCATCAGAGGGGCTCCGTAGTTTGGTGATCTATTATGTTTCTTTTTTGCTGAAGGGTTGTCGGATGTTCAATACTGATTATAAATTTTACCCCTGTGGCTGATACTTTTATTGTCCTCTTAATTTAATTGTTCTGGTACACTGTTATAATGTTAAACTTTTGAAAATATTTTGTGGCTCATCTACACCTTTTGGACTACAATGTCAGTCTCAAATCTCTGAGATCAGTTTTGAGCTGCAAAACTTGCGTTTTGTGTGGAAGCACAGTTAGCATGAACAAATAAACGGGGTTTAGTGATTTATCATTGTAATAGATTAGTCTCCTCTTGCTAACCACCTTGGCCAACATGTTGAGAAGATAACATGAGTTATTAATAACTCCTTTAGTACATTGACAAGCAAAGCTCTAATGATGATGGAGATGGAGAAGCAACAGCAGCTCTCACCATGTCTGGGCCAGTAAATTGGGCTAGCTAACCAAGTACAGACTTAGCTGGTTTAGCATCTATGTGAAATGAATTTGTTGGCTGAATATTTCACTTGACCTTTTTTTTAATTAATATTTTTAATCCCCTGTGTAGATATTGAGAGTTAACCATGTCCCCCAGTGTTTTAAATGTGCAACTTATAGTGGGGGTTTTTTTCTGAAGGATCAGTTGTTTTAAATGACTCCACTTAATAACAGTGATCCAAAAGAAAAGAACCAGAAAAGGCCAGATTAAAAACAGATCATGTAAATGTAACTTTAATTTCACAGACATGCAATAGTAAATAGGGGGTGTAACCCTATTATTAAGATGCAAATGCATGAGAAAGGAGCAAGACACATACAAGCAAGAAGGGGCAGAGATGAAACCAGGGAGGCAGGAAAAAGAAAGAATGAGTCTGAGAAAGACGCATAATCAAAAATCTCAACGGAAGTGAAAGAGCAAGATGGTGAGAAGAAGTAAGAGAAAAGTAAAAGAATTACTCAGATAATTTACATTAGCTAGACGTAAATCAAATTATACAGCTGGCATTGTAAGAATCATACGCTGACGATGCAGTTCTGAGTATTATCAGAATAATGTACTTATATTACTTTATTTAGGATGTCAATTTAGAATTGTAGTTACAGTTACATTTATCCAAAAGTATTTGGATAAATATCCATCAGTGCATGGATGGGGATGCAGTAGGCCAACATCTATACCAGTAACATTTGGGCAGTAACCAGTGGCATCTGTAGTATTTTAAAGAGTTGCATTTTTACATGACCTACCTTATACACGAGATACATGTTTTTATATTTGACTTTTGCTATTACTTTTCCATTGCTCACTTTTAGTTGTAAATCAGCCAGTTAATTGTAGAAGATTCTTACTTTAAACATCAATATCAATATAAACCACGATCTCTGAACATTTAGCCAGTGGAAAATGGTTGTAACACAACTAAAAATAGTACACTGATATCAATAAACACATTATCCCTGCTTTCTGTCCTATATATGAATGTATTCCTCTTATAAACATGTAAGCAGCAATTTGGTGCTGTGGCTGTTCCATCCAATTTAGAGCTGAAAGAAAGGAATGGAAAATGTGAATCTTTCACTTAGATTAAGTTACTTTGTTGTAGTACACATGGTGATTACTTGAGTAGCAAAGCCACAATGTAAAAATACTCAACACTCACAGACTACTTACACAGAAACTACTGACTAGAAAAGTGTAAATAGATAAGTATATTGAAAGTAACAGCCCTTATATTATATGATATTCATTCATTATCAAGTAGATTTCTCCTGTTATAGATATTCGAGTTGGGGCTGTTGGGACAATAAAGGATTTTGTATGTAAAAAATGCCAAAGTTCTACAGTAACATGCAGTAAAATGCAAAGTTTCTTTAAAATACTTTAGTAAAATTACATAAGAAAGCTACTTTTTGCCTTTGCTGCATATTGTTCAACAATATATAACAAAGCAAAACATTGTGTAGGAGTATCACTAGTTTTGTATGCAAAATGATGCAATTTACGGTCCTTTATAAGGAAAACGATGATAAGCAGGCTAAGATCATACTTTTAAGAGCCGAGAAAGAGTAAACCAAGAAGAAAGAATTAGGACAGATAGAGGTATTCTGGAGAAGCACGGATGAGAGAGAAAGAGAAACTTACACTCACACACGCAGAGAGAGAGAGAGAGGGCGAGAGGGAGTGAATAAATGGTGCGCAGGGCAAAAGAGGAGCGAGCGAGCGAGAGAGAGAACAGTGGACGTGGCACCTGCTCTGGTCTACACGTCAGTCCACATATGCTCAACACACGCAGGCATTTAAATACGCAGACCGGCTTTAACCATACCGCTTGTTCCATTAAACACTACAGTGTCCGCTTTACACGCGTGATCCGTGCAGGAACCGAAGCTTTGCTTGATTACCGTGTAGCGCCATCCTGTTGCGCTCCACGCTGGACTCTGTGTGGATAAGTGTGTAACAGCTGTGGGTCAGCCGCTCCACGGTAATGGAATTTACTTCACAACGTAAGAAGTTGTCGCGCTGTCAGCACCATCAGCAATAATATTTGTACATATGACATACACATAGAAAGAAAAAGTGTGACTTTAGCTTCGTGACAGTTACCAGGCCTGCGTGTCCACAGTCAGCTCCAGTCCGAGTCCACTAGCATTAACTTAAAAATAAAAGCTGTTTCTGCTTTATGGACAATCTGCACCCAAGCCCCCCTCCCAGCCTCCCTCCCGCCTGTCTACCACCCCCCTTCTTGCCGAACACCTTAACTGCTATAGTGCAACAAATGTCCCGCACACTGCTAACCAAAATATATAAACCGCCGAGCACATTAATATCCCATCCACCTGGAAATGAAAGAACACTGGTTCCCGTTCTAGTTGGTGAAACGGCGGAGAGGCTCACCGGAGACGTGGAATCCATTGCTGCTGCTGCTGCCGTCGCTCCGCTCGCTCGGTGTGTTGACGTGGACAGCTCTGAGCTGTCACGCCGAGATCAGCGCTTTTATTTTTTTTCTTTCTCTTCTTTACGGAGCCGCCCGGGCGCGCTCACGCGCTCGCAGCAGCCAACCGAATAGAACCATAGGAGTGAAGCGCGATCCCGACGCTTCGCCCTCCTCCCACTTCTTGTCTGTCTGAGCCTTTCACGATAAAAGTCGAGATGCTCTTAAGGAGTCTACTCTGGATAAGAGCAGTTCATGTGCCACATGTAGCAGGCGGAAGTCAAACACACCACCCCGCACATGCTAGTTCGATCCACATCTACAGTAAAATCATTCCTTGATCCAGTTATTTACTGCAATACTTTTCCTAATCCTAGTGTGGTGATGTCACGAATATTCCACGGGGGGGGGGGGGGGGGATTGGTGGAAAGTATTTTTAGATCTTAACAAGTTAGATGTGGAAACTGTTCTTTGTGCATTTCTGCTATGATGTAGAAATATAATGACAGCTGACTGGTGAATTTGGAAAAGCAAACATTGTATTTTTACAGTGTAAGAAAATCACAGTCAAGGCTTTACATGTTCCGCTCTCCCTGTAAAATGAGAAAGATCACAAATAAAAACACTGTAAACCTTTTATAGAGGTAATTGGTTATTCTTTTGTGTTCTATTAGAAAAACGCATTCATTACTAAAATCAAATTCTTTGTTTGAATGATTCAGCTGAAATGTGAAGTGCACTGATCATGTTAAGTGGGGGTAGGTGATTATATTAAATACTGTCAAATCTATACGGTAGTCAAACCTCTCTCATATAGTGCTATGTACCCAGATCTTACCTGCAGAGACATCTCAACCTTAGGATCCTGCAGTGCATATAGCCATAGTCACTTCATTTGCATCCCACCAGCCTATACTGTTCACAAGCTCATGCCTTTGTTGTCACCACTGTGTTGCTGTCTCTTGTTTGATCCCCCATACTTTTGCAGATTTGGTCAAATAACCCCATGTAGGTTCTACATTTCTTTTTTTGTCAATGACATAAAAATGCAACAAGTGTTTGTTATTGTGGATTATGTAAGGACTGATTTTTACAGAAATCTGGTACTTTGTAACCTGCTGTATTTCTCCATAAAAGTAGCTATTATGTCTAGTAGCTGTGCTAATGTTGCTATCAATACCTGTATTGCAGAGATTCGAGGATTCAACCTCTAAATGCTCAAAATATGCATGATTTTCATTCCTGACACTTATCTGCACATTAGAATAAAAATAAATACAGAGCGTGAAGAATGAATATCCACACAGATTGTCAGTTGACCTGATATTGGCTGCTTCTGTGCTTGCCCCAAATATCTATTTTATGTTCTGTAGAAGACAAATGTCCTGTACATGACATTTTATGCAACTTTAACTTCCCAAATCTATCCCAGCTGACGTTGTTCACTCTGGACTGGCTTCCAGTCTGCTGCAGGAAAGTTTTGTTGTTTTATTTATTTATTTGTTTAAGATTCAATTAATCTGTGCATTATTCTTCATAACCAAGCAAAATAAAAAATTACTAACTAAAAGAAATAATGGTATGGAGCACAAAGTATAGCATTTGAATCAAGAATATAGTGATGCAGAAGTAGAGTAAGATACAGAAAAAATATATAGAAAAAGCACACTGAAACTGTACTTCAATAAAGTACTTTTTGGAAAAGTTACTACCACTAGTCCTATCCATGTTCTCATTCAACTGCATTGGGTAGTGGGGGTGGCAATGTCACTGTGGACAAGGTCTGGGTGCTGTCCAGTAAAGGAAATTTTCACTGGTAGAGAACATGGTGGGGAATGTGACTGTATCTAACTGAAGATGGTGAAGCAGCAACCCTGAGGTGATGAAGGCAGACCCATCATTTGAAGTAGTGGTCACACATTCTGTAGCCCTCCACTGCAACCCTAAGGAGATCCTGAGACAGCTGGAAGGAGCTAAGCAGGATGGACGGAGGACCATAAGAGGGTCGCAGAATACTCACAGCAGGATGTAATCTTAGACCTAAATCGGTCACTGGTGACCTGGTAGATGTGAAGAGGTTAAGCAAGCTGTACAATTAACGGCACCGCACAACACACTAAAATAAATAAATAGATATATAAAAAAAGTCCAAATTTGACACAAAAACAATCACATTTGATGAACATACAAAACAAAGGAAGAACAACCCAAAGAGCCATTTCAACAGTTATGTCTTAGTTTTTGCACATTGATACATGAATGTTTTAAATAAAAGGCGATTACTGGCACAGCACTTTGTCTGTTATGACTGGCTTTGAAGAATTACGAGCTTTTTTCGTGATGGCTTGCAGCACAATGCTTCCTTCAGAATGCCATGAAAAGAATAAAGATTATGCTCTCCTCCTCTGCATTTATCACGCTTTGTAAAGAGTGATAAATGCAAAGATATGAATTACTCCAACCATATCTCAAATTCATTTCTGGTCTAGAGTGATCAGTATGTATGAGCAAGGTATGTAAGTATACTGTTTCATATCCACCTCCCACAGAGGTCTCACTTTGTAAAATGTCATAGCTTGTGGTCAGTTTTTCAGCTGCCTCAGCCAGCAAATCTCACTATCAATGACAAAGGTCTGACAAAGGTCTCTCCTGGAAATTTAAAACAACAAAGAATAGAATATCTGTAAAATTGTTGTGGTTAATTTGTACTGGATCAAATTTGGTTTGATCCAGTGGGACTATTTATTTGGAAAGGTTTGAAAGAATTAGATGCTGGTTGAGAGATGAAACACTAGTATAAAATTAATTGTAACGGCATTAATGAAAGAGAGAAAATTGTGTTTTCAGATTAATGATGAGGCAGAACCATAAAGCGCTTTGAGGGCTCAGATATAGAAAAGCGCTGTATAAGAACCAGTCCATTTACCATTTACCATATTATTGTTGATATGTGGAACTATCTAAATCCTCTGTCCAAAAGGTATCATTCAAAGAAATCATAGGACGTATCCAGAGGTTTGTACCTTGAAGTCAAATAATTATCACTTGTTAGTATTTTTGAAGACAACACCTGGAGGGACAGAAACATTTTATTTTACGGTACATCTATTTCATAAGTTTAGTTTTACAAATTAAGATTGAAAACATGAATAGGTAACCCCAAAACCATTCCCTTCTTCTGAATACTCAAATTTATTTTTATAGTTTCAGTAACTATATAAAATTGAGAAAACAAAATAAAAATATTAAATAGATTAAATCACAAAGCAACTATGGGTGCCTTTCAAAAAAAAAACAACTTTTTTTCCTGTGCCACGCGTGGACTCTGTGTAATATAATCGATTTTACTGAATACAGTCGAAACTAGGTGCTAATTGATAAAAATGGCAAACGTGGCAGTTTAACTAATGTAAAACATTTTAACATCCTAAAATATGCTCCACTTATTGACTGAGTACAAAACACAACGGGCTACAAGTGAGTGGTAATAAGAGGTATTACTATTAGTAAGGATACTTCAGTGTTCCCAAACTACTGCGTGGACGAGCGCGCATTCTCGCTATTAGGGATTGCGCGCTCGAGCCAGTTCGGCTCTGGAGCGTTCTTCCCCATTTCTTCGTCCCCCGTTGCACTCTGGGAAAGCTCGTGTATTTATCGCTTAGAAAAGATGGCAGGCGTGCAGCCGCCACCCCTCCGGAGTCTGGATGATTTCCTCCTGTGTTCGACCCGGTTCGCCACGCCAGATGTGCGTAACTTGGACCGCTGGAATAACCGCATCATTAACAACCTGCTTTACTACCAGAGCAATTATTTCCTGTGCGTGCTTGGCTTCCTGCTCATAGTGGGGTAGGTTTCGTTGTTCTGACGTGGTCAGCACCCCCCTCTCACACTGACCATTCTCTCTCTCATTCTAGTAAGCAGCAAAGTTTATGAATTTGCAGGGTTGTGCTGAACTCCTTTTAGTGACTTGCATTTCAGCAACAGCCAAAACGAACAGGCTCCATGACCATGACATCGTCTCTTGGCCATACAGTTTCACACACGAGAGCGAGACACAGATTTGGAGTAATGAACATCTTAGTCAGATCTGCCAACCTCCATTTCTCGTGGGAATGGAAGAAGGCAGCTGATCTCAACGATCTGTTACAGCACGTTAAAGGAAATGCCACACAGTCCGAGGACTAACATATTTCCTTCCAGTTCTATCCTTAAACCCAAAATTTGAGGTTGTGCACCAAGAGTGTGTGTTGTTTTGTTTGTTTTGTTTGTTTTTATAGAGTAGCAAATTGGGAACAAACAAGTTTTAGAGACCGGACAGTGAGCTCATAGGAAGGATGAAAAGCGTATTAGAAATAAACATCAAACCAAACAACCTCCACATTGGTTCAAGTTTAATTACTTTAATTGTGGACAGACCTCCTGCCTCCATAAACGTGCACTAGGAGAATCTTCTGGACCACACTGAACCAAAAGATTCAAATGCAAGTTGTAACTTTAAGGAGTGGAGCAGATGACTTGGAGGCATATCATCCAGTTTCAATTTGACTAATCAAGATCATCTTCTTATGTGACAAGTACATAAGGTGATGAAAGAAGTTTGTAGTAGTTTCTCTTCTGGCACAATATGGCTTGCTGGTATGCACCACAATTTAGATTATTTACACTGAATGTAAGAAAAGCACTGTTTGTGTTTTTGTTTTTTTTTTCCTCAAGAAACTCAAATTACTTTCTTTAGGACATTGAATGCACACACTGTTCATCTGCTGTAGACAGTTTTTCAGACCCACGTTTTTGTTGAACTTTGAATTTAGTTTCCAACAGGACTGCTAACATATTCAATGAATTCATGTAGAGTTACTTTATATAGTACACTTAGTAATATCCAAAGTCTGTATATGACAATAACATAGAGAGTGAATCAGGACAACGTTCATTACAGTTAGTCCAAATAACAAAGGCAGACGACAGATCAGGGGTCTGTACCAGAAAGCAGGATCACTGACCAGTTTCTTGGTCTGAGTGAACGGGGTTTAAGCAGCTGATTTCTCAGTGACTGGCAGAACCAACAGAGAATCTCTCAGTAATACTTGTTTTTTCCTTATTAAGCATTAAGCTCCTAGGACCTGGCGTCCACATATGTGGACATCACATTTTGGGTTGTCTGGACCAAAATACTAAATTTTGCTCTACAAGGACCTGATATCCACTTACGAGGATATTATACTGCCACTGTTCTATCGAAATTTAAAACTAATTTCTTCATATGTGGATGTCATTTTTTTCAGAACCAAAAATCAGGTAAAAAAAAAAATCACGTAATTCTTTATTTTTACAGTCATCAGGTCCCAATCAGCCCAAATAGCAAAGAGAAATTGAAAATGCATGACATGAAAGAGTTCGGGTCTTTGGAGGTCAAGATGCTAGTCTCATTATGTATATCCATTACTTACAGTTATTCCTGTCTCCTCTCAGGTATTTCGAGCCCTTCCAGCTTTTCACTGGCATGACGGTGGTCACCTTGTTGTTCACTGGCTTTGTCTGGGCTGCAGAGAACCAAGCTCCTATTCGCCGTTTCCGTAGAAACCACCCAACAGTCTCTATGTTGGCCATTCTTGTGGCTAGCTACCTCTTCATATCAGTGCTGGGAGGAGTGGCCGTATTTCTGTTTGGGATAGCCTTCCCTATATTCAGTAAGACAGAAAAATACACACTAAATCGTATGCTGCAAATTTGACCAGATTATGAAAACAAAGTTTGGCTGTTTTGGGAACCTGTGAAGCAGGCATTCTTTTCACAAGTGCATGGGCTTGGTTTTGATAAATCAACATCTCTAAAGACTTTCCAAACCACTGCCATGTGATACATTGGTTTGCTTTATTAGCACTGGAGTCAACACTTGTGAGTTAGTCTGACCGATCAGTAAATTTGTCTTCATTGTTGTTTATCAAGTTGCTTTTTAAAAGACATTTCTGGAGTAGCCAGGCATTAAAGTCCTGATGCATGATGACCAGCTCTACCTACTGAGCCACAGCTAGGTGGTAGAGCAGATAGCATCATAGCCTGCATAACAGCCCCATCTTTACTTCTGTATATGGTGTTTGCCGATCAGTCTTGGTGTTGCAATGTAAAAAACGTTGATGTTTTGACTCTGTCTCTTGCTCATATTTAAATTGAGAGAAGTTATACATATACTGAGTTTTTGTACCTGTGCTTTGATACAAAATAGGATAAATGAGGAGTTGCAGGTGAGCATTCTGGATAAAAAAAAAGAGAGATGAGACATTAAAAGGACACGTTGTAAATTAATGGTTATTCATTATTGGGTTGTACAATTCTCTCATTGCATTAAAGGGAAATAGTATGACGTGTAAAGGCTTCTTGCAGATGACAGCCTCACGTTTCTGTTGGATTCTCCTGAACCACTTATTGCTTTGTCCTTGGGTTTTCATAGCAATTATAACTCAGGCCATAGGTTTGTTTGTTAGGAAGTTAGTTTAAGTTCTAAAATCAAACTTATGAAATTATGCTGTGGGTAGAGCCATCATATTTTTGGGTTGTCGCTCTAGAAAAAGACTTAAAATTCTAGCCAGAACCACAAAGTTATCAACTTTTTTTGCACAAATTTGCAAAAAAGCAGCTTGTTTGGGGAAAACACAGATAAGGTTCAAACATAAATCGAAGCATGAAAAATTATAAATATTATTATAAAATAAAGGCCTTTATTATTAGGTAATGTGTTACAGATAAGAAAATAGCTGCCTGGTCATCCAAAGATAACATGATTGTTTTTTGGTGTCAATATGGACAGCTGCTGAATTTGAGCAGAAGCTAGAAGAAGGAAAGCAAATAGTTTGCAGAACTTGTTGAGGACTTATTGTGTGTCTGAATGCAGTGTGTGTGGGTCTTATTCAAACAAGAAGCAGAAAAGTTCTGTTGGACAGAAAGTCTTGTCTCTCTTCTTTCCAGTGGTTCTCATCCATGCATCAGTGAGGCTCCGCAGTCTGAAGAACAAGCTGGAAAACAAACTCGAAAGCATTGGTTTGAAGAGGACTCCAATGGGAATTCTTTTAGAGGCCTTGGGACAGGAGCAGGAGGCAGGATCCTAAACAGAATGAAGAAGATGATGGTGGACAATTGGGGGGAGAGATGAAGGTGAAGATGTAGGTGGGCGATAGCAGGGAGAGAAAACAGAGCATCACAACATTACCATAGCGAGAGAGGGGGAGTCAGCCAAAAAATGTCAAGTTGTGATTTGGTTTGTTAACTGATCAAAATCAGAAGTAACAGCATGACTGACAGGTGACAGTCTCAGAAGTCAACAGATATGAAGTCATTTCTGGTCTGTCTTTGCACTTTAAGCACATTGTTTTGCAAAGTCTGTCAATTCACTACATGTGAAGTGATGTAACCATGTATTTAGCTTTCTGTGGATGATATTTCCATAGAGCTTGATAAACTCTAAATATTTCTGGAAATTACTTAAAAAGAAAAACACATACACTCTCAAAGTGGCTTATTTATATCCGTCCAGTGTGTAATATCTAGAAAATTTATTTTTACATCAAAATATGTATTTTGAAAAGAAAAAAAAGAAAGAAACAAAACCATGATTTGTGGGTTTTATTCTGTTGTGAGATCTGATGCCACAATTTAATTTTGTCCTCTGCACTCTTCAAATCAACCGTCTGAACCAGAACAAAAACTGTGCTGCATCCTGTCTCACACTGAATACCAAGTAATCCTTTTTATTTCCATATCCTAAAGTATGACAAAGCTTATTCCTAAAAGCTGTCATATGAGATTATTAGCAGAATTCATGTTAAACCAGCCCAGCCTGTTTACTTTGAATAATGAATCTAACCGCCCAAGTATCAATCCAACCATGTTTTCCTCATACAATTACAAATCAATTGTATAATGTTAACTTCAAAAATGTCTTCAAATATATTTTTCCCTGATTTTTAGTACTCTACTGTTTTCAGTTATTTCTTTTCCCCGTTGACATAATAGTATTATTAGTACTAAAAACTAAAACATCTAGGTTGCACAGGCAAAAACCTCAACTTAAGGCTTCGCAGTGGAACTTGTGTATTCAATCAGCGACTTTAGAGTGGCTACTTCCATATTTTATGTCAATTCTTTGGTAGAGCTGAAGTGTAACGTCCAAATAAATCTGACTGTCCTGCCAATACGGGACATTAGAAGTCAAAATTACAAACTATCTATCAATCCATTTGTAACAAGGCAATAAATGTAGTGTAACCTATAAACATTATAGCATTTAAGCTAATATGGTTTTGTGGAAGCAGCAACAGAAATTGACTTTATAAGATGGATATTTTGTATTAATACAACAAGCAGAGCCAAAATCTTGAAACACCCTTGGTATTGTAGTAACCCAACCTGTATTAACCAAATTTTTTATAAGTCAGTTTCCTGTTTTTGGTGCTAAAAATGGGGTTGTGCTACAAGAAAATCTTGGTGTGATATGAAGAATGAGGTCAGGATAAATCTGATTGATTGTAGAAATCTTTGAGGACCAATAAGTGCAGAATAGGTGTATGAAAGAAACAAATTAATATTTAAAAATAATTATTATATCTATTTTCTCAAGAAGAATAAGCTTTACTCACATAGCTCCCCATTACATTCCACATCTTCTTATCACTGGGATTGCCCAGTCTCTCAGTGCTGACAGCTGATTAAACCATTTCAGGAGGAGATCAGTAAAGTAAAATTTTCTTAGAATTTCTTAATAAAGTTTTGTTACCATAAATAAAATGCATTGCCTGCTTTAAGAGCATTTGTGGTAACAGTACACTTTTCTCCTAGCCACACTGATGTGTCTCAGCACAGACTGTCTGAAAATCTTCTTCACTATTTTTCTGGACTGTAGAGAAAATGTTGATAGACTTTAGTGATCTCGCTTGTGACTGAATATATTATTTTAATCCTATTTGTGACTTTTCTTCTGTTCATTTCAATGCAAGTTTGCAAATAATGCTTCAAAAAGGTTCCTCCAGTACTGTTCTCTTTAAACCAGTCATTATGAAGTAAACAATATAAGATTTTGTTTATGTGTGCACATTTTAATGTTTAAAGAACTTGTTACCCTGTTGTATATGTGCCATTACAGATTTGAAAATCTCTGTTAGTACAGGTAAACACAGCAATCGTGATTCTTATAGATCCTGAACAAGTCATGCTTCTGCTAATCTTTTTTTTAACCATCAGCCAACCCTCTTAATGGTTGGTCTGACCCTGCTTCACAACATAACTTTGGACACTTAAATCCGAGCTGCAAGAATGTAAATTGAAAGAAGTTTGTTGAATGACGATAAAAATGTAACAAATCCTGAAGTGTTGCCTTCAAATCAGCTTAATGTTTGAATTGTGTTTCTTGAACAATGTCCTGGAATGTTTATAGCATTTTTTTATAAATAAAAAAGAATGTCAAACTGCAGTTTGTGCTGATTTTCTAGTAAGCAATGCCAAAAATGGAATAAATTCAACTAAATTAATGTGCAAAAAAACATGATATAGAGATTTTCAAAGAACCTTTGGTTTGTCAGAATGATGTACCAAGTAAATATCTTACAGTAAAAGTATGACAGCGAACGCCAGACAGAGGTCACAGTCAACTAGTTGGCAGGTTAGAATACAGAAGAAATTATATCAATCTATCTTACTTCACCAAATGTTATAAAAAGAGGCAGATTTTAACCTAGGTCTGTCCTTACATTGTATCTGTGGCTTTAATGTGCTCGGCTGTGGTTATAGAGCTGACATGACACCCAGGGAAATCACTGTAGCAGTTGTGTGTTTTTGGCCTGTGAGCAGCATCTGAAGGTAGGGAGCATCTACTATGAGGCACTTTGACATTGTATAGGTCAGGGGAAACTCCTTGTTTGCTGCAAGATGATGGAAAACAATGTGATTCACCTTAGAACAGACAGAGATTTATGATCTATATATTTTCTTACTTATGTAATTCTTATTTCTTTGTGCATTTCTGGTGACCCTTCTCGAGAGAGTGAGCACAACCTGAATGCTCAGTTTCAGGTCTGTTTCTTTGCGCTTGTTAACTTTACAGTGTTAATTCTAGACAAACACAGTGGAAATTTTTCGGTGTTAGGGATGTAGCCATATGATATGCTCTGCTGGTGATATTCAAAATATCATATTTAGAAATATGTTAGTAAAATTACTTATTAGTCCCTGTATTCTTATTTTGATTGCTGGGAGAAAGACACAAATCACGAGACCAGCAGCCTGTTCTTATATTTCACATTCACTAATAAATTATAGTAAACTGTTTGCGACAGACCGAAGTAACACGTCTTCAAAATCTGCCGTCAGCTTTGCGTGAACGGAGAGGAAACTTAACGGCCTGTATTATTGTTGTCGCAGGCATTACTTGGTGAGCAATATTTTGTTTATTTCTTTTAAAAGAAGTCCCCAGCTTAAGTAGGGAAATGCTAACACACACGCCAGTGGGGGTTTTTTTTTCCTAGGGAGGGCTTATTACACGTCACCACGAGGGTGCTACTTTAAAAAGGTCCCACCCTCCAGGGCAGTTCTAGTGAACAGAAACATAAGCTGCGGTAGTGTAGGAGAGATCAACAAACACCCTGAGCACACACTAAACCTGACTGGTAAGACAGCATCTTTTATGCCCACACTTATTATCGATATATTAATTACTTTGATGTGCTTTTGTATATTATTTTGTGTCTGTATACTTCTGTGTGAGGGTGTGTTTGGGAGTCGCCAGTGGAGTCACAGCAGTATCCCGGTAATGCTGTATAATGTACGCTACTAACGTGCTTACACTGTTAGGCTCTCGTTGTGTTATGCTTCTTTTTGTAGGGTACAAATAAAATGCATGTGTATGTATAAACGGCTTCTCCGCGATAACACAGTTATCAGGATGTTCTGGATGATCGGGGATAAAAACACTGTGCAACCTGCTGCTCAGGCTCTCCGACTAGATTCCCGTCATATTTATAACCAAGCCTAATTTCAAGAGGCAATGTTATATAATACATGTAAAATGCAATCGTATTTTACAAAGTAAGATTTAACATTTGACATATACAAGAGCCAGCCGGACCAGTAAAGACACACATTAATCCAGTAGCAGAGAAACATTTTTCTGAATTATGATTACTTGATACTTGGTAATAGCCTAATACGCTTTAATTGATTCTTATGGTTATGATCATAAGATGAGAAGACTGATCAGATAACAACAACATTCCTCAATTCTAGCTTTTCATTCTTTTTCCGCTAATTGCTTTTTACATTACACAGAATTGTTTGATAAACTGAGAAGGGGCTAAAATGTTATGATTTAATATTGTTTTACCTGTTCATTTAAAATCCACTCACTTGTGACCACAAATCAAAGTTAGCTACTGCTCTTCTGTGTGTAAGAGAGAGTACTGAATTCCTTTGCGTTCACACTTTTTTCACAGTTGTGGGCGCTAACAACTTTTCTGTAGGAAACCCTGAGTTTATTAATCATACTTCCCACAATGAGAAGTTTGCAGGGCTGTATTAGTTTGCCAGGTACCAAGTACAATGCCAGATGACTGTCTCAGTCAGGAGTTCTACACCACCTTCTCTAAACAGATCACCACAGAAGTAAAAGTAAACTCAATTCTTGGATGGAGTACATGGAGAGGGGTTTTCCAGGCAAACATTGGTAGTTACATCATGTGGCTGCAGTGAGTAACACAAGCGTTGTGTGCCAGGCAGGTGGTTACCAAAGACTTTCTAGAAGTAGGTCAAAGTTACTGAGAGCAGTGATACAGGCCAGCCCTGCCCTGTGCCTGCCTTATCTCCTCATACTAACTGTCAGAGCTCAACTGCTCTAAAGCAGGCTACACTGACAGTGGAAGATTACATTTGATAGCTGGAGTTAATATCAACATCATAATGGTGGGGGGTGTAGTACTAGCATCAATTATAGGCTAATCGAAGGGTAATTCTAGTGGTTAGAGCGTAGCAGTAAGAAAGTTCTAACTTTGTTACAGCTGTTAAAATGAATCAGACTTTGTGAAGTTGTAAATGGGACAGAAACTGTCTGGGCATCACAGTTTTGCAGGGCTTTGCACTCAAATTACAACACATTTTCATATGGAAGGGACTAAAATATATTTAATATATTTATTTGCAATGATTAAATAAGAAACAACATCTAAAATTTGCCAGATTGCCTTTTTCGGATTAGGCCCTGATCAATGGAGAATTGGTGTATTTTCCTATCTTCTTTACTTTCCCATTGAGCCACGATATAGAATAGAACCTAAAAGAGCTTCTTTTTGCTTCTTGCAGGAGAACCACGCAAAAGAAGAGACACCACAGCGGTGGTGACCAACATCAAGCTTTATAGTCTGCTTTTCTAAAACTACTGTCATCTGCCAAAACAATGCTGCACCTCAAGAAATACTTTACAGAAGGCCTTATCCAGATGGCCATCCTGCTGAGTCTCTGTGGCGTGAGGGTGGACGTGGAACTGGAGCCCTACCTGCCTTCCTCTTTACATGACATGATCCTGGGTCCAACCTCAGCCCTCACCCAAACACAGTTCCACAACCTCCGCAATCACCTGGAGGAAGGCTTGCACCCCAAAAATGTAGAACTAGATGGGTTCTCCACAGCACAAAGGCTGCTGGGCTGGGTGCGCTCTTTGGACAGACTACACGTAAAAAAATGTTTTTCTTTTTAATCGTTATCTCTTTAGTCATCAATACTTTGCATTCCAATTATAAGTTCATGCAATTTTAAGGATTAAAGGAGCAGTTTAAAAGTATGCTTAGATATGATTATAGATAGAACTGTCATGTGAGTTTGTTCAGTAACAAGTTACAGCGGGCAGCAGATTTCACTGACTTAGCACAAAAACCTGAAACATTTACCTCTTAAAATCCACCAGGTCACCACAGGAGTAGGCTTAAGTGTATTTTTACCCACACGTTAAACAAACATAGTTTCAGAAACTACAAGATCAGATCAAATCAGAGTGTTTTACACATATCTGATCTTCTATTGTAAGATTTCTGTTTGGGCATGATATATAAAGAATTCTACATAAAGTAGTAGCGGTGCACCTAACTCTAATCCTATACAGCTTATTGTAGGACAGCAAAATGAATGCTTTTGGTAAGACTCCTGTGATCTTGTGAGAAAAGTTCATATAATTGTGAACCTTTCTCCACAGGTTCCACATGCAGAACTAGAGACATGGCTGGTCCAGCGGGAGCCAGAACCCCTCCCCATAAGATCTCCAGACCAGGCATCCTTGCTGGAAAGAACTCCTGCTGAAATAGAGAGAGAGTTGACTGCTCTGCCTGCGGAGCCACAAGCTGAACTTGAGGATGAAGAGGAGAAAGAGGATACAGAGGTACAGCAGTTTTATATGGAGTGATTTGCAACATTCAAATATAGGTTTTTCTTCTGTTTATTTTCATCTTCATGTGCCATGCTCCTCTAAAACCATTTTGACTTATGTCTGAACTAGGTTAAGTGCAAGTGTGTGCAAAGGTTTATTACATGTTCTCTGATAAAATCATCAATAAACAGTCCCATAAGAGAACACACAGCCTTTATACAGGGATGTCTATGCTGTAATAGTTAACACTAGGCCAAAGAGAATTAAGTTACAAGGGTTGACCTTTATCCTTGAGATAACAATGTGTTATCTAGAGGATAAAATCCTGTTCACATGCAGCTTTTACAGCTGTTTGTGAAATTGTTTCTTGACAATTGGCTCTGTCTGTTTAAAGCCTTTTCTAATTGGTATATTGGCACTCATAGGGCTGGGAGTAGGGAGAAATAGATGTGAACTGAGTGGAGATGATGAGTCAATAATTTTTTCTTGTGAAGAAAGAGAGCAGACCAAGAGAACATCTGTGTATAACACCTGCCAAGCTGCTGTGTTAAACGGCCCTGAAAGTTCCATTTTTGGTTCATGAAAGTGAAAGGATACCATATGCCCGATAACCACTGTCTTACACCTCAATATGCACTGAGGCGGAGGAAGAACGGAGTGAGCGTGCTTATATGTCCAATCCATTCAATAGTTTGATTTAAAACCACAAATGTCAAACCACAGGGGACCACCAAATCATTAGGTTGCACTGAAAATAAAAATGCTGCTTCTTGTCAAATATCAACAGATTTTTACAAGTCTGTAGGTCCACCCATATTATCACTGAAGTATCAGTGTAGATATGTTGGAATGAATAGAAACCGCTGGCCATTATTTACATATATACTATATGAACGAGTGATGTCGACTAAAGAGCTGTTTTTGTTTGTTGACTGTCACCCAAACTGAGCTTGATGTCATGAGAGAGAATGAGTCAGAGATTGATGAGTCACTAGGAAACCTCACCTCACCGCACATGACCTCACTAGGAAGCTGAAGTAATAAAATCAGTACAGTTGCAACACATGAAAGAATAAAAGCAAGAGCCTGCTGTTAGCTGTAGCTTTTCTTCTTTTCTTGTAGTACACTGTTTGAGTCTTTGGGGTCACGCACACTGCTCACTACTCTTTTAATGCCCACCGACTGGTTCAACTAATGGTACTAGATACTGAATAACTGCAAGTTGTACAGTTTGAGTTTTATTTATATTTTAATCTTAATTTATTCAGATATTTTCCTAGTGAATTTCCCCCTTGAGAATTTGTTGAAGCTTGAAGTTAGGGCCTGGCCTCATTGACAGGTGTGTAGACCCAGGCAGCTGCTGATTGGACTTCTCCAGTGTCTCTGTTGTTTTGGTACCTTTTGCTAATGGCAAACAATATAACTTGTTGTGTGATATAGACTCAGTTACTGAGGACTAAATGGAGGGATCTGAGTCTGTGCTTTGCACCCCTACAATTTATGGATGAAGCTTGCTAACTAAGCTTACTAGCGTTAACGGATAATTTAGTAGTTCAAATATAGTCACATCTTAAAAAAGAAAAAACAAACAAGCGGCTCTATAGGTCTGTGTGGTGCTCCACAGTGTGACTTGTTGAATCCATGTTGATAGTTTACTTCCAGTTCATATCTACAAATCCACTGGGGAAACAAGGCAGGTGAACTAAGGATGAATATCCCACATTGAAACAGAGCCATAAATAATAGTAGTAGTGTCAAAATGTTAACTTTAATTTTAGGTAAGCGAATGTGCTGATGAACAGTTCACTCCATGTTACTGCTTGCTGCTAGTTCCATTTAATAATGGCAACAGCTCTCACATGCCTGGTCAAGCTTTGACCAGAATTAAACACTCACATAACCTGTCTTAGTATCTGAGTACTGTAACAGTAAAAGGGCAACCACATCTCTCTCAGCTTACAGTGTTAAGGGTTTCTTGAAAAATACATAGAAAGATCACCATGAGTGTATGATTAAATAATCATCACTATAGACGGGGTTACACACACTAAATTATGACTAAACAAAACACTGTGACCGATGCCAACAAACAGAATGTACAGTATAAAAATAACCCACATGCTGGCCAGCATGTCCAGTCAGGACAAACACACACACACACACACACACACACACACACACACACACACACACACACACAGCTATCCCCTCGTCATCAAAATGAAAACAAATATAATGTCAGCTATCAGAATCAACTAGCCAGCGTACACACAAACACAGTCACACTCATACAGAATGAAAGCCTTATTAGTGTCCTTCAGCCTTGTGACTGTCTGGCTTGTTTTGAAACCTGATCACTAACTTATTGCTTACTGACACACATCGGCATTACTCCGTTTTGCAATCCCTCCTGTTTACAGCAGCAGTTCAGACATTCACAAGCAATGAGCCGTCATGCTTGTAAACAAACGCACATTATTGCATGAGGTTTTAACTTGCACTTGTGGTAGGAAGTAAACAGGAGTAGCGAGCAGTGATGAAACTGATCATATAAATAAGTAAATAAATCAGTTACATTGCTATAGTCACAACTAAAACAATTTAGCAGTTATGATGAATGGAATGATATGGGCGCAAAATGAGACACTAAGCTGAACTCCTGTCATGCAGCAGCAATCTAGCTTTGATTTATATTCTGTATGTTGAAAGCCACATATTTGTCTCAGCTGACCAGCTGCTGGGGGTCTTGTGTTTGTCTCGAAAGTCCCCAACCAGGTCAGGAAGGTCGAAGATATTTTGAGCCAGTCTGTCTGTTTGTTGCCTGGTAAAACAGAAAATGCATCTGACAGATTTCAGTATGGAAATTACCCAGTATAACTGGCACACGTGTGAAACCTTTGGTGAGCAGTAGTTGCTGGATTTGTAATTGTAATTAAATAATGTATCTTTTATTAAATGTTACTGTTTGACTTTTGTGGTAAATTCTTACAAAATGTTTACCATCTTTGGAAATGAATATAAGTGGGCAACCAGGGAGATAGATATTCGTTTAATGCAGGGATGCGGAACTTCAGGCTTCAAGGGCCGATGTCCTGCAAGTTTGAGATGTGTCCTTGATCCAGCACTGCGGATTTAAATGGCTAAATTACCTCCTCAACATGTCTTGAAGTTCTCCAGAGGACTGGTGATGAACTAATCATTTGATTCAGGTGTGTTGACCCCGGGTGACATCTAAAACCTGCAAGACTTCTGGCCCTTGAGGCCTGGAGTTCCCCACCCCTGGTTTAATGTACATTGTTTGCTAAACTGCTGGTTTGACTGTGAAAATAAATCTTGTTTTATATATATATCCCCTCAGCCTTTCCTCTCCTCGTTACCATCTGAACGATATTCCAATGTCACGGCTGTATGTCAGTGAATCAATGTCTTGTTTGATCTTGGCATACAGATTGATGTCATCCATGTAGAGGAGGCTGCTGACAATTGCTCCATTCTGTAGTCAGTATCCATAGCCAGTCTTTATCTCACTGAGGGGGTTGAGGCCTATGCAGAGCATCTCCTTGGTAGATCTCACATGATAGTGACTTGAAGTTGGTTCGCCACATGAGTTCCTGATGAAACAACTGAAGGTCCTGATGTACAGTTCTAGGCTTTCCTGGATCCAGGTGTGGGGCATCTTGTAACCAATCCAGAAAGTGCACAATCTCTTGCTAACCATGATTAATAAACTACAGACACCACTATCCAGACCACCCCTGAAGGTCAGCTAAAATAAGCACCCATGTGGTTATTTTTTATTAGTCCTTTATTTATCCAGGTAAAATCTCATTGAGATTAAAAATCTCATTTCCAAGAGAGACCTGGCATCATGGTAACAAATGTCAAAATACATGTACTACATATGTATATAACATTAAAACAAATACAATATCCTGTACGAACATGTGAAAAATATACAATAACAGATCAAATTAAGAGCGATATTAAAAACAATCACATTGAGTAAAAGAGTTATTCTCTCGTTCTTCAAGATGGACTTAAACTCCCCCAAGGTAACCAGTTCTGATAATTTCAGTTCCTTCTGCAGATTTTTCCAGGAAGCAGGGGCAGCATATTTAAAAGCCTTTTTCCCCAATTCTGCTCTGATTTTTGGGACAATCAATTGTATGATATTGTGAAAATGAAGGCTGTATTGGTTGTGGTTTTTACGCATATAAACACATAAATAAGCAGGAATCAGCCCAAGAAGAGATTTATAGATAAAGATGTATCTGATTTCTTAGTCATCCAGCAAAGATTAACGATAGGTTAAACTCACTTTTTTTTTTTTTTTTTTTTAGACTTCCCTCCAGGAGTGTTTCAGGTTATTGGAGGAGACCTTCCCCTCCACAGAGGAACAATGGGTAGGTTGCCACCATAGTCTGTTCTCTTCTCATTTGTTTTTAATCCTTTCCTTACGTTTAACAGTGCTCAGAATTTCTTTTGGTTGCTTTGACCTCAGCTAAATGATGTTGTTGGTGGAATGGGGGACCTGGAGAGGCAGCCCTCAGACAGAGACTCTCTACTGTTCCCCACTGATAATCCCTCCATGGATTCTGAGCTCCATTGGCAGGATTTGCTAAATATCATGGAACCTGAGGTGACTAGGAGAAAAAAAATGAAAATATATTTACTAAATAGAGTGAGATAAAATTATGGGATAAAATTAAAAAATCAAGATACAGTAAATTTAGATACAATTCTCATTTCTGCCCTCCAGAACACAGACATGGACATGGCATCATCAGACCACAATCTAAGTTCAGGACCATCTGGAACCTTTCGAGGAAATGTGTCTGGAACAATGTCTAACTGCTGTGACAATCCTGTTACAGAAGCTGATCAGGAGACTCATTTGCAACATGGTAATTAATTTCATAATAAACCATAGCTGTTTATGTTATGTCTATGTTTCCACAGCTTTTAAAAATATCTTGGGACCTTTTTCAGTAGATGCTTAGAAAAAATAATTAGGACACTGAGCCCAACTTAACAAAATTTTGTCTGGGTTTTTAAAAATAATACAAAACACTGATCACTTTCATAGTCAAGATTACAGATAGGAATTTGTAAGTTCTAATAACTTTGGAAAACCCTTAAGAAAACTCTAGAGAAACTATATAAGATCCGGACATTTTCTAAATATATGGCATAATTTGCTTTTCTTGTTTACAGACAATTCTGTGAATGTTTGTTCCAAACCCACAACCTGTTGTAAATAATATATGTATATTTTTGCCACCATGCCCACACCATCTTTCCAGGTTTATTAGAGCCTCAATCTGAGTCTGAGCCAGTCCTGCTTCCATTAACCCCTACTGCAGAATTGGATGACCACAACTCAGCATTAAACACACGGGACACTATGAATAACATTAATGGACATCCCTTGAATAGTCCTCCAGACCAAACAGATCTGCTTGCAGAAGAACCTATAGAAGACTTCAGCATGGAACTAATGGAAGAAGATAACATTATCAGTTTTTTATCACAAGTTGATGTGGGTAGGATGGAACCAGAACATCGTCCTGGCATTGATGTTAACTTTCAATCTTCCAATTCCACCCTACCTTTAGATGGAAATGTTATGACCCAAGACCTTGTGGGGTCTCCTTCCAGTCACCTACTGGGGTATGAAGACAATGAAGATGATCTTCCTGTTCCACTTAGTGATCTTTTAGAGGATGCTGCCATTTTGGATGAAATTAGATTGTTGGACCAGGCTCTGGAGGAAGGATTCAGTCCTGAGATGGCAGCCAGATTGGAAGATGAAAGCTGCTTCAACCATGAACTAGCAGAACAGGAAATTGGCAGTGATGATGACCACTTAGGCTCTAAGATTGCAGTCATAGAAAATCATGGTCGACCATCAACACATCATCATGGCAATTCCACAGGTAGGCAATACCATAACTATTTTATTTACAAAATCTGTAACACTTACAGTTCAGTACAGTTCTTTGAAGAGCATGATAAATAAAAAAAAGTGCAGATAATGAAACTGTGAAACTTACTTTGATCTTACTTTTATCTTAATCTTCCTAGATTGTGAGGGTGAGCTAGATTCAGACTCCGGTCTATCCTTGGACTTCAGCCACAGCCTTGCTTCTCCATGTACTTCTGAGGCCTCCTCTTGTTCCTCTTCGTCAACGTCCTCTTCATTTTATGTCTCAGCTACGGGAAGTTCCTTCTCCAAAGATGATGATGAAGATTCTGAGGAAGACTTAGCTGGTTCAGATGTGGAAGCAGTAATGATGATAAAGCAGGAAGAGCTTGAAGAGGAAGACATGGGGGCAGTAGGAGGAGAGAATCATGAAAATAAGCTTGTTCCTGTCGACTATTCTGATCATAGTCTGTTTCATGGGTTTTCCTGGCTGGAGCATATTGGCCATGATCACACGTATAACATGCCCTCGTCCTCCGCCTGTTCTATCCCCCTCGGCAAGATGCCTACCAAACACGCTAAATCGACTCGACAACACGATAGTGTCAAACCTTACCCACAGTCCTTTTCTAGATCCATCTCAGAGAACAAAATTTGGAGTCAGGATGAGTGCCGTGCACGAACCCTGAAGATCCCTTTCTCCAATGAGCTAATTGTTAATCTGCCAGTGGAGGAGTTTAATAGCCTACTGTCCAATTACCAGCTCAGTGAGGAGCAACTTACCCTTATCAAGGACATACGACGTCGTGGTAAGAACAAGATAGCTGCCCAGAACTGCAGGAAGAGGAAACAAGATGTGCTGTTGGGCCTGGAGGACGATGTGTCCTCTTTAAGGCGGCACCGTTCACGTCTACTAAGAGAAAAACGGGAAACCCTAAGGAATCTGCAGGAAATTAGACGCCATATGGAAAGGCTATACAAGGAAGTATTTTCCAGGTTGACAAGGGAGGAAGGGAGTCCCATGGATGCTACAGAGTACATGCTTCATTTTAAACCTAATGGAAGAAACAGTAAAAAACAGAGTCAAAGGGACAAGAAGAAGTGAAGAGATATCAAAAATGTAAAGAGGTTCTTTAAAAGGAAGTGTGACCACAAAAATGAAGGTGGTAGGTTGGTGAGGAAGGAACCCAGGGTCATTTTTAAACAAATAGTCCTGAGTGTCCAAAACCTCAAAGAACCAAGCATGTTTCCCTAAGGGTCCTTACTTGTTGGCATGATTGATGGATTGGGAAAATGGAAGTTGAGCAGTAAATGGAAAAAGACTTGATTCTGGCTTGTGTTAAGCTTCAGGGCAATTTGAGTTTTTATTTAAGTGGGTAGCGAACCCGGGACCAGCATTCTAGAATGCTAGTTTAATGCCTAAGAATTTCTTATGCTTAAAAATATTGTGTTCAACAGCCAGTGTATAGAAAACGGATAGAAGGCCTGATCCTTGCTATCAGCTAATAGACCCCAAAAGTCGTTGACACTACACTGACTATGAGCCAGCGTACACGAGTTGTTTATAGTGATACAGGAAACCTGCACAGGGAAGACTTGGATTTGTGGGGCTCAAACCTGGGTATATTCAGTTCCTAGACTGCACTGTACCCACACAGTACCCTCAGGACAACATAGTTAATTTCCCAAAACTTGAAGACATAGGGTAGAATATTCAGATGTATATTTTCAGATCTAGGCACATTGGAAGCTTTGTGGTATTGCATATACCTTTTTTTTTTTTTGGCTAAATAAGCTATATCAGTAGGTTGTAGCATTTCATAGGACATATCCAACAAAAAAAAGATTAAATATTAGCAACATCATGTGTCATGATTTAGAATTATATGTGAGAACAAATTCTGGTAGCAGCACTGTATATTGTTGATGTTTCAGGACTGTTGGTTCAGAATGTGTGTCAATTCGGATGGACTGCTATGTAAACAACCAGGAAAATGAACAGAGATTTGCTCAGTTGTTAACGCAACCAGATGGACATGCTGGCTGATACTATTGTCTAAAACACTGGGAAATACAACTATCATGGCAGGCGTTCAGTGCTTCACACAATGTAAAGAATCATTGTCTGTGATCCCTGTAAGTCAAAGAAATGCAGTAAGACAACTACATAATCAGAATCCTGTTTTTGAAATTGATTTTAAAAAAAGGGTGAAATTTCCAACCTGCATACAAGCCTTGTTTGTATTCTATTAATTCCCAATGTGCTTGCTGGTATTCAAGGACATGGGAACTTAACTTTTTGTAATATAAAAAACATGAAAAAATAAAAATAAAAGTTTTACTTTGCGCCTAGCAGTGTTGTGTTTCTGGCCATTGATGCTGAAATATTGAATTTGGAATATATAACCTGTATACGTTTCATTCTGTATTTTTTCCCCTGCTGTTACAGTTATATATGTCAGGCAACTATTAAGGAAAAAAAATTGCTGAGAGGATGCAATCTTGCATTACAGCTAGTGCGCCCCAAAATCAAACACTTAAAATGGAAGGATAATGCAATAATGGTGAGGATGGCTGACATTATGCTAGCAATATTAATAAACACCATTTCATTGAAAGCTCTTAGTGGAAACTATCTTTTAAATTCTGCAGAACAATGCAATGTCATGTTATCACTACTGAATTTTATCCAAGCAGACTAAAGAGTCCGTGCACTCTCAGAGGTGGCATCATCTGCTGTTATAACTTGTCCTTCTACATTTTTCTAGTTTTGAGTTTAAGGTTCTCTGAGTGAGAGACTATCTCTCCACTCCGTGCATATGGAATATGTAATAGAGTGGAGAGATAGTCTTGATATGATAGAGAAAATGCTCCACACAGAAAGGCTCCAGATCACCACACCGTTCAAACCAAAGTTTCTTGCTGATAAACAGTTGTTTATCAATTTATTTATGAGCACATTTGAACAACAACACAAGTTGACTAAAGTGCTGTACAAACTAAAAAACAAAAAAACAAAAACAAACTATAAATGAATATAGAAAAATAGAAAACAAGACTCAAAAGCCAAACAGCTCAGTCACAATTAAAAGCTAGGGAGTAAACATGTTTTAAAAATGTTGAGTGTTAGAGCAGTCATAATTTGAAAAGGCAGACAGCTGGCTACTGCTAAATTTACACAAATTGCGCCAAATGAATATATAGGAAGTGGACTGATTTATTGGTTATGCTGAAAATATAGCCTTTGCCAGATGTATCCTTTTTGGTTCTAGTACCGGTATATTAATAGTATATTCACAATGATATGTAACAATAAGGATAGAGTTTGTAAGAAATGTGTATTGACCCTAAACAATTAGTAGCACAAAGGTATAGAACAGGTTTTATTCCAAATTCAAACTTAGAAACACAGTGTAAAATCTAAATACTACATGATATCCTGATGTTTTCCATCAGTAAGCAGTGGCAATCCTTAGTGAAACTTGTGGATCTAACATTGCTGGACTCAGACACTGTGAATGGGCGAATGTAAACTGTTTATCAGAGAAACAGTGTGACTTTTAGAACACTTGAACTTCAAGCTAATCGGTGTACATGTACTGTTACTGTTTTCTGATTTAAATAAAAAAAAGTATCTTTAAGCATAGTGGAATTAATGGTGACGAAGGGCTTTCAATTTCACTTTGGTGGCCTCAGAATCTCATCTCTGCTTTTCGCAGATGATGTGGTTCTGCTGGCTTCATCGGGTGAGGGCCTCCAGCTCTCACTGGAACGGTTCGCAGCGGGAATGAGGATCAGCACCTCCAAATCTGAGGCCATGGTTCTCAGCCGGAAAAGGGTGGAGTGCCCACTCCGGGTCGGGGATGAGTTCCTGCCCCAAGTGGGGAGTATCTCGGGGTCTTGTTTGCAAGTGATGGGAGAAGGGAGCTGGAGAGCGACAGACGGATTGGTGCTGGAGTTGCAGTGATGCCGACGCTGCACGGGTCCGTTGTGGTGAAGAGAGAGCTGAGTGTAAAAGCGAAGCTCTCAATTTACTGGTCGATCTACGTCCCTACCCTTACCTATGGCCAAGAGCTGTGGGTAGTGACCGAAAGAACGAGATCGCGGATACAAGCAGCGGAAATGAGCTTCCTCCGAAGGGTGGCTGGCCTCTCCCTTAGAGATAGGGTGAGAAGTTCAGCCATCCGGGAGGGGCTCAGAGTAGAGTCGCTGCTCCTCCACATCGAAAGGAGCCAGCTGAGGTGGTTCAGGCATTTCACAAGGATGCCTCCTGGGTGAGGTGTTCCGGGCACGTCCCACCGGGAGGAGGCCCTGGGGCAGACCCAGGACACGCTGGAGAGATTATATCTCTCGACTGGCCTGGGAACGCCTGGATAAGCTAGAGGAGGTAGCTGGGGAGGATGTGGTCTGGGCTTCTCTGCTTAGGCTGCTGCCCCCACGACCGGCCCCGGATGAAGCGGAAGAAGATGGATGGATGGAATTAATTTTTAAAGAATCTTTTTTCCCAAAAGTGAAATATTGTTCCTTTCGTCACAATGCATTAAGTACAATAATTTTAATCTGTCTGCTCTTTGTTCCATGCATGTGACCTCTAAGACATTATAAACAGATGATAAAATTCTGATGATCTAATGTCATTCATCTCAATTATTTCAACAACAAGCGTGAAAAAGAAGCTTTACAAGACAGTTGTGAAACTTGCTATAAGGTATCGTTTGGTGCCGGTCAAAATAAAAAGACAGGAAGCAGAGCTGGAGAGTGGATGCTAGGGTTTTCATTGTTAGATACCCGGATGGACAGGATTAGAATTGAGTATGTCAGAGGGTTGAGTGGCTTGGACACATGTAGAAAAGGAATAGTGAATATATTCAACAAATTATGTTGAATATGAAGCTGCCAGACAGAGGAAAACCACACAGAAGATTTAATATGTGTTGAAGGACATGCAGATGCTACATCGACATAGGATGCTACGGCTAGGGTGAGATGGAGGTAGAAGATCTATTGTGGCAACCCCTGAGTATTCGGCCATTAGAAGTAGTTCAACAAATGTGGTTGGTTAAACTCTGTATTTAGGCGTTGAAGGCTAGGTGCAGATAAGCTGTTGCTTTGGCCTACACCCTGCCTGAAAGGCTTTTTTTTTTTTTTTTAAACCTTTTTGTTTTGTTATGGCAGACAGACACATCCCTATCTTAGATTATACAGAATCTAGAATCTTAATCTGCACTTAACAACTCAGGATATTTATTTCAGCATCTCCACTACTTTTCTTATTCTGCATCTGCTAATACTGAGAAAAGTGGCTACTAGAAAAGAACACATTTTAAGTGTCTTGGTTGGTAACTGTATGGAGATTCTGCTTTTGCAATTTTTCTGGTCAGAGTAATACATCTTTGTGTGCACCTTTAAAAAGTAATTGAGAGTCCAAAGCCCAAAATAATTAGAAAACAAAAACCTTTTATTTTTTTCAAAACAGCTAAAAGTAGATCAGCCATGATGCCAACATAGCAAAGGAAAATGAACATGCAACAAGACAACACAAGCTAATCCACTAAAAACAAACAAAAACACAACAACAAAAGTTTGACACAAGATGAGAAAACCTAAGTAGCAGACCTGGGTGCAGATAGTTCAGTTCCTTCCAGTCAGTGGTGAAGTAGTCAGGATGCAGGACGTGTCAGGACTTCACAGTAAAAACTTAAACCAGACTAGTTTAGCCTCTTGTGTTTGATTTAAAAGGCAAGAAACTGTTGCAACCTTTACCCAGTCTGTGTATGCATGAAGTACTCTTGTACGGCTTCCATATGTGACAGTCAGGGCTAAGGCTAATAAAAGGAGCGAAAAACAAAACAGGCACAGCAAAACGCCACCTGAAGTATGAACCGTTTTGAACCAGCTTACCCAGATATGCCAGCTACTGTTCTAACTTTAATACAGTATACATACATGTACACAACCGGGCTACATTCAACACAGAACACTTGACAAGTATTTTTAAACTGATTCTGCTCAGCATGCTAAAGTTTTAAAGATACATCCTAATTTATTCACCAAAATAAGTGTCAAGCAAAGAATGTGAAAGAATACTGTATGTTAAGTGTTGCCCGGGCAGTGCAAGCTCAAATAATACAGCCTACAAAACACAGGTAAATGTGTGTGAAGATATAAAAACAAATTAGTGGAAATAAAAATCATCTGACAAACTTTCAGCCATCTGCCACAGCAGTGAAACCCACTTGTTTGTTATCGAGTCAGAAGACACTGCCACCTACCAGCCAAAGTGGCAGCAAACTTAACAAGCTGCCTTTATAGTTCAGCAGTTCATATGGCCGTTTTCCTGTTCTTTCCAAGACTACAGAAGCAGCTGACCTTCAGTGGACTTAGTTCACTTAAATGTTTTGCCCAATCAGAAAAAAAATCCTATCTATTACCAGACTGAGACTAACAGGGCACAGGTCTGAAGATCACATGAATAGATGGGACCAAAATGTCCCCCCATGTCTCAGTCTCTTTCGCCTTTTACAAATTCAGAAGAAAGATCCGACTCACCAAGTGTGCGCAGCAGAGGTTACATGTTCCAACCCTGGCAGCACTTCAAGTCTATGCACATTGTCAAAAAACATGAAGTCTTAGCATACAAGACACAAGGCTCTTGGAAACTGTATGTATCAGTGACCCATGTTTTAGTAACAATGTAACAACTTTGACAGAATGTATCTGAAAGGGGCTTTAGTATCACTAAAATAGTTTTGAGTACAGACAGAGTGGAGAGAGTAACTTTCAGGAAACACTGCATACAATGTTCACAAGCAGCTCGTTTAAAATAATAACCACACCAGACAGTACTAGGTAACCAAACAACCAAGTATAACATGGTAATACTGGCTGCAGTTTGGGACTCAAAACCAGCGACTAACAGCAGGTAACATACTCCACTCTTCACATTTAACACAACCTTTACCACTTGAAATGTCTGTAAACTAGCGGCTAACAAGAGCCTGTTTATCCCAACACATAGCTTATAACATGAAGCTACTGTCATAGTAGTTGAGTGTCAAAATGTCCAACTATACTGCATTTTTTTTGGTGAAAATACATTGACTGGTATTAAATCCACATCTCAGAATAGTGGAAATTCCCTGGTCCACTTGTACTGTGACATCCGTAGCTGCCACGCTGGCTGGTAGGATGATTAAGGCCCCTCATGTAGTCTAACCTATCACTATGAACAGTCAATGATGCATGAGATTAAAATGACCACATCAACAATAATGAGAAAATGGGTGGCACAAAGAACAGACACTGAAAGGACATTGTTTGTCCATTCTTTCACTCCTCACTTCATCCCCATTCAAAAGAATTTCCCACCTTTGTATCCTGACAAAGCAGGAAGTAAACTTTGTCCTGTCTGTCACAATTTGTGATCTTCTTTTACAACCCCCCCCCCCCTCTTCTTTTTCCCCTCCTCCCCCCTCTTCAAACAGATATCTGAAATAAGGAACAGTGACTGGAGGAGAAAAACTTACAAATCACAGCCAAATTTTGAGCTTGCTTCAAGGCAAAGAGGTAAGCTGACAGCTGGCTGCCACTTTTCACTAAGTGTAGGAGAAAATTTCATAATTTCCACTGTTTTCAGTTGAATATTGGTAAACATAGTGGGGGTTAAGGGAGGAAGTTAAGTATCAGCATACTTGTTTAAAAAAAAAAAAAAAAAAAAAAAGATGGTAAAAATAAATAATTAAAAATTTTTCGGCCAAGATACAGGTGGGACCATCTTTTGAGAATTCCTTGCAGGGCAGGAAAACAATTCTTATTCCCCCTCTGTCAGCCACATTGGCAGATATTTTTCATTGCTTTTGCTGCCAAAGTTGCTGCTAGAGCTGACCAACCTGGATGACACCTCACCAGGGCACAGTTGATTTCCTGCCCTGCACCTCCCTTTTTTCTTTGCACCCCCCAAAAAATCTAGTCTTTTTTGTCTTCCTCTTTCTTCTCCTCTTCTTCTGTGGGGTAGGAGTGCCATGTGAGGCGTTCCTCATAGAAAGAGATGACCACTTGTGGACATTTGACGTTTGCTTCCTTAGCTGGGACAAGGTCAGCCTCATCTGAGTTTTTCCTGTTGAGTTTTATTGAAGAGAGAAATCTCATTAATGTCAAGAACCAAACTTCTTATTTTGAAGCCATAGCCAATGGACTCACTGGCCTTTTTAATAGGCCCACCTGTTCAGCTATATTCTGACAGCTGGTGCGTACATGCATGCTGTGCTGAAAATACATTGTATATTATTCTGTAGATGTGGTTACACTACAGACACTTCTTAAATATTGACAAAAATGCCAGATCTTTTCTTGTAAATGTCCATATCCATGCAAAACAAAATGATTTTATTTGGCTGTAAAATCTCAGGAACAACCCAGTCCAACCAGACACAGATAACCTAGATGGGATATTGTCACTTAAAATCCTTCTCTTAATCTAAAATCATTCAACAGCCCTGAATGATCAGGACCCAATATATCTTAGACCTCACAACACTTCCCTCTCAGTCTGCAGGCTTATTTGTACTTCCTGGAATTTCCAAACAAATAATCACTTTTCTAATCATTAACAAAAATGTAAAATGAATAACCTTGAGTAACAAAAAACCCATAAAAGAGCTTTACCAAAAGCTCTTTGAGTTAAATTGATTAAAACTCACAGTTTCCCTAATAAAGTGCTCAGTTACACAGTACAATAAACTCTGGAATCCAGAGTGAGAGGAAAAAATAACTTGCATCTATGAATTTATAAGACCTTTCGCTGAATTTGGATAACTTCTAACTTCCAAATGACAGAGCGGAGAAATAACGGATTCATTATGATACGTTTGTGACAATGAAAACTTACCACTTCATAAGGAACATCAGCTCTCCACTCGAGTCTGTCGCTCCAATAATCCTCTCAGGCTGCAGTCCTCTGCCAAAACCTCTGGCTTTCTCACCCTAGACACAGGAAGGCATTTGACAAAAGGTAAGGAAAACAAGCAGGCAGGGGACATCACTCCATAGACATTAAAGCAACTGTTTCTCAGGATTACCAATGATGTTTGGGGCATGTTTACTTATCCAAAAGTCTCAGAAAACAAAAAATTCCCAATAAACATTGATTATATCTCATTATAAACTCCATTACTAACCATTTCAATCAATATTTGGTGTAATGGTGTATACCCCTCACAGATCACGGTTCAATTAGGATAATTCACTCGTTTTTCATAAAAAACATTTTAAAACTTAATGTATGTTGGAAAGATCAACATATATCAATAGTTTTACATGAAATTGATTATTTTAAAGTTATTTTACAATTTCTATTTTTCTCTTTTTTATGCAGTGATGCAGAAAAAGTAACATGTGACATGTCTTCTGGGTTAAATTGACCCGCTGACTTAAAATCAAAACTAATGACTCAAAAGGATTTGTAGTGAAAGTAAACTTTATTTAAGCACTGTTTTAGATCCAGAAAGGATCAAAATACGAGATTAGCAATATGAAGACAGTGTGTGTGTCTGAGTCGCCACAGTACACTAGTGACAGACCATCAATGTTGTGACAGCAACACTATGCAATGTTTAGAACTAGAAATACACAAAAATTAATAGGTGGAACTGAAACAGGTGCATGTGTCTACACAGCACATGAGGGACATGTCATCACTGAATGTTTTGTGCAAATGAATTTTGCACTTTTTACAGAGGTCATGCTTGTCTTGACATCATCAGATGGCTTGCAGAACTGGCATCTCTGCTTCTTCCCACCAGCAGCAATCTAGAAAGAAGAGGATGATGATTACTATGTTTTTTGCTGATCTCAAGACACACACAACATACTCTCACAGAGACACACACTTACCTCAAGCACTGGTGTAATGGGTGAAGCCCTCTCCCTCACTGTAGCTGCAGCAGGTGGGGTCCTTGGCATGTGCTGCCTCCATTGTATATGCGGTACCACAAGTGCCTTCCCCAGCTCCTCAAGAAAGATGCGCCTCTTGTACAGCTTTGACATGTACCACTCAGGAAAGATCTCCGTCCAAAGGACAAATGCGTCATAGGCGGACAATCAATCATGTTGTAAAAGATGACCAGTGGCCAGCGTGCAGTCATTCGCTTGGTCCTGTAGGACACTGTGACTTTGTCCAAGTTGTCCACCCCCCCTTAGGTGGCACTGTAGTCTTTCTCTTTAGAAGCTCCTGACCCAAGTTGTAGCTTGTGAAAAAACTGTCACATGTTATGCTGTGCTCCCTGAGACCTTGTGCCCCGATTCTTCTCTGGGACTCCTCCACCCAGCTTTTCAGCATGCATGTTCAATGCATAGCTAGTGTTTGCATCACATGCTGCCCAGATTTTTATGCCATATTTGGCTGGTTTGGTAGGCATATATTGCCTGAATGGGCAGCGAGCTCGAAATGCCACTAGTCTTTCATCCACTGTGACATTAGGGCCTAATGGGCCTTCGGGGTGCACATACGTAAATGAACCATTTTTATTTTATTTGTTGATTACCCTCATTAAGCCAAGTACAAGAAGTTCCATACTCAAAAAACCCTTTTAACTATTTTTTTAAAGATTTTAAAAATGGGTCAGTTTGACCCAGACATAACAGGAGGGTTAAAGCAACTGTGGGGAGATTTACAACACAAACAACTTTTGCGGGGGGAGCTTGACTGCTCAGATTCTTTACTGAGGTTCTCACCTCCTCCTTCTTTCTTTTGCTTCCTCGCTCTTCTCCATCTCCCGAGGTTTCACTGGCTGCTTTCCGTTTGCTCTCCTTCTTTTTCTCTTCCTTCTCTTTGTGTTTCTGCATGTACTCAGCAATAAGGTCGGGGCAGTCCAAGTTTTCTTCTGGCTCCCATGTATTGTCCTCACTAGATAACATGAGTGCAGATGGAAAGATGTGATTTGCAGATATTCTAGCTCAAATTAAATCAATCTTTAATCTAAAATTCCTAATTGTATTCCCTAGTTCTTTTACATTTTTCAGTCCATTGCCTTGTTCAATGAGCACGTCACCATGACAAATATAAAAGCTACAAAAAAAGCTGAAATTTGGTTAAGCTAAAAAAACAAAACCTCAGACATTTAATTTTAAAAAGTTAAAGTTTTGTAAAGTTCACTTTTCAATTGAACACAGTTAAACAAAACTAGTCACTACATTTGATAAAGATGTGTCAGAATAAAGAATCTAACTAAAATATGAAAGATACATTTGCACTCACTCTGAGAAGCCCTTCCATTTGAGCAGAAACTCCACTTTGCCCTTCACCACTCGGCGGTCCAAAACCTTTTCCACCACATACTCCTCTTCTTCCTCCTCCTCAGCTGCTCCTGCTACAGGGGCTGCTGTTGCTCCTGCAGCTGGTGGTGGAGCTGCTGCAGGCTGCTCCTCCTCCTCTGCCTTCTTGGGCTTCTTTCCTGCTTGGGTCGCCAGCTTGACGTCTGATAAGATAACCTCTGAAGGTCCCAGGAGGAAAAGTGCACAGGTTATAATGAACTGGTTAGAAAGTTAAAAGTATCATTGCAATTAAAAGACATCAAAATATTACTTTGTGGTCTGCATTATCTCCTTGATCAAAAACTATGAAATGTTGACAGCGCATATCTGATCAGCAGCAATTGGTCAGCCTGTAGATGACAAAAGTGGGTCTATGTGTTTAGCAGAGACTGAACATCTAGAATTTGCGTGAGAGGGCCGTCTCCAGGTAAAACAAATGTTCATGCAGATGATTCTCAGTTAAAATGCATGATGCTTCTACACTACCAAATTATTTTTCCCCACAACTCGTTCTACAGGTCAATAGATTACACTTATATGTTGCATACTGTCTTGATGCATGCTCAATCATCCAGGCAAGGAAATCCCAAGAAGTTGATTCTGCAGGTTTCTCCAACCTTAAACAAGTTGCACATTAACAATCATAAAAATTAAACATATGACCCATTGCTGGTCAGTGGTGCTAGTTTCATTCATTATTCAAATGTACTGTTTAAAAGGTTGGGGTTACCTGCATCTAAATGTCTTATCTAAAATACATTTAGATCATTCTCATTTAAACCTTACTGACGGTAAAGGAAAAAAAAAAAAAAAAAAAAAAAAGTCAAGGTCTCTTTCAGCCAGTTTGCGTCACAGGTGAACTCAAATGGTGAAAACAGTCTTTGTTAGGAATGTGATCCCCTCTCTTTGCTTCTCATCCCAGCCCCCTCAAGAAACAAATTCCTCCAAGCACCCAGGTCATTAAAACATGACCAGCTACAGGACTTTTCGGAACTGGTCCATTTCCAAACTGCAGACAATCACTCAGTCTGGTTTTTTTCTACATTGACAGCATTCTTAGACAGTACCATAAGCTGGAACACTACTAACTGCATCTGCAGGTTTCCATCCAGCTTTTCAAATGTTACTTAGCCCTGTTTGTGCATTGACATGTTTCTGTTTAAAGTATAGCTTCCCTAACCCTAGTTCATGATCATTTAAGGATTGTTCTGCTCTTAATGCATGCATTGGAGCAAAAACAAACAAACAAAAACTCCCAAAACAAAATAAAACTAAAAACTGGGTTCTCAGAACTTTGCCAGTATTCTTGCTTCCACAATGTGCACACAGAAAGTGGGGGATCGTAAGAATTATGCAAATTATGAAAACGGTATAAAGTTTGGAGAGTGTTAGTTGGCCAATTTTGTGGAATCAACATAGGCAAATAGGAGAATACTAAATAGGATAATACAGTAAATACTAGCCAGGAAGAGAGGACGGTGCTGATGGCTTAATGGCTTGACCAAATCACTGTTTAATGGCATGCAGGGGTTCCAGCTGAAGCAACAAATGGTTGTTCGCCTATACTGCAGGCTAAACTTTCCCTGCGATTTCGAGCATCAAAGATGAATGCACCGAGGCGGTAAAACGCCGATGACCACACTGCCTACATACGTGTCAACTAATACGTTTTTCCTATTCACTCTTTAAAAGACTAATGATATGAGATGAGCCTCAGTCGGCAGCAAATTTCTAGCGCGAAATCCTAAATGATACGCCGTTTAAATTTCTCGAGTCTGGTGGTTTGGTAGCGAAGAAAAGCGCCCGCCTCCATGTTGCCTGTATCACCATGAATGCAGTTTGCAGCATGCCACCACCTGCAAACGCAAACTGCGACAACCTGTACACACAAATTCAATGTTGAATTTGTAATCACACATACAACAATACCAGTGTTTCCAATCTATTTTCAAGTGCCAAAGACAACGAGTGTGGCTCGCAGTTTGTCCCTTATGCATGCACATGACGTGAGCTCCTTGCGCAGCACTAGCTTAAGAATGGACGAATGCTAATATAATTTCCAGACTAGTTGGGTTTACTTGAACTGGACTTGCCAGAAATGTAAAGTTCACAACATGAGCACGGAGACTAGCCAGACGATCTGCCTCCTGCAAGCGAAGGGCAGGAGGCAGATCGCAGGCACGTTTTGCCTCAAAATGCTAACGAACACGAGCCTTACCTTTGAAAAGAAAGCTTCGCGGCGGTTGTATGGCTTAATGGCAGGCCCGAGGGAGATTTAGCCGTATCCAACAGACGAGTAAAGAAACTGGATGCACGGCAGTGGCAACACAAGAATATGAGCTGGCTTTGCAGCGTGCTCGAGAACGATATTTGCAACGTGCTTTCTTAATGAGTCACACAATAGCCTCTGCCTCGATGCTAACAATCCGCAAGACCACCTTCTGCCCGCCAACAGCACCACCGGATGTTACGTCAGTAGGTAACGTTACAAGCAAGGCATGGGAGTTGAAATAAGAGCTTGGCCTTCTTTTAAACCGTTTGTTCAGAACAGTACCACAGTGGATTAAGTAACATTTTGATGCAGCCTAAACTATCGATAATCAACCCAAGCAACCCAAAGGAGATAAAAATGAATGTAATGTGGTGACGCTAAAACCTGCATTTCCTCTCATATCCGCTTCAGACAGGCTTCGAAAATGAGCCAATGCCCTTGGACTTTGCAGAGCATACAAAAATGTTTTGGCTTCTATGGATAGCTTCCCCGTTTATAACACGTGTCGTTGGATGTTGACTAACTTTCCTTTGCAGAGTAATCGGTGACACAGTAAAGTTATTTATTACAGAGATGTGAAGAATCTATCTATCTATCTATCTATCTATCTATCTATCTATCTATCTATCTATCTATCTATCTATCTATCTATCTATCTATCTATCTATCTTCTTCACATCTCTGTATATATATTAGTGATGGTAAATTTTTACTGACTTTGAATGAGTCACTCACCAAAGTGAATCGTTTTTTTGAGTCATTTGAGTCACTGAGTCAGTTGACCAGAGAGTGCAAAAAATTTACATTTTCCCTCAAACTTAATTTATTTCTCTTTTCATGTAAATCCTACTGCTAAGATGAGTGATTGAAAAAGAAAAAACAACTATTTTTATAGAGCATAAAAGAGCAAAAAAAATTTCTAAAGGGAACATTTATTTTATTTATCTTTATTTAATTTTATTAGTATTTTCCTTAAATGTGTCAAATATATATTTTCTCATCTAAATGTCCACTGAGCTGTGTGCCAGGGGGGCGGTAATGCTCCTTAACATTGGTTGCCAACCAAGAAGAAGAAGAAGCTGTGAGGGGGGGGGGGGAGTGAGTGATTTGCTTATGCTACGATCAGTGTTGGGAAGGTTACTTTTGAAATGTATTCCACTACAGATTACAGAATACATGCCCCAAAATGTATTTTGTAAATTATTCTGTTACGTTACTCAATGAGAGTAACATATTCTGAATACTTTTTATTACTTAATATGTTATCATGCTTTTTACAAGTACATGGATGTACTATTGCTGTGTGATTTATTACTATTATTGAAGGTTACTCGCCATACAAATATCAACAAGATTTTTAAATCTTAATATAAAATGAGTAACAATAGGATGGACATTAGGTAAAGATTGAACTTTTTGCAGTCATCTCATATAGAAAACTATTGCGCGCGTATATAAAACAGGTCCGCGGCTCCAAAACGTAGTAAAGGGACCTCTGGCTAATACGCCGGGTTTGTGTCGGGCTTGTAGCCGAAAAATAGCTTTACTTTGTTGTCTTGGTCAACTTTGCTAACGAGAGACAGAGAGAGGCATTGAAAGGCTGCTCCAACTGAACTTATTGTTTCGGAGGAAAACACGAACACAGTGTACAGTCGAGTCTCAATAGCTTACTTACAAATGGGCTCGTCAGGCACTCTTTTTGGCTGCACTGGTTATTATTATATCTACATGATTCCATCTCCCGTTTCTGGTTGGTCACAACTCGTACTGTTTGGCTCTCCTTTTTCTCCCTCCCTCACTCTCACAGACACATAAACGGGTATGGCAGTCCATTCTCCCCACAAACTACACTGCCCATGAGGCTACATTCCTTAGGGCCAACACTCTGCCTATTGCCTTCACATTAAAATAATTTTTTTAATAATAATTAAAAAAAATATTTCTTCACATCATTTATGCAGGCCACAAGTAGGGGTGACTTGGGCCGCAAGATTGAGACCCAGGCATTAGAGCCTGTTATTGCATGTTTTGTTTGGGTTTCCACTGGCGTGGAATTACCAAAAATAAAGAGGGCATAGCCTAACATATGAAGCAGGAAAAGACCGCCATGTAATCCTTTTTTAATTCGACAAGTAAATGTATTCTGAATATCACCTTTTTAAACGATAACTGTAACAGAATACAGTTACTCATATTTTGTATTTTAAATACGTAACGCCGGTACATGTATTCCGTTACTCCCCAACACTGGCTACGATTCAGCACAGGAAGGGAGCGGGTGAGTAACTCAAATGTGCTGTTAGCATGTTTGCAGAGCGATGCTACTGTGAACCGAGGAGCTATTGTATTGATGTGAGCTTTCTACTCAGGGTTTTTCTTCCAGTTCAGAGCAGCTAGATATATTTCTACTAATGAAATTAGTTTGCTAACAGCAACAGGGATGAGTCAGTGAGTCAGTTGGGCTTGTGAATCATGATTCACGAGTCAGTAAAGTGATTTTCAAATTGAATGATTCGTTCATGATTCGCACATCACTAATTTATATATATAAGATAAGATAAGATAAGATAGAACTTTATTAATCCCTCGGGTGGGTTCCTCTGGGAAATTCGATTTCCAAAAAAGCACAGCACCGACAGAAGTTACAGAGTTATACACACACACATATATATAAATACAGAGACAATATAAATAAAATATACGAAGGGGATAAATAGAATAAATAGGAATAAAAATAAAAATACAAGTGAATTGCACATTTCAAGTATTGAGTCTATTGCACCGTTGACTATTTACAAAAGTATTGCACAAAAGGTATTGCACAGTGAGGTGAAGAGGCACTACAGCTTAGTTGTTCCCCTTTCTTTCTCAATAATCGAGTAGTTGAATTGATTTGATAATTTCATCATTGCTTTTGGGCCTTTTGACACCTGCGAGTCTACTAGAATTTATCCTTAGAGTTGAGCAGGTTTGTGAGCAGGTTTGTGAGAGATGCAGCTATGGTAAAAAAAAAAAAAAAAAATCCTGCAGAACTGCCTAGAGGAAAACACTCAGCATACTCACTCCTATAAATCAAGCTACAGTGGAGTTCTCTTAAGAAAAAAAACCCTTAGGATTCATGGATCATTCCCATACTACAAATGCTGGACAATGCATTTCAGCGAAATGCCTCACCTGTATTCACACAAACTGCAACACAGCTCAATGACAAACTCATAGAAGAGTCACAGATACACTGTGCAGTCTGGAACCATTCAGCTTGACGGGACTTGAAACACTGCTGGACCCATAGCTGGACTGGCCATCGGCCCACCGGGCATTTGTTGATTTTTCATTTTTATGGGCTGATGGTCTTTTTCTTTCGTTTTTTTCCGTAACGGTATAAACACTGAAAGGTGGTGGATTGGCCAGATGAAGGGAGATGTGTAAAAATAACTCAGTTGTTTGGTAGTGGCTATGGCGGAGCTTCCACAGATTCAGTAACATTAGCAAGTGGTGGAGGCCAGCAGATGCAACACACTGGCAGGTGGATGACGGAATGGCAGGAGGAGCAGAGACCCGAGGCGGTGAACTGAACTTCAGGTAAGAAGTTATGACCTGCAGTCTATCTGGGTCAGATATAAACCAAGTTTAGGTGTAGTTTATTTTCGTTATGCTGACTTTTTACAGTCAGTTACAATAACTCGTACTGCGTACTAGCTAGCATGACGGAGTTTATATACTGCTGGGCGGGTGCTATGATATTATTGATGTTGAACTTGTTTTTATCTTATTTTATTTATAAGGTTAGTTATTAGAGTTGCCAACCGTCCCGTAAAAAACGGAATCGTCTCGTATTCAGAGAAAATATTGTGCATTTCGCATTGAGGTGAAAAGGAACACAGTTTGTCCCAGACTTCAGCTACAATGAAAAAGACACAAAGCTGGAGTTATTCTGTGTCTTTGTTGCACAGCTGCCTCTTCTCCTCTCATTCTCACCCCCCCCCCCCCTCTCCTGTTTCTACTTCAATCATGAAACTGATCAATGATCAGCTGATCAGTGTTTCTCTCTCTTGTTTGTTTATCGCCCAGAAACCAGTTGATGTCGCGCTAAACAGCAGCAACACGTTTAAGCTTGATCAGCTGTTGTTAGAATTTATTTAATATTAATTTCTAGTATCAGCTGATGTTTGCTGGAGCCACAGCTGTAAAAGCTGCTGGTCCTGATATCGGTTTGGTTATCTGGTGAGAAGGAAACATGAAGATGAAACCAGGAGATGTCCTTACTGAATCATCAGAGCTGAACAGGTGATGGAGAAGTTATGAACTGTTTCTGAGAAATAACACCAGGATCCTTTTCTAAGTAGCTGACAGCTGGTAACTGTGCAGGGGCGGGTCTAGCAAAGTTTTGCCAGGGGCCCAGGTAGGGCATTAACACAGAAAGGGGGGCACAAATAAAATACTTTTCTTTCTTATTCTCATTTGAAATGTCTCACTTTTAATAAATAATTATCTGAATCTTACAACAAACGATTTCATCTGATCGAAAATATATAGAAATCCATTATTGTACATAGTAATTTTTTTTTAGGGTCCCATCATAATTTCTTCAGAAGTAAGTACTGTATATGATGCCAGTATTTTCCCACATTTTCTAGATACTGTACCAGTACTGTGTGTACAATGCCATCAAAAAGTCAATTAAGTTTTATTCTTTCTCAGCTGTCTTTCTATCTCCTTTCACTTTTTAAAGGTTGCCATGTTAGAAAAAATATTTTGCCCTGCCATGCTGTTTATTGATGTGGCAAATGAATGGTTTATCAAAATATATCTCAATCTGTCATCAGTAATCAGTAATTATCATGTCTCACCTCTAGTCTTCTCTGTCTTAATTTCAGGTTTTCACCATGTGTTGTAGATAGTTCAGGAGGTTAACTCGACCAAGCAGTCTACTTTCGGGTACTGTTTAGAATACCAGAATAGGGAGGATGGTGTAGGTTTAAGTTTATTAGATTGATACATATGTACCAACAAGACAGTGTACATCACTGTGATAACAGCGTTTGTTTTCATTCAAAGGCTTTATGGTTTTTCCTATAATACCTGGTGGGAAGGTCTCTAGTCAAAATGCCCGGGCCAATTTTTTGTCCCAGTCCAGCCCTGGCTGGACCCCAGATACAAGAGTCTTTTCTTTCTAAGTTCATCTAAAGTCAATGAAGCAATAAAATGTGTTAGCCCTGAGCTGACCCCATCAATTGCTATTGGGAGAAGATTGGAAAAAGCACAACCTGGACCTTCATCACAACATTTACCATTAGCACCCATTTCAGACATCTTCTTTCTTAGTTAATCTATGGCAGCAGGTATATATGGAAGTTTTGGAAAACAGAATGAATTCTAATACAACTGCGATAATTGAATCCAGTGATATCCGTCACAGGGCAGGATACCTTAGAATACTGACAGAATCAAAAACACACTTACTACACTTCTACAAATTGGCTTTAATTTTTTTTAAGAGTTGAAATTGCCTCAGTGACAATTACGCTACAAAAAAATTCTCATTATTAATAAAATGTGTAAACCGTACTTTCTCCCCTCACACACAAGTACACAAGCACTCCCACTGTCACAAGCACCCATTTCCTGAACAAAACTTTGACTTTGATCTCAATTTTTCACTTATACTTGCTTGCAAAACATATTTTTGTAAATTTTGCATTGGACACTGTATTTTTTAATCCTATTATTTTTTTGTTATAATCAAATTATCTGAAATAAATATTTTTCTCTTTTATTCAGTTAGCACTTCATCATCAGCTGATTATGTAAACAGGATCATTCATCACTCATTTGGTGTGCAGATGCCAGAATGAATGAACGAAGTTCTGACCCTCTCCACACTCTTTATCTGGGTTGCTACAATGATTCTTAAATCTAGCTACGAGAAACACATCAAAACAATGTCACTACAATGTCAAAATATTAAGGGAAACTGTGTCACACACTCCGTGAGGTGTCCTCTAACCCATCACTAGATATCATTAGTGATGGGATGTACTGTGCCGAAGCTTTGGAGCATGTATCAAGAAATCCAGGAAGTTTTTTATAAAGCACATATCGTGGCCTGTTTCTTTCAGGGTGAGTGATGTCACTGATCATGTCTGAGGCCTCGCTGTTATAGAAGGTGGTTCAAGTGTTACTGTTATAAGACACCCAAGAGGCCACTATAAACAGCTGAAATGACAGCAAAGATTATGACCGGGGGGGTCTGAAGCCTCATGAAATTACACTTTTTCTGAACCAATTACACAGGAAACTTCACGACTTCCTGTGGTGTCATCTGGTCATCACTAGGTATTATTGATGCATGGTGCATAAATGCAAGATGTTAAATAAGGAAACAGACACTTTCTAAATACATACTTATGCTGAATGGTATTATTTTTGCTTACAGTAATATGGAGAAATTTTCACCTATGACACTGTGAGAAATCCTGGAGTCCTTTTTGACCACCTTATGTCCTTCAATGTGCACATTCAACACGTTGGCATATTAAACAAATATGTAGGACTGCCTTATAAATCAAGAATTGAATTCAAAATCCTTGTTCTTACATGCAAGATTTTGAATAATCAGGCCCTGTCCTAACTTAAAGATCTAATGCGCACCATATGACCCCAACAGAGCACTTTTCTTTCAGATTACAGACTTATTTTTAGTTTCTTGGGTGTTTAAAAGTATAAAGGGAGGCAGAGCTTTCAGCTTTCAGGAAGCTCTTCTGCAGTTTGGATTTGGGAGACAGACACCCTCTCTACTTTGAATATTAGGCTTAAGACTTTTCCTTTTGTTACAGCTTAGGGCTGTATCAGGTGACCCTGGTGTCTTTTTTTCTGTCTCCCTCCTCTCACCCCCAACCGGTCGAGGCAAATGGCCGCCTCTCCCTGTGCCTGGCTCTGCTGGAGGTTTCCTCCTGTTAAAAGGGAGTTTTCCCTTCCCACTGTCACCAAATGCTTGCTCATGGGGGGTTGTCTGATTGTTGGGGTTTTCCTCTGTTTTATTGTAGTGTGTCCCACCATTAATTCAGTTCAGTTCAGTTTTATTTATTATGTCCTTTATCCTGTTCTATGTTGTAATGAAGGTGTTTCCTTGCTTGCTGAGAGTAATTGAATTCTTTGTTTTAGGTAACAATGGATGCTTTTCTGGGCACATTTACCCTTAGTTAGCACTCCTCACTTTAGGAAAACATTTGCCATACCATTAAGAACCATACCTATACGTGATAAGTCATACATATTTATTAATTATTTGTTGACTACTTTGATTATTTATCATTCTTTTGTACAGCTACTCAGTGTATAATAGACAGATGCCATAAGACAAAGACATAATGTTAACCCTGGTCAAAACCAGTTTCTTTCAGGATGCTGACTCTGGAGATTATCTAAAACAAACAATCCCTGGCCATGCTCTTGGCAGAGATGAAATGCAAAAGCAGTGCTTCTGGATATCATGTTACATAATGGTAAAATGGTCCAATGAGGTTTAAATAGAACCTCCATTAATGGTAAAGGATGCAAAGGTAAGCCTAGTTACATCAGTGATGCATATCTCCTCGGATACCTGGCTAATAGAATTGGGTTAGAATTCGATGCAGAGTTTAAATACATCCCATGTGACCAGCCTTGTGGTTATAATGAGCTGCCTGTAAATAGATTTCTGGCAGCTTAGTAAAGAGTTTTGGGTGAAGAGTTTGGTCATTCAGGTGTGAGGCCCTGGGGCAGACCTAGGACAGGCTGGAGGGACTACATTCCTTTGTGGCTTGGGTATGCCCCACGATCCAGACCCGGAAAAGCAGCAGAAGATGGATGGATGATGGATAAAGCTATTTTCACAAAAAAAGAAAAAAAAAGTGATCTAATGCAAAATGGTACCAACAGCACAAACAAAAGATTTAGAGGACATTAGGGCTGCCACGATTTGTCGACTAGTCACGATTACGTCGACTATCAAAATCGTCGACGACTGATTTAATAGTCGACGCGTCGTTTGAAGCTTTGTAAGATCACAAAAGACGCAGGAATAAGTGGCAGGATTTAAGAGTGTAATACCGGACTGAAACAGAAGATGGCAGCATTGCATGTACAAGGATGTCAGCTACCGTTAAACCCCGAAGAAGAAGAAGAAGCAGCTGTGTCCCAGAATTCATAGCGCGGCCCAGCGCAGTTTCCAACAATGGCGGCAGCTAGTTAGTTTTAATGTTACTCTTATTATTCTTTCTGGGTCACAAAATAAACGTTTAACATATTTTCAGGCGAGAATGTAGCTGTGTAAACCTCAAATATCTGCTCAGTTTATCAGGACACCACATATTTTCAAAAGCGCTCCGACATTTTCGGAGACATCTGTTACCCACTAGCTCGTTAGCGAGCCGGGGGCTAGGCTCACTAGCACCGTGAGAACACCGGACTCCCCGCAAATCGTTTTCAAACCCACCGCCGTCTTTCGCTACTCAGGTTAAATATATATATGAGTCACTTAGATAACTTAAAATGTTACTGTTTGGCTTTTTTTTAGTATTTTATTTGTTCCTGAGTAAATCAGTTTGTCTGAGATTAAAGTTATAGTTTTTACACAGCTGAATAAACGTCAAGCAGACAACTGATTATCAGAAGTGTGAGATGCTCCAGAATATACTCCAGTGTCCTGTTATATTTTAGATAGCAAGGAGTTTATTAAACTTCACCGAAACAATCTGCAAATTTCATTAAAATTTAATAAACTATCATCTTTTCTTTATTTTTAGTTAGCACAGACCTTAAACACTTAAAGCTGTAAGCTAATGATAGTTATATAAGAGCAGATGCTGCTGGTGCAATAAGCTGTAGTTTTACGTCCAACGGATGATGATCTGATTAGTCGACTAATCGCAAAAATAATCGGTGACTAGTCGACTATCAAAATAATCGTTTGTGGCAGCCCTAGAGGACATAAGTAGTAATGGCAGTAACAGTAACTTGTGTATGGAGATTGACTCGCTTACAGAAACTGCAGTTTCTGGTATTTCTTTGCAGGCATCATTTTTCAACTCCAGAAGTTCCCACTTGGCTTGCACTAAGTAAACACAACGTAATAACGTTCCCTTCTGTATTCCTGTTATTATTTGAAAAGGAGAGTTTCTCTGACTGTTTCCTTTCTCTTTATATAGCTACATGTTTCTCCTGCAGAGTGCACCAAATATTGGAGACTTCAAAGAACCCAGGAGCTTTTCCATTCTACAGGTACAAGTAGTTCTTCTTTAGTCTTCTATCCCTGGTTCTCAGGATGAAGGTAAATGTATGCATTTTTCACAAGATACCCCGAGGAACCTGGTTGAATGCCTTCTCCAAGTCAACATTGCACATTCCCAGCTCAGGCTCCTTCCCCACCAGTGAGGTTAAATTCTGTGTACTACAAGCTTGTTTTGCAAACTGGATCAGGACCTGCACCTCTGAGTGCCACCCAATCCACTAAGCACTTAACCCCTTACGGCCACTTCTGTGGGTGGTGGACTCACAGGAAGACGTTCCCATGTCGTGTTTTTGGCCCACCAGATGCTCGCCCTAGAGACTCTATCAGGAGGTTAGTGTAAATCGACTGCAGTCTTGCCCTTCACCTGGGATCAATCTGCCATGGAACAACATAGCTCCTGGGATCACTGGGAGACACAAACTCCTCCACTGCAATAAGATGGCAATTCATAGAAAGCTATGTGTTAAAATGTTGTCTACAGGAGAACTGAAAGCTTGGAGCAGACAGTACAAATAAGTTATAGTATAAATAAAAGGACTGTGAGCACTGAAATGTGCATGTTACGCTGGGCAAAAATGAACACTAACGTGCGTTACAATTTCTCTTGAATTAACTTGCCTTCCAGCTCTCATGTCCTATGAAGCATTTTTGTCGTTCTTAGCCCATAATCCAGTCTGAAAGAGCAGGACTGGAGTTAAAAGAGCTTGCTGATTTTAGGGTGAGGCTGCTCTCTTGGCTCTTGTACCAGTAACTCAGACCATGGTGAATCCTGGATGGGTTGCCAGTCTGTCACAGGGTTAACACAGAGAAACAGAATGACTGGCAAGCTATCAAGGACGCACCCTCCCTCCCTATGGCAGCCGGAATAGGCTCCACCCACCCTTCACCCACCTCGAACCTGAATTGAATAAGTGGAAGAGAGCGGAAGGACAAATAATATAAAGAGCCTGTTCATCTTTATATCACAGTTCTTCTGTTGAGTATAAGAAAAATGGAAACAGCCATATAATGACTGTAGTTCCATCAGAAAACGACAACTGGTGGCTGCAAAAAGTATTTGTAAAAGTCCTGACGTTTAAAATTTGGCTAAACTTATACAATTACCACATCTAGTGGCAAAACAATGAAGGTGCAGCTTTTAGTATTTGTTTTGAAGAAGAAGAACAACTACTACTATTATTAAAATGAACATTTTAACAAACATTTAAAGCCTTTTAGAGGAAACATCTTGTCACAGGATAAACATCTAGAAACATATTAAAATCTAAAATTAAAAATAGCAATACAAAACAGTGATGGGGTAAGCATGAAAACAAACAAAAAAGTAAAAAAGAAACCCCCCCAAAACAAATCCCCACAGTCATATAAAAAGAAAACCAAAAGGAGGAGGTCTTCCTTAAAATATCATTGACTGTTGGACTAGGAAACAAATTAGTCTCAGACAGGCTAAGAAGAGTAAAAATTGAAAAAATGTAAAGAAAAAAAATGTAGCAATAGGAAGAATATAAATATATATGAAGTTTGGACAGACATAATTTCATTACACATTTCATTTAATTTCTCCCCATGTCCTTTAAAAAATATGTATTTAATTTTAATTATACTGAAAGATAATGTTCGTCATGTTTTATGACTGCAGTGCCAGTACTAACAACCAGATGTCGGCATTGTGAGGCTTCGCGTAAATGATCTCCAGCGTGAAAGCGAAACTTTTTGTTAGATATCACAAGCCGCAGTGATCCTTATTAACATTACAAATATACAACAGCTGTTTACTCTTTGTGTGTTTGAATGTAGAAGTGAAAAACTGTAGTGACACATAAGTGAATGCGTGGGAAGCTCTGCTCTGAGGTAATAAAGTCAAGGAGAATGCTGAACACTAAATAACTGCAGGAACTGTTGAACACCACAGACTGCTGGTGTGTAAGAGCACTAGAGCATCAGCAGGGGATTTCAACACCATAAAAGAACCCAAATGAAGTAATATAATACCTCTCTAAATGGTGTGGAAATACATAAATATAATGTCATTTGGTGAACACAATATGATATAATTTTAAATATGCAACCTGGCTACATGAGAAAGATTTATTTCTATTCTGAATGTATTTATTTATTTATTTATTTTAATCTTCCGTCTGAAACATCGACCTTTCACTATTTTCTGTATTTTCTGTTACCAACTCATTCTATGCCAGAAAACCTACATCTCTAAATAAATTGCCTAAATTATTTGTTTTTCTGTTATTAATTTACCATTATGTTATGCAATTACTGCACACACCTTTTCATTAGAATATATTTAAAAACAAGTATTTTAATTTTATAATTCATGATATTCATTTGAATATGAATGTTATTTTAATTATTAAAATAATGCTATTTTTAATATTTCAGGGTTACTTGTAATGAATATAAATATATATAAATAATATAAAAATATACAAATAAGATGCACACACACACACACACACACACACACACACGCACCTTTTACATGTGCTTGTACACATTATAATATAACAATATTCAAGAGCAACTGACGCAAGTATGTCTTCAGTTCTTTTAAATTCATTTTTTTGCTGTACAAATATACAAAAATTAGAAGACGGACACATTTATTATTATTATTATTATTATTGACAATGTTATGAAAGCAAAAACAGTAATTATAATTGTAATTATGTTTAAAAAATAAAATTGTATTCAACATTCTTGTGCACCACTCCAAACCTAATAAAAGGGACTAGTTTCCGTTAAATATTATTTTCAAGCAGCAGAGGGCGCAGTGCTGCAGTCCAGGATTTCAGGTCAAGGGACTGTAGGCAGATTTGTCTGATAAAATAAGATTAGATTTTCTGTTTCTGTCAATTAAAAAACAAAACAAAAAAGACCTTTCACCTACCTTCTTGGTGTGAGAAGTAGTCAACTAATGAGTTACCTGTCTGTGTTCTGCCTCCTGCATGCTCTTGCTTCACATGAGAAAGAGCAAACTTGGGACAGTATCCTAGTCTGAATATCCTGACAGAGGTTGGAGTTGAAGAATGAAAACAGCTTAATGGACTTGCTTTTCTACTGTACATGAGCACTCAAAGCTCTTTATACAACTGGATAAGAATAGATACTGTGTATACTCCCCACATAGAGCCTATTTAATAGGATAAAAAAAGTAATACCAAGAATTAATAATTTAATAACAGTAAAATTAGACATAGGATTGACCTTCACCGGCCTACATCATAAACCCAAGTTTCATGGAAACCAAAACTTCACTGCTGCTTTTCTTCAAATCTACCGCTTGGAATTCTTACACACACACACACACACACACACACACACACGCACACACACACGCACGCACACACACACACACACACACACACACACACACACACACACACACACGCACGCGCGCGCACACACACGCACGCACACACTCAGCTGAACATATGCACCATCTAAAGAAATGATCAATATTAATGGTGAGTTAAACATCTAAACATCAGCTGCACCATCAGTTCACCACAACACTTAACATGCTGTGCGAGCATGAGATAGAGAGAGTTGATACTGACTGGTGCAGTGGTGATATGAAGCAAATCTCAATAATCAACACTGTGAAATTCCTGAACCCCGACCCTGCAGCTGACTGCACATAATTTTTAGATGTAAGGTGGCAGCTGAAGGAACCATTTGTTTATCTATCATTCCTAAGAGACTACAGCATTGAATTGGCTATCATGCAGGTCAACCTGTTATAACCCCTTAGCCACACTCAACCTTTAGAACATAATAAAGGTAAGGCACCACTTTACGAGCACACCGACGCTACTTTTCCCATTAGGAAAAGTTTTTGTTTTATCCTGCATACTGGTCTATGTAAAAAGGCTAAGCAAAAGTGACAATATAAAAGTCAATTCTTAAGGGTGAAAAATAATTCAGATACAAGCAGCCTTTGCTAGTTTAGTTTTTTTAGATAAGCAAACTAAAAGCAGCAATGGCAAAAACCCAAATGAGGAGCACACCAGTGAATACTAGTACTAGTACTGGTGACATGTGGACAAAACACAAAGACCATCTTATAAACAAGAGTAAAAAGATATAAACACAATCAGTGACAAGCACAAGGGTGGAAAACAATTTGGAAAGACAAGGAAAGTAATACTTAAAAAAAAACCAGGAAAAATACTTAAACATTCAAACCTAGCGTTAGTTTCTATGGACAAGAATCCAGGTGGAGGCTGAAATGGGAGTTATCTTTCAACGAGCTTTATTATTGCAGTCGATACATAAATTCTGAAATACATTAATACTTACATCTTTAAAATAAGCAAATATTTAACCAAGACTCAATCTTAAAATATAGCTTCAGTTTTGTACTAAACTGATTTCCTGTCCTTGCACATAATTTTGCGCCTCTGACTTTTTAATCAAAGAATCTGATATTTTGTAATGCTCATAAGTGGAAAAGCTTGATCCATGTATATATAAACGTAACAGTTTTGCTTTTAGGCTTTCTCTGGGGCCTGTGTTTCTAGACCAGTCTTTATTTTTACATTTGTACTTGCAAAATCCAGTAAAAATATTGAATGCAGCTCTTTTGGAATGGCGTAAGCTCTGCAAGAGAAGATTCAGTACATATGCATTTATCAAGCTTTGACAAGTGCAGAGATCAAAGAGGAGAGGAAACACAGGAAATACATGTGAAGATGAAAACACAGCAAGTGATGGGACGATGAGAGATTTTCATCAGTGGCAAGCAGGCAGCTCAGTTTTCCTTCCAACCTTAAAATGACCTGAGAGTGGATGGATGGAGATACAGGAAAAAAACAGATAAGTAGAGAGTAGCTAATGGAATTGTAGAGAGAGAGAAAATGAACATACTCACACACACCGATTCCAATCTAGTGAAGACATTCATTGCTTTCAGAATGGCAGAGAAAAGAAGAAACCAAGTGTGTGTCTGTCTTTCAAATTACCATGACAAAACGCTTGCCACCATGTGTTTAGCTTTAGGAGAAGGTATTTTTGTTTGAGTGTGACTTACTCAAATTCTTGCAGAAAGGGTAGTGAGGTCATTGAAAGGTTTTGGAAAGCAAAAGCTTTTTTTTTGCATGGTGCATGGTAGTTCTAGACATTAAATAAAAAAGAAGTCAAACCAACCAAAGTCACATATATACGACAACAAACCTTCCGAGGTCTAAGTCATCAAAGGTGACGACCCTAACCCTAACACATTAAAACATTGATTATTACAGATATAATTATAATTACTTATTGTCAGCAGATTCCCATCCCATCTCCAGACAGCTGACAAGAACCCAGGTAAACAACAACAGCTGGTTATATGCTAATATTAATAAGATTAAGATGTTAGGCTCAAGCAGTGACTTATACAGAAAGGCAAACAAAGACAATCCCAAGTTTTCTTGCTGATGTACTAAAGGAGTTATTAACAAACTTTTCCCACTCCATCTTCTCTACATAGAAGACTTATACTTCCCCATATTTACAGTTGCTTCCACAAACTGTGGACATTGATGCAGGTGATTTGAATCTGAGCACAGTGCTATAAATAATCTCTGACTGCAATAGGATCTGCCTGTCTGTTATGTTTTCTCCCTCTAAATGTTGAAATATTTTAAAAATAATGAGCCTGGTTAGAATATGTAAGTAAGAAGGAAGTAGTAATATTTGTTAAAATGTAGATTGTAAAAGTAAAAAATTGTGAAAAAATATTTTGTAAATAAGGGTAAATATGTTAAGGCTTTAAATAATAATAATAGCAGATCCTCTACCCTCAGGAGGACAGTGAGGCTGCAACTCTAACTCTGAAAACAGAAGCTGTGAGATGGACCTTTAAAAAGGTAAATCCTCACAAAGCTCCAGGACCAGACGGCATCCCAGGCCGGCTACTCAGAGTGTGTGCAGACGAGCTGGCAGAGGTGTTCACCAACATCTTCAACCTCTCCCTGAGGCAGTCAGTGGTCCCCACGTCCCTCAAAGCATCCACCATCATTCCCGTTCCCAAAAAATCAGTGGTCTACTGTCTGAATGACTACCGTCCTGTTTAACTGACATCCGTCATCATGAAGTGCCTGGAGCGGCTGGTCAAAGGTCGTATCTGCTCCTCCCTCCCTGACACACTGGACCCTCTTCAGTTTGCCTATCGGACAAACAGAGCCACAGAGGATGCCATCGCCCTGGCAACGCACACCACCCTCACTCACCTGGAGAAAGGGAATACATATGCAAGGATGCTCTTCATCGACTACAGCTCGGCATTTAACACCATCATCCCCTCAAAACTTGCCACGAAGCTCGTCAACCTTGGGCTGGGAACACCGATCTGCAGATGGATTCTAAACTTCCTCACAAACAGGCCCCAAGTGGTGAGAGTTGGTAAGCACACCTGGTCCTGTGTTTAGGATCATCACTCATCCTAAACACAGGTACGCCACAGGGTTGTGTGCTTAGCCCCCTCCTATATTCCCTGTTCACACACGACTGTGTTGCTAAACAAGAGTCCAACATCATCATCAAGTTTGCGGATGACACAACCATCATAGGCCTCATCACAGACAACGATGAGACGGCCTATAGAGAGGAGGTGATGGCGCTGTACGAGTGGTGCCTGGAAAATAACCTGACTCTCAACATCAGCAAAACTAGAGAGATGATAGTGGACTACCGGAAACGACCAGTCAGAGAACACCAGCCCATCCACATCAACGGTGTCAAGGTCGAAAGGGTCAGCAGCTTCAAATTCCTTGGAGTCAACATCACTGAGGACTTCTCCTGGACCCTTCACACAGACACTGCTATCAGGAAAGCTCGCCAGCGGCTTTACTTCCTGAGGAGGCTGAGGAAGTTTAGCATGAATGCCAACATCACCTCAAATTTTTACAGATGTGCAATTGAGAGCTTGCTGACGAGCTGCATCACAGTTTGGTACGGACGCTGCTCTGCCAGCAGCCGTAAATCACTACAGAGGGTGGTGAAGGCAGCAGAGCACATCACTGGCACGAGGCTTCCTGCCATTCAGGACATTTATCTCCAGCAATGCCTCCGTAAAGCACACAGCATCATCAAGGACCACAGCCACCCAGCACATCAGCTCTTCTCCTTGTTACCATCTGGCAGACGTTACAGTAGCCTGTCTGCTTGGACTACAAGACTTAAAAACAGTTTTTACCACCAAGCCATAGAACACCTCAACCACAACACTTAAACACACACAACACAGCACTCAGAAGCTACCCTGCAGCTTCACAAGTACTCTGTTTAATCTGCACTGGTCACTCCACTTTATTGTCATTGATATTTATATTTAAAAAAGTGCAATACTGTAATTTTCTGCTGCTCATTCCTGTGCAATATCCCATCTGCCCTCCCGTCATATTTCTTTTCAAGATTTTCTTATTTAATCACTAGTGTACATATATTTATATTTATAGATACATATATATTTAGTCATCTTTTCTCTTTTACCATGTCTCTCTAATATTTGGCTCCTTACTATTTTTCTATTTTCTTTAATATTTTCTTTTCTTTTATTATATTTTCTCCTACTGTATCATGCTGCTGAGTGACTGCTGCTCGTCAAACACATTTCATTGCAATGTTGACCCTGTGCTAACTTGCATATGACAAATAAAACTGAAAACTGCAAACTGCAAACTAACAGTTATTCAACAGCAGACAAATTAGTGTTTTCGCTCTGCCCCAATCACACTGTCTTCCTTTCTTTATTGTCAGATCATCTGTAATATTCAGTGATTTCAGTCTGTTCAGTTCTCCCTGTTTTGTTCAGCTTTGTGAGTGTGTGTTTTGGAGACTTTTGGACTTTTTCAAGGACTCCGTATTCCACCAGAATAAAGTCTGATCTTTTGTTTATCCAGGTTGCTACAAAAGTCTGCATTGGGTCCCACCACAGGGTCTGTGTCACTCCTGTTGGCCTCTGACCAAGCCTCTTGTGTTGTCCTGCCACCTTTGCTGATGCCAAACACTATAGACAAGTTATTAATTAATATTAATTACAATGAATGCCACAACCGCTTTCAGTCAAACACAGTGCATTACTGTGAACTTCCCCATATTTACAGTTGCTTCCACAAACTGTGGACATTGATGCAGGTGATTTGAATCTGAGCACAGTGCTATGAATAATCTCTGACTGCAATAGGATTTGCCTGTCTGTTATGTTTTCTCCCTCTAAATGTTGAAATATTTTCAAAGTAATGAGCCTGCTTAGAATATGTAAGTAAGAAGGAAGTAGTAATATTTGTTAAAATGTAGATCGTAAAAGTAAAAAATTGTGAAAAAATATTTTGTAAATAAGGGTAAATATGTTAAGGCTTTAAATAACAGTTATTCAACAGCAGACAAATTAGTTTTGTCTATCTAAAGCAGTCCTGGGAACATCTTCACTGGAAGTCCTTAGTTTAGCTTGTTTCTTGTGGTTGTAATTTTCAATTTTGGTGACTGATGTCAGCCTACCAACTACATACGTCCCTCCACACTACATCCTAACTGTCATCATATCCTGCCAACCTACTAATCTCTGCACAGGGAGAGCAGTTAGTTAGTTCTTCACCACTTTACCTTCCTTTACTGAGATGAACCAGACAGAAGAAATACTGTTGACTTCAGTAATGTTGGAATGGAAAACTCTGATTAAAGCTCCTCTAATCAAAATGGGATGATGCCAGCAAAAAAAAAAAAAAAAAACTTTGAAAAATTGGAGTCCTTAAAAGTTTGCAAGTGTTTGCTCTAAGCATCTGTTTTTTCAAAGTCATTTTTTATTAGCCTCAAGTCCCTCAAGTTTTGACAGTTAGGGAATGTAACCATACACATCATACTCATACCACTGTCAATAATGGTGGTTTAGGGGTAATAATTTGGGCTTGTCTTGTAAACAGGACCTGAGCCCTTTGCAGTCACTGAGCTGACTATAAATTCCTCAGTATAGTTGTTGGGGGAAAACTCTGTAAAAGACCCAGGAGAAATAAAGACACAATGAGACAAAGTTACTTTCTTTATCAAACGTGTACACGGGTGAGCTGCTAAGAACAACTCACACCATGCACAGTGGCTTGGTAATTTTTATAGGCACAGAGCACAGAGACAGTGAGAACAGGATAACAAATAATAAACAGATAAAATAAAACAACTCCATATATGGTGCTAGTCTCGTCAGCAGAGAGCTAGGGAAGATAAAACAATCTAAAACAATATGTCCCAGAAACAAGATGTGTTTGCTGGGAAAGTCTAAAAAGATAATTCTAAACTAATCTAACCATAGGGAGAGGGCAGACAAAAGGCATCTTTGTACATTTAAAAGAAGGTAAAGAAACATAGAATCATTTTTCCTGTAACAATAGTAAAATATTTTAGAGTCAATGTGAGGTCATGTAACTGCTAAAACCAGACCAAAAATTGGGTCATGCAACAGGACAATAATGTCAAGTGCACCAGCAAACAACAGAATGGCTGAAAATGTAAAAGCTCAAGATGCTCAATATTTTTTAAATGCCTTGGCAGGCTCCAAACGACACATATGCATAAATAATTCTCACAAACCTCAGTTAACTGAAGAAACTGTAAAGTAGTTAAGGCATAGTGAATTGAATGAAGTGATATCTTGATAGAAGATGCATATGGGCAAAATGGTTGAACGACAGTTAATTAGAAATGTTAAATCTGCTAGTTTCTCAAACCAGAAAAAACTAAGCATGCCTGTTTAGCATGTGGCTAAATTACAAATCATAATTTTATGTCTTCGCTAGTGACCTGGTTAAGAGGTTAATCTCAAAAGAACCTATTTGGTCTGTGGATTGTAAGTGGAGCCACTCTACTGTCTCCTTCTCTTTCTATTATTTACACCTTTCCCTTCACAGTCACTCATTGAGCCGGAGCAACCAGAAGGTGCTCATTTGGTATATCTGCACACTCACAAGCACACATACACACTCCTTAATGCATGGCAGCATGCTGTGTCGCATGTCCCCAGGGTGTATGTGTGTGATGGAGAATAGGAAGAAAGTCATTGCCCTACTGATGAACCCACTATGGTTCTCTTCTCTTCCATCACCTTCCCATGTGTGACATATGCAGTGCAATGATAGCAAGCCTGAAACCGTTCCTGTCCATCTTCATTTCCAAAGCAACAGAACAAACTAAAGGAATTTACAGAATTAATGAATTAAACACCTTGTAGGAAGTGCACATGCACACTCACACACACACACCCCCACGCACCCACACACACCCCCACACCTTGGGGTCATCACTGATGACCTCATAGGTTTAAACCTGGCTAGCAATTAAACACACTACTTATGAGAAGCTAAATGCATGCAAACACAGAGTTACTGAAATACCAACTATAGTTGGTATTTCAGTAACTCTGTGTTTAACAACAGTAACATACTGTTGCTAGTATGTTCAGTGTATAGTTATTAATTATGTAGTTATAGTTATTATTATTATATAGTTATTATATGGTTATTATATAGTTAGTATGTTCAGTCTGGAAAGTGGTTTCTATAGAAACCACTTTTCAGACTTAAACCAACTATTGGATGAGGCTCTATAGAAGTGACACACAGAACCTACAAGCACTTTTGATTTTCTCATTAGCTACATTGGGTAAGATGTTCACTCACTCAAATAACCTACCATGTATGTTAGGACCACAGGAGGAAGCCAGAATCCCATTGGGAAATCCATGCATCTATCTAGGATCTTTCAGTATGTAACCACTGCCAATATGCCACTCAGGGCAATCACACCAGGAAGTTATTTTCAGTTTCATTCATAGTGCTAAATCACAACAACAGTCACATCAAGGCGCTTGATATTGTAAAGTAAAGACCCGACAATAATACAGAGAAACCCGAACAATCAGATGACCCCTTATGAACAAGCACTTTGGCAACAGTGGAAAGGATAAACTCTCTTTTAACAGGAAGAAACCTCCAGCAGAACCAGGCTCAGGGAGGGGCGGCCATCTGCTGCGACCGAGACAGGACAAGAGACAAGCTGTAGTAGAGAGCTAGAGATGAATAATAACAATTGTGGATAGAATACCTTGTATCACAAATATCCACTGTAACCATCAATAATTTGAACAAGAATACAGTTGTGAAATGTGTATTTATTAATTTTTATATACACTTCTGGATGAGAATGAACTTGTTCTCAGTGGAAAAAACAAGCATACTATAAGAGCACAAAAAATTAGGAAGCAGACAAATTCAATTGTGGTGATATAGTTGACCAGACTAATCAGCAGATGAACTTTGTATGGCTTTTATGACTCAATCTGACCTAGATTTGAACCATTGTTGACCTGCGTTACACTACACAATAGAAACCAGTTAGCATATTTCTGTGAACAAACAAGTTCAACTTGCAGGGGTTACTCCACTTTAATACCCCCTTTACTTTAGTGACATTTAATTATTCCTTGTATTATGATAAACAGGAAAATTTCCCAGTCCTTTGAGTGTGGAATTGTGGTACTTTGCTGTTTATAGTACAGATCTTTAATCATGAAGGTCAGAAATTTTACCCACTATGAAGTTTGGAATTAATTATATGAGGAAAAATTGGGGCAAGTGCACATTTGTTTGTGTGTACCCAAATACTCACAGACAACCTTTGTTCAAAATGGTGAGACATAAACCTACATTTAAATTACATTCTGTACCAATAAATGACTCTATAACATATTTTGAAAACAAAAATAATACAAAACCAATCTATAATGCTTCAAATTATTAACATAGAAAATGAACTATTTAAGATCAGTGAAAGAAGAAAAAACAGAGATGGAAACAAACAAAGATGAGAGCAAAATGCTGGCAATATTTTTTGACAGTTTAACTACTCATAGGAAGCATACAACAATGTAAATTTTATTTAACAAGACTATCACCAACTAAAAATATCTACCAAAAGTAAAGTGGATTCATCTGATAAAATGTGATATAAACAAGATTGTTTAGCACGGTGCTTTTAGCTGAATCTCATTAGAGAAATGGGTATTTGATTAAATATGAAAATGTAAATGCATGTTTTTAACACTCGGGACTACAAACTTTCCACAGTTTTAACCATAACATATATGTTATCACTATGGTATCAGTTTTCATCATGTCAGTTCATACTCCAAATGTCATTACATATCAATAAAATTTTTAAAGCAGTGCTTTTTCTCTCTTTAAAAAAAACAACAACAAAAAAACAAAACAAAAAAGCAAACAAACAGAAACACACAACCATCTCACATGATAGAAAGAAAAAGGACAATTTTTGTTTTTACATGCACACTTCACTTATATGTCTATGTACATAAAAATGCAACCTTTTGAACTCAGTTTGACCCCATTTAGAAGCCATTCAGACCCTCCCAATGTTCAAAGCTTGAAATTTATGAGGCTATAATTGCAGCAAAACCATTTGTCCGTGCGTGTGCGTGTGTGTCTCAATCATGTATTTGTCACGGTACTGTGTCTGTGACCCAGTATGTATAATTCTGTTTAAGTTATATTCTTGGATTTGTTGGATATCTTTATTGTTGTCTGTTCGTGTTATATTTATAGTTCTTTAGTTTTCTGTCACTGTGCCTTCCCCGTGTTCCACGTTTAGTTACTCTTGTCTCTGTGTTTCGTATTCCCTCTCTTTATAGTCAGTCATGTCTCCATGTCACAGTGCCAAGTCTGCATCTTTGTGAATGTCTCATGTTTCTTCTTTTATTTTGATAGTCCCTCCCCTAGTGTTCAGTGTGTTTAGTTTTACTTCCTCCCTGTCTCATTGTGTTTGAGTAATTCCAGCTGTCCCTTGTTATCCTTTGTGTATTTAATCCTCTGTCTTTCTTTGCCTGTCGTTGGATCATCTGCGTATCTCCACTTGTGGTTCCGTGGTCCAGGTTTCCATCTTCTAGGTTTCATGTTTCAGGTATTCAGGTCTTTAGTTTCTTTGTACTTGTTTTTTAGTTGCTTCCCAGTTTAGGTTTGGTTAGTTTAATCTTTATTGCTTTCTGCTTTTGTTTATATTTTTCTCTGCTGCAAATAAAGCCACGCTTTCAGTTAATTCCTTCTTCAGTGCATTGATCTGTAAATGTATGCCACCATGTGTGTGGAGAGTTGTCTGTAAGTCAAGGGTTCATTAACTATGAGCTCACACTCACAGGTTCATACTGTCCTTTAAGCTCAGTACATGCCACCAGTAATTATGCTTGAAGTACTCAGGCCTATAAGAACTATAGCTATAAGTACCTTATATTAAAGCTTTGTAATAAACAAACAAACAAACACCCCCCCCCCCCGCCGAAAATAAAAATCCAAACAAAATGTTATGTGAAACTGGGAATAGTTCATGATTCACCTAGCAGCACCCACTACCAGAAAGGAGCTAGCTGAAGTAGTTAGCTACAAAAAACAAACAAACAAACAAAACCAAACAAAAAAACCCCTCACTATATAGGAGCTACTGGAGAATTTGATATCTAACTAATCCCGGATATTAAAGGTAATTTGGATTAGCATTGAGCCTGCACATCTCTGGATCCCCATATAGTGTCCTTCATAAACTGTATCCTACCATGCAAAAAGAAAAATGTATGCTCACATAAGTGAAAGAAAGATGTACCCTTTCGCCATCTTACAATGCTGTGATTGCAGCCATTCCCAAAATTTCTGTGAATGGTACTCATGACCATTGATCAGTGGTCTCTGATCAGTGGTTGTTGATCAGTGGTCATGAGAATTTGCATAATTATGATGAAGGAACTGACCTCCCAGCCCATTGTTCCTTCAGTGGGCTGGTTTCAGTCATTATAAAAATGTATTGTTTATAAGGTTGGTGAAACCTGCAGTCAGCTGAGACTAAAGAAGTCACTTGGATGAGTGATGAAATGTTTCTTCCACTGAAAACGTTCAGGTGAATAGAATTAACTTTTGAAGAAGTTAAAGAAATGTTTAGGGGAAAATTATGAAAACTTTATTTCCACAGAGCCATTATGACATTATATGACTCTATATAATCAAAGGTAATGCCACAAACATCATACCATCATTGTATATATTCAGATGGAAATTTAAAACGTATTTCAGAGTGGATTCAAAGCATTGTACTGTTTTTTTGTTTTTTAGCAAAAATCACACATGCAAAAAGACTTTTCAGCCATTATTATCTATGCATGCTTACACATTTATTTACACAGTCACAAATCTGATCAGAAACTTTGGCTACACATTTGCAGATTCCTCTACAAATTCACAAATCTCTGTATAGATTCACAAATCTATTGACCAATTTTCACAACAACCCTCCACTCAGGCTGAAATACACATATGCAGATTGAGATATACACACAGAATCCCAATAATAGCCTCCTTAAAATTCAGCTTTATTTCTGCTATTACTGAGTAACCAAACATTTGCTTTTATTTACATTTTTGTTTTTCAACAGTGAACCAAAAGATGAAATTTGATTTAGTTTACTTTCAATTATACACACACACACACACACACACACACACACACACACACACACACACACACACACACACACACACACACACACACAAGTTTCCATAGTTATAGAGACCAATACAATAATTGGGCCTAAGATATTCTATATAACAGAAGGGATACAGAAAGTGTTTTTATATAAATTCACTTTCATTAAGTAGAATTGTGATATTTCAGCAGTGTTTTATTTTGGCAGCTTTAAAACTCTTGCAGCAGAAACTGAAAACTTGCAGTCTGCAGATGCACACATAAATGTGGAAAAAAGGACACAAAAAAAAAAACTATTTTTGCAGCTATTTAAGATTAAAAGTATGGTTTGTAAGGTTAGGCATCAGAAGAGTACATCTGATATTTATTTATTTTTTCTTCTGTGATGCTTAAAATTATATTTTTATCAGCAGTTGGGTAAAAACTAAAACAGGCTTAAAATGAGTGAATGGCTTACTTGCAAAGTGGCCAAAAACAGAGCTCCAAATGACGGCTAATGTTCCTGACAAAATTACTAATTGATATTCACTGGAAGCTAGTGACTAGCTGTGATAGACTTCGGAAATGCAAACTTTATTTACACAAAAAAAATGAGATCAATGAGATGGGACTTTTTGGCCGACATCATCTTCATCTTTAAATGTTTCTCCTATTTATACAGTGACAGTCAGAAGAAGTTTTACTGTATTTGGTAGATACAGTAGTAGTGCTCTTTAACAGTATTTTATCTTATTAAAGTGTTAGGCTTAATGTGATGGAAATAAATTGCCAGTGCCTAAAGTAGTTGTAACAAGAGCAGCAGCTGATCAACAGTACCTGCCCACTGCCCACTCTCTGAACCTGTTTTGTGTAGGAAAGCTGACCCCAGGCTGAACTAGTTGGTAGGGGGTAGGAGCAAAGGTCAGGGTTGAATGCCAGGTCCCTCTATGCCTCTGCAGAGGCATAGAGTTGAAGGCCAGGTCACTGTTGAGTATTCATTATATGTGTGGGCAGAGCCTCCTGCTGGACAAAAATGACTGCAACATTCTTTACTTCTGTTAGTCTGTAATCATATCTGGTTATAATGTTTATTATTATCTTTATTGAGCAAAATATTGCTTAGAATTTGATTCAAAAGAACAAGTGATTTTAGTATATTCTAAATCTCCAAATATATGCTTACAAATATTTTTACTGTTACTACCTGACGACTATATCATTAAATATATTGTTAAAAAAAATTATCTTTGCAATCAGGATGGGATTTGTTGGGAGGAACAAGGAAAAAAGAAAAGACCCCCATGGCTGCATAGTAAAATTATTGGTAATGCTGTTTACCAGGTGGTAATTTGTTTTACCACCTGGTTGTATTTGTAATTACAACAAACAATTTTTGGAAATAAGAAAGAAATACAATTAAAAATATATATCAATCAATAGAATTATACAGATAAATAAATAAATAAATACATTAAAAACACTAGAATTGTGGCTTATTCCAGGATTTACTGTTCTTTCATTGGTTATATGTAGAAACTCAATATGGGTAATTTTTGTTTTAGAGCAACTGATTTTAATATCAACATCAGCAGGCTGACTGTAGAACTGGTATGTGCTTGTTGATTAACACCAAGTGTATTTAATACAAATATACTTTGAGCTTTTAAGACCTCCATATCAGCAGTGGAATATTTGTTTTCTTGAAAAACCTGAATAAATTGCACAATTAAATTTAAAAAAGAAGAAATGTTCCAAATTTTCTAGCAAAAATTTATGGTTCAGGCTTCACAGGGTTAAGGAAAATTGTAATGGGATGTAAAAAAATACAATACCACTGGGTGTTAGATAGGTCTGGGTTTGATCTGTTAAATAAAGGTAATTTAAAAATGTAAAACTTTTTTCGTTATGTACATTTACTTATTTATTTTTCAAGTTAAAGTTTTGCAATTATAGACGCTGCCCATAAAAATCCCAAATTTTACTTTAGTTAATCTGGACTAGTTTCAGACTGGAAGTCATTTTGTTGAGCAGCAGTCATTTCTTTAGTTATTTACAGCATGTCTTTGCTGTTTTGAGTTTCTGCTTTGAAGTTAAGACCATCCATCCATCCTGTTTTTGACTCCTCTGTGTAACTTATCCAGCGTGTTCTTGGTCTGGGGTGTCCATCCATTGGGCCATGTCTGGAACACCTCACGTCCAGGTCCCAGTTCTACAAATCTTTTAACATTTTATTTTGGTACAATCATTAGAGTTAATGAGCTCAGCCATCATCCATCCATTTGTCCGGCTGGTTTTATATGAATTAACACTTGTTAGACTTTTTTGTTTAAGGTTTCATATTGTGATAATAGTATATTTTAATATTGTGTGTGTGCATACATTTAATCCAGTCTTGGTATTTGACCATTTACTGACCTTGCTGATGTTTGACTGCTGAGAAACTCTTGTCTCTGTTACCTTGGTAACATAGTGACCCCAGACTGACCCTTGGACTGGTCACTGTAGCTGCTGTTACTTTTCTCAGGGCCAGAAGAGAGAGAGAGAGTGTGTGTGCGCGTGTGTGTCAGATGTCCACCGGTAACTACCATTTTGCTGGTCAATGTGTGTATGTGAGGGAACAGATAAGGAAACAAGTACCACTGATGCAGTAAAAGCTTGAATACACTGAGATTAAATCAGTGCCTTCAAATACAGATTATTTGTCATTTCCACCTATTTGTTGTTGCCAAGATGTCTGCTCTGTTAAGCGGAGTAGAAGTATCCATAGGCTCACTCTATAGGATCAAGAGACTTAAATTCAATCTCTAAAGCAACAGCACAACCACAGCAGGAGCCATTTAACTTTTTCAGTATATGAATGTTAAGGAAACAGGCAGCTTGCTTCAAGATAAAAAGACTGATCCTATTTCGTTGTCTTTGTGGAAGCATGTCTTGATATAAAAAGTGGAACTGTAGGATGTGGAAGTGTGGGAAGTGTGGGAGCAAAATGAACAGAGAAGGTCAAACAGAGATAGTGAGACAAACGGGAAGTCAGCAGGTCAGAGGTCAGAGAAGAGCCTCTTTATGTGTATATATGTTAAGGAGGAGTGTGGCCTGGCACCTTTGCCCTCTGGACTTCTCTCTCTAATAGAGAGAGTGACTAAATACACATTGAGTCAATATGGACTTGGTCAGTGACTCTATATGTCTTTCCCACTGTTGCTGATGAATTTTGAATAAAAAAAACTAAACTAAATGATTAGTCAGTTATTCTGTCACCAGATGGGATCAGGAAATAACACAAACACGTTCAAGTATCTTCAGTTTAACTTCATTTGTTTTCTCAATAGCTGATGCATGTAAGTGTCTGTGCATTGCACCCATGCATTATATGGGCACAGTTTTATTTAAGTGTGCTAGCACTACTGGAAAGCTTAACAACATTATTTAGTCTAAATATGGTCACTTCTGACTCAGAGGAACCAAGTGGCAGTTTTCAAAACACTAATGCTGAGACTTCTGATTCCAGAAACCAGCAGGGGCTGGCTGGTAAAATGGACTGGTACCTACATTGTGCATTTTTATTCAATTTTAACATCTAACCCTTTAAAGCCTAAAACAATTGCCTGAAAATTCAATTTTTTTGAAAATGAAATGTTTTTTGAATCTTCTGACAATCTAAAACATGTATATATATTTGAATTGTGTCATATTCGCTACATTTAGCATATTTCTGTGCAATTTTACAATGTATTGTGCAATTTATTTAGTTTTTATAGGGGGAAAGTCACAATGCTGATGTCAAAGTCTAAAAACAACCCCACAAAAATTTTGTGTATGAAATATGACACACCAGGCGTTAAGGGGCTTCCCATTTACACTCTCAAATTCACAGAGTGCTTTTAGCTATACCTAAGCACTTTTATCCAACATTTCCAGACATTCACATGCTGATGGATACATTGTGGCAGCTTTGAGCAGACCAACAATTCTTTGACACATCGACAAGAGGAACCAAGGACCTTCCGATTTACAGATGACCCGCTTTACCACCTGAGCCACAACTGCCCCAGCTGGTGCTAAACCTCCCAGCAGGCAGGCAGGTTTGGCTCATAACCTGCCAGATTTTGGACAGGTTGGCAGAATCTGGCCTCCTTCCAAGGACATCCACCATAGTAGGTTAATTGGTGATTCTAAATTTTTCAAAGTGGTGAATGTGAGTGTGAATGATGGTGTCTCTAAGTTGGCCTTGTAATAGACCATTAAACTGTTCTGGCTACCAACTTTCTGTGACAGCTGGGACTGACTCCAGCTAGCTCCTCATAGTACCATATCACCACAATAGAGCACTTCGCTTTTAGACTGCAGGCTTATATTTGTGGGTCAGAGGGTATTTAAAAGTAGAACAGGAGGTAGAGGTTTAGCTTTCAGACCCCTCTTTTGTGGAACCAGCTCTCAGGTTGGATTCAGACACTCTCTGTACTTTTAAGATGAGGTTTAAAACTTTTAGTTATGCTTGAATGGGCCGAGACTGCTGGGAGCTTTCCATTAGGAACTGAGCATTTCTTGTTTGTTGACTTATGTTGTTTATGGATTTATTATTAGAGAGAGCAGACAGCTGTGCAAAGATCAGTTGTGATAAAGAAATGTTGTGAGCTAGCCTGAAAAGGCAACATGGAAATATACGCACTGTAGAACATTTAACAGCTGTGTCCACATGTTACTTGGCGAATTAACACTGACGTGTGTTACAGATGTATTTTCTTTTTTGTGAGTGGTAGTAAAATATCATAATATCAATATCATGTAGTATTCTGGGTTTTTGGCTAGTTTTGCATTAGCTATTAGTTATTGCTATTAGTGCAGGTGCTTGCAAAGAGCTGAAGTTCTGTTAGCAGCACAATGCCTCATAAGAACCATTTGTGGTGGTTCAAAAAAGTACAATGAATAAGATGAATTCTTGCACCTCTGACAGAAAGGAAACAAGCTAATATCTGGTTGGTTGTCTCACTGGTTGACTTAATCCATGACACACTATAAAGAGGTTGTTGTTGCAACTACATGACAATAAGTTATGATAAAAAGCACATTTAATGTATTCATTATTAGATATTTAAGATTGTTACTGCATATACTGAAAACAAAAAATATATTTTGTGGCTAACAAGTTTTTGGATTTCCAGCAAATCTTGTTGCGCTATTCTTTTTTGAACAAGAATTAGATGCGTTGTTTTTAAATTACATTTCAGGATTTCACAACATAACTAACAGAAGGTTTCTAACCATTAAGATTTTCATTATGTTCTTCTGATAATATGGCGTTACCTACATATTACCTGTACTTTATTTATATAGTGCCAAATGACAACAGTTGCTTCAAGATTTTTTTTAAAATAAATACCGACTGCAAATCCAAATCAAATTTAACTGTAATAGCTATGAGGGACCACAGGCACCCCCTTTTTTTTTTTTTTTTTTTTTTTAAACTCGGCAACAAAAAGCCAACAAGTTTGGCAAATTAAGTGTGTTGTTATGGAAACAAGATGATAGACTTTGTTTTGCTGTCACATTTCCCTCCCTCAAAATGAGAAAAATTCACATGTGAGCTCAGTGTAATGGTGTAATTTTATTCTTGTCTTTTCCATCTGTGTTCACCACTTTACAAAGACAATTTTTTAAAGGGAATATGTAATTTACTGACAGCAGTGGTGATGAGAGGAAGAAGAGAGTAATGATGGAGAAGAGAAAAATAGAGAAGGGGAGAGGGAAAAAGAAGAAAGGGTGAAGGAGGTGTAAGCACAGCAGATGGATGATGCTACTGGACAGTATTTCATGTCCGACTGTGCTGACTGCTGCTGCGCTCACAGCAGGGTGTGTGCATGTGTACTTGCTTATCTTGTGCTTCAAATGGGAAATGGTACATGTGCATGTGGGAGAGCGAGCACACGCGTTATCCTTAGGTTACAAAATCTGAACGTAGTGTGTGTGTCCGCTGTGAGAGTAATTCAGCCCAATTAATTGGTTTGAGATTGAAAATGAGATGAGAACACAGCTGAGCTCATCCCCCCTGCTTTTACTCCATCCCTGTCTGCTCAACCCCCTTTTCCTCTCTCCCCTGTGTGTTTCTTTTTTTAAATCATTCTGGCATTCATTTCACTCACTTAAACCCTTTAGATTTAAATACATTTATCATGGTATGTATTTTGTGTAACACACAGCACTGGTAACCAACTTTTATAAACACACACACACACACACACACACACACACACACAGACATTACAGATATTTTGCAAAAGAAAAACAATGAGGACAAAAAAAAATAAATAAAAATAAAATAAAATAAAAGGCCTTGCATGCAGAGAGAAATGTGACAAGTAGAAATGATAAGAGTAATATCTCGGTGAGACTTGAGGGTTTAACAACGACCTTTTCAGAAAAATGAGTTAGGCCAGTTTAACCCTGATGTATTGGCTTAGTGTGTGTGAGTGCGTTGTGTGTGGCGCTCAGTCTCCCTGTCTCTCTGCAGGGTGACACACAGAATGCCGATTGGTCCTCGGTCTGTTGAGCAACTCAATTATGCCTCTTAATATCACTAACACCATGAGACCTCAAACAGCGAGCCTATTAACACTACACATAGTAATGTTTCCATTAGTTCAGAGGACATCATATAGACTTACTTTCACTTCCTGTAGACTTAGATTAACCAGAATGCTGCTACTGGCAATGCTGCTCCTTTTTAGTGTAAAGAAGTGTAATTAATAATATTAGTTTAATAACATTACCCATTTTGTAGTATTATCACTTTTTGCACAATATAAGTGGCCATGTAATTGCTTGAACTTTTAAAATGTAAACACTTAAACCTTTTTAGTGTTTGCACAAAAAGTACAACAATATAGTGCATAGTTTCAGTGTAATTCAATGTAACCAGCTCCAGGAGTCCATCCCTCACCCTGAGGAGAGTCCCCAATTTCACATCCACATTAAACAGACTCATGTACAAATGAAGACCATTAAATCATGTTAAAACATTACATTCAAGCTCAAGTACTAAATTCTGTTCTGTGGAAGGAAATAAGGTACAGTTGGAGTCTAGCTTTAGCTTAATAATCAGAATATGAATGTTGCTTTTGCTGCATAAATGCTTGTCTGTGTGGTTCTGGTCAAAGGGTCACACAGAAGGAATGGGTAGAAGATGTTGGGGCAGTGGAGGAGGAATTTTTGTGGAGGAGGATCGATGGGTGGATCACATGGAGAGAAGGTTGAAAGGGAGGAAAAGTGGAAGGAGGTGAAGGAATATAGGAACAAGATGAGGAATAAATCAGACCCTGTGTGAGTGTGTCCGTTTCTGCCCGTCTCGCGCTCTGTGTGTGTGTGCATGAATGTTTAGGAACTTGGGAACACATTTAACAAGATATGACAAAAACACAAAGCCTAAATTTACTTATGTACTCAAATGAATAGAAAAGTCACATGTGTAGCTCTTTTCTTAAACAAGTTCTCTTTTCTAAAATGTATACTGTGGCTACCTTAGAGCTCTGTCTCATAAATATCTGTTTTTGTTTAGATTTTGTGGATAGTCTCAAAATTACCAGTGAACAGTTAACTATTCTATAATATTTGTGAAGCAGCTGTGGAGACTGAATAGTTCATTATCTGCAGTATTTAATACCATCAAAAGACTATGAGAATGTGGAGAAATTGCTGTGTATGTAGTTAAAAAAAAAAAAAAAAAAAAAAAAAAAAAAAAAAAAAAAAAAAAATTCACTGCATAGGTCAGAAATGCTTCCAGAAATCATGCCTGTGAGTGCAAGTCATTGTGCCATCAGCACTGAATGAGTTGTAACCAGGCACAAAGAAGCAGCTGTATGTGAAGGTGAAACAAGCTCAAAAAGGACTGAGGAAAAGTGGAAACCTGTTCTGTGGTCAGACAAATCTAAATTGGATGCTTAACTGGCAAAACAAACAAACCAAAAAAAAAAACAACCAAAACACATTATCAGGCCCATCTTATCTTACAGGCCTCATAGTACCATAATCACCCAAATATAGCACTTCGCTCTCACACTGCAGGCTTACTTGTGGTTGTTAGAGTATTTCAAAGTGGAACGAGAGGCAGACCTTTCAGTTTTTAGGCTTCTCTTCTGTGGAACCAGCTTCCAGTTTGGATTTGGGAGACAGAAACCCTCTCTACTTTTAAGATAAGGGTTAAAAGTTTCCCCTTTGATAAAGCATATGAATCCTTGTTTACTTGTTCTACAATAAGTCTAGGCTGCTGTGGGAGAATTTTTAGCTGATTTTATTGTCTCTTTCCATTAATATGAAACTACCATAATATTAGAGGTTGTTTATTTCTTTGTAAGTGCGAAAACTTACAAATTCAGCAAAGGATCAAATAATTAATCTTGATAACCCCAGGCCACACATTCCTTGGATAGTTAATGTCCATTTGACAACCAGCTGTCAACAATCTGAGTGCTTGCTGAAGGTGTCATGAGCTGTGTGCAGGCAGGAATGGTGGACCCCATGTGCAGAAGCAAAAACGTGAACTCAAACATACCTAAACTGAGAATACCAAAATAAACTTACACATGCAGCCAGACAGAACACACAGCATAGGATGAGGGAAGTCACAACACTGACAAAGGAAAACACAGGCCTTAAATAAACAGAGGGAGCAATCAGGGAATGGGAGACAGGAAGGAAACACAGCTGGGACAAATCAGGGCTAACGAGAGAAAGGAAGCAAAACCAGATACATTAACATGAGACACGGACTTTCAAAGTAAAACAGGAAACATAACACAGAGACGCGGACTTCACAAGGAGATACAGCTGACAGGGGAGACAGAGCAACTATGGAACACAGAGACATAAACCAATAGACCGAGAACTCTAACAAAGAAACCAAAAGACTAGAAATGATAAATAATATAAAAAAACAAAGTTCAATAATAATGTAAAACCGAAAACTCTAACAGAAGGTTGTTGGCAGACACTATGAAATTCACTGCTAAAGCTGTATTCAATGGAAAGGAAAATGGAAGACACAGAAATACACAATTTTGAGTGGACCTTAGTTGTTGTATCCAGAACCCAGAAGGAAATAAATTAAACACGAAGACAAACACACAAAAGAAAATAAAACAAAATCTCTCACTTTCCAGTTTAGGTTTGAAATTCTGATTTGTTTAAACTACAAGTTAACCTATATTAGTTCCTTAAGGGGTTAACCTGGATTTATTATAGCTGCTGTTCTCTATCTCTGATCAACATGAGTCGACTAAAATAAATGACCCAATATAAAATACACTTACTGTCATCTTAGCTATTAGTGTGTTCAACAGCTTATTTAGTAAAGAACACAAGGGAATAGCATGCTATCTAACAGCAACAAAAAACAATTTGACTCACCAAATCCTCATTTTAGTCGAGCAAAACATATTTTATCTGCAAAGGCTGAAAATTGGACACTATCACCCTCAAAGATTTCAAATAAAAATGCATCTAGTCCCAACTTAGTATGTTGATTAATTTTTTTCCCTCCCTTAAGTTTTTTTTTGCTATTTATGCTCGTAGAATATCCTGCTCACTCTCGTCCACTGTTGTTTTTTTAGCCAGCGAATGTCACTGTGGTTCCAATGGTTGGCTACCACTAATAAGTTTCACAAAGGAACAATAAAACAAAAACAAAAGTACAAAATAACAACAACTATGAAACTATAACTACTAAAACTTACTTAAAACATACTTGAAGGACAGCTTGCATTTTCTTTATCAAGATATTTTGAAGAAGTGATTAGAGACACTAAATCTTAATTAAGGTATTAAATAATGTAAATAAGTGGGAAGGAAAAACTCCCTTTTAACAGGAAGAAACCTCTCAAGGAGCGAAACCAGGATCAAGGAGGGCCAGCCATCTACCACAATTGGTTGTGGGTGAGGGAAGCAAGACTGGACAAAGATGTGCTGGAAGAGAGCCTGATTATGTATAAATGTATACGTGTATGTTTATGTATATGTATTATTATTATTAAATAATGATTAAATAAAAAACAAATGAATAAATGCAGAGTGGTACATATATACATAGTGAGTGAGTAATGGGTGGATTTTGTGCTATGAAATCAGTTATTTAAGTGATCGTATGTGACAAAATGTATTTTAAATTTGATTCTGGATTTAACAGGAATCCAATGAAGAGAAGTCAGTAGACATATGCTCTCTCTTTCTAGTCTCTGTCAGTGTTCTTGCTGCAGCAAAAGCAAAGAAAATATGTATCTGGAGACAGATAGATATGTATACTTACTTGCCCCCATACTGTGCCAAGTCACTGGTGTGTACGATTTTGCATGATTCTCACAGTGTGAAAAATGTCCCTTGTGTCTGAATCGGAGAATTATCACGAAGGAAATGACCTTTCTGACACTTCACCTTTGACCTCTGCTGTGAACCCTGAGAGGGGGGACTATGCCGGATAAGCCTGCTCCCAGAAAGACAGTTACAGCACAGCAGGAGGCAAAAATACTCTCTCTCTCTCTCTCTCTCTCTCTCTCTCTCTTTCTCTCTCATACCTCCTCACTGACAGCATCGTGAATCTTCATTAGGATATGAATAAAGGCATTCACACATTCATCCATACACCAAAGTAACTTTGAAGAAAGAGTAGTAGGACAGAAGGGAACTGAGGAACAGGAGAAGAAGGAAAAGAAGCAGGCTTGGATGCAGGCATTATAAACGCAAGATACTGTGTTTACTGTTAAATGGATTTTACTTATATAGAGCTTTAGTTTTAGTGAATGAAATTCTAGTTTATCAGTTTTCTACTTAGTACTAATTAGCAGATAAATGTCTGTGTCTGTGTGTTGCACCTGTAGCGTTTGTAAATGCAGCTTTGAACCAAGCTAATGGTACTTAGCTACTCCTAATCATGTTCTGCACATGCTGCACAACTAAGATGTCCTACAAAGATGATGTTGTATAACATTTTTTATAAACTTCTGCTAGTTGGGCCAGATTGTTTGGGTAGAATTAGAGGAGAAAGACATAGAAAACTTACTTACTCACCTGTAAGTCCTGCTCGCATACATGCTTTTAAAAAAATACCATTCCAACAAAAACACCAACAACAAAAATAATTAATCTTAGAAATGCATTTTTAAACAGAAAATAATGTGAGTAATTCTTCTTTTTCCTCTTCTTTTTTTGCATGTACTATTCAGAATTGCCATTGTTTTAAATGCATGCATATGTGCACATATTTAAGTGGGCCATCTGTGCTGTTTTGACCGATCATGGTGGGTCGTCTGGTCCAACAACAACTGGAACGATTTCTTGTCCCTTGAAACATAGATAACCTGGATAACTTAGCACTTCACAAATTATATAGAAAAAAATATCTTACTGTAGTCTGTGAAATATATCTAGTAGAAGAGAACAACATTACAGATTTACAGTATATCCTTTATTGGAGAATACTATGTGATAGTGATATACTTATACACATATATGTCATGCCACAGCGAATCTCATGTACAGTGTGGTCCTTAGTAAATCTGTGTTTGATATCTCTGCTGCTCAGCTACTGTGAAATTTGTACAGACATGGCTGGATTGCCACAATATTTGGTACAGATATCCATAGATGCCTGTTTAATAACAAACAAACAAATGAAAACAAAACAACTGCACTCTGGCCAAACTGTTTGAAAGGACAGTGCAGAAGCCAGGTGGTTTTAGATGTGGGGAAACCAATAGTTTTCACACTCCTAGAATGGATATAATATTCTAATTATATGGATCATTCACATTTTTTCCAAATACCTGAAAACCATGCAACAGGATTCTTCTTCGTGAACTGACTGATTAAAAAATAAAATCAGTTGGTTCTTTCACATTTAAAATTACTGACAGTCATTTTGGAGATATACTCTAAAAATCTGTGCTGTGCTAACCTGACGCAGCCTTCCAGCATTTATTGTTTAGAAATTGTTTTTATTCTGCAGAAAGAAAGAACCAATCAGAGCCAGAAATGAAGATACAAAAACATGGAACAATATAAAGTCATACAGGAAAGTAGGAAGGAAGGAGGAACAGAAAGAGGAATAGAAGATGGGAAGGAGAAAAGACTGAGGAGAAGAGGATAACAGACTGTTTGAAAGAAACAATTTGATTCAATTTTCCACTCAATAAAATACAACCATCAGCTCTACACACACACACACACACACACACACACACACACACACACACACACACACACACACACACACACACACACACACACACACACACACACACACACAGTGTCTGTCTCCAGAGTGGTGTTTTAATTGAAGCAGGTTATGGCCGTATCTCGATGAAATTGGAAAAATTAATCAGCTGGAAAATGGTGTGTTTTCTTCCCTTGGGCTTTCCAGCCATCACTCTCGCCCCCTCTCTCTCCAACAGTCTGATATGAGATAGCTGGCAAATTAATTTGCATGACACAACTTTGTTTGTATAAGGATTTACTTGGTGTGTTTATTTGGATAAAGATTATGTCTTATGTCTATTTATGTGTTTTTTCATGTATATTAGACCTATGTGTTCGCTTATACATGCATCCTGACATGAAACTTGATCCCAAAAGTAACCCTGTCATGGACATTCACACATCACTTTAGTTCTTCAAGTGCAAAGTCATTACAGTAATGATGAGTGACAAATTCATTAATTAACTTGTTAGAGTTTGATGTGGCAATGGTGAAGTAGTGTGGAATGATGCAAAGAGAACTTTATTTAGTTGTACTGGTCTCTACTACAAAGGCAGTCAAGGCTGAAGCCAGAATTTTAGAAATGTACACTGTACAAAGTGACAGGAAATTTTAAAGTAATATTCCAACATCAGGCATCAGTCATGAATCACTATCCATAACATTTGTAGTGTACACCAAACGATGTCTTTTTCTGGGTTATGATAAAAACCAAGTGAATCTTGGGTCATTACAGAAATGCCCCCCCCCAACGCACGCGCACGCGCGCGCACACACACACACACACACACACACACACACACACACACACACACACACACACACACACACACACACACGACTTGACATTCCTCTCTGACTTAGTTTTCTCTTCTCTGATTAGTGAAACCAACACTTTTGGGTGCATAATACACCCAGCAGTAGATGGTATGTGATTGGTGATCTGTGCTTACCTGTACTGGAATTTCATCTCCTTTCTGTGTGCATACTGACCTTGAGAGTTAGAGTCAGGTCAGCAGAATGTATAAGTGGACAGTAACAGACAGATGGACAGAATATGATGTAATCCCGTTTCCTTCAGTGTGAGGGAGGAGACAGACTGTCACCCCCCAGGCTGGAAGTGGATGACTGATTGTCCAATCACTTAAAGTGTTGCTGTCCATGCAACATTACTTCAGCCAATTGAGCATCACTTTATATTAATATGGCTATCAGTCTGCCTGTTTACAAACAAAAAACCCAAAACAGTCAGAGGAATCTAGTCTGACCACAAAGACAATAAGTGGTATAAAACATTACAAAGCACAAAGTAACAGCAGAAGTCATAATAGTAATGTACTAAAACTGTGATATCATGAAAAGGTTTAGTTCTCTGTTTGAATGCATTAATCAGATTGTTTTACCTGTAAAACAACTATACCGCATGCACTTTTAACAATGTACGATCAAAATGTAAAATAAAAATATATCAACTATGTATTTAATATAGAGTGATCATTACAGTAACATAAACTTAAACCAAACCCATATCTACCTGCCTCTCCTTGGTCTGTGTTTTGGTGTCTGTGCTACATAATGTCTTACCAACAATGGAATAAGACAGGGTTGAAAATCAAGCAGGGTGGGGGCAAACCTTTGTGTAAGTGTGTGTTTGTGTATGCGTATATAGGTGTGCTACTTTGCTTCAGTGCCTCCTCTTTGGCAATGTAATGCTAATGACTAACCCCAAAGCTAACACACAAACGCAAATGAATTTCTTGGTTGGCTATCTAAGAGGTGACGGTGCACCTCTGGGCAACAGCACTGCTCTAGTGAACATTCACACACGCACAAACATGTCCAGAAGTGTGTTTGTGCATAGTTATTACATTCTGTTGCCAAACATTTTTATTCATTGTGCACAACACTGCAAATTCATTGAGGTATGCACACAGGTCGACAAACGCACACACCCGAGCAAACAAGCAGTAAATCAGTAAATATTGTCAGAGAGCAGGAGACAAGGAGATAAGTAGAGTGAAGGTGGGAGAAAAGGAGACAGGAGGAATGAGCAATCAGATTGAAAACACATCTATATTTCCTGGAAGAAAAAAAATCTTTCTCTTTCTCTCTGTCATGGGCTCGCTATATTTCCTTCAACAGTGTGCGTGTGTGTATCTGTTTTCATGTGTGTTTTCAGAATAGGTGAGACAAAGTCAACAACTGTTTTGTTAAGATGCCACAAAAGGTTGTCTGTGTTTGTATGTGTCAAGAAGTGTGTTAACTGAGGAGTGACCTCTTTTCTGGGAACTGTGCAATGCAATGTGTGTGCAGGAAATGGAAGAGACTCTTTCAGGTACCTTAGGTCATTGAGTGATTGAGTATTGCTTTTTTTCTTTGCTCTTTTTTAAACTGCTCTGTTCAAATCTGCTTTATTGACAGACTGATTTAATCTCAAAGGGATTAGGGAAAATGGAGGTTTTGAGCACAGTAGCAAAGAAAGATATAGAAAGACAGACATTTAACAATATCATTTACGTAGTGTCTCAACAGACCACAAAACTTATTATTAACTTCATATATTTGTAGAATATAGAGCACAAAAATGATATTCCCTATAGATCACATTATGTAGATTCTTTGCATGGGATGGGATTCATTGAGTGACTGTATGACAAACATCAACAACAACAAAAACCCAAAACAAAACAATGTGTATGAATATTATGTTACAAATGCTATGGCATAGAAAAGAACACTTATCTGTGTGTGTGCAGATCTAAATAAGACTTATGATTTAAATAAGAAGCCAAGCCAAGGGTGCCAACTTTATTTATAAAGTACTCTAAAAACGGCAACCACTGACCAGTGGAATATAGGAATAAAAATAAATGAGCCTGAGCCTCTTCTGTTTTAGTGGCACATAAACGTGAGTATTATCTGCATAACAATGAAAAGCAAGTTTGTGATTTCTAAGAATGGAACTGAGGGGCAGCATATACAACAAAATTAGCAGAGGCCCAAGTATTGAGCTCTGCAGAACTCCACAATAAAAACTGGAGCTGAGAAAGATCTGAAATCATTGACACCAACATAAATAGTTCTCTAAGCCAAGTAGGATCTGAACCATTTCATGTGTAGCCATGTACAGAAAATATTATGGTCCTCTGTGTGAAAAGACACCAGTTAAGTCTAAGAAAAAAAGGATCAAATAGGCCTCTGAATCTGTAGCCTGGAGGATGCCATTAAAAACCTTTAAAGCTTGGAAATGTAAACTCTCCACAGAAAGGCCCTGGCCAGATGGCCCCAGGAACTTCATGGTGTGAGGCAACAGTCTTGACTACTGCTTTGCTTGTAATATCCATTTTATATTAATACCTTGAAAAATGCTTCTTCGAACTTTCCACGAAGCTGCTGTTACACTACGCTACAGGCAGTCCGTTTTGCTGCTTGTGAACATTACAGAAACATTTAAATGTGAAGCTGAACTTTTCTGGGTGGCCTGATGCTTGGTTTAGTTTTCTGTTGGCTAAAGTATTTTTCTAGTCATTTGAGTGTGTGTTTTTTAGGGGGTAAAGGAAATAAGAGAGGCCCACCCTGCCACCCTATGAGCATCATGACAGTTTTATAGTGACAGGGTGTGGAACTCAGACAAGATGGGGGTACAGGAGACAGAACATAAGCCAAAGAAAACACACAAAAATGCAATTAAAGGAGAGAATAAAAGAGAAAAGTGTGACAAGGCCACTTTGGAGGGAGATTCAATAGAGATGCTATCTGTTCCAGACTGCGCCTCTGAGCTGACATTAACATGGGCAGGGAAAGGATGGGTAGAAAAGCAGAGAATTGACAAATGAGTAAGAAATACAGAAAGGGTAATAGGAAAGTAAGGCACACATACAAATAAAAAATCAGTGGTCAAAAATTGTAAGTTTAAAGGAGATTAAAACATGGAAGCAAAAGAAAAAACTAAAAGAATGCCAAAAAAATAATACAGATGATAGCAAAAGGTTAAAACTGAGGTTAAGTCTGAGGAGGACTGCATGAACAAACAAAACTACACGGAAGGGAAACAAAGTGAGAGAGAGAGAGCAACGAGTGACTGAGGTCCCACTGAGTAGTGGATGAAGTGGAGAGATAACAGTGACAAAGGTACCAGCAGAGACTATTTATTACCAGAAAGAAGGAGAGGCAGAAAAAAACAAGGACAAATGTAAAAAAAAGAAAAGTTGTCATCCAAAACATCGGCTGGTTCTGTTTTGTCCAATCAGAAATTAATAAAAGAATTAAAATGTATGTTAAACAGTAGCGATGGTAGAGGAATATTAAGTATATCCAGGTAGCGCTGAAAGATGAGTGTGCAATAATTAACAATTGTTAGAAAAAAATACAGTTACTTCATAAGTGATTCATCATTCCACCTGTCATAAATGCCTTTCTAAATAGATAAAATTGCCATTTTATCAGTTTGCGAGTAAACTCAATATAGAATATATATGGTGCTCAAGGAAAGTTAGATTTTGTAATCCTGTAAATGTGACTAGAACAGTGGATCTCAAATGCTATGCCTTGAGTCAGTGCCATGTGTTTTGGGAGACTGTGTGACAGCAGAAATTACAATATATAATCCAATATAAAGTTATGAAAGATTGTTTATTTACTGTATCTTTGTTTTTACATACTTATTTTACATAAACATACTAATTTTACATACTTGTACTCATTTATGCTTTTGTTTGGGTTTGTGGCTCAGTTACTGGCTGCTACAGTATCTTTGGGCAACATACTGAACCCCAAGTTGCTCTCTGATCCATTTATTGGAATATCAGCATTAGAAAGAAAGCTCTTTAGAAAAATAGTATTGAGGTCTTGATAGTGGCTAGGATTCTCCATGACCTTAGTCTGACTCTTCTTTAGCCACTCCTATAATGCCTTGTCTGTATGTTTTTGATTATAGTCATGATGAAACACCCATAGAGAACCCATCTTCAGAGCTCTGGCTCAGTGAAGAGGGTTCTCACACAAGATTTTAACATACATGGCCCTGTCAATTGACCTCTCAATGCAGTCAGGTCATCCTGTACCTTTAGCAGAAAAACAACACATAGCATAATGTTTCTTCCTCTGTGCTTGACTGCAGGGATGGTATTCTTTGAGTTAGATAGATTAGATTACTCTATTACTAAAATAATAGATTGCTGCAGCCCAGCTTAGATCCAATTCTCTGTACTCGCAGGCGAAAAAGGCATGAACAACTTATCTCATTTGCACAAAATCTTTACATCTGGTTCCTCTTTTTATCTTTCTTGATTTCACATCTTTTGAGATGACATTTGGCCTCACCTATTTTGACACCCAGTCACCCAGGTTCTCATCATTTCTCTCTCTCCCTTATTTCAACATGATTTAAAACTAAATTCAAACTTCTTTTCTATTTTGTATTTTAATAGGATTTATCACAAACTCCATCACATATGAATATTCAGTTAAATATCAGTATATTTTCCTTCATGTTTCATTCAGTTTGTGCTATTTTACTTCTACAGGATTTATCATTAGCTCAATCACATAAATGTGACTATTTATGATTCCATCATGATCTCTTTTTAACTCAATTACATAGCAATACTTTTTTCTCAGTTTTTTCTCCTCATAACTGTGTATTTGTTAAAGCTTAAGCTTATTTTTAAAATCATCAGAGATTCAGATTTCGATTAGTGGCTCCTTAGAGTCTGTGGCCACCGTGGCTGGGTTAAAGACACCAGTCCCTAAACACCAGTTTCTTTTATTTTTGAAAATTCAAGTTTGTGGAAAGAATTTTGCAAAAAAACAAAACAAAAACAAAAAACCCTTGACAAAGTTTTGGCTTCTGGTTTGGCTTCTTCTCCTCATTCTCCTCAGCGTGTTTCATGTGTTATTGTCTGAATGGCGACATCTATTGCTCAGGAGAATACTGCAGCAGCTAAAGCTGAGGTTTAAATGACTGGTATATTGACAGCTTAACACAGAGACAAACAACCATTCACACTCACTTTTATACCTATGGAGAATTTAGAATCACCAATTAACCTGTTAGCCCACTAACGGCATATCTTTTAAATGTGGGAGGAAGAAAGAGTACCTGAAGAGAACCTGCACCACAAAGACACTAATCTGCCAAGGTCTAAGCTGAATCATGTCTACACATCTGTCAATTATAAATACTTTTTAAGGTATAGATGAAGTACTTAATTAAAAACTAGTCACTGCCAGAATTAAACATGAATTATAAGACCTGTTAACACACTCACAAAAATAATCTCTTATTCTGTATATGCATAAATATGTATCTAAAGACATGTTAATCATTTACTTAGACTTTGTAAATGATGCAATTAATCATCAGCAGCTTCTAAATTTCTTAACTTTGGTTTTGTGCTTGATGCCATAAGTTAGTTGGAAAAAGTCAATCAAATAAAAAAAATGCTTGAGATATGAAATATTATTTAATACCTTATGCATGCTTTTTAGTATGAAGTAGTCTGAACTGTTTAAAGTATAAAGTGTATGATATGTCTTTGATATCATACACTAATCCAATTGTGTGCTCTATGATTTCTCCATAAACCTCAAAATTGCAGAAAACAAAAATGCTTGTCTTCTTTTTCGGTGACCCAAAGGTAGCAGGTCAGGTGAGGACCAAGACCAGGAACATGCTAACCATTTTTCAACAATCAGAGGGTTATGTACCAAAAAGTTAATTCCTCAGTGCAAAACTGTTAATACAGTTCTGCACTGCGACCGGTTCTGGTCTGTTCTTCTGTTCAGCAGAAACAGTTGGAACTGTGGTGTGTTTGCTGTTGTGTGCCAGCCCAGAATTCACCAAAAAGTGCATTTTTTTCATGTACACAACACATCTAACACAATATTCAAACCTCTCTCCTCATACAAACATGAATTTATGTGAATCAGAAACTCTGAAATTCAAGAAAACACACTATCAGCAATCTATGGCAAAAATGACTGTTTGGACAGATGAAACAAGAAGAGCTATGGTTTTGTAAACCTCAAACTCAGAGACAATTAAACACACACGCACGCATGCACGCACGCATGCACGCACGCACGCACGCACGCACGCACGCACGCACGCACACACACACACACACACACACACACACACACACACACACACACTTTTACAGCCAGCCATCAGGGTGTATTGTCCAAACAGCAGGTTGTGTTTTGGACGGCTTGCTCACTAGCTGGAGGGAGACAAATGATCATACACATTCATGCATCCACAGAAACAGCACTTCATCTCTGCCTGCGGGATGGGAGATACAACTGACATCTGCTAAGTCTGCATGTGTGTGTGTGTGTGTGTGTGTGTGTGTGTGTGTGTGTGTGTGTGTGTGTGTGTAAACGTCTTTATGTAATTTGATTTTCTTCCTACCACAAACATGTCTGTCTCTGTGTGCCTCTCTTTCAAATACACATCAGTTCAGACTACAGACTGCACCTGAACCACTCACATATAAAAAGGTCATATAATGAATTTTATTAGAAGAAGATCACAAGTCTTTGCTTTCATCTTCATATGACTTAATGAGTCTTTTAAGTACTTCCAGGCCAAATCTGAGTATAAAATACAATAGTACAAGATACTATATAACTTAATTCAAATTTTGATGATGTCACCTTTTAAATCTCTAAATCTCTAAACTCTCTACCCCAAAATGGTAGTGAGATTTGAGGTCCTGTTCCTTGGATTACGTTCTTCTGGACAGAGATCTCTGATATTGTCCTGGGATCTGCTGGAGCCACTTATTCCTGTGCTGCCATGATTAGCACTTTTGTGCTGTATTTCAGTCCAGCTTTGTCCAACCACTGGCAGGATTTCTCAGTGTCAGCCACTTCTCTTTTCTGGTGGCAGACGCCATGCAGTGGCCTGTCCTTCGATAATGGTTCCTTTTCTTGCTACTCTTCTTTCTTAGGTTTGTGCTGCCTGAGGTATTCACTGAGCAAATGACCAGTTGTAGCTATCTACCTGATGGCAATCTTATTCGTGGATATTTATTGTTTATTCCTGGATAGTGGTTCTGACACTCTTTGGCCTTCTTCCTTCTGCTTAATGTACATTCTCAGGGTGCTTGACTGGTGAAACCCCCCATGCATGGTAAGGAGCTTTTATTTCTTGATGTCTATGGCTTCTATCTTCTCCTTTTGCCAGCTTATTATCCAAGCAAGGTACCTGATCACCAGCAGGGTGAAGATACTGATTTCCCGGATCTTGTTTTTCCCATATTTGCTGATAGTGGGTAGCCTCTTCATTTGCCTGTGGAATTCCCAGGTACTTTTAGCTGTCCTCAATGTCTGCAATGTTTCCTTAAGGCATGACATGAAGACAATGGTGGGTAGAACCAAAAATCTCAAATTTGGACTCATCAGACCAAAGCACAGATTTCCACTGGTCTAATGTCCATTCCTTGTGTTTCTCAGCCTAAACAAATCTCTTCTGCTTGTTGCTTTTCCTTAGTCATGGTTTCTTAGCAGCTATTCGACCATAAAGGCCTGATTCACACAGTGTCCTCTGATCAGTTGATGTAGAGATGTAACTGCTGCTGGAACTCTGTGTGCCATTTATCTGGGCTCTAATCTGTTAACTTGAGATTTCTGAGGCTGGTGACTCGGATGAATTTATCCTCAGCAACAGAGTTGACTCCTGGTCTTACTTTCCTGGGGCGGTCCTCATGTGAGCCATTTTCATCGTAGCGCTTCATGGTTTTTGGGGACACAATCAAAGTTAGCGATGTTCCGGACTGACTGACCTTCAGTCGTAGTGATGGACTGTTGTTTCTCTTTAGCTAATGGTTTTTGCCATAATATGAATTCTAACAGTTGTCAAATAGGTCTGTTAGCTGTGCACTAACCTGACTTCTGCACAACACAACTGATGGTCTCAACCCCATTAAGAAGGCAAGAAGTTCCACAAATGAACCCTGACAGGCACACCTGTAAAGTGAAACCAGTGAGCTTTGATCAGTGGTTGTTGATCAATGGTCATGAGAATTTGCATATTAATGATCAAGGAACTGACCTCCCAGCCCATTGTTCCTTCAGTGGTGCTAGTTTCAGTCATTATGCAAATGTACTGTTTATAAGATTGGGGAAACCTGCAGTCAGCTGAGACTGAAGAAGTCACTTGGATGAGTGACGAAACGTTTCTCCCACTGAAAACGCAGAACATAATCAAACTTTGGGGATTTACTTACCTGGATGATTGAGCATACATCAAAACGTTTATTTTAATATAATAATAATAATAATAATAATAATAATAATAATAATAATAATAATAATAATAATAACACTTTGATTTTGATGGAGCAGTGTTTCATTTGATGTTAAAATCCATGTACTTACAAAATGGTAAAAATGGCCTGTATTTGTATAGCGCTTTACTTAGTCCCTAAGGACCCCAAAGCGCTTTACACTGCATTCAGTCATCCACCAATTCACACACACATTCACACACTGGTGATGGCAAGCTACATTGTAGCCACAGCCACCCTGGGGCGCACCGACAGAAGCGAGGCTGCCGGACACTGGCGCCACCAGGCCCTCTGACCACCACCAGTAGGCAACGGATGAAGTGTCTTGCCCAAGGACACAGTGACCGAGACTGTCCGAGCCGGGGCTCGAACCAGCAACCTTCTGATTACAAGACAAACTGCCAACTCTTGAGACACAATCGCCCAAAATGCATCATGTCATTTTTTTTGTGGTTGGCAGGCTCATTATTTGTCACATTATGCTGCCAATAACATAATCATGGTCTATTGTGTATAATATGTAGGTTTATGAGATTTGTTCATCATTTTTTTCTGTTTTTATTTAGTATTTACAGAGCATCCCAGCAGATTAAATCATGTTAAGCAGCATTTTAAGTTACATTAAGTCTTTTAGTCTCTTAAAGTGAAAAAAAAACCTAGTCTTTCCTTATAGACGTGTAACCTCTGACCTTTGCTGTCTTCCAGAAAAGGACAATCATAGACACTCTGGCTTCAAAGGACATGCAGCTGTGGCTGCTGCTATTTCTTTACAATTGTAAACACAAAGTTATATTTCATGTTTCAATATTATTAAAGAAACAACAGATAACATTTATAGCTTCAAATTAACTTGATCAAGGCTACTGTGTTTTCGCAATACACAGAAAAGTTTGTACAGAAAAGAAGTCTTGAAGTCCTAAAAAAGTGTTTAAAAAAGTTTTAATGAGTTTAATGAGTTTACTAATGAGATAAATACACTTAACCAATTCTCCTGTGTGCTGTGGAATTTTAAAAATTAGATATTACACAATATGTACATGAGGAATGGGAATGTCATGTCCAGACTTGGCTCTGTCCTGCTCTTTCTCTCTCAGTGTAAAGTAAAACAATACAGAAGACGTTATGTTTAAGGACAACAGATGGAAATTAGCCTTTGGCTATAATCTGGCATGTTTACATTCATGTCATTTTTTTTTTTTACATTTATGTTCATTAACATGCACTGTCCTAAATAAATAAATAAATAAAAAGACTCTGAAGTTCTGGTCCAGAAGATGTTGACCAGACAAGAAAATTATCTTTCATAAATCTGCGTTACCGATTTTATTGTGTCTAATAACTTGTGTGCTAAATTTAGTAAATTCTATTTCATTTTTTTTTTGCCTCTGTTGCTTTATTTCTATTTAATTGGCTATGTGCAATCGTATGTTTTTCGTATGTTTTCCCAATGCCACTACTGCATATTGTGATCACAGTGTCTATGCAGTAAAGCTTTTATACAAAAACAACACACACACACACACACACACACACACACACACACACACACACACACACACACACACACACACATGATTGCCATTTGAACTTGTTGGGGAGACACAGACACACTAAGCATTGATGGGTCTAAGCTGATGTAAGATCAAAATGACAAGTTGAGAATTACTGCTGCTGTGTGATGGCAACATTCTGGTAAAATTCTCAAACACGCACTCTAAAGCAGGTAACTCGTAAGCTGGAGAGGAAATGGTGTCTCACTAATTTAGAAGATCTTCACTTAGCCTGGAAAAACAGTTTGTTGCTTGAAACCCCCCCCCCCCCCCCCAAAACATAGAACATCTTAATATTCACCACTGACTGTAGAAAATAAAAACAACTCTAAGTTGCTGAACAGCACTCCAAGCTGACAAAAAAAACAAGCCTTCCCTTAACCTTAACCAATAATGACTTCATGAATTTCTTCACCAATAAAAGAGATGAGATGAATTATGTTGTGGTTATGAATCAATTAATTATAGGATGCTTTATTTGAAGAGTCAGGTTTCAGAACTCACTACACTAGTACAGCTTTAGTGAAGGTTACAAATGATCTTCTTATGGCCTCTGACAGTGGACTCATCTCTGTGCTTGTCCTCCTAGACCTCAGTGCAGCATTTTATACTGTTGACCATAATATTTTATTACAGCAATTAGAGCATGCAATAAGTCTTAAAGGTACTGCTGTGCAGCAGCTTGAATCATATTTGTCCAATAGACTCCAACTTTTTTATGTAAATAGAGAGTTTAAGGAGACTAATGGAGCACTAAGGTTAATTATGGAGTTCCACAGGGTTGCGTGCTAGGACCAATTCTGTTTACATTATACATGCTTTCCTTTGGTAGTATCATTAGAAGGCCTGAGCACATTTTCACTGCTATACGGATGATACCCAACTTTATATATCCATGAAGCCAGATAACACACTTTAGTTGCAGGAATCTCTTAAAGTAAAAAGACCTGGATGACCACTAATTTTCTGCTTCTAAATTCAAATAAAACTTCAAAATCTTGCAGTCTTAAAATTCTTAGAATTATGGTGTCTAACCAGATGCTTACTCTGAATGGCATACCTTGGCTGCTAGTAACACTGTGAGGAATTTTGGAGTTGTTTTTGAAAAGGATATATCCTTCAATGTGCAAAAAAAATGTTGTATTGCTTTCTTCCATTTTTTTCTATAATTAGAAACCTCCTGTCTCAGAGTGATGCTGAAGAACTAGTTCATGTATTTATTACTTATTATTATAGAGTTAAATAGAGTATACTTTATTACTCTATTTTAAATTCCCTGAATTTAAAATAGAAAGTAGCTCGTCCACAGAAGGACTGGTAGCTCCCCTTACGATAAGGGTTCAGATCGCGCGAACAGGTGTGAAATGTGTGTGTTTAGTTAGTTTGTTTGTTTGCTTGAATTAATCAATTTTAAATCATGCTTTTTATATGTTTTTGTTTCTAATGTCTCTGTAAAGCACTTTGAATCACCTTGTTGTTGAATTGTGCTATACAAATAAATTTGCCTTGCCTTGCCTTGCCTTGCCTTGCCTTACTTCTAGGCTGGACTTTTGTAATTCATTACTATCAGGATTTCCTCAAAACTCCTTGAAAAATGCTACAGTAAGAGTGCTAACAGGGACTAATAAGAAAGAGCATATTTCTCCCATACTGGCTTCTAAGTAAAGTTTGGAATTGGAAGACAGACACGTTCTCTACTTTTAAGATTAGACCTCAAACTTTCCTTTTCAATAAAGCATATAGTTAGGACTGGATCTGGTGACCCTGAATCCTCCCTTAGTTATGCAGCAATAAGCCATTTTTAGGTCTTCATATTAAAAACACAAGCCCCAGTGTGATAAAGCCTCCCTAAACATAAATTATTACATGGTAACTTGACAGCCAAGGGATGTTTAAAAATTGGCAAATCGATTTGATAAACCATGACATAATTTTTTGTTTTTATTGATTCAAAAGCCCCAAAACAAAAACAAGGCATAGCAAAATATAACTTTCTAAAGGCAACAACTGTAATTCCTATTAATATCTCTTATTACTTTCTCTTAGTCTCCTTCTCTTACTGTGTCATCACTTTAACTTCCGTCCCTCTCTCATGTCCTGCCCATAAATCAGACAGGGAATGAAGCACCTCTTAGCCAGTTGGGCTAAACCATGATTAATGTCACCATTAATTAAGCAGGATTTTATTTTATTTCCAAAAGGCCCATCTCTCTGTACAGTAAGCCTCATGACAATTACAACTTGTCCACTAATGGATGGCTTTCCTCCTCTTTTCTGATGGGATAGATATGGAAATGTGAAAAAAGGAAACACTATGTGGTGAGAAAATGAAAGCTTTAAGCCTTTGCAGAGATGTTCTACAGAGGAAATGTTTGACAAAGAGTTTAACCTGTATTAAGGCTGAGTGACTTACACTGACTGAGTGTCTGGAACTTGTCTGAGAATCCCTGTTCTTTAAATAACTGACTGTCTTTGTTATTGACTATCTGACTATCTTTAGTTTTGAGACAACAAGTTATAAATATGACATTAATTGAGCTTCAGTACAAAATATAAATATATTTATTATATCAGTTCATTATATGAGAAATGTGTCAAATCTATCGGGGCCTATATATAGGTTTTGGGTTCTATATGTGATCAAAAGGTCTCAAAACGTTTTTACATGTACCAAATTTGCGTCCATCTTGTGGGTTCTTACCAAAGACTCAAGGTATCTACTGATTGCAGTATTTTAATGTGTGAGGTTTGTAACATCTCAAACCACTGAACTACAGCCTCAACTTACGAGTTATTTTGTTGCTTGTTATGTTTGTCATTTGACCAAATCAGGAGCTGAAAAGTTATGTAAAACATACAAGAAACCACAGTAGAAGTATGACAACACACAAAAAAATCTTACAAATATACACATGTCAAACACATGTTTTGTATGGAGCTAAAGTCAAAGTAATGCTTGTAACCTCCACCAGTTAAAATACAGAAAGGAAGAAATATAGTGCAGACAAGAACAACATCAATAATAATATGGTGTGCATATTAAATTCACAAGAATCTCTTATTCATACTGCTTGCCACCGCTGTCAGTGCAATATTACGTCCAGGTCTTATTACTAATATGCTGTACTGAAGAGAAGAACCTCTGACTGTAGGCTTTCAAAATGGTGTTAGTAGATGTAGGTGAATAAATACAAGAATGAAAAATAAGGCAAGGTTCAAAATCTTTAAAAAAAGAGACAAGATAAAGCTGAGTTCCAGCAGCACCGTGGAGATTCCAGTGTGGAAAACCACCTTAGCATGCGCTTTCAATGCAGTTTCTCTTTGACTGTGTCATTGTATTTGTCACGGTCTGCGGGGCAAGCCGTGTGGATTTGTAGTAAGGACCCAAAAGGTGGCAGCTCTGGTGCAGGTGAGTGTTTATTTACAGCAGTGGGTACAAACAGCAACGGGGTGTGAACATGAAACCGAAACCTAAACTGGGTAAACTAACAACACAAACCAGGAATGACGGTGCAGGGAGGTCCGGGGAAATACATACAGGGAGACCGAGGGGAAACAACACAGACGAACCAGCAACTACTATGACAGAAGACACAACTTAAATACACTCAGAGAACACAGGGGGATTACATACAGGTGGGAACACAGCTGGGAGTAATTAACATGACGAGACTAGGGAGGCAAACTGAAAACACTCACATAAGACACCGACCTTCACAATAAAACAGGAACTTACACATGAAAGGACACAAACTAAGAAACGCGGACTAGATACAGGAACACACGGGCAGAACAGAGTAAACACTAACCAGAGGAAGAACAGAACCAAAATCGCGAAGAGAAAACACAAAACGCTGGGTCAAAAGGACCCAGGATCATGACAGTACCCCCCCCCTCAAAGGCTGGCCCCAGACAGCCCAACAAGAAACAAAACAGCCAGAAAAAACAGAAAACAACCCGACCAGGGCGGGCGGCGGGGGCCCAGGAAGGAGGGCACGAAGCAAAACAAAACCGGAGCACCAGAAGGCCAAAAGACAAAAACAAAAAACGAGCCCAAAACCAAAAGAAACGAAGCACACCAGAACACAGGAAAAAACAGAGTCCAAAACAGAAGAGTTCAGGGGGCCGACAGCACAGGAGTCCAAAACAGTTCAGGGGGCCGGCCAGGGGGCCGACAGCACAGGAGTCCAAACAGTTCAGGGGGCCGACCGTGCGGACGGCAACGGCGGCGACGTGGACACAGTTCGGGGGGCCGACCGTGCGGACGGCAACGGCGGCGACGTGGACACAGTTCGGGGGGCCGGCCGTGCGGAAGGCAACGGCGGCCATTCAGGCGATTGCGGTCCGGGGGCTGGCCGTGCGGAAGGCAACGGCGGCCATTCAGGCGATTGCGGTCCGGGGGCTGGCCGTGCGGAAGGCAACGGCGGCCACTCAGGTGATGGCGGTCCGGGGGCCGGCCGTGCGGAAGGCAACGGCGGCCACTCAGGCGATGGCGGTCCGGGGGCCGGCCGTGCGGAAGGCAACGGCGGCCACTCAGGCGATGGTGATCCGGACCAGGCGAGGTTGCAGAGGCTGGACCAGGCGAGGATGAAGACTCGGATGAGGCTGGACCAGGCGAGGATGAAGACTCGGATGAGGCTGGACCAGGCGAGGATGAAGACTCGGATGAAGCTGGACCAGGCGAGGCTGAAGGCTCTGAGGCTGGACCAGACGAGGCTGAAGGCTCTGAGGCTGGACCAGACGAGGCTGATGATGATGCTGCAGCCGGCGAGGATGATGATGCTGCTGCAGCCGGTGAGGATGATGATGATGCTGCAGCCGGCGAGGATGATGATGAAGCTGCAGCAGGTGGCTGGACGGGCTCCTCGGGCCCTCCAGCTGAGACAGGTGGCTGAACGGGCTCCTCGGGCCCCCCAGCGGAGACTGGAGACAACGGCCGGAGCGGTCCCTCGGACTCTCCAGCGGAAACAGGAAACAAAGGCCGGAGCGGTCCCTCGGACCCTCCAGCGGAAACAGGGAACAAAGGCCGGAGCGGTCCCTCGGACCCTCCAGCAGAGACACGGGACGAAGGCCGGAGCGGTCCCTCGGACCCTCCAGCGGAGACACGAGACGAAGGCTGGACGGGCCCCTTGGACCCTCCAGCAGAAGCCATCACAAAGCCAACAGGCATGGAGTCCTCTGGCAGACATGAAGGCAATGGGTGCTGTGCTGAGCACTGGCCCTGCTCAGACAGCACTGACACGGAGTTGTTCTCTGAGGGCTGCTTAATCTTCAGGGGTCCAGAATCAGCTGGGGACTGAGACCTAGCCTCTGGGGAAGCCCTGGAGTGCAGAACGGTGCCTGAAGCAGCTAAAGCGCGAGAAACTCCCTGACTGGACCTTAAATTTTCTCCCTGCATGGAGTGAATGAGTGGAACCGGTACTGCTGGAGCCAGAGCTACGGGTAGCGGGGGCACTGGAGCTACTGGGGCCTGCGCTACAGGCGGCACTGGAGCTACTGGGGCCTGCGCTACAGGCGGAACTGGAGCTACTGGAGACTGAACTGAAGGGGGCACTGGAGACTGAACTGAAGGGGGCACTGGAGACTGAACTGAAGGGGACACTGGAGACTGAACTGAAGGGGACACTGGAGACTGAACTGAAGGAGGCACAGGAGACTGAGCTGAAGGAGGCACAGGAGACTGAGCTGAGAGGAGCACTGGCTGCGGGGGAGCTAACTGAGCTGAGAATGGCTGCGGGGGAGCTAACCAAGCTGCCGGTAGCTGCACAGGCGATAAGCAGCTCGCGTTGACATCCGCCACACAAAACGGAGCCCCTGAATGAACAGTCATGCAGTCTGAAAATGAAAAAGAGTCCTCACTCACCACAGCCGGCGATTTAGAAGCCCGAACGTCCGGCTGTGGGGTGGCGCGCTTGCGGCGCGATCGGCGTTTCCTCCCCGCAGACGGCTCCGACGGGCCGGGCAAGATCACATCCGGCGAGTCGGGCAGCGAGGCAGGAGTGGCTGAGAGAAGGTGAGGTGTGTGCCGGAGAAAAGCCTGTATGGTCGGAGGAAGTGAATTCAGTAGCCATGGCAGGCCGGAAAAGAGACGTTGTAGCCGACCTTCCACGGCGCGGCGAAGCTCGTACGGAGGATTCTCCAGCCACAGCCCGAGGAGCATCTCCACATTGTAGCCGATGTCATCCTGGAGCTCCTCAGACGGATTGACTGCCGCTGGGTCCATGGTGGCTGGTTCGTTCTGTCACGGTCTGCGGGGCAAGCCGTGTGGATTTGTAGTAAGGACCCAAAAGGCGGCAGCTCTGGTGCAGGTGAGTGTTTATTTACAGCAGTGGGTACAAACAGCAACGGGGTGTGAACATGAAACCGAAACCTAAACTGGGTAAACTAACAACACAAACCAGGAATGACGGTGCAGGGAGGTCCGGGGAAATACATACAGGGAGACCGAGGGGAAACAACACAGACGAACCAGCAACTACTATGACAGAAGACACAACTTAAATACACTCAGAGAACACAGGGGGATTACATACAGGTGGGAACACAGCTGGGAGTAATTAACATGACGAGACTAGGGAGGCAAACTGAAAACACTCACATAAGACACCGACCTTCACAATAAAACAGGAACTTACACATGAAAGGACACAAACTAAGAAACGCGGACTAGATACAGGAACACACGGGCAGAACAGAGTAAACACTAACCAGAGGAAGAACAGAACCAAAATCGCGAAGAGAAAACACAAAACGCTGGGTCAAAAGGACCCAGGATCATGACAGTATTACTTATTATATTTATACATTTTTTGTGACATTATATTTCTGTATGTCACATATAGTTTTTTCCAACATGAGTTCTTCATAAGAAGTATTTCTTTTTAGGACAGGACTTTTTTCTTTTTTTCATGATTTACACTGATTCATACTAATACATTATAGAATAAACATATAATATAAAATATATATAATCTAAAATGAAAAAGTACCATTTATATATTAAAACAAATCATAGGGGCCTAAATTCATAATCTCAAGGGACTCAATATTGTAATTACAGAAATATTACATATATTAATAGTGTTGTAATTATATTCCTAAAAGTTTAATGTTTAAATATCCAAATAAATGAAGCTAAAATAACAGTAGGTACCTTGCTATTTCAATTGGTAATTATTATAAAGCATTTAATAATTTTACAGAAATGTGATAAAAAGTAGAACTGTATTGCAATTAAGTGCGTTAAGGAAATAAAAATGTTAAAAACAATTAAAAGTACCATTAGCAATTGCCATTACTCTAAATAATATGAAATAATATATTTATGTAGGTAATTTGACTTTTTTTTTCTTATGCTTTACTTTTTCCTCCTCTACTCTTTCAGAAATAATAATAATTTGCCACTCCACTACACATATTACCTTTAATGAACCTGTGAAAAAACCCCTTATATCACTGAATATTACCATGTAACAAATTTTTTTTCTCATTTTATAATAAATATAGATCGCTACATATTAGCACAAAATGTAAAGCTATATATATGATAATATGTGTGTAGATCATAATGTGTAATACCACTATCAAATGTAAACAAATGTGCACAATAGAAATGCATGTTACACACAGAAAACTGAGTTGGATAACTTATAATAGCAACAGTAAAAATTTTTCCCTAAAATTGTTATATCAATAACATTAACCAGATAAAAAGTTAATGTAACATAAATCTGGATAAAATATTTCTCATCAAGACAAAAAAGACAAAATGATCAGTGTGTCTAGTAAATTCATTAAATATCATACAGATTCACTATTATTATGATTCTTGATATTATTATTATTAGTGCAGTATAAAAGTATTAGAAGTGGTAGTAATATAGTAAAGAAAACTATTAGGGACAAAAACAAAAAAAGACAAACATCCTGTGATGTAAAGGGTAGAAGGCCAACACTCATACAGCCTCCTGTATGGCCACTTGGAGGCACTCTGACATCACCCATGTACACTATGGCCATCATGGTTGCTTTCACTCACACACGATCCTACCCCTTTTACCTGCAATATCTATCTATCTATCTATCTATCTATCTATCTATCTATCTATCTATCTATCTATCTATCTATCTATCTATCTATCTATCTATCTATCTATCTATCTATCTATCTATCTATCTATCTATCTATCTATCTATTATACTCGTTTATCCAAAGAGACAAAACAAATTCAGGAGTGCTAGATATGTTACAGAACAGGTCAGAAGAAGCATTATGTCATCCTACCATCCCATGTTGTTGTCCACTGCTAATTCTATGGTGACAATAGCGGTGATTAAATCAGCAGTGCAGCAATGAGTTCTTGGGATTATTGTAGATCAGCTGAAGCACTCTAAGAGCTTTTCGGTCACACTTACAGTACAACAATCTCCAAAATTTGACTCCATTTCCTACATTTGACTCCATACAGGAGAAAAAATATGTTTTTCTATGGGCAATTTGTTGCCTTGTGCAGCAAACAGTGCAGTAAATACATCAAAACTAATGTGTGCTTTCAGAACAAATTCATTTTCAAATTCTAGTTGTAAATATAGCTACCAGTAGTGAAATACTGTCTTCTGCATCTGCAGTAATATTCAGTAATTTTTATAAAATTATTTGTATCTCATATCATTTACAAGTATATTGTAGAGCATTTGTAATGTGGCTATAATGGAAATTTCTGTCAACAAAACACAAGCACCCCCCCCCAAAAAAAAAACAACAACAAAAAAGCAAAAACAAAAAGCGGGCACATAGGTGCACATTAGGTCCTTATAGGTTTTTATCTATTTCAGATATTATGGCATCATCATATCGCCTAGCAACCCCCTACCAATTGGGTAAAATTGGTAGGGGTTTTTTGAACCTATAATACATTAGAAATGCTTAGCATCATTTTAATTTTAGGAGAATAGGATCTAATTTAGGTTGCAAATATAGGATCAGAAAAGAAACAACTATAATTGGCATTCAGTATAGGCAAATGAACAACAAACACCTGATCTGGTACAATAGCATATGGAGAACACAAGCAACTTTCAAAGCAGTCGTATTTACCAAATTAACTACTATCAATCCCTTAAAACTGCCATTAGTGATTCTTTCTCAGTCTTTTTTGCTATTCCTCACTTCGGAAGCCATAAGAAATTCATGTCCCACACCCCACAGTCATAACCAAATTTATCAAAGCTGAACTTCTGTTTAAGAAAGATCAGCACAGAAGGATCAGTAAACTATTGTTAAGTTTCCATGAAACCTCATTTTCAATTAGCTTAATTTAATTTTATATTTTTCCCGTGGTCATCAAACCTTACCGACTTTGGGTCTACACCCACCAGCTTGAATCTCATTTGTTACACGTGAGCTGTATTCTTGTTATACCTTCATGTAATGAAACTCAGTCTCTGTCATTACAGAGTGTCTGTCAGTCTAATTTACCATCATGAAGAGTGAAATTAATATGTCCGGCCAAAACAACAGCTTCCATTGTCCTTTGTTTCATTTCTCCAGTTCTAAATTTTGAAGGGATAAACACCTTTCTTCGAAAAGATATTCCCTTTCTTCCTAAAATGTTGTATTTCACTAACTGCCATGAGACGGTATTTTTCCATTATGACAGAACAGATTTCGTCACACTTTTGTACACACACATTTATATGACCACTAGATGTCGCTTAACTTTAAAAATCTAGCTGTATAGGCCATTTTTTGTAGCATGACAGGCTTGTTGCAAACCTGGTGACGATTGCACATTATATGTTTGCTGAAGACAAGCACAATAACCACCTGGAATGGCACTTAAGGTGGATTAACTTGAAACCTGACCTAATCATCCTGCATATTCATCTACACGTTGACATGTGTGAGGTTGATCACTATTTTCAGCTCCTAAGAGAGGAAACTGAGGTTTACCCAAGTAAGAGACATTCTCTACAACTGGGGTCTTCAACTGTAGAAGACCCCAGTTGTAAACAAAAACAATTAGCATTTTGTTACTTGTGCAGGAAAATAACAGAAAAAATATCTCCTTTCATAGTATTTTTAAATTTTAAACTTTAATTTGTTATTCAAACATAGTTTGAATAATCTGAGCCATGTGGTATAAAAAGAATGTGTATATTTTTTATCTTTATAAATGATGTATGCATTTTGTTTTAAGTCCCAGCTACAGCCAAAGTTCCAGTAACACAGCTTTAAATTTCAGCATAAAAGCGAATCTATTCAGTTCTTGGCATTTCTTTTCAAGGTTGATGAGAGTTGACAGACATTTGAGCAATTTTGAATAAATGTATACTTGTCACTTTTTACCCAGGGACAATTACACCAGCCAACCACCATTATATTGCTTGCACTGATGAATAGCAGTGGAGAAAAGGAAAGTACTGCTAATTTTGGAGCATCCATGTCTGCATATACCACGATATAAATATAAGAAATAATGTCTGCGGGAATTTTTAGAATGTCTTATTCAACAGCAGTCAGTTAAAATCAGGTAATTGCTTCAGATTATTTCTGTGGATATTCAATATCACACACACAGGCGTACACTAAAGGTCCATACCTGTACCAGCTACAGTCGACACAAATCTGTCTCTTAGGGCTAATTATTGGATCTCAAGATAGTGCGCCCTTGAAAAGATTAAAAAGCTTAATATCTTACTAATGAGTGAATGGTTCATATCCAGACTGTTTCGTCTAGAGTTTAAGCAACAAAACTCAGTACACTATGTTCAGAAGAATACAAAAAGAAGTGAGATAAAATATGAACTTTAATACTATAAAACTAAGGTGCAAATTCGTCATGAGGGGCTTACGTTTCTGTAAGGTACAAACTACAAAGGTACACGTGCTTTGTACATGGATATAGCATTCCACCTCTAAAAGTAAAAACTATTTTTTTTTCACTATTTTTTTTCACTGCCTTCATACAGTATATGTCACTTATCTCTAGTTACCTAATCAAAATTAAGAATGGGTGGTAAGTAAAGATAGATACCTACAACCGTAAGCAGGGCAGAGGAGAAACTGATCTCACTCTGACTGACAAGCCAGTTATTTAACAACAGAGGAAATGTTCATGTAAACTAGAAAGAAAGTGCTTGAGAGAAGTATGCTCTTGAAAAAGTCATGGAAAAATATCAGTATTTCCAAGGAAGGTAAAAGGTCATAATAGTTTCTGTTTGTATTTGGGTGTACATTTGTGTGTGTGTGTATGTGTGTGTGTGGTGTGTGTGTGTGTGTGTGTGTGTGTGTGTGTGTGTAGATTTATCTCTTCTGTAGCTGCCTTTGAGATCGGGAGCATCTCCAAAACAATTTACAGCTGACACATTTATAGTCCTCCATCGTAAAATCACCAGATTCATCCCTCCACTCTCTCTCTATCATATACAGTGCTGTACGCTCCATTAAAAACTAAGCCTCAATATTTTAGGGTGTTTCAAGCGGGTGTATTTCTGGATGTCCCTGGCAGCCTGTATCTTAGGGACCTTTAAGGGATCCCAAAATATTTGAAGAGATGTAAAATTGTATGTGTTTATAATGTGAATATGGCTGAGCATTAGCACACACACACATGCACACACACACACACACATGCACATGCACAGGCACACAAATGCATTCTTTTACAATAACAAGCTATTATAGAATGTGATTAAATAAATAACAGCTAGAAGGAATTCACTGATATGGGCTCATAACAGTAAATTCCTGATACTTTTTTTGTAGTTCATTTTAAAAGCTCACTGGTCCTTTCCTTTTTTAAATCCTGGATTAAAGCAGTTTATTGTCTTGCAATTGACACTTGATTCTTGTAGATATTTTTGTAAATATTTGAGGTGCTCCAGTGTTAGATCCTGTCTTCATTTGCAGGACTGAGGACTTTGACTTATATTTTTAATTTAGAAATCATATGCTGTAGAAACTGTAATAGTTCTAAGCATTTTGTTGTAATATTTATGTCAGAATTTTACCTGTTTCAAGATGAAAAAAGCTAAGATATTTTAGAACAAGTTTAAAGAGAGAAGAGGAAAGATTTATATTGACCGTTTCAATTTATTATAACAACTAAATAACAAACACACAAACAAACAAAATAATCTGTTTGCATAGTGTTAGTGGGATGTGGCCACTGTTGTCAAAAGGTTTGCTGACTGGCAGTTTTGGACACCTGTCTGATGGGTCTCTCTCTTATTTGGATTTCATGACCGTGTTTATGCATTTGGAACATAATATTTCGTACCTTTGGTAGCTTTACATTGTGACAATGTTTGTGCTAACCAGTGATGGGAATAACGGCGTTACTAATGGCGTTACTTTTTTCAGTAACGAGTAATCTAACTAATTACTATTTCTATCGTTACAACGCCGTTACCGTTACTAACAATAAAATGCAGTGCGGTCGCGTTACTATTTTTCAGCAAACAGGCGTTTTTTTTCCTGAATAGTTTCGTCACGTTTATTGTCTAAGGATAGCGCTAGCAAGCACTCTCTGCTTATGACCAAGAAATGAGAAAACAAAACAAAAAACACCCCTTTCGTGTTGGTGGAAAAATGATACACCTCCTGCTGTCAGACCTGCAGGTATCAGGCTTGTGATGTTCTCCTTTATACCGGACAGAAATTACTTTTTGAGTGTTCAATGCAGAACACTGGATTGTTATGTAAATAGTTTGAAATGTTTTTTTTTTTTTTAAAGGCAAGGCAAGGCAAGGCAAGTTTATTTGTATAGCACAATTCAACAACAAGGTGATTCAAAGTGCTTTACAGAGACATTAGAAACAAAAACAAATAAAAAGCCCGATTTAAAACAAGCAAACAAACTAACTAACTAATTAACAAACAAACAAACAAACAAACAAACAAACAAAACAGTATATAAAATCAAAACAGATAAAATCAGAACAATAGATAAAATCAGTAGTTAAATGTAAGTTTTGAAATTTAAGCTTAAAAGTGTGGATTTGGTGCTTTATTCAAATGCAGCTGAGAACAGGTGAGTCTTCAACCTGGATCTAAATAAACTGAGCGTTTCAGCTGATCTGAGGCTTTCTGGGAGTTTGTTCCAGATATAAGGAGCATAAAAGCTGAATGCAGCTTCTCCGTGTCTGGTTCTGACTCTGGGAACTGATAAAAGACCGGATCCAGATGACCTGAGGGATCTGGTAAAAGGGTAAAAGGTAAATGGCTCCAAATAACTCTGTTGTTTGCAAAACTTGTGCATATGATTTTAAAATTGACAATTTATATTTGCATTTAAAGTTATGAAATATGATTCAATAAACATGTTTGTGGTTGTTACAGTAAAAAATATAACTTTTTCTACTCTGATTTTATGTTTTTTGTCTGATTTTAAATCAATTGTGTTAATACAGTATGTCAAAATGAAAACATAACTGTAAATTCAGACTGGTGAGGTTGTGCAGGAAAGGATGATACAAGGCAAATTAAATAGTTTTTAAAGGTGAAACGTAGAGGTAAAATCAAAAGTAGTTAAAAATGGCCAATTATACTCTGGACCCCAGAGGGTTAATCATTTTATTTAATGCAAAGTAATTACTTTTAGAATCTGGTAACTCAGTTACTAACTCAGTTACTTTTTTGAAGAAGTAACCAGTAACTATAATTAATTACTTTTTCAAAGTAACTTGCCCAATACTGGCGTTAACAAATGATGAGTAAAATTATAGCATTTGATTTGTCTGCTACTTATTAGCACATAGGTAGGTCTGTACATTACACATGTACAGTTATACAAGACGCTTACTAAACAGGATGTCTTGGGTTGGCAAATACTTAGTACCCATTATGTTATGTAAACTTAGCACAAAAAATTAAGGCATTTTTTGTGTTGATTATTTCTTTGTTGTCAGTAAATGTCATGCAGTTTAAAAGCCTATTTATTACCTCTTAAATGGTCACAGATTTTGGGGTTGAGCAGCAGAGTGGAGTATGAGAGTTGTGCCCACATACATAATGAAAAACCTAACTCTGCATGTTGGCACTTCAGTGAAAAATGAAAATCTTCTCTGCCAATGGTAAACTCTTTTTCAGCTAATTCTTGTATCCTCGCTGCTCACAATCAGGTGCCTGACTGGTGCCTGATTAGCAGCACCTGTGAGCATGAAGCCTGTTACAGTGGTCAGTTGGTGTCTGTTCTAAGCATGCCACATTTGACTGATCTGAGCCTGTTTCATATGGCATTATTTTTGTGTCTCTATTCTGAGCACAAATAAAAAAATTGCAAGTGCAAATGTTGCATTTTGAGGAGAAAATTATTTTGAGTGAAGAAAAGTTTCACAGGACAACTTCAAGCAGGTGTTTTGTAAAACCATGTTGCAGCATTATGCCCAGGTATCACCTCTAAACTGAAGGCCAAGTTCCATATAAATGGTAAATGGCCTGCATTTGTATAGCGCTTTACTAGTCCCTAAGGACCCCAAAGCGCTTTACACTACATTCAGTCATTCACCCATTCACACACACATTCACACACTGGCAATGGCAAGCTACATTGTAGCCACAGCTGCCCTGGGGCGCACTGACAGAGGCGAGGCTGCCGGACACTGGCGCCACCGGGCCCTCTGACCACCACCAGTAGGCAAACATGGGGTTAGTATCTTGCCCAAGGATATTTGGCATGCAGCCAGGAGGCAGCCTGGGATCGAACCACCGACCTTCTGATTAGTGGCTGACCTGCTCTGCCACCTGAGCTACAGCCACCCCAAATATAAAGGGGCTGCAAAGTGGGCATCCCAAGAAGACAACACCAGAAAAAACTGTATCATTTACAGATTTGAAGTCAAGGTTTGCAAGACAACATGGCTGATGGCTCTCTACCCAGGCAATCCGAAACAGACTTCACACAGCCAATGGTTGCCATCGTTGGAGGCAATCTCAATGGAGAAATATCGATATGATTCTGCAACCAGTGGCAATCCTATATCTGCATATTCTGGGACCGAACTGTATCTTCCAAGATGACAACGCTCACCCCCACAGAGTAGTGTTTATCAGAGACTACCTTCAGAATTTGTCAGTGGAGAGGATGAAATGGGCTGACTGTAGTTCTGACCTCAACCCCATTGAAAACTTGTGGCATCAGCTTATTAGTGCCATACCCCGTGACGAACACAATCACATTAGCTGATTTGTGACATATGCTGGTTGCTTGCGATGAGAGAGCCAGAGATGAATAATAAATAATGATTAATTGCGGAGTTGCATATAAACACAGTGAGTGAAAAAGAGACAATCGTGCATCTTAGGAAGTACCATCAGCCTAGACCTAGTGCAGAGTAACTAAGGGAGGATTCAGGGAAACCTGATCCAGCCCCAACTATATGTTTTATCAACAAAGAAGGTTTTGAGAATAATCTTAAAAGTAGAGATAGTGTCTGTCTTCCAAATCCAAACTGGGAGCTGGTTCCACAGAAGAGGGCCCTTGAAGCTGTAACCAAATGTAAGCCTGCAATCTCAGAGTGAAGTGCTCTAATCAGACCATTCTAATTCCCAACACGTAACATACCAAAGATTTGTCACGTCCTGAGGTGTCTCATAGTAAAGCAAAAGGTAGCCTTCCATGTCCCTATGATACTCGCTGGATTGTGGATATAATCCAATAGAATGACACTCCTGGCGGTAACACACATTCCAGCTGTGTATTCCAGTCCTAACCCTAACCTTAATGCTAACCATAACCATAACCTTAACCTTAACCACAGCCGTATTTAGATAGTGTTTTCCAAAGCAATGATGATGAGATGAGAAAATAAAATAAATGTAGATGACTAGATTCATTCCAAATGGTTTTCATGTTTTTGAAAGCTTAACATACTGACGATTTGTCACATAGGGTGGGTATGTTACGTTTTGGGATGAGAACATGTTGGCTCTAATTGGGCGATACAGTACTATAAGTACTATAAGTATACTCTTTCCGGTCTCCGTTCCACCTCCACTGGCTACCCCCAGGGCTGTGTGCTCTCCCCCCTGCTCTTCATCCTCTACACTGATGACTGCAGATCCACACAGCCCAACTGTCACCTGGTTAAATATGCTGATGACACAGTTCTCCTGTCACTGCTGTCAGGCCCCTCACAACATCCAAAGTAAGCGTCTGGTTAGACTCCACATTTCCATGATTTTTAGTGCCGAGAACAAAAACCTCAGTTTTATATGAACCTTAGAAGCAGAAAAGCACAAAAGAAAACCCAAATGGGTTTGTGTCATTTGGCTTCATGTATAGATAAAGTTGGAAATCAGCTGACAATGTATGCTAAACCTTCTAATGATAAGATAAGATAAGATAAGATAAAACTTTATTAATCCCTCAGGTGGGTTCCTCTGGGAAATTCGGTTTCCAAAAGCACAGCACCGACAGAAGTTACAGTTACAGAATATTATACACACACACACACACACACACACACACACACACACACACACACACACACACACACACACACACACATAAATGCAGAGACATATATAAATAAAATATACGAAGGGGATAAATAGAATAAATAGGAATAAAAATAAAAATACAAGTGAATTGCACATTTCAAGTATGGAGTCTATTGCACCGTTGACTATTAACAAAAGTATTGCACAAAAGGTATTGCACAGTGAAGTGAAGAGGCACTACAGCTTAGTTGTTCCCCCCTCCTTTGTCCACCTGTTTCCCCTCCCTCTCCTCCAGAGAGGAGTTAAACAGTTTGATGGCGTGTGGGACAAAGGAGTTTTTAAGTCTGTTGGTTCTTGTCTTGGGGAGAAGCAACCTGTCACTGAACAGACTCTTCTGGTTGTTAATGGCCGTGTGCAGAGGATGCCCAGCATTGTTCATAATGTCCAGCAGATTTTTTAGTGTCCTTTTCTCTGCCACTGTCACCAGAGTGTCCAGCTTCATGCCGACCACAGAGCTAGCCCTCCTGATCAGTTTCTCCAGCCTGGATGAGTCCTTCTTTGCTATGCTGCTCCCCCAGCACACCACAGCATAGAAAAGTACTCCAGCAACCACTGACTGGTAAAACATCCTCAGGAACTTCCTGCAGATGTTAAAAGACCTCAGCCTCCTGAGGAAGTACAGTCGGCTCAGGGCTTTTTTATACAGGTGCTCTGTGTTGCATGACCAGTCCAGTTTATTGTCCACCCACAGCTCGAGGGTCTAAGGGATACTGATACTGTCTAAGGGAAGCATGTATAACAGAACTGGTCCTAGTACAGAACCCTGTGGAACTCCATAAATAACCTCAGTGCATTAAGAGGACTCTCTATTTATATGAGCAAACTGGAGTCTATTGGAAGATATGATTCAAACCACTGCCATGTAGGACCTTTAATACCTGCAGAATGCTCTAATTGCTGTAATAAAATATTATGGTCAACAGTATAAAACACTGCACTGAGGTCTAGGAAGACAAGCGCAGAGATGAGTCCCATGTCAGAGGCCATAAGAAGATAATTTGTATCCTTCACTAAAACTGCTTCTGTACTGTGATGAGCTCTGATACCTGACTGAAACTCTTCAAATAAACCATTTCTCTGCAGATGATTACTTTTGGATAAAAGGGCGATGATACAGATATGGAAAGAAGCCATTCAAAGTTATAAGGGAAAAGAGGACAAGTAAAAATCTCAGGAGGTGAGGAGTTATATACTGTACATAGGAGGAGTGTGTCTGATAATGTCTGACCTCTGACCCTCTTAATCTACCCGGCTACGCACTCTCACAGATGCACACACAGTAGACAGAGTGTGTGAGAAGAATGGAGACACTGGCGTCCTGCAGTCTAAGTCGGTTTCCCTCTCTTTTACTCCTTCTATCACTCCATCAGTGTGCAGCTTAAGTTCACAATGAGGTCACCTGCACAACGTCTTTAATTGCAGTGAAATGTGCAGTTCTATTGTACTATTTTGTGTTCTTTGAAGTTTTACCTCATTATAAAGTATGCTACCTATATTACAGTTATTTTGCAAGGTCAACCTCTGTTAATGTGAACAAGATCAATTATTCATTTTCAAACTAATCAGTCATAATAATCAATTTTAAAAATGTTTTAGGATGTTTTTATGTAATTAAAGCTTAACAATTTGAGACAAAGAGGTTTATAACACTGTTTTAAATTGATGTGATGACCCTGGAATAACTTGGGAATAGGAGACATTAAAAAACACGACATTTAACAATCCAATAATTAATGAAGTTGAGTTGAATAATTAATGCAGGTAAAACAGCTGAATAAGTAATGGTGAAGTATAAGTGCAATCTTAAAACTAGCAGATATATATGTATAGATGTTTTTAACTTAAGGGAAACAGCCAAACCGTTTTCATGTCAACCACATAGATTGTCACTGATTGGTTTGTAGATGTTTGGTAATCTTTTTTAAACAAACCTAACCATATTTAGACAATTGGGTGGCCCTGTTATGAGTAAACACTGGCTAGCTAACTTTGTTAGCTTTGTTAAATTTAAACATTTGTTAGATTTGTAACTCTATCCATCCATTTTCTTCTACTCATCTGGTCGCAAGTGCAGCAGGCTAACCAGAGAAGCACAGACCTACCTCTCTCCAACAAGTCTTGTGTTTGTTATGGGGCCTCCTCCTCCATGACACTTTAAATGGTTAATGAACTGGTTCCTATATAACAGTTTTCAACACTACATGAGCACTCAAAGCCTTTAAAAAACATGGCTCATTCACCTGTTCATACTAGCACTTTTTAAATATTTTTCTAAGGCTGCATCCACACTACAGTGGGGCATAAAAGTATTTAGTCAGCCACCGATTGTGCAAGTTCCCCCACTTAAAATGATGACAGAGGTCAGTAATTTGCACCAGAGGTACACTTCAACTGTGAGAGACAGAATGTGAAAAAAAAATCCATGAATTCACATGGTAGGATTTGTAAAGAATTTATTCGTAAATCAGGGTGGAAAATAAGTATTTGGTCACCTCAAACAAGGAAAATCTCTGGCTCTCACAGACCTGTAACGTCTTCCGTAAGAAGCTTTTCTGTCCCCCACTCGTTACCTGTATGAATGGCACCTGTCATCTGTACAAAAGACACCTGTCCACAGCCTCAAACAGTCAGACTCCAAACTCCGCCATGGCCAAGACCAAAGAGCTTTCGAAGGACACCAGGAAAAGTATTGTAGACCTGCACCAGACTGGGAAGAGTGAATCTACAATAGGCAAGCAGCTTGGTGTGAAAAAATCAACTGTGGGAGCAATCATCAGAAAATGGAAGACATACAAGACCACTGATAATCTCCCTCGATCTGGGGCTCCACGCAAGATCTCATCCCGTGGGGTCAAAATGATCATGAGAACGGTGAGCAAAGATCCCAGAACCACACGGGGGGACCTGGTGAATGACCTGCAGAGAGCTGGGACCAAAGTAACAAAGGTCACCATCAGTAACACACTACAACGGCAGGGAATCAAATCCCGCAGTGCCAGATGTGTTCCGCTGCTGAAGCCAGTGCATGTCCAGGCCCGTCTGAAATTTGCCAGAGAGCACATGGATGATACAGCAGAGGATTGGGAGAATGTCATATGGTCAGATGAAACCAAAGTAGAACTTTTTGGTATAAACTCAACTCGTCGTGTTTGGAGGAAGACGAATACTGAGTTGCATTCCAAGAACACCATACCTACTGTGAAGCATGGGGGTGGAAACATCATGCTATGGGGCTGTTTTTCTGCCAAAGGGACAGGACGACTGATCTGTGTTAAGGACAGAATGAATGGGGCCATGTATCGTGAGATTTTGAGCCAAAACCTCCTTCCATCAGTGAGAACTTTGAAGATGAAACGAGGCTGGGTCTTCCAACATGACAATGATCCAAAACACACCGCCCGGGCAACAAAGGAGTGGCTCCGTAAGAAGCATTTGAAAGTCCTGGAGTGGCCTAGCCAGTCTCCAGACCTCAACCCCATAGAAAATCTGTGGTGGGAGTTGAAAGTCTGTGTTGCTCGGCGACAGCCCCAAAACATCACTGCTCTCGAGAAGATCTGCATGGAGGAATGGGCCAAAATACCAGCTACTGTGTGTGCAAACCTGGTAAAGACCTATAGTAAACGTTTGACCTCTGTTATTGCCAACAAAGGTTATGTTACAAAGTATTGAGTTGTATTTTTGTTATTAACCAAATACTTATTTTCCACCCTAATTTACGAATACATTCTTTACAAATCCTACCATGTGGATTCATGGATTTTTTTTTCACATTCTGTCTCTCACAGTTGAAGTGTACCTCTGGTGCAAATTACTGACCTCTGTCATCATTTTAGGTGGGGGAACTTGCACAATCGGTGGCTGACTAAATACTTTTTTGCCCCACTGTAATTTTCGTTTGAAAACGCATCGTTTTCTCTCCGTTTTGGCCTCCCGTCCACACTGAGACGGCGTTTTCCTCAAGGAAAAACGCAGCGTTTTGAAGACGCTCTCGAAAAACGCATACATTTCAAAACGGAGCTGTCCCGTCGCAGTGTGGACACTCAAAAACTATGACGCGTATTGGTCATATGATGCAGTCATGTGACCACTTAAACCAAGAATTCGGTGCTTGGTCTTGCCATTTCGCTGCCACGTTTCAAAGATAATGTAATTAAATGTAACGTATGTAATGTAAATAAAAGACAGAGGGAAATGACACAGGTCGAGTCGTTTTGCGTTTCACGCATATGCGGAACTGCAACGTCAGTGTTTTTGGCCGTTTTAGTGTGGACGCGCAACTCTTTCAAAACGCTTGTGTGGATGCGGAGCATTTTTAGACGAAAACGCCGTTTTCAAATCTATCCGGGCTAGTGTGGACGTAGCCGAAGATTCACACTCATTCAAACTGGAATGAATGTGTCAGAGCAACTAAGTGAGGATATTTGCCCAAGGATATTTGGCATGCAGCCTGGGATCAAACCACTAACCTTCTAATTATCAGATGACCTACTCTACCTCCTGAGCTACAGTCATCCATGCCCACCTGGAACCCAAGAGGCACCCAGGATTCATCTTTGTCAGATGCCTTTCACTCTGAGCTCCTTTGAAATGACTGAACTCTTCATCCTCATCTCTAAAGTAGAGGCCAACAACCTTTCAGTGAAAACTCAATTTGGTTGTATCTGCAATCTCAGTAACTACCCAGAGCTCTTCACAACAACAGACTGGTGCAGTGTCCACATCACTGCAGTCCTGGTACTAATCCATCAGTCATTCTGTTCCCCGCTTCCATCTCTCATGAACAAGACCCCGAGATACTTAAATTCCTCCACTTGGAGCAGCAACTTCTCCTAAGCTAATTCTAAGCTTCATATTGGCAAGAAATTGCCATGGTTGTACAGGGAATGAACGTTCATAGTAATGGGTAAGGCACCTTATATTTCCCAAGCAATCCTGCACCACTTTGCTAAGTGAGATGGTAATTTTAGTTATTTCAGTTAGACAAAAATGGGTTTTTATTTTAGTTAAACAAAAAATGGGTTTAAAATAAATATAATTACCAGAGAAACTGAAGAGCAGATGTCTTAGTGCAGAGATGTCAAATTTATTTTACATTGTTTTTCTATCTGATAAAGAAATGCAGCTATATTAAAAAAAAAAAGATATCTGTCAGCACAACTCTTTTGGCGTAAATTCTAACAAATAAATGTGCTTAATAACGTGAAAGATTCTGGTAGCTCAATGCCAGGCTCTTCTGTAATTATAAAGTAGAAGACTTTAAATAATTCAAAGAAAATAATAGTTTTTTTTTTAAATTGTGGACCCATTGTAAAAACAAACATTTCTATAGTAAATAGAGGAAACTTTTCTGTCATTCAATTTTTTATCTATTACTTAATTACTTTGGTGTGGTAATGGCCATTGTGACTGCCTTTATCATTAGGAAAAGCTGTAAAATGGGAAGTGACGGACAAGGTAAGTGACTCATGTTGTAACTGATGTCAGACCCCGGAGATTTTGGCGGAAAATTAAAGCGAATGGTAGTTTAGAATTGAACAAATTCCTTTAAGCTTCAGTATTACCAAATACACTTATCAATTGTCTTATAACTAACAATATTTGTTTAAATCATCTCCAACACCCTGGAGAACAACGGGGAGAGTTTAGAGCAGGGGTAGGCAACCTTTCTGATGGCGAGTGCCAATTAAAATTTCCTCAGAGGTCAGTGTGCCATATGATTGCATTAGCAATAAATTTTATAACGCTCTATATTAACAGTTACACACTATATAGAACCACTTTCTAGAATTATATTTGTTCGCAGATGTTGGCAGCTATCAGCGAATAGTTATCAGCTATTTTGAAACAAAAAAAATACACTTTTTATCCATAACAAGAACTCCATAACGGCAAATGGACTGTACAACAGAAAATGAGGACACTCATGTGAGAGAAAATCTGCTCACACAGATATGTAGAGTCAAATACTGTCAATAAGGCCTCTGCAATGTTCTGAAGACAGTTAAACTTGTCAGGTAGTGATGTCCAGCAGGTGAAAATGCAAGCTCCATGAAAACGCACAGCTGTGGATTCCAGCTGCTTCGATGTTGCATTAACTGGCATTAACTCAGCCAGTTAATGCCAGACAAATCTAGCTGCTCATTAAAGATTTCTGGTTTGATCAGAAAATAAAACATTGTTCCATACACCTGAAAGTCCAAAAATGCATTGTGTCTCGAGTCTACGGATGTATCCATGTATCTCCGTGGTGCTGATGCTGTGCTGAGCGGACTGAAGCTTTTGAAGTGTCGGAATGTGGAAAGCTAACAACGTCCCTCTCACCAGTAGGCTAAGTTATTTTTAGCCAATTACAAGTTGAATCTGGTAGTTGGGGTTGTTAGTTAAGATACCATCATTAAGAAGAGGCACAACTAATGTGTCTATGCGAGCTGATTTGCGATGCGCACCGCTGGCGTGGCCATTTATTTTTTGATGCACCTTCTCAGATTAATTCACTGTGTGTCATGCCCAGGGCTGGACTGGGACAAAAAAACAGCCTGGGCATAAGACCGGCCGACCAGGTATTAAAGCCATAAAGCCTTTGAATGAAAACAAACGCTGTTGTGACAGTGATGTACAGTCTTGTTGGTATATGTATGATTTCTATACATTTTACATCACATAAAAACTTTGGTTGCAAGCTTCAGATAATTATTTAATAATAACAAGACATTTTAAATGCAAATAAGAAAGTATTTCTTTGTGCCCCCCTTTCCCTGTTAATGCCCCACCTGGCCCCCCTGGCAAAACTTTGCTAGATCCACCAGAAAATGATATTGGTGATATTAGTCTCTCAGAAACAGTTCATAACTTCCCTTCAACTCATTCATGTCACCTAAAGGGTAAACCTGTTTCTCCATCACCTGTTCAGCTCTGATGATTCAGTAAGGACATCTCCTGGTTTCATCTTCATGTTTCCTTCTCACCACATATCCAAACCGACATCATGACCAGCAGCTTTTACAGCTGTGGCTCCAGCAAACCTCAGCTGATACTAGAAATTAATATTAAATAAATTCTAACAACAGCTGATCAAACTTAAACATGCTGCTGTTGTTTAGTGCGGTTTCCTCTTTCTCGCGCAAAAAAGTGGGCGATAAACAAACAAGAGAGAAAAGCCGATCAGCTGATCATTGATCAGTTTTACGATTAAAGTAGCAACAGGAGAGGGAGGGGAGAGAATGAGAGAAGAAGAGGCAGCTGTGCCGCAAAGAAAAAGAATAACTCCACCTTTGTGTCTTTTTCATTCTAGCTGAAGTCCGGGACAAACTGTGTCCCCTCTCAGCTCAACACAAAACGCGTAATAATTTCTCTGAATGCGGGAGGATTCCGTCTTTTTACAGGACGGTTGGCAACTCTACTAACTAACCTTATGAATTAAATAAAGTTCAACATCAGTAACATCAAAGCACCCACCCAGCTGTATAGAAACTCCCTCATGCTAGCTAGTAGCAGTACGAGTTATTGTAACTGACTGTAAAAAGTCAGCACAACGAAAATAAACTCCACCTAAACTTGGTTTATATCTGACCCAGAAAGACTGCAGGTTATAACTTCTTACCTGAAGTTCAGTTCACCTGATGCTCAGACCGGCGGCCGCCTCGGGTCTCTCTTCGTCCTGCCTCCGATCTCCCTCATCAACGTGCTGGCCTCCACCAATTGTTAATTTTACTGAATCTGTGGAAGCTCCGCGATGCCACCACCAAACAACTGAGTTATTTTTACACACCGGCCAGCATCTGGCCAATCCAACACCTTTCATTGTTTATACCATTACAAAAAAAATAAAAATCATCGGGCCACCGAGCAAATGCCTGGTATGCCCGATGGCCAGTCCAGCTATATGGCCGTGCCATCAGTTAACCCTTCGCGTGCCAACTGTGGCACGCGTTCCTAGGGCTGCCGACCCCTGGTTTAGAGGCTCTCCAAGATTGCATTGATCAGTGCTTCCAGGATCTCGTAATGAAAAAGGCTCAGAGTGCATCTTCCCCGGCCAAATCTGAGACGCCATCGTCGAAAAGATGTCACCAGGCAGATTCCCCCGGCACAACATCGGCAGCCGGCAAAGATATTGCCAACTTACTGGAGTCAATCGACAAACGATTGTCCAGTTTCGATGCAAGGCTGTCCTTGGTGGAGATTCTTCACCGGGAATTTAAATCCTTCCGAGAATCCCTGGAGTTCACCCAGCAGCAGGTGGAAACGCTCGCTGCTGAAAATGCCACGCTAAGGGAGTCAGTGAAATGTCTCACAGACAATGTTACCCAGCTAAATAGAGAAAATAAAAAAAATAAAAGACAGTTATTGATCTACAAGCTCGTGGCATGCGTGATAATCTTGTATTTTCTGGTATTCCAGAAGCCGCTGGAGAAGACGCGGAGACGGTGAAAAGCTTCATCAAAACCCACCTGAAGCTGCTGGAGGACACGGTGAAGAACATCGCCGTTGATACAGTGCATCGCATCAGCCCCATGCGGGCTGCGACCGGGAGACCACGTCCTATTGTGGCCAAATTCGGCCACTTCAAACAAAAGGAACAGGTGAAAAGTTGCGGCAGGGAATTAAAAGGAACGGACTTCAACGTAAACGACCAGTTCCCCAAAGAGATCCTGGAACGATGCAGGGTCCTCTTCCCGGTCCTCTGTGGACCGGCTGTACGTGGATGGACAGCTTCACCACGACCCCGACATCACTCCATGGCTGTATTAACTTCAGACCAGATAAGAATCCGCTACACCCTTTCACTATCCACTCAAACTAACTTGCATTCACATCTGTTTAACTTACCAGTATCAAATCGCATCTTAAGTGTGATTTCATAGCAGAATTAACACCGTCACTCTCCGTCAGTGATTTAATTGGAATGTTTCTGTTTTTTTTTCTTCTCGCCCCCCTCTTGTTTTTATGCTGCTCACCCTGTCAGGGTTCCTGGGTCGGTGACCCAGTGTTTTCAGTTCACATTCACTGTTTACCTACTGCCTGTTCCACTTCCTGTTTTATTGTGTTAGCCTTGGTCTGTGTGTATTGTGTTCAGTCCTCTTCCCATTATCATTAGTTCATTATGTTCAGCTGTGTACTCACCGGTCTCTCATTATCATCATTATCACCAGTCTGTGTATTTAAGCCCTCTGTTCTACCCATTCAGTGTCGGGTCATTGATGATGTTGTTTCTGTCGTGTGTTCAGTCCAGTCAGTCAGTCAGTTAGCCAGCCAGTCTACCAGTCTACCAGTCCGCTAAGTCCAGCCAGCCAGCCATCCATCCTATCATCTGTTGTCTACATATTCAATAAACCTCGTTCTGCACCACGAGTCCTGCATGTGGGTCATCCCTTCCTCGCCTCCGCACACGAGCCCTGACACACCCTTGTCCTTGGTTTCTTTCTTTTTTACTTTCTTTCACTGCTTCGATCACCTGCTTCCAGACTCATCCACAAACAACATCCTTTATTTCGACATTATATGCACAGCACGATCATGCACAATCATGCACTCAACGGCAGCACTTTACATCAGTCAGACAACGCACACAGACGTACAGGATACACACACTTAAGCCAAGCATACTCATATTAGTAAATATGCACACACATAGTCAAACTCAGGGAGCATCTCGCCACACATTTTTTTCTCTCTCTCCTTCTCTTTATTTACGAACAAGTGATGTATTCTCTCCACCTGTCTAAGCGACACACACAGCATACATCCCTAGTTATACACAGACATCTATGGGCGCACTAAGGTTTGTTACATGGAATATAAATGGAGCTGGCTCCAGAGAAAAGAGGTTAAAAATATTTAACCAACTCAAAAAACTACAGGCAGATGTTGTCCTTTTACAAGAGACCCACAGACCTCTTAGAGGTTTGAATGAACTTAAAACACCTGAGTTTCCTAATGTGTTCTCAGCCTGTTAGAATTCTAGACAAAGGGGAGTAGCAATTTTAATACGTAAAAATATTAATTCCACAGTACTCGATACAGTTATAGATCCAGAGGGCAGATTCTTAATCATTAAACTATCTATACTTGATAAAAAGCTATGTATTGTAAGTGTATATGGTCCAAATGTTGGTGATCCCTCATTCTTTCACGGTTTTTTCAGTGCACTCTCTGAACACTTAGATGGCACACTTGTTCTTGGAGGCGACCTCAACCTTGGACTAAATGAAGACATGGATAGGCTCAATACAGCGGGAACTCAGCGTAATTGGCAGTCCACAAATATAATCAAACAGTATATGAGCGACTTTGGTCTTTGCGATGCATGGCGCTCCCTTCACCCCAACAGTCAGGAATATACTTTTTTCTCACATGTTCATCACTCCTACTCTCGTCTGGATTATTTTTTGGTCAGCAGCTCACTGCTGAGCGACATTTCAGACACTGAGATTCACCCTATAGATGTCAGCGATCATGCTCCTGTATCTCTAACACTAATGCACAAGAATAATACTATGCCAAGTAAAAACTGGAGATTTAATACATCACTGCCTAAAGATGAAGTCTATATTTAGACTATAATGATGCTCCCGGAACATCAGCTTCTGTTCTACGGGAAGCAGGGAGAGCTGTGATGAGAGGTAAAATAATTTCTTTCTCATCACATAAAAAGAAAGAAGAAAACAAAAATATTCAGGAATTAGAAAAAAACATCAAATCCCTAGAAGAAGCCTACGCGTCCCACCAAGATCAGGAAACATTGAACAAAATACGCAAAACAAAACTAGATAATTGATAAAAAAAACAAAAACAGAATTCTTAGTATAAAGACTACGCTTACGAAATTATGAACATGGTAATAAATCCGGTCAATTTCTAGCTAACCAGCTAAAAATAAAGAAAGAAAAAAACAACTATATGTGCTGTTCAAGATTCATCTGGGAACACAATATATGACCCAAAACAAATAAACAACATTTTCAGGGATTTCTATAAAACGTTGTATTCACCACAAATAAACCCATCTAAAAACGAAATTGATCAGTTTTTGGACAACATTACTCTTCCAAAATTATCAGACACTCAAGCAATGGCACTGGATTCACCACTGACACCAGGTGAACTCCAGGAAGCTCTGATAAGTTTGCCCAATAATAAGGCTCCAGGTCCAGACGGCTTTCCTGCAGAATTCTACAAAGAATTCTGGACGATTCTAGCACCAGTTTTTTACAGAACGTTGTTGAAAATCAAATAAAAGGGCAGACTTCCATCAAATATTAATTCTGCAAACATTAATCTCCTGCTAAAACCAGGCAAAGACCCTGTATATCCCTCAAGCTATCATCCAATATCCCTTATAAATGTAGACCTTAAAATATCTGCAAAGCTCTCTCAAAGAGATTAGAGAAAATAACCCTCCTCTTAATTCATCCTGACCAAACTGGTTTCATAAAAGGTAGGCACTCATCAACAAATACACGTAGATTACTTAATTTGATAGACTACTCATACAGTACAAACCTTGAAAACTACAATATTTTCTTTAGACGCAGACAAAGCATTTGACAGAGTTAAGTGGAAATTTCTGTCTCCAACTTTACACAAATTTGGTTTTGGAACCTCTTTCATTAACTGGTTAAAAATATTATAAAATTCCCCAACAGCTTGTGTCAAAACAAATGACCAAACATCCTCCAGCTTCTCTCTCCTGAGGTGCACCAGGCAGGGATGCCCACTCTCCCCTTCACTGTTTGCAATTTTTATTGAACCACTAGCAGCAGCAATTAGACAGAATTCAGTAGCTAAGGGCATAAAATGCAAGAATGTGGAACATAAAATCAGCCTCTATGCGGATGATGTGCTACTTTTTCTCCAAAACTCACAAACCAATATCTCTGGGGTGATTGAATTGATAAACTCTTTTGCCAGAATATCAGATTACTCAATTAACTGGTCAGAATCTACAGTCCTCCCGATTAATTGCTCCTTCCATAATTTCCAAAGCATCAACATCAGCTCTTCTCTGACAGCATGGTGGGAGTTTCTAAAATTGACGGAGTCTTCATTAATCCCATGCAAACGTACACCTATCTGGAACAACCCTGACATATTACAAAACAATAATATGATAAACTTTCCAGATTGGAGTGGTAAAGGAATCATATACTTAGAACATATATTAGAAGGAACAGAATATATTCCATTTGACAGACTAGTTACACAATAAAGGATCAACAAGAAAAGATTTTTAGAATATCAACAAATTAAATCCATAGTAAAAAAGAAATTTAAACCGGGTCAAGTTGAACTACAAACACCACCAAGTGTGGTTCAATTTCTTACTCTTAAAACCCCAAAATTACTTTCCAAAATATACAGAATGCTTTCTAAAACAGATGAATCAATATCACTTCCTATTGCAAAATGGGAAGCGGATTTATCAGTTAACTTAGACCAAAACTTCTGGTCTCAGATATGCTTAAAAACCTTTCATTTAATTAGAAATCCCAGTCTTCAATTAATTCAATACAAAATACTACATAGAGTGCACTATACAGGTCATCGGATGTTCAAGATGAGCTTTACATCTACCAACAACTGCTCACACTGCCAAACCAATTCACCGGACAAATATATCCACGCTCTTTGGTTCTGGCGTTTGGCGTGAGATATGTGAAGACTTATCGAAGTGTCTAAAATGTAACATTCCAACTTCCCCTTTAGTGTGTTTGTTGGGCAGCTTAGATAATGTCACTACCACCACCATCACCAGGCAGGGCTGCCGAACTGGGCCCTGGTCCAGATGGGCCTGGGCCCCCTTTCCCTGGCAGGTTGCAGAGTATGGGGGTGCCTACTGGGGTCAGCGGGGGAGCTGGCCCCAGGGAGGGGTCACTTGCCCTTCCCTTCCTTCCCTCCCCATCTCCAGCTGCCTCCCTCTTCCCGCTCCACCACAATCACCCACACATGCAGGGCCTTCGGGTAAAATTGTGTCACCAGGGTGCAGGGGAGGCATCCCCCCCTCTGTCCCCTTCTGGCTTCTTGTGCCTCAATTTTATCCCACAACTTAGACATTCACATTACTCACACTCTCATAACACATAACCTTGGGGGTGGGCACGCTACACGGAATTCAAAAGACCATCAGGGTGTACACCTCACCCCTGGCGTCGTTGCCCACCTCTCAATTTTAAATACACGTAGACATTGACAGCTATTAGGAGGGGCTATGCGCTTACCTGCTGCTCTCTGGCAGGTAGCTCCATGCCCTCCTGCACCTTAGAACACACATGCATCAACACTACATATGAGTGGGCGGAGGGAGGTTTGGAGTCTTCACACACCCCCATTCTCTGTTGGGGGGGGGGGCTGGGAGGAGGAGTTGGCCGTCCGATTGGGGTCTGGAATGTGTGGCCTCCCTGCTGCTGCCAAGTCGGGCCAGCCTGCTTCTCTCCACCCCAGGGAAAAGGGTAACACTACGTGGGTCTGGGTGCAGTTTCCCCCTCCAGGGGCAAGTGTACCTAGACCTGGGGTATAGAGTAAACTTAGGGAGTGTGATTGTGTGTACAGTGTCTCTTTATGTCTGTCTCGGCGTTGGGTGAGTGTTGAGTAATTGCATATTTTTATTATTAATCCTTTATTTATCCAGGTAAAAAATCTCATTGAGATTAAAAATCTCATTTCCAACAGAGACCTGGCATCATGGCAACAAAAATCACATACCACATAGGTATATAACATTTAAAACAAATACAATATCCCATACAAACGTGTAAAATATACAATAACAGATCAAATTAAGAGTACATTAAAAACAATCACACTGAATAAAAGAGCTGTTCTCTTGTTCCTTTAAGACAGACCTAAACTCTCCCAAGGTGACCAATTCTAATAATTTCAGTTCCTTCTGCAGATTATTCCAGGAAGCAGGGGCAGCGTATTTAAAAGTGCTTTTCCCCAATTCTGTTCTGATTTTTGGGACAATCAATTGTATGATTTTGTTCGAACGAAGGTTGTATTGGTTGTGGTTTTTACACATATAAACACATAAATAAGATGGAACCAGCCCAAGGAGAGATTTATAGATAAAGATCAACCAATGGGAGAGTCTGCGAATATGCAAAGATGGACATTTAGCAGCAGCATACAAAGAACAATGATGTACATGATTTCCATAGCCAGTAATAAAACGTAAAGAACAATGGTACACAGTATCCAACCTCTTTAGGTAGTGGGCAGGTGCATTCATAAAAAGCAGGTCACCATAATCCAATAAAGGTAAAAAGGTTGCACGAATCAAATGTTTTCTCACTTGGAGGGAGAAACAGGATTGGTTTCTAAAAAGTAACCTAGTTTTAGTTTTAACTTCGACACAAGCCTTTGAATGTGAGTCTTAAATGACAAATTCTGATCTATATAATGATCCCTAGATACTTGTAAGATGTGACCGTTTCAATTTCAGATCCTTGAATTGTTTTAATCTTAGGAGACGTAACAACTCTTTGCCATTTGAGAATAACATGAACTTGGATTTCTCTGGATTTAACACCAACTTAAGTTGAGTTAAATGGGACTGAACGACATCATAGGCAGACTGCAGAAATTGCAGGGTTTGTGCTACTGAAGGGGATGAACAATAAATAATTGTATCATCTGCATAAAGATGAAATGCTGCATTTGACAAATTATCACAAAGGTTGTTTGTGCAGAACGCAATGCATAATCTAGGAAGAATACTACAAATAAATTAAGTTATAAATAATACAAAATAAATAATTCATGCTTTCATATGAAAGCATGAGGGTGGGAATGGATGTCTGTATCTGTGTGTGCCTGTTTGTCTGTGTCCATATGCCAGGTTGGGTATCAGACGTCACCTCTCTAGGGACATCTCAGGCCTACCTCAGGTATGGAGGCCTATCTCCCCCTACCACCACTTCCCCTGCCAGTGGCAGACGCCCTCAGACATCGGTGCGTTGGTGGTTCTTTGTGTCCGGGGATGGGCGTCCAGGCACACACTGGCTCACTCCTTGGTGGCTGCTTGTCAGGACCTGGAGCATGGGGCTCTCTCGGGCCACTTCGGGGGTGGGATGCCCTCAGCCTCTTGGCCTGGGGCTCGGTCACTCTGGCACAGCTGGCTGCCGGCGGAGCTCACAGGCACGTCACTGCAACCCCCCCGGCTTCTGCTCTGCGGCTGCTGAGTGACCCCTCATCTGGGACTCTCCTCAGCTCTTTCTGGGATGGTGGCACGGCTGCCCCTCTGTTGGTCTTCCTTGGTCTCTTGTGTTCTGAGGGCCTCTGGATGTCTGGAGTTTTGATCTCCTCCATACCTGCTTCATGCCCTGGAGGATGGGGCTGTGGCTCCCCACACCCTCTAGCAGATCATTACATGAAGGAACCTTTTAATACAAGCGCTCATGCTCACACACACAAACTACACCCTTTTTGGCTGCTACCTCAAAGCACACTGTGCGCTGTCGATCTTACGTGCTGCACAATAATGTTTAATATTTAGTATTTACTGTTATATTCCCATAGATCATCGTGATGTTGTTTATTATGTTGCTCTTTTTTTTTCTTCTGCTTAGGGATTAGGGTTAGGGTTAGGGGTTAGGGTCCCTGACGTTGGCTGCCAGGGATTCCCATGATGCATTGAGTTTTTCCTTTCCAGTCACCTTTCTCACTCACTGTGTGTTAATAGACCTCTCGCATTGAATCATATCTGTTATTAACCTCTGTCTCTCTTCCACAGCATGTCTTCTATCCTGTCTTCCTTCTCTCACCCCAACCGGTCGCAGCAGATGGCCCCGCCCCTCCCTGAGCCTGGTTCGGCCGGAGGTTTCTTCCTGTTAAAAGGGAGTTTTTTCTTCCCACTGTCGCCAAAGTGCTTGCTCATAAGGGGTCATATGATTGTTAGGTTTTTCTCTATCTATGAAACGCCTTGAGGTGACGTTTGTTGTGATTTGGCGCTAGATAAATAAAATTGAATTGAATTGAAAATTGAATTGCTTGTTTTCTCTTTTTTCTTTCTTAACAGGTGATCCAGGTGATTGATATATGTATTTTTTGTCTGCTTATTTTGTTGGGGTTTTTTTTGCCCTTTATCCCCCGTCCCTCTTCCCCGCTGTTTTTCTTTCCCTCTTTCTTTCTCCCCTTTCTTTTCCCCAGTCAAGTCTGTCCTGTATTTAGCAAGTGAAAATAAAATAAAATAAACAATAAAAGGTGAATCAAATAGACCATTATGGCAAGGCTGGGATGGTCTATTTGGTAAAGTAAATCCGTAGGGCATCTTTCTTTGCCTTTAGACAACAATTCTGATGGCAAAAGAGCCAAACGGATTTACTTTACCAAATTGACCATCCCAGCCTTGCCATAATGGTCCATTTGATTCACCTTTTATTGTTTATTTTATTTTCACTTACTGAATATGGGACAGACTTGACTGGGGGAAAGAAGGGGAGAAAGAAAGAGGGAAAGAGAAACAGCTGAGAAGAGGGACGGGGGAGAAGGGCAAAAACCAAAAACCAACAGAATGAGCAGAAAAAGAAAAAAAAAGAAGAAAAAAAGAAAAAAAAAAAGCATACATCAATCACCTGGATCACCTGCTGAGAAAGAAAAAAGAAAACAAGCAGAAGAGAACAAGAGTAATAGAATAAACAACATCACAATGATATATGGGAATATGACAGTAAATACTAAATATTAAACATTATTGTGCAGCACATAAGATCAACAGAACACAGTGTGCTTTGAGGTAGGAGCCAAAAAGGGTGTAGTTTGTGGGTGTGATCACCCGTGTGTACACCTGTGAGCATGGACGCGTTTGTTTTTTGTTTTTTAAAAGGTTCCTTCATGTAATGATCTGCTAGAGGGTGTGGGGGGGCCACAGCCCCGTCCTCCAGGGCATGAAGCAGGTATGGAGGAGATCAAAACTCCAGACATCCAGAGGCCCCCAGAACACAAGAGACCAAGGAAGACCAACAGAGGGGCAGCCGCGCCACTGTCCCAGAAAGAGCTGAGTAGAGTCCCAGATGAGGGCTCACCCAGCAGCCGCGGAGCAGAAACCAGGGGGAGTTGCAGTGACGCGCCCGTGAGCTCCGCCGGCAGCCAGCCGTGCCTGAGTGACCGAGCCCCAGGCCGAGAGGCCGGGGGCACCCCACCTCCGAAGTGGCCCAAGCAAGCCCCAGGCTCCAGGCCCCGATAAGCGGCCGCCAAGGAGTGAGCCGGTGTGTACCTGGACGCCCATCCCCGGACACAAAGAACCTCCAACGCACGATGTCTGAGGGAGTCCGCCACTGGCAGGGGAAGTGGTGGTAGGGGGAGATAGGCCTCCATACCTTGGAGGGCCTAAGATGTCCCCAGAGAGGTGGCGCCTGACACCCAACCTGACATATAGACACAGAAATACAGGCACACACATATACAAACATCCATTCCCACCCTCATGCTCTCATATACACTTACTCCACACTCAACCAACGTGGAGACAGACATAAAGAGACGCTGTACACACAATCACACTCCCCAAGCGTACTCTAAGCCCCGGGTCTAGGTACCCTTGCCCCTGGAGGGGGGGAACTGCCCCCAGACCCAGGTGGTGTTACCCTTTTCCCTGCGGTGGGGGGAGGCAGACCGCCCCGACTCCGCAGCAGCAGGGAGGCCCCACACTCCAGACCGCAGTCGGACGGCCAACTCCTCCTCCTAGCCCCCCCGCTCCAGCAGGTCGCAAAGAATGGGGGTGAGAGAAGACTCCAAACCTCCCTCCACCCGCTCATTGTAGTGTTGATGCATGTGTGTTCTAAGGTGCATTTAAAACCCAGGAGGGCATGGAGCTACCTGCCAGAGAGCAGCAGGTAAGCGCATGGTCCCTCCTGCTGGCCCTCAATGTCTACGTGTATTTAACATTGAGAGGTGGGCAACGACGCCAGGGGTCGGGTGTACACCCTGATGGTACTTTGGATCCCGTGTATCGTGCCCACCCCCAAGATCCTATATGTATGTGTAATGAGAGTGTGAGTAATGTGAATGTCTAAGTTGTGGGATAAAATTGAGGCAGAGGCAGCCAGAAGGGGACGGGGGGGGGGGGGGGGGGGGCCTCCTCTGCACCCTGGTGACATACCCCTACTCCAAGGTCCTGCATGTGTGGATGGTTGTGGTGGAGCAGGAAGAGGGAGGCAGCTGGAGATGGGGAGGGAAGGAAGGAAGGGGCAAGTGACCCCTCCCTGGGGCCAGCTCCCCCGCTGACCCCAGTAGGCACCCCCATACTCCGCGACCCACCAGGGAAAGGGGGCTCAGGCCCATCCAGACCGGGGCCCAGCGCAGCAGCGCCTCCCGGCCCCACAGAGCCCAGGACAGTCCACCCAACCCCACCACAGAGAAAACTGCACCCACCCCACCATCCACTCTTCTTCCAGACTACATAAGACAATAAACACCCAGGCTGAGATCTTCCTCCACCTCTCCTGTATCTCCTCCTCCTTTAGAGAGAGCCCCTGAGGAGAGGAAAGCTCCTGCAAGATGTGACAATCTTCCCCACCAGTTGAAGAGCCCCCCAGGTGGCTCGATGCCCTGCTCCAGGGCTGGGCCCCCATGCACCCACCCGCCCACAACCCCGGCAACACACCAACCAGGACCCAAGCCCCCGAGGCCCGGTTTTTCTTGAATACCTCAGCCCAGAGACGGAGCGCCACCAGAACCTCACACCCATCCCGGACCCACCCAGGGGCAGCCAGGCTACCAGGTCAGTAACCCACGTCCGTCAGCACAGACCCTCCCCTAGTCCCGCTGCACGCAGCCGCGAGGAAACCGTCACCTGAGAGCCAACAGAGCCCCTAACCGGACATGACCGCTACCCCGGGTTGAGCCCCCCAAGGAAAATGCCTCCGGGGAACCCCCCGACGCCCTAAGCCTGTCCCTACCCCCACACCAATCACAACAGTGAAGGCGGGACCAAACTATGACCCCCCACCCCCACTAGGTGATGGAGCTGATCAAAGGAGCCCAGAGCAATTGATCTGATGTGGTGGCAGAGGCTGTATCAAGACTAATGTAATCTAATAGATAATTTCTATATTGGTTAGAATTAAGATTATTTTTATTTTTCCAGTTCATGAGGACTGTTTTCTTGGCTATGCATAGGGCAGTGAAAACCATATGGGCGATATTCTTTTCTGAAGTGACATTATCTAAGCTGCCCAACAAACACACTAAGGGGGAAGTTGGAATGTTACATTTCAGACACTTCGATAAGTCTTCACATATCTCGCGCCAAAACTTCTGAACTGGTGGACAGAACCAAAGAGCGTGGATATAATTGTCCGGTGAATTGGTTTGGCAGTGTGAGCAGTTGTTGGTAGACGTAAAGCCCATCTTGAACATCCGATGACCTGTATAGTGCACTCTATGTAATATTTTGTATTGAATTAATTGAAGACTGGGATTTCTAATTAGATGAAAGGTTTTTAAGCAAATCTGAGACCAGAAGTTTAGGTCTAAGTTAACTGATAAATCCGCTTCCCATTTTGCAATAGGAAGTGATATTGATTCATCTGTTTTAGAAAGCATTCTGTATATTTTGGATAGTAATTTGGGGGTTTTAAGAGTAAGAAATTGAACCACACTTGGTGGTGTTTGTAGTTCAACTTGACCCGGTTTAAATTTCTTTTTTACTATGGATTTAATTTGTTGATATTCTAAAAATCTTTTCTTGTTGATCCCATATTGTGTAACTAGTCTGTCAAATGAAATAAATTCTGTTCCTTCTAGTATATGTTCTAAATATTTGATTCCTTTACCACTCCAATCTGAAAAGTTTATCATATTATTGTTTTGTAATATGTCAGGGTTGTTCCAGATAGGTGTACGTTTGCATGGGATTAATGAAGACGCTGTCAATTTTAGAAACTCCCACCATGCTGTCAGAGAAGCGCTGATGTTGATGCTTTTAAAGCATTCATGTCGTTGGATGTTTGAGCTGATAAATGGTAGGTCTGAGATCTCTAGATTATTGCAAAGTGCTTGTTCTACATCTAGCCAAGGTTCATCTAAGAGGGTATGTTTTAGCCATCCTGAGATAAACTGAAGCCTGTTGGCTAAGAAGTAGTGCTGAAAGTTAGGCAGTTCTAGTCCTCCTTTATCCTTGGTCTTTTGTAGTGTTTTTAAGCTTATACGTGGGGGTTTATTTTTCCAAAGGAATTTGGACATACATGAATCTAGTGATCTGAACCAATCTTGTGGCGGTTTAGTTGGGATCATTGAGAATAAATAATTTATTTTTGGTAAGACCATCATTTTTATAGCGGCAACCCTTCCCATGAGTGATATGGGTAGACATTTCCATCTAGCCAGATCATCTTCTACCTTCTTTAAAAGTGGGATATGGTTTAATTTAGTTAGATCTGCAAGCTTGGGAGAAACATTAATACCTAAATATTTTATATTTCCCGATTGCAGTGGTGTAGAAGAGGAATTATGGAGGGAGCAATTAATCGGTAGAACTGTAGATTTTGACCAGTTAATTGAGTAATCTGATATTCTTGCAAAAGAGTTTATCAATTCAATCACCCCAGAGATATTGGTTTGTGAATTTTGGAGAAAGAGTAACACATCATCCGCATAAAGGCTGATTTTATGTTCCACGTTCTTGCATTTTATGCCCTTAATTACTGAATTCTGTCTAATTGCTGCTGCTAGTGGTTCAATAAAAATTGCAAACAGTGAAGGGGAGAGTGGGCATCCCTGCCTGGTGCCCCTCAAGAGACAGAAGCTGGAGGATGTCTGGTCATTTGTTCTAACACAAGCTGTTGGGGAATTATATAATATTTTTAACCAGTTTATGAAAGAGGATCCAAAACCAAATTTGTGTAAAGTTGCAAATAGAAATTTCCAGTTAACTCTGTCGAATGCTTTTTCTGCGTCTAAAGAGAATATTGTAGTTTCTAGGTTTTTACTGTATGAGTAGTCTATCAAATTAAGTAATCTACGTGTATTTGTTGATGAGTGCCTACCTTTTATGAAACCAGTTTGGTCAGGATGAATTAAGAGGGGGGTTATTTTCTCCAGTCTCTTTGAGAGAGCTTTGCAGATTATTTTAAGGTCTACGTTTATAAGGGATATTGGACGATAGCTTGAGGGATATACAGGGTCTTTGCCTGGTTTTAGCAGGAGATTAATGTTTGCAGAATTCATATTTGATGGAAGTCTGCCCTTTTCTTTAATTTCCAACAACGTTCTGTAGAAAACTGGTGCTAGAATCGACCAGAATTCTTTGTAGAATTCTGCAGGAAAGCCGTCTGGACCTGGAGCCTTATTATTGGGCATACTTATCAGAGCTTCCTGGAGTTCACCTGGTGTCAGTGGTGAATCCAGTGCCATTGCTCGAGTGTCCAATAATTTTGGAAGAGTTATGTTGTCCAAAAACTGATCAATTTCTTTTTTAGATGGGTTTATTTGTGGTGAATACAACGTTTTATAGAAATCCCTGAAAATGTTGTTTATTTGTATCGGATCATATATTGTGTTCCCAGATGAATCTTGAACAGCACATATAGTTGTTTTTTCTTTATTTATTTTTAGCTGGTTTGCTAGAAATTGACCGGATTTATTACCATGTTCATAATTTTGTAGGCGTAGTCTTTGTACTAAGAATTTTGTTTTTTTTATCAATTATCTCATTTAATTCTAGTTTTGTTTTGCGTATTTTGTTCAATGTTTCCTGATCTTGGTGGGACGCGTAGGCTTCTTCTAGTGATTTGATGTTTTTTTCTAATTCCTGAATATTTTTGTTTTCTTTTTTCTTTTTATGTGATGAGAAAGAAATTATTTTACCTCTCATCACAGCTTTCCCTGCTTCCCATAGAACAGAAGCTGATGTTTCGGGAGTGTCATTATAGTCCAAATATGAAGTCCACTCTTTTTTAAAATATTTAATAAAGTCTTCATCTTTAAGTAGTGATATATTAAATCTCCAGTTTTTTCTTGGCGTAGTATTATTCTTGTGCATTAGTGTTAAAGATACAGGACCATGATCGCTGACAGCTATAGGATGAATCTCAGTGTCTGAAATGTCGTTCAGCAGTGAGCTGCTGACCAAAAAATAATCCAGACGAGAGTAGGAGTGATGGACATGTGAGAAAAAAGTATATTCCTTACTTGTTTTTGTGTTTTTATTTTTTTCTTTACATTGATTGGCACCTTACACGAAATACAAATACAAATTCAATATATGTTAACTTTTTGGAATGAAATAAAGTTAAATTCTCATTTCTAAAAATCCTAAAAAAATATTTTTTGCTGTTTAACCATTATTTATTATAATTTTTATAATATTAAGTATACCCAAATATAACTTTAAAAAGTTTTGAAAATAAATGTTCAAACAAATAGCAACTAAAATCTGTGCCTGTCATGACATCTCCTGGGGTTAAGGTCGGAAGAACAGAAGTAGAGGAAGAGACAGAGACAGAGAAAAAAACAAACAACAAACAAACCAAACCAAAACCAAAAAGCTTTGAACATTTTAATAAAAAGATCAAGCAAATCATATAAGCTGATTTTTACTTCCTTGAACTTTTTGATCAACCCTCAAATTAGGTACCCTTAACTTAGAGCACTACATCAGTCCTGCAATAAATAATCACAAATAAATAAGCTGTTTTTCTTCAGCCTTCTAATATGACTGTATGATGCTGCACTAATGAACACTAATAAAAAGCTCATTACATTGTCCCTATGGTTAGGGTGGAGTCACTGACGATCTAAGTAATCACTGATGATGACTCTAATCTAACCCTTCCACTCTAATTCTAACCTTCTAACCCTACCTAACCTAGGGTTGAACATTGCTTTTAGAAAGAGTGTTATCTTTTTCTGTACCTTTTTTATGTCCCCTGATTGCCCAGGGTTAGGATTAAGAATAAAGGCACAGCATACTTCAGCCACACAGTTGGACAAGCAGTGCTAATACTATTACAATCTAAAATTTTAATATCATCTATGAGATGGAAAAACTGGCCCAGACAATAGGTACACTAAAACTGAACATATAGTACGTGTATACATGCCCACACATATACACAAAGAATACACTTTGTAAAGAGACAAAGTGAGGGTACTTAGTGTTTGGGTTCAATACTGACCCAATACACTGCTACCAGCCTGGCGTCACTCCATAAGTGTGTGTGTGTTTGAGTGTGTGTGTGTCCACATAAATGTCTGGCGTCACTCAGGCAAGCCACTTGTCCAAAACACAATGTGTTTGTGTGATTGATTTAGATGGAGCCATGGAGGTACAGACAGAGTTGTTGCATTTATATTCAAACTGCAAAATCAATGCAAAGTGGATTTGAATGAAAGGACTACACACTGCTTTCATCCAACATATGTGTGTGTGTGTGTGTGTGAGCACACAACGACAGACTACTGTTGGCCATTATAGCTCCAACGTCTCAGTGGCGACCCTTAACGATGATGTTGTTGTTACCGTGGCTACAAATAAACTCATGCTACTCCATTTGCATTTGGAGAGAGAGAGAGAGAGAGAGAGAGAAATTGTGTGTGTGTGTGCATAAGAAACAGATGACTCAGTAACAGGGTTATAAGCTGAAAAAGGGATAGAAAATACAGTGACTTGTTTGTTTTTGTGGATTATGTTGTCTTTCTGTCTTCTTTTGCTGAAGTCTAATCGTAATTCTTATCCTTGTTTCTGAAAAAAAAAAGTGATATAAATAGTTTGTGATGTTTATCAATTAATATGTAGTTTTTTCGCCTTATTTTTATTTGTTTGTTTGTTGGTTCCCTGAATGCCATGACTCACTTGGGTGACCTGTTGACCTGATACTACTTTATTAGTTATGGACTACATGGTAGAAACATGTGGTTACACTTCTGGAGATCTCCAGATCAGCAGATTAAGTCAACCAGAGGATGACTGGCAGGTTAACACATTAGCTGGGAACAGTCCTATTGCATTTGGGAAACTGACTGGGGCAACTCTGGGTTCCATCTGAATAGGTATGAGTTTGAACCATTCTTTAAAAAAGACCTTGGACACATCAGTGGAACACTGAAACGTTTCCCAGAAACTTTTGGCACCTCACAGAATCCAGACAACAGGTGCACCGATGCTGTTATTTGTATGTAGATGTAGAAGATGCTGTCTCAAGGCATGCAACATCTACGTGGCTCATTACAGACAGAATTTACACCTGTTCCTTGGGGAAACCGAGGAAATGTGGAGAACTGACGAAAAGAGTAAAAAAAGGAGAATCATCCTTGCCAAAAAAGGAAACTAAATGCTGAAAAAAAGTTGCAATACACAGGACAAGGCTTAAATCAGCAGAGGACACAAGCTTAAATGCCCACAATTATTTATTCTTGCAAGTTTGTTTCTTGTAAGTTTGAGAGAATACAAATTAGTTTAGTCCAACTCCAAGCCTCATTGAGAATATATGGTCTGCATTTACTTTTGTGTCACAGAGTCTGATAGAGAGATAGAAAAGAAAACAGTAGAGCTTTTGTTCTTATTGTGTTCCTCCTTAGATATTTCCAGGTCAGTTTATTTATTCAGGAAGCTTCACAATCAAAAAACCTTTTCACTGTTAGTCTGTTTCCATGGCTTATGTGTCTACAGAGTTCCTGCCTGAGGGAACACAGAACAGAAGCAGATTACTGATGATTTTACTCAGGAAGACAGGCACTGATTAGAAAAGTGACTGGATTAGTAGGGAGCAGGCAGGTATTGTCTCACATAAAACTCAAAAATTCATACACATAAACACACACCGCAACAGTGGCTGCAGTGAAAGTGTACACTTAGTTGATCACACTTGGCGTAATGCGCTTTTAAAAGGCAGTAACAGCCACAATAATTACATCCATCTCGATCTTTCTCCATCTTGTTAAAAATCTCCTCTCTCTGCTTTCTTTCACACTCAAACAGGGCACTTTGAATTTCTGCTGAGGCCATAAAAGGTTAGTGAGCACTTGCAGCTTCTGCCACATTTAAAAAGCAGTAATGTTAGCAGTAATTAGCTTCCAGCCTCCTGTCTGTCTCTACGGAACGACATGTCTTGGTAATTGTCTCCTTCACCTTTTTCGCTTAATGTGTTGATTTACTGTGGAAGTTATAAAAAAAGGACATAAGTAGTTTTTAGTTCTGGACCTTGTCTTTGTCTAGATTGTTTCTAGTTAATATTTTATTCTTACGGCATATTTTAGTAAACATGGGACCTTAAATAACTTGATAACAATCTGAATTTCTTTTAGTATGATTAAAGTTTCCCTTTAGTAGTGCTTAAAAACTAGAGAGGACATGAAGCTTTAGCCTAAATCCTGTACCTTTGAACTTCATATTTAACACTGTTTTCCAACAAACATCAAAATCAGTATGGGGCAATTACTTTTTCAGTTAACTTGCTGAGTTGACTGATACTATTCAGATACAAATGAGTGTTCTAGAGAGAGTTGCTTTATTCAGAACCTAAAATAGGCATTCTGACACTTTTATGACTGTGATGGTCATATGCTTTTTGCTAGGATGAAAGGCTGGCTTATTAAAGCATTTAATCTGATGATTATTTAGCTAAAATACTCGTGTCATTACCTCACTTGCATTGTTGTTGCATTTCTCACACTCAGCCCAACCTGGATCCTTATTCTCTTAACATCCAGCAAGATTTCGGGACAGTTAATTTTGGGTTTTGACTTGCTCAGATGGAAGAGTTTTTAGGGGGAAATTGCAAAATGTTCCCTTAATTTCATTTACTAGTTTTTTTTTTGAACAACTCTTGCAATACTCTTTAATGACAAAGTTGTATTTTTACTCAGTTGTATATAGAATTTGTATTCTATTTTTATCCTATTGTATATTTTATTCTAGTTCATTCTACTGTATATAGTATTTTATTTTATTCTTATTGTATTCAAATTTTTGCTATATAACTTTTGCACTGTCCACTTCCTGCTGTGACAAAACAAATTTCCTACGTGTGGGACTAATAAAGGTTATCTTATCTTATCTATGGCAAGTGCCCTTGACCCCTACAACGTGGCCTTAAGTCTACATGTTTCACTAAAGAGAAGAGCCATTGCAAATCTACACAGACTTCTTAAATGTGATTGACTTTGTCTGTCTTCTTTCAGGTTGACAGTGTCCTCATCTGGACACCGTGAAGGCTCACTGAATGGTTTGATAAATCATAAATATCAAGCAGATAAACACTTGTCTTGCTTCAGGGACAACTAAACATGGCAAAGAAACAGCTAGCAACTGCAGCACATTCAGAAACTATACAAACCTCTTCAAATACCAACCTTTCTGCTAATTCTCTTCATCTTCTTCAGTTGAATTGGGACTTTAATTTTTCTCCAGATGTGTCTTTTTTAAAATTCAAGTTACTCTGTAGCTCCATTCAGTTTTATTGCATCTGACCAGTTTTCTTGTCACTGCATCTGAAAAAAACAAACAAACAAAAAGCACCCAAATTAACACAAATGGTTAACGGACTGGTTCCTCTATAGCGCTTTTTTACTCTACTTGAGTACTCAAAGCACTTTATACAACTGGCCTCAGTCACCCCGTCACACAAGCACTTTTTTCTGTGTTTAAGTGCTTTCTATCTAACATTCATGCACATTTATATTCCAAGGGATTCATTGGAGAGCAGTTTGGGGTTAGTATCTTGGCATGCACATGGGAGCAGACAGGGATCCAACCACCAGCCTTCTGATTAGTAGTTGACCTGCTCAAGTTCTTAAGCTACAGCTCCCCTCGGTACTCATGTGGTGCTTTTCTACTCTGACTGAGCACCCAAAGTGCTCAACACTTATTTTTTAATGCTTCTTCATTTTCTTTGTTAAGCACATTGAGTGTTCATGTAATGACATGTGCTATATAAGTAAAACTTTTATTGCCATGATGTTGTCTCAACAGTGTTTTACCACTGGGATGGTAAACAGTGCTTCCAGACAACAGACTGTAAATAAAAGATTTTGAAGGCTCACCATTAGTGTTTTGGCCACAGGTTTTTCAGTAATAGTACAGTTATCAGGGAAAATCATGCTATTTCAGGATGGGGCTGCAAAATCACAGAAAGTCAAGTCAGCTATTCTCAGATTTAAATAAAGATATTTTGAAAAATATTTCAAGATACTGAACTGGTCTTCCAACAGCTCTAATTAGTCTGTTCCATTCAGCTTTACATTGTATGCACTTACACTCTTGAACTTGCAGCCTTCTATTTACACATTTTACTTCATTACTGTAGAACAGCGGTCCCCAATCCCCGGGCCTCGGACCGGTACCAGTCCGTGAGTCGTTTGGTACCGGGCCGCAAGAGTTGAGGCTCAGGTGTGAAATGTATGGTTTTCAGGGTTTTTATCGGTTTCCAGCGTTATTTTGTTATCGTTTTTATTTCTGAGTGAGTATGTTTATGCAGTTTGTCTGTGTGCAGTGGAAGTGTGAATTTGGAAGCTTCTTGTTTTGCAAGTTGTTTTTTTTATTTTTACACAAAGTGTTCACATTAGTTTTGTCCTCCTTGCCTATAATTTGGGTTATTTAGTAGGATATTGATCTGTGTTGGTGTGTTTCAGGTTATTTTACAGAGTAACCAGAAAGTAATGTGATGAGTAGTGTAACAAATTACTTATGTTGCTTAATTACTGTACTTGAGTAATATACGCATTACTTTTTAAGAAAACTAACAAGTAATGTGTGACACATTACTTTCACAACCCCAACATTGCTTAAAGCTAGTTTAAAACACAAGTCAGCCGCTACAGAAATCACTTGTTTGGTGATCCTAAGGGTTAAAATTAGGTGTCTGACTGCTTTGATCAAAAGCTGTAGTTAACTCCAGCCACTGAAGTGATCTTTTTTTTTTCAAGGATTTGTCATGGAATTACCTGTTGTGTTACCGACCAGCTAATAAATGTGTGCTTTACTTTCAATAAGAGAAAATCTATTATTGTTTTTTATTGTGTTACCACCAGTTAGGAGACATTATCTGTCTGTGACTACCCATGTGACATGGTAACTGAGATTGCAAACATTTAAATAAAATGAACTCTCCACCCTCTTATCCATATGTGGCCATTTCTGACTTCAAAAAAATAGCATAGGTATTGGAATTGACCAGGATTAAGCAATTACAAATCTCACTGGGTTCTCATTGGCTTAGCTCTGAGTGTCACCATCTCTAAGCAGCATATCAAAGACATTACATTTGTGCAGGTTAACTCTGTGTTGTAAGTCAAATGTTTGGCATGTTGGAGGTATATTTCCCGCTTTGTTGTGAGGGGATCATTACTCACAAAAAGTAACTATTACACATATTACACAGAACACTTTTCTCGTTACATTACTTTCATGTTACTCTGTAAAATGACCTAGAACTCATTGTCTAATTAACTTAGGGCCATACCAATCGGAGCATGCCCGATCTCGACTGATCTTGGAAGCTAAGCAGACAAGTAAAGCCCTTTGAGTGGTAAGGTAGAGTAGAAAAAACGCTATAAACCAGTCCCTTTACCACTTAATAATGTAAACCTATAGCCTACAGTCCTACTCACTAACACAAATCCCTATCCTAATCAGAACACAAATATTATCTCTCTTTTAGTATTTCACAAACACTCTCTTAGTAGAATACAAAGCCGACAGCACCAAGATACTTTAAAGCGATCGCCACAGTGATTCTGTTTCTGAAAGATGAACATGGCTGAGGTCAGCATTCACCCAGCTTTAAACTTAGCGTTAGCATGCTGTCTGTGCAGATGCTTGCAAGGAACTGAAGTTGTGTTATCAGCATAATCAGGTGTTTCTTTCATATATGCAATTTCCACTTTACCATGGCACTCTTGTCTTTTTGTGCAATTAAAATTTTTTTGTACATAGCAGGGGTCCAAGTTTTGACAAAGCTTTAACACGAGAAGTCTAGAAACTAATGGGGGATACTTTTATACACAGTCTGTGTTTAAAAGGGTCATTTTTCCTGGTTAACAGGGTAACAGGTCCTGCTCTATTGAATGTCTTAGGATTGTTGGAAGAAGTAGGAGGACCTCAAGAAAATCCATCTAACAACAACATCTAATAACATGCAATACATACACAAAACATTCAAAGAATTAATTTAACCTAATGTTTCTATGTTTATACATTTACTTCCAGGAAATCTAAATTCCAATAAGCCTGTCTTAAAGCTCATCAAAAGTTAATACAATATAATGAACTGTATAAAACTGCCCCATCAACTGTTTTGCCCTCTTCTTCTTCTTCTCTCACTGCCTTCTGACTATCTGAACATTTTTGCTTCTTTACCTTGTGACCTCTGACCTTGGCTTTGCAGCCTGCTACCTCACTCTGATGCACTGGATTGGATCAATGGACCCTCCCTGGAATCTCAATCAGCTCATTTCAACCTGGCTCCAGATCTGCAGCTGCACTGCACCACCACTTATAATCTGAAGATAATCGATCTGAATGGGGCAGCTAAGTGCGCCTCCTCCATAAGTCCAATTTTTGTGTGTCAGCACTATCAGTGAAGGTCTGAACAAGGTTGCTTCTCTGCACTGAAAGCCAATAAACATTACAAATATTGGGTTTAGTCACACGTGGCCTTAGAGTAAAGGCCAACTAGCTGGCTACATTACATTGTTAAGAAGACATCCAGTGACTAGAGACTTCAGTTTCATGTCCAAAGGTGAAAAAGTTAGTGTTCTATCATATTTTGAGTTAAATTGTTATTGACCAAAATGTGTTCAAATTGTAGACAGTTGTACTTTTTTATTTGTCCAGATTTCCAGATGTGAAATAATTTAAAAATTGAGCCAACACATTAAGAAAAAATCCTGGTGGTGGCCAGTGGTATCCCTCAGCCTCCTAGTAGATGCACCTGTAGTATCAATTATGTCCCATTGTTCCTAAGTATTTGCATTCTGATTTTCAGAAAACCTGACCTCTGACCAACCTAACCTTGAGGTCAAGGTCGTTGAGTATTTTTAGTAGATTCAGCTATGGTATCAATTTAAAATTTTTTAGATGACATCCTTGTGGAATGATCACATTCAAAAGGTTTTTCAGAAAACTTGACCTCTGACCCCTGATCTTGAGGCTGAGGTCATTGTGACTTGAACTTCTCTCAGATTTTTCATAGAGTTTTCACAGATACATCTATGGTATCAATTTGAAACTTGTTCTCACAAACTTAGGTGTCCATGCTGCCTGCCTGCCCGCCAAGCATGGTGACAAAAATACCACACCAACCTTTTGCGGCTGAAGGCTACTAACTAGGGAGGAAAAACCCAACATAAGCTGCAGTTCAGCTGTCGAACAACAGGTGGCCCTGCTGTTAGCTCACTCACTCTCTGAAGAAGAGTGAACTTGAAGAGACAAGCACAGACATTGTGCCTCCTGTGTTCACAACTGCATGCTATGCCCAAACTTTTAATTTACCACTCAGGCAAAACATTCAAGTATGAGACGGAAGACAGAGCGACAAAGACAAACAGAGAGGGAGGCAGAAAACTTTAATTAGAGGGTAGAATAATAAAGAGGAGGAGTTTCCACCTTAACGAGTTCTCATCCTGTGATGAATGTGTGAGAGGGTCTCTGAAATATTGATGAGTGCGTAATGAAGCAGAGCAGCAGACAAGACTCCATCTAAATGATGAGGAAAGAAGGGCACAGAGATAGACAGAGAGTGAAACTCTACTGTTTGTGTATGGGTGATCCTTAACCTTCGCTTGCTTTGGAAATATAGTGTGCAAAGGTGAAAACCTGACCAATGAAATTCATCCATCCATGTACACATTTTCTTGAGGAGGATAACAGTGGCAGAAAGACGAGAAAGGTAAACCATATTCTAAGATGAAGCTGAGTTGTTCCTGATAATCTCTTTATGTTCAGGGTCTCCTACTAGCTGGCCATGCTTGGACATGATCACATGGCTTTGCTTTCAGCATCCACTGTATTAAAAGCAAAGGGCCAACCATTTCAGTTACTTGTAAATGTATTTAACTAATAAATGAAAGCCTTTCAGGTTCACCTTCTTCACCACAGTGCCCATGTTACTAGTGATTATCAAAAAGCAGCCATGCCACCTTCTGAGCTATGGTTAACTGACTAAAGTCAGGTGAAAACCACTAATGCTTTACATATCTGTGGTTTGGTTAGCTTACACATTCACACAGTACTTTGGAATGAAGGACTGTACTCTGTGGAGGACTTATTTCTTCATTTAGTTATCATCCTCTTGTCATCTCTTGTAATTGCCCATGTTGGCCCATCACCTCCTGTCTGATTTCAGAGTGTTTGGCTAATGGTAGTGCCTCTGTGACATTGTGTTACCTGTGTCCTGAATCATAGTTGTTTCTTGTATTTCCTGCAAGTGTGAATAAATCACTGAACTGTGGATCTATGGTTTAGCTCTGCCCTATAGAGCTGTTAAAGGTTCCATGGAAACCTGTTAACAATGTAGGTCTACAGCCACAAGGAATTAATTTAGAAATATTATAGACTAAATAATGTTGTTGCATAATATTTATATATTTATTTTTTACAAATGTAGCATAATATATGTATACCAGCAACTAAAAACTGACAATAGAGGGACTATTATCAAAATCTTTTTGTCATACCTGCATATTACAAATATCTCTGAAAACTCCTGTGACTATCCAGTATATGGAAAAAATACTTCTGTGTGTTTATAAACATGCAGAAAGGACCTTCATAAATAAAATAAAACAAAGTGTAAAACAAGCGTAAAACGCCTAGAAGAGAAAAGCCCTTTTTAAAAGATGAGAAGGATGAAGGGCAACTAAAAGGATTGAGGAAATGGGGTCTGCTGTAGATGGAGGAGGGAAGGGAAAAAGAAGAGAAGGAAGGAAGAGAGACAGAAGGAGAAGGTCAGAGGTCACTCTCATTTTTTATCCATTACTCTTCAGGGTCACATTCTGGGTCGGTGCTCCATGGGCATATGTGTATGCGTACATGAGTGTGTGTTTTTGTGAAACAAACACAACCAGATCATCAGATTAGATACATTCGAGCAAATATGTCTCTTCTAAACTTCCTGCAGCTAAAAATAGCCTTCAGACAGTGTGTTGTATGTTCCAAAAAACTGGCAGAGGAAGAAGAGCAATGAAATGAAATAGATTTGACAAAGCTAAAGTGAGCTTATAGAAAAAAGAGGAAAGAGTGAAGGAAAAGAGGAGAAAAAGACAGAAGAAAAGGGAGGGGGATGAGGAAGAATAGACAGTGAGAGGAGGTGTTTGTATTTGACTGCAAGCTGACCCCTTCCATGTCACCCTCTCACCTCTCCTTCACCTCCCTCCCTCCATCCTTCATCCTGGACAGAGGAGGCCCCACATGCACACACACTGACTTGTCCTGGCAGTGACCTCTGCTCTGCTCAGCAGGAATGTGGAAGGAGAGGATGAGTGAACGGCTGCACACACACACACACACACACACACACACACACACACACACACACACACACACACACACTCTGTGAAAATACATTTAGAGCGGCTTGGATATTCCTATCATTCAAGTGTTTGTCCGAGACTATAGATGAGGAATACAGAAAAAGTGCCATATTCATTCACTAGGAGAACACACACACACACACACATGCACACGCACGCACACGCACACACACACACACACACACACACACACACACACACACACACACACACACACTTACACAGGATGATATATTGAGAGTAATCCACAGTGAGACCTGTGTATACACACTCACACAATCAAAGACTTTGAGACACACACACACACGTCGGGGTGTTTATGGGGTGCAGATGTTGGACAGGAAATGTGCTGCGTTTTGGGACACATGATACTCTAGGTTGGATTGGTAGAGTTCAGTAGAGTCTTATTTAATATGGCTGTAGTAGAAATCAGTAGAAGTCTATGTGTGCTTTGTATACACAAACACACGGAGCTGTACAGAGATTACAGTCATGAGGGAGTTGGGGTCAGAGGTCGACCTGAGGTCAATGCTGATCTGCAGTCATGCACAGAGCAAAGGTCAGACAGAGGTTACATGCTGGTGGAGAGCAGAGAAGCTGGGATTTGTACAAGTCAATGTATGGTTGGTTGAAATAGCTGAGCTTGGTATTCACTGTCAAATGTCAAAAAATCCCACACAAACATATATTAATCTATTGCCATAGAACTGACGTATCGATGTGGTGCAACATACCAAAATATACATTTGATTGTAAAATGTATGTCATTACAATCTTCTCAGTAATGGCATATAACTTGTAGGCTTTCTTGGTAAGAACGAGGCATGCAAGTTCTGTACTTGTCTGATTAATAAAGAGTCACAGTCAGCAACTGGTAAATTTAATTAGCACAAAGAGCAGAAAAATGTAAAGCTACCAGCAGGTCCTTTTTGAGAAACTGATAGGTACATTTACAATCACCAACTCAGTTTAACTGTGGCCTGTCCTTTTTACGACGGTTGCAAAGTGAAAATTATTATTATTATTTTTAAATTGGTTTATGTTGTTTGAATCATACAATTTACAAATCACACCTTCAGTTTTAAGTTTTATTTTAGTTATGTGTAATAAGCTTTTGCACTACAGCTTACCTCAAAACAGATATTCAACAGAGATTCAGTATTTTCTAATATAAGATTTATTTAAAAAACAACAACTGATTTTTTATTATAATAGTATCAATATTTTATATGTATTTGAATAATAACAATAATAATCATAATAATATGTTATAAAATATAATAATATTATATTAAGACTGCAAGGTGCCAGTTGATCGATTTTTATAAAGAAGCTGCCCAGGTTGAAATCAAAATGAAACAGTTTTTTTATGTTTATATTTTGTATTAAATGTATTCATCTTTCTCTTGCATAATTTTTTCCTCTTAAATACTTCTTGCCATTTCAGATGTCCCTTTTTCATTCTCCTCTTTTACTGCCCTCTTCTGAAGACAATTCATCACCTTGTTTTCACATTCCTCCTCTCTTTTTTTATTTCCAGCTCATCTCTCTTGATTCTTCTGTTTCATTTTCTTCCTGTTTTTTTTGATCACACCATATACTTTGCTGATTCGAGTCCGCTATGACCGATTTTTTCTCCTCTTTTTCCTTATCTACTACATCTTCATATATACATTCTTTGTATTTACTGCCTGTACGTTCAGGAAGTGGGGGGACCGCACTCCACAGACTCATGCTACAAACAAAAAGAAGAAACAAAAGTAAAGATATGCATTTTTTATAAATGAATACAAAATATTGTACAATCCATATTTCAAGGGGTGAGATTAAAAATTACAAGTACAGTTTTGTTGAAAGGGGTAAATGGAAAAAAATATCTACTAATTACATACAAGCATTAATGATAAAAAAGTTGCAGGATATTTTGCTGTTCCATATATTATTTTACATACATGTACTTTGTGTATATGTATAAAATGGTGCTATAGTATATAATATATGTAGTTTGTTGTTCAAGCACATCTTCAGGCATTATTATTATCTTTATTATGGTTTATTATAAGTCAAATGACCTAATTTATAAATGAAATATAGAAATTAAAACTAGAGACTGATATTACCATGTACATCAGAGATTTAGTAACACACACATATGTTATAACTATTTTGAATTGATAGATGATTGAATTTTATTGAAAATCAAATATGCATGAACGTATGCCAGTAGACCTTGTTATACAGATACTATATACATTATACATCAAGGAGAGAATTTTATTGCCTCTGGCCTGCAGATATATACCTCCCCATTATTAGAGCTTCTACTGTACACACTCACAACACCGTTAGCACAAGATTATCCGTTCAAATTAACACCACTGAACAGAAAATACACCAGCTTTACACCAGACAAAAAAAATTTCATATAGATTCACTCATTATTATTTCTGTTTATAGTATCAGACATGTTGTGTGTGAAAAGAGAAAAAACATGTGATTGAATGTGTGTGTGTGTTAATTCACAGTCTTAAACCATTTTAAATAAATCAGAGTTTTATGAAAAGCAACATATATTTATGTGAATTAATACATGAACAAGTGTGCATTTCTGCATGTGTGCGTGCATGTGTGTTACCATGGTTACTTCAGCACCATATATTTTCCTATCAAAGCAGCAGGGAGCCTCAGACTGCCATACATCTATCTCTGTAGCCACTCAGTGTGTGTGTGTGTGTGTGTGTGTGTGTGTGTGTGTGTGTGTGTGTGTGTGTGTGTGTGTGTCTGACCTCGTGATGAACCAGCCTCTGAATGCATCATTGCTCTGCAGCAAACACAAGCACATGACGCACACAACCAGACACACATACACAGATGTGTATGTGCTATAAATACATAGTATGTGTGACAACACACACACACACACACACACACACACACACACACACACACACACACACACACACACACAGTGAAGGTGATGTGTATTTAATAGGATCCAGCTCCTTTCAATATGCTGCCTGCTGCACAGATTGAAGAAACAAAGGACGTGTTTTCCACAAAGAAAGAAGGAGAGAGAAAGAGATAATTGAAGGAATTTAAGGGTAAAGTTAAAAAAGGTCAAGCTCAGATGAAAATGAATACAGAGAGAAAGAGCGGACAACGATATGATAAAGAATGTGTGTCAGTACCAGTCGTTTATTGCCCAAGAGGAGAGTTGAACTTTTCAACTCTTGATTTTTTTTTCTTCTTTTTAACCCTTTCTCTTTCTCTGTGGTTGGCCTTTTCCTAGAAAGTTTATAGAGCTACATATGACAAAACAACATGACCTCATTATCTGTAACCCTGAGCACCGTTTTCTAAAACCTGGCCATGGATATGACTTCAACTTATGGTGGTAGCCTAGAAAAACACTGTTCTTCCAAAGCTTTTGACAGTTACTACTGAAATGCTTGGTCCTGCAAAGATTTACAGCAGCAAATTGTTTTTCTGGCTCCTTTGATGCTGACTTTTTCGCAGGAGTAGCAAGAAAAAAGGGAAAGCAGAGTAGCCCAAAAACTAATAATGAAAAAGTACAGGGTGGGCCATTTATATGGATACACCGTAATAACATGGGAATGGTTGGTGATATTAAAGTCCTGTTTGTGGCACATTAGTATATGTGAGGGGGCAAACTCCTCAAGATGGGTGGTGACCATGGTGGTCATTTAGAAGTCGGCCATCTTGGATACAACTTTTGTTTTTTCAATAGGAAGAGGGCCATGTGACACATCAAACTTATTGGTAATGTCACAAGAAAAACAATGGTGTGCTTGGTTTCAACGCAACTTTATTCTTTCATGAGTTATTTACAAGTTTCTGACCACTTATAAAATGTGTTCAAAGTGCTGCCCATTGTGTTGGATTGTCAATGCAACCCTCTTCTCCCACTCTTCACACACTGATAGCAACACCACAGGAGAAATGCCAGCACAGGCATCCAGTATCCATAGTTTCAGGTGCAGCACATCTCGTATCTTCACACCATAGACAATTGCCTTCAGATGACCCCAAAGATAAAAGTCTGATGAAGAATGGACCCACTATCGTTGTACCCCATATACCACACCAAACCATCACTTTTGTTGTTCCAACAGTCTTGGAGGGATCCATCCAAAGTGGGTTAGTGTCAGACCAGTAGCGGTGGTTTTGTTTGTTAACTTCACCATTCACATAAAAGTTTGCCTCATCATTGAACAAAATCTTCTGCGTGAACTGAGGGTCCTGTTCCAATTTTTGTTTTGCCCATTCTGCAAATTCTGTGCGCCGATCTGGCTCATCCTCGTTGAGATGCTGCAGTAGCTGGAGTTTGTGAGGGTGCCATTTGTGAGTAGCTAATATCCACCGAAGGGATGTTCGACTAATGCCACTCTCCAGCGACATGCAGCGAGTGCTACGCTGTGGGCTCTTGCTGAATGAAGCTAGGACAGCCACTGATGTTTCTTCAATAGTGACAGTTTTCTTGCGTCCACATTTTGGCAGATCCAACCCTGAACCAGTTTCACAAAACTTAGCAAGCAACTGTAGCATGGGAGATGGGTGGTCTCGTAGGGTGTCTTGCATTGAAATCTGTTGCAATGACCCGGTTACTGCGTTCACCAGATATCAACACAATTTCGATCGGCTCCTCACGTGTTAATCTCTTCGACATGTCAATGGCTGTGAACAAAGAGAAACTTGTAAATAACTCAACATTGAAACCAAGTACACCATTGTTTTTCTTGTGACATTACCAATAAGTTTGATGTGTCACATGGCCCTCTTCCTATTGAAAAAACAAAAGTTGTATCCAAGATGGCCGACTTCTAAATGGCCACCATGGCCACCACCCATCTTGAGGAGTTTGTCCCCTCACATATACTAATGTGCCACAAACAGGACTTTAATATCACCAACCATTCCCATTTTATTACGGTGTATCCATATAAATGGCCCACCCTGTAGATGCTGACCCAGGAGCGGACAGAGTATACAGCTCAAGAAATCAGTATAATGTTGGCAACGATTAATACAGTGAATCATTGGTCGTTAAATCAACTGACCTTTTTGGCTTTTTCAAAAAAGAGATGCTTTCTCCTTCTCCGTGCTCTAGGTATAACCAAACTGATTGCTATAGCTGAACAACATTTTACAACACTGTGCTCAAATGTGAACCTGCATGTATATAGCTCAAGCAGCAAGCAGTTTTTGCAGCTTAGCCACTGGGCACTGCTCCCAAAGTGTGGTTACTTAAAGTGATTTTATGAGATTAATTGCAGCAAATCTGTGGGGCCTGTCCTGCTCTGTTCAATTCAATTTGCCTAAATGTTAGAGGAAGCTTGGTAGAAGTTCACTGTCCTTTTATTTATACAAGTTTTCTCCTGTTTAGTGGCCATCTAGGTGGACTAAAGGTCAGGATCACTTTAAATTCATATGATACCAAAGTTAAGATTTACTACAAGATATTAAAAAAAAGAAGCTGGAATCATAAAAATTCGCCAACATGAGGGAAAATGTTGCTGAGTACTAAAACGATGGTAATTTCTAAACAAAAATAAAGCTATTTAATTTCAATAATGACAGACATTCTAAGATAGTAATTCCAGAGGATTGTGTGTGGTCATGCAGGTTGAAAAAGCTGTTTTCTGGAAAACTCTGGGGCTCAGGTGAAGCTCAGGATTCATCCAAAGGAGGCGTGTAAACTGCTCCACTGTATAAATTTGAAATATGTGCGTTAAGTCAACCTGCACTATGTGCAGACAACATTTCTGCTGAACTCTGACTAATCCTTGTATTAATAAATTTAATGTCACTTTGACAGAGCCAGAACGTTTGCACCATGCTCAAAGCTTTGAATCACAAACCTGCACAAGTTAGATATTTCTGATTAATCAAACTGTCTCAGTGGCAACTATCACAATCAGATTGTATGCAGTTGCAAATGTGACACAGGACAGTCAGGCGGTAGCTTTTTAATGTCAAATAAGGGGTTTGGACTGGTGCAGGCAGTTTAAAAATCTGGCAGAAACCTTCACCTAGATAGGATGAACTAATCCAAATTTGAACACAGAGGTCACACTATTTTACAAAATGTTACACAAATCTCCAATAAAATAAAATGACTGATGTTTTATATCACCCCATCTTTGAAAGATATTGCTCTGACATCATAATGTTCTTGAAAAGGGTCTAACAGTTCGCAGAGTGCAGAACTCCAATTTACCTTATTTATTGCAAGAGGTGTGTGATGCTTCTAGCACACCTGCTCTTCATCAGACAATAAACACAGGGCAGTGTCATCTTAAGTCACCCGTGATTGACCACATGACCACAACTCATGACAGTAACATCCAACCACATCTTATTTAGGTCAAGGAGTTCATAAATAAATTATCTAAAACCAATAGTTTCTCAGGTAAGTCCGAAAAGTTGCTGTGAAGAAAATAATAAAAATGAAATAAACAGAAAAATAATATATTAAAATATATACAAAAAGAAAATGATCAATAATGTCTTAAGGAATATCTAGCAATATGTAATGCAATCAGGTAGCTATCAAAACAAAAACCCATGTCAGCACACCTGCTTATTCAGACATCCCCACTCACCTGCAGCTGGTCTTTACTGGAGGCCTCTAGCATAGACCTGGGAGATTGAGGGTCCTGGACAGTTCTTGTGGACCGAGACAACTGCTCCGAACATGTTCACCATATGGATCTTCTCCAGCTCCTCTCTCAACCCTGGATATTTGTAAGGTTTACATATTCCTTCTTCTTGATATTTCTGTCACTTTATATAGCTACATCTATCACTACGGCCTTCTTCCTCTGCTCGTCCACCACTACTGTGTCAACATCAACAGAATGTCTGTCTGTACCCGGAAGTCCCACAAGATCTTAGCTCGGTTATTCTCAACCACCCTAGGGGGCATCTCCCATTTTGACGTCGGGACTTCTAGACCATACTTGTCACTGATCTTCCTGTATACTATGCCAGTCACTTGGTTATAGTGCTCCACATATGCCTTGCTTGCTAGCATCCTGCCAATATGTTTTTGTTGAAGTTGTATGTTTTTTTTCCTACTGAATTTACTTACCTTAGAAGAAGTGTAGCTTTAATATAATCATTTTTCAGCCCTGGAAATTGGTCCAGTACATGATGCATTATAAAGGGCTGATTTATGTTTATTTATGTATTTAATGTCCATAAAGTTTCACATTTTGCTGTCTTTCAAAGTGGGCCTTAAAAGAAGGCTCTTGTTTAAAAAAAATCAATTTCCAAACTTTATATAGAATTCTACACTGCTGAAGCATGATATTTATAAAAATCATCATGCTGAAATGCAGTTTCGATTGTTCAAATTTGTTGAATTATACCATGGGTGTCTATAGCAGTTGGCGAACAAAGTGGAATTTGTGGTTGATAGATCAAGAACTGCTTTACATCTTCTTAACTATATTGGTAGTATTACCAGTACCAGTTCAGTTCATTCATACCATTTTATTTCAGTCCTTAGTCTTTTTTAAAAAGACTGACTCCATTATTTTTAGGACTGATACAGTACTGAAAAAACAAATAAACAAACAAAAAATGTAAATTCTAAACTTTATAAAATCCAGTTTCACAGGTATGTCATATCAAATTTCATGTAAACTTTAATGAAATACTAAGAGTCCCTCTCTTGGAAATAAGAGACAAATCAAAACTGACAAATATATAATTGAATCCATGGAAATTTGTAATCCACTAACAGGTGGTAAAATCTGTCAATCAGAGCACAGAGGTGGTATATTCTGTGAATTATATTTCCAATAAAGAATCCATAAAATTAAATTGATCTTTGAATTAGCAGACAGAGCCAGGTAATGGTGATTAGTGTGTTCAGCAGGGCAAAGCTAATTAGAGCAACAGCTGCTCTGTGTTTGTCTGTATGTTTATGTGTGTGTTTGTGTGTGTGTGTGCACGTGTATGCATATGGATTGATGGTTTCTGGTTTTAGACTTCAATTTCCTTCTCCTCCTAACATGTCAGAGGCTGTAAATCAACGAGACACGGGCATACAAACACACATGCAGACACACAGACACACCATCTGTGCATAGGGCGATATAATTTACAGCCCCCTCTGTGTGAGTGTTCTGGTTCATTCAAATCATTTTCCTATTCCACTTTACAGCATAGTATATGTTAATATTACAGCTATACTGCACTTTAATGCAACTTAATCAGCGCACGGTATGTAATTGTATTGTCTAATATTTTAGATTGTGGTAAATGACCTTAAACTTGTGTTGTTTGCATGACTAAGTTTGGCCTACAGTTAATATTTGTGTTGTATTATTTGTAACTCACTCGACTGTATTTCTCCAACCCTGACACACATATACACATGTTCCCTAGTGTATAATACTATACACAATAATATAATTACATTTTCCATAAAAAACAAAAGTAGGTTTGGCATCTAAAATATTGAAAAGATTCTGAGAGAGAGTTTAATATCAACTCCACCCCTCTCTATGCGTGATTCATTGTAGTTATTTCTTTCATTTGTTGTATTTCTTCCCTAAATTTACCACTCACATGTGAGAACACGCATTCAGAATTATTTAAAAAAGTTATTAAACACCAAGGGTCACGTTAAAGCTTATGACTGCCTAAATTCATGTTCTTGCCATGCTCTTTTTATTTTGTGTGTTTCAATATATGGATGTAGTTAGTGCAGGAGTTTGCTTCTTCTTCTTCTATTTACACATTGCTATCCATCAGACAGTGGCTGAATGTCTGCATGGCATCGTCCATTAAATGCAATTAGGTCTCCTGTTCGACCACTCCTAGCCATGCAGGGTACGTTGGATGGTAATAACTTGTGTGCGTTAGGTGTCAGCAGGATGTTGCTCACTGCCATTTATGAGGACTAATTGATGTTTATGATGGTAATAGTGTTGTGTTATTGCTGTAAGAGCCTAGAATGTGAAAATTTCCTGAGCAAAGTTTAGTTCAGAACCATAAACAGTGTAAGGTTTGTCTTAGATTGATACACACATTTGTCCTTACAGCAGAAAGATTCTGTTTTAAGATCTACTGGTCGGCTGGGGCTTTCGGCATTTGCATGTTCTTGTTGTGCCTAGGTGGGTTCTCCTCAGCTGCTCTGGCTTCCACACACACGTTAGGTTAACAGGTGATTATAAATTTGCAGTAGGTGCAAATGCAAAAATGAACTGAGCGTTAGATCTGCTGGGATAGGCTTTAGCTCACCCGTGACCCTAGATATTAGATAAGTGGTTTAAAAAAAGACTTCAATTTTTGAATATAAATCAAGTTTTTGGTAATTATTAAATCACTTACTACTCATAACTCATGTATATAATGAGTTATGAGTACTCATATAATTGACTGGAGTAATAAACTTCTGAGGAAACATTCAAAACCATTTCACAGTCTTTGTAATGATTCTCAGGCTCTGTTCTTTGTTTCTGTGCTCCTGCTGTCTCTTTCTTGCTGTGTTTGTGCTAGTTTATTTTTAGTCGCGCTTTCACTTTACTTCCTGTTATATTGTGTAGTTTAGGCGATGCTCTTTATGTTTCAAGCGCACACTCACATTAAAAGGGTCATTTCACAGGTCAAAAGTTTCCCTTATCAGTGCGAGATTCCTTACAATGTTACTGGAGGTCAAGGTAATGCCATCCAGCATAATTATCTGGTTAGACACCATGTTTCTAAGATTTTTTATAGAGGCTGTGACAATATTTAGCTTTGTCAAAATAGATTGGCATTTTTTGTGAAAATGCATATGCATTAGCTGATTTTTGTTGTTAAGTGATTTAAATAATTTAAGAAGATTTAAAAAGTTTCACATGTAACGTACATACATTTCATACAACTAATACAATGGAATAAGAATTACAAAAAATAATTTTGGTGTACATCTGTGTTTGAAAAATGGCTTAATACAGAAAAAAATGAAACAAAAAATAGAGAAGATGTGTGGTATCTTCATATTCACTGTTTGTCCATATTTGCCAGTCTCACACAAGACCACACACATGCATTGTAACAAGCTGCAGCTTGTGAACATTTTCAGAGACTAAAACAATAGAAAGGAAAGTGTACGAGAGAGTGAGGAAACATGTGCACAGATTTCCAACAGAATTATGTCTCGCTGACTCCGGCATGACCCCTGCAACAATCACCACAGTGACGAACGGGGTCAATTGCACAGAGGTCAGCCAGAGGTCAGCAGACTGATCTTGGTGTTCCTCTCTCTCAGTTCCTCTTCTTTGTTTTGTTGTTCACTATGCCCCCCCCCCCCCCCCCCAAATCACACACACATATCATATGTCCCATTGTTTTTGTTTATCTGTTGTTGAATGAAATCCTCCATGTCATTTTGACTAAAGTGTCATGTATCATTAAAATCACTACTATCAAATCAGCACTCTTGGCATTAGCAATCACTCACCATGTTAACATGCTGATGAAATTCAAACATCTTGTTTTGCATGTCACGGTCCATCAGTTCACTTGTAAATATTCAAAGCAAGAGACAGGTGTACCACAATTCTCAAAGCTTCGGACTACTAGCTCAGTATAAATTGTAAATGCAAACTACTGTTATCTTTGAGGTTCACTGTATGCCACAGAGGTAACACAACCCAAAAAGAGAAATACACAATTTGAATAAATTCTAAATAAAAGTTTTAATAAGATTTATTTATTCAGAAGTTTTAGGGTTTGAAAAGTAGCATCTTTATTGTCTGTTGTTGGACAATGAGAAGTAGTCAAAGAAGAGTAGTTTAGTCCCCAACTTCAACTTCAACTAGTTACAAAAGTCTGCTAGGAAAATGAAAAATTATGAATGAAAAATAGGTCATCTATTGAAGAATATGCAAAAATACAGTGAAATGCAGTACATTAAGCAAAAACAGAGTACATTTGTATAATTCTAATGAGCTTCAAAGTCAATATTTTGGTATGAACTGTGTTATCGTCAGGGACGTAATTTCTAGGGGGGTTAGGGGGGTTATGATCCCCCCCAATAATTATCTTGCATAAATAGGCTGTTGATTTTCTTTACTCATTTCAGGTATTACCAGCAAAATAGTTGCATGTTTAATCATCTGGGAATTTACCCAGATTTATTTATTTATTTAGACAGAGATCTTGACCGCCCCAATGTTCAGCACAAAGTTACGCCCATGGTTATCGTTACAGTTTTTATAGTTAATAAATTGGCAAAAATGATATGCTTTGCAACAGGTTGCTGGTAACCAAATTCCTAAATCTACAATTTCACTCTTGTTCTTTTCTTAGGTGTTTGTTACGCGTTGGTACAACATGCATATGTTCTGTGCCTTTGCATCCAATCTCTTCTGCTTATCCTTTTCAGGGGTGCTGGAGTCTATCCCAGCTGTCTTAAGGCGTGAGGCAGGGTATACCCTGGACAGGTCACCGGTCTGTCACAGGGCTAACACACAGACACAGACAACCATTCACACTCACACCTATGGGCAATTTAGAGTTTCCAGTTAACCTAATCCCACTAACTGCATGACTTTGGGAGCAAGCCAGAGTACCTGGAGAGAACATGTAAACTCCACTCAGAAAGATTATGGAATTGAACTCAGGACCTTCTTGCTGTGAGGTAACAGTGCTCACCACCATGCTGCCCCTGTTCTGTGCCTTTTTCATAATTAAATGATTTATAGTCATTGTTAAGTGACTTAACCAACTTTATCAACAAACAAACAACAAACAAAACCATTCCTCTGAAAACGTGTAAACTTTTAGAAATTAAAAGAAAGTCTAGCACTTTGCAATGAAGAAATAAAGAAATGAAATGCGGCTTAAGAATTTTACATAGTGCCATACATTCAAACACTTTTAGACTTCCTTAATTGATCTTTCATTACCAACTAAAACATTTAAACTGCACACATATTCATAATGTGCTTTTCACAATGAAGCAAAAGTTTATTAAAATATAAAAACAGTCATCTTTAGTCTATCAATAACTAAAAACTAATAACTAATAACGGAAAGAATCTAGAAAAATATGAAGACATTGTTTATCAGCACGATCTGATATCCTCGTGTCGGTGTTGTTCCCACATCATCATAATAAATGTTGTTCCAGGGTCCACATTACAAGTAACCAATCACCTTCTTGTGACGTCATACTTTTGCGACTTCGAAAAATATCCGCCTTAAAAAAAACAAATGTTCTTCGAGATCGTCCTTGTTTATCAGCAATCTTCTCACTGCATCTCTTTTGAAAATTGGTCTGTGAAACTGCTCATCCATGAACTTAATCATTAATCATTAATTTCTACATTAAGCAACATTTCTAAATGTAGCCAAGTACTAAAATTTTGGTGTAATCTAATCTAATAAAATGATCAAAATTATACAGCACCAGGACTTTGGTGGCTATATGAGCCTTAAACCCAGCTCTATCTGTTTTATTATTATTTTGGTTCTGGTGATTTTAATACTTTAATGAAATAACTAAGCGTTTTGACCTGCTATGATTTGTAGCAAAGTAGTATATTGTTTATTGCTTAAGCTTAAGTTATTAATCATATTGTCAAACATTGTCAGTTAAATATAATTTGTGATTTTCATCATCACAAGTTCTTTGTATTTTTTGTCAGCCCACAAACTGTGTTTTCATTTTTGGGAGTGCTTCCTACCTCTCTGTTTACTTCAGACAGGTCCTGCCTGAATTTTGAGCTTAAGCTTAATTTTAAAAATCTTTTCATAATTGTAGGTGGGTGTCATAATGACACAGGATCAAACATGTGAATTTGATTCACTGCAGCTTCTGCAACAAAGCAGCTTGGCCAGCGACTAGCTGTTGGGAAAATGTGTGGAAATGTACGAATGTAAATCAGTATTTTATTCAGTCAGTGTTCTTTGGAGAAACTGAGGCTTCTTTTTGCTTATTTTCTTCATAATTATTAACACAGATCTTAAAAGAGTCAGCACCTCATGTTCCCACACTTTGACATTTAGTGCCTCATGTGGAGAGAAACTATTATTAGAGCCCCGCCAACAGGTGCACAACTTGTCACAATTCAAATAAGTTTCTCTCAGCAGTGTGACTGTTTGGACTGAGGAGTCAAATCAGCAGAGACGTTTGTTTGCATCTGCCACCTATTTCCCAGTTTGCAAGTTAGTAAGCAAATAGAGTACACACACACACACACACACACACACATAGAGAGAGAGAGACAAAGGGTAATATAAACAGACAAATATAAATCAGCTACAATCACATGTAGGACTGTAGGACTGTATTTTGGACCTGGAAAAACTTCCAGTATACATTATGAAAGTACATTCTGTAGTATCATAGTTTGGACTGATAGACTTATATATAGTTTTGTGACACATTCAAACATAAATGAATTACCTGAAGTAACATAATTTTGATATTTTTGTCAAAAACTTCCAAATACATGAAAAATCAAAATTAAGGGGTCGGAGGTTAACTTACCTGAAATTCTACCCCTCAGTACAGAGGTTGATAGTGACCTGGTGGATACTAAACACTCAGTGATGGTAGAGGGATTAAACTCCCTCTATATACATGCATTATGATGTATAATATATGTTGGGGGCTTCACCATGTAAATGCCAAAACATTAAATCAAAATGTGTGTATAGCATGATTCTGGTAGTGTCAAGTGTAAATCTAGTTTATGGTGTTTCTTCCTCTCTAATCAGTATTTCATGACTGTCAATGTGTTCATTCTTTTTTGTTTTTCTGTGAGTGCATTTATTCAGCATGGTGCACAGCAAAATTTGGCCAAACAGTCCAGACTTCAGAGAACACTGGACTTTGGGTTGGCTATTTTATTAACTATGAACTACAATTCAGTGTGCTGACATTTATCAATCTGGAACAGTTTTTCTCTAATAGGAACCAGGGATTTCTGCATACATGAATGTTTACCAGTTGTTCATGTTGAAACATCCACGAGGTCACCAGTGAATCGCTTAGGGTAGGGTGGAATTTTACTCTCAAGCTAAACAAGCTTACTTTCAGAAGCTACAGAATGTTACCTTTAAAATATAGTCTGTTACATGGAATTTGGTCTTAAAAATCTTCTGCTGTCTCTCTTATATTGTATAAAGGGGAAGATGCGAACCTAATTCTAACTCTTAGCAGTTTACAGAATGACCATTCATGGGGTACATCCAATTCATTTTTTCCAGTCCCGATACAATACCTGTACCTTGTCTATGGATGTTTGCAGATATGGATCTGATACCAGTGTTAAATTAACACTGTATTCCTCAGTCTGAGAAACGACTGGAAAAGTTAACGTATGATCGACTTAAGCATTGTTTTCTTCAATGTAAAATAAAGTGGATGAAAAGTACAAATCTGTCTTCATGATTAAGAAAAGAACAAACTAATGACCATGGTACAATTAATAAAGAAAAAATAAAAATAAAAGTTATGTGATTTAATTTATTGGCACTATTCAGTATTAAAGATAAATATCCATCAAATGACTTACAAAAGCTTACTTACATATTAAATAAAGACTACTAGAGATAATGCAGTTCAGAGCAACTGTACTGACATCTATGACTGTCAACTATAGGTCCTGTGACAATGAAGATAAAGGGCAAACTTGACCTGCGACAGAGACTCTTTGTTCTTTCTTTCCGATTCACTCTTTGTCTTCAGTTTTAAATATCAAGCATGCTCCCACTCTCTCTGTTCTCAGTCTAAATGAAGAAAATGAAGCAATAGGATGTCTTGTCATCAGATTTGGTGCCATTTTATGCAGGATCTGAGGAGAAACAAAGGCTTGGGGAGGAAGAGGAGGAGAAGGCGAAGATGAAGATGAAGGAGAGGGAGGAGAAGTGAAGTGTGCACGGTCGGGTCAAATGCTGCATTTTCGGGTGAAACTGAGTTCACATTACCATACAGCTCACTGTGCCTATGTGTGTGTCTGTGTGTACATTACCATAATAGGAGGTCCATCTGTTACTATCACTTAGTAGCAAATTTAGTGTCACCTGCCCGAATGGAACCAATACACACACACGTACACACGTACAGGTCTCATTATAAGAATAAAGTACACAAGCCCCCCGACTGGCAACCTCCAGGGTGGTTAAAGTGTGTACTGTATACACACATAAAAAGCATGCAGATGAAAACCAATCTCCACCAAGGTCTCTGCAAGCACGTGTACATTATTCTGCATGCTGTCTGCACACACACATACACACTCAGTCTATGGCATTGTACTATTGTATTGAAGACTGGATTTAACCCTCTCTCTCTCGTTCTCTCTCTCTCAGTAAGACATCAGCCGAGCAGTATTTGTGAGTTCAGTATTGCGTTATTGCAGAATTGGGATTCTTTTTATCTTTTGTTATTGCATATTTAAGCCAATTAAGCCTATTAATTAAATCCACAGGCTCAAACATTAAAACAGCTTATTTATTGCTAGTATTTAAGTCCAGTCAACCACTCTGGTATTGTCTGGCTTTCATTTTAAATAATAATAAGCAGCTAAAGCCAAAGCTCTGAAATAACATAAGTACCAAAACATTAAGATAAAAGCTCATACTCATAATACTCATTCATAAGAATATTATAAATGCAGTAGTATAAATACTTAAACCGAAAATGCAGTAAATAAACCCCCAGTAATGACATTATTTTTAAGAACAGTCATTAATTAATTAATTTTACCATAACAGGCAAGGTTAACTTTTTGCTGCTACTTTTTTAATGTTTATTGACTCAGATTCCCTGACCATTTTTACAGTTTTTTATTACAGCCGCCATCCCTATAAGCTTCCATCTTACTGAGGTTAAAAAAAACAAAAACAAAAAACAACCCCCCCCCCCCCCCCCCGCCTCCCCCCCAACCTTCTGTGACATTACTATTACCTCAAGGTTGATAAAATAATTCTGGTTTTCATGCCAAAATGTGAGTTAGTCTTAATACACATAAAATTTATTACAATTAAGCCATCAAAACTAATCTAAAAATAAAAATAAGTATTACTATTTTAACACGTTATAAATATTTACAGTTAAGAGTACTTAATGGTTTATTATCATTTATTTGTCATTGTTATTTTCTAACTATATTTTTAATCAATCTTATGTTCTTCTAATAAGTATTTTACAAGTAATATTACAAGTGTGCTGCAGTGGGTTTTACTAATTTAATGCTACAATTAGAAGAGTCTTTAACTGATTTTAATATTAATATTTGAAATTGAATTATTCCCCTTATATCCTGGAATAATTACTGAAAATCAGTAAAAATATAACATGACATTTGCTAGTTATTAATACTCTTCTATTCTATCTTCAATTTTCTCAGTATTATTCTTAGTACATAAACTTATTTAGATAAATAAAAAATATCTGAAATACAATTAGTTTCCATTTTTAAATTATTTTTGTTTTTATATAGCTATAAAATATTCTATACCACCTATGTGTACTGAAACTAAAGAGCTCTTTCAAATTACTATTTGAAATTCAGTGGATACAACTTCTTGAATGTGTTTCTGATATTTATGTCTTTTCATTTTGATCCTCAGCTGCATAAAGGCTTGTCATTTTTATTTTGTTGATAAAAAATCCAGCTCCAATGCTGCAGCATCATTCCTACATGTCTCTATGACAATATATCACTCATCACTCTTTGTCTAAACTCTGTATGTGTGTGTGTGCGTATTTCCCTTTGAAGTCAGTGTCGGAAAATTGCTTCTTCCTTTCATTTTATGGCAATAAACACACACACACACACACACACACACACACACACACACACACACACACACACACACACACACACACACAGGTCATTATGGTTATGAACTCCTGAACTGAACTTGAACAGGCAACTGGGTCACCATGAGGGCAACAGAGCTTTCTTACCACCACACAGCACTCACATACATACAGACACACACACATATGAGTGTATACCTGCCTTATGGACATATTGTCCACATTTTTTCCAGTCACACTGGGATGAAGATAGGAGCTTATCTCATTGCCTTCAGTTTTGGAAACATTGTTTGTTTCACTACAATGAGGGAAAATTAATAGAATAAGTCATGTGAAAGAAAACCATAAGGAATACAATCCAAATAATCTAAATACCACAAAAACTAATGTGACTAGTTCCAGTACAGTGAAAATGTAGGATGTGTGAAGAAAATAATAGAAACACCTTCCAACAGAATGTGCAATATCACATCCAATGCGAGACACATACAGACAAAGTAAGAAATATTTTACTCCATTTAGGACATGTTATACAGCTCCTGACATGCAATAAAACATGCATCTCTAAAGATTATGTATTTGTTTACATTGGCTTTACAAAAATAAGCTTTATGAGAGTGGAAAAATTCTCTGGCTCCAGATTCTAAATAAAACAGTGGAAACCTTAAAGGTGCTTTTTCAAAAAGAATGCAGTCATACAACTCTTTTTCTCATACCCGCTGAAAAGTAGAGATTTTATAACAGATTTTAAAATTGTGATGTTACCGTCTTTATCTAACAACCTACTTTTTTAAAATTATATTTTTGTCTGTTGTTTAAAAAAAAACCTATGCACAAATTATTAGATATTGATTTTTGTGGTATTTTTGGTTCTTTATTGCCTTTATTGTCTATAAAGGCAATAAATATTAACAAATGTTTCTAATCTACTTTGTTCTGCTCTGTTTTACTTGATTTCTTTGTTTTATGTTCTTGCCTTTTCTGGCCTTGTCTTTTTTTCCCCCATACATACACACACCTGTCTGCCCCTGGAAACACACATCCTTCTTGCAGTCTCTCTCTCTCGCTCTCTCTCTCTCTCTCTCTCTCTCACACACACACACACACACACACACACACACACCATTCATTTTTGTCTGTGTTCTAAATAGGAAGTGATCAGTCATTAGCTGAGAGGAAGGCACAGTAAACCCTTCTAACTCCAACCTCCCTGTGACCTTTGAGAGGTGAGGTTAGTAGAACAGAGGAAATGAGTGAACTAACGTGGAGAGAGTTGAGGAGAAGAAACAAACAAACAAACAAACAAACAAAAAAGAATTACAAGGTAAAAGTCGAAAGAAGAGAAAATACAAGGAGAGAAAGAAAAAAGGTCCAGGACAGAAACATGGTCTGGAAAAATTAGGTAATTGTAACAAGAAACCTTATTTAAATAGACAACGAGTGATAGAGAAAAAAGAAGAGAACAGAGAACCAGTGTTGAAAAGTGTGTTCTCACACAGACGAGACACCAGGGGGCAGTATTGGGATAAGCTAGAGGGCCTCGGAGGGGCTGGAGTGGGAGGAGTCCCCCACCCCCCCCACACACACACAACAAAAAGAATAATTACATAAAAGAGAAAACAATGTAAAACAAATAAAATAAATTAAATTAAATTTTAAAAAGGAGGTATCCAATTGGTCAGTTTATTTGGGTTTCTTATGTTAGAGTGCCAAAGGGAGGAGCATTGCATGATGATGTCATCATGACAGGTATCCATCCATGTGTAGCAATGTCATGGCAACAGCTAATCCTGTCTAACAGAAACCACACTGATGGCTAATACATACACACATACGTGCCACATTTATGTACCTGTAGCTGAACAAACACCCCCTAAAAATAGCAGCGCACATACATGGAAATGCATACTTTTTGCTGTTATGAGAGTGTGTGTCTGTGTTTGGTTTGTGTGGATTGTCTGTGTGTGACAGAGAAGATTTTTTTTGGTGCCTTTCTAACACTTTCTAAGAGAGGTGATAGGTGGAGCTTACATGTGCATACAGGTATTTGCATGTGCAAGTAGCAGACTGGTTGCACTAGTCTGGTCTGAATTTCCGGCAAATCACAATCACGAGTGAGAAACAATGACCCTATGTTAATATCCCCAAATGTCAGTGAAACGTTGCAATGCTTACCTTCTCACTGATCAACTTAAAAAACAGACACATGTGGACATATACACTTTCAGTAGTTATGTGTATCTCTGTCTCATAGACACCTGGATCACTAGTTTCCTGGCCTGAAGGCAAGAGTGTGTTCACATGAAACATCAGAACATGATCAAAGGACTAAGGAAGCTGTGAGCTCATAGACCAGGTGTGGCAGAGGTCACAAGTCAGAGGAGGCAGTTCCTGCAGTGACCAGAGGGAGGAAATGCAGGATATGGGCTTGGATCAAAGAGCATTCAGTCACACAGGTTGCCAAATGTCTGATTGGACTGCAGGTTATAGTGGGTGGGAATAGTGCAACTCTTACAAGAAGGAGCCTTTGATAATCTTTTCATCTCACTATGAAATGATCAGAAGGTCACAGTGGGGACAAGATGAGGTTACATTCATGTCACAGTGGGTTCAAAAGACGGTCATGGTAATGTAAGCAGGTCATAGCAAGTTCAGATCACATGCTCCAGTCATTTTGAAAGTTTTGTTTTCTTGGCAAAAATATGGGTCATTGTTATCAGAAATACCTCTTAAAATGTTTATATGTTCTACAGATTTAAATGAATACAAATGCATTACTCTAACACACATTACATAATGAATTGTTTTAGTTTATCATGACATCATATTATTTAATTTCTGATAGTGGTGGTATAAAAATTATCATAAAGATACTATTGCTATATCTGTATAAATGTATATAATAATAAATAATGATAACAAAATAATAATAGATGACAAGAGCTGAAAACTAAGTATGCCTGAGGCATACTTCGTTTTGGTAAGTAACAAAAATTCAAGAAATTAAATATGCAAACAACCATCGATGAATGTGGCTCTGCATTTATTTCTGTTTTTGTGTAACCTTTATCAGCAACAAAAGATGTCTGGTATCATATTTAAATTGCCAAGAAAATACATGTAAAGGTAAAACCTAATGATAATGTTAAAAAAAGGAATCTTTTAGAACTGCTCAAAATAAAGAAGAAGACAAACATATAGCCATTTATTTGAACTATTTTTGCAGCAGTTTAATCTGAATTTACTTAGCATCATACCTACAGAGTACCTACAGTATCAATTTGCACAGCCTTTAAAGCTGCATGTACTTTAGTTTTTTCCACTCAACAAACATGTCATCTGAGATTTACCCTTCAAGATCAAATTACTCGCTGTCCTGTATAATTTTGCATTACATGTCATATCTTATTTGTATACTTTGTGTAATGAGTATTTGTCACTGTGTGGATAGTTAAACTGTGAACTGCCAGGGGGTTGGAGATGGAAATTACCCTGAACTGAGTTTGATCCTTTACAAATAAACCTATAAAAATATTTAATCAACCAAACTGTGGATCAACTTTTTGATTAACAAAATAGTGTAAGTCAGAGATCAGAGGAAGCCTTGCAACTAAATTCTTTCTTCCTTCAGTTCGACATATAGAAACCTGTAACAAGATATAAAAGTGGTTTTTAGCAGAAAAAAGTACACATTAGGAGGAAATGTGTATAATAGACCTTGGTTAATATTAATATAAACACTCTGAAATATATTAAAACAAATTGCATGGGTAATACAAAAAGTGACATCAATGCACATTTCACATGGACTTTTGCACAATTGCTAGAGGTCCCATCCAAACCAAAACATAGCTTATAGATATAAAAACAACAGCATGCAAGTAGGTCCTTTAAATAGGTTGTTTGTGGAAGAATATTTAGATATTCTCGGGGTAGGAAAGTCTCTAGATTGGATATAGATGATGAAAAAGAGGAAATGAACACAATATATTAGCATTTCCTTTTTCTCCCATTTGAGCTGCATTTGGAACTGCAGATAAATATGTGTGTTGGCTATAACAGATCATCACTCTCAGAGGAGTGTTTTGTGTAGGGGGAACGGGGAGGTGGCCAGGGTATCAAGGCAAGGGCACTTCACAGTCAAAATAGGGTCATGAAAGGTTCATAGTGACGTTTCAGTCAATTGTATATCAGGAGAGGCTACATGAAAAGTTGTCCTATTCTGATACATCAGACACTGAAATAATATCTGATGAACAGTATGGTTTGCCACATTCTGCTTGAACAGTGAGAGTTGAGCAGTATTTAGAGAAGTATTAATGCCTCTATTATCTCTGACATAACATCAGTCTGTCAACATTAGCATTTCTACTGTGTGTGTGGAAGGGACAAAAAGCTGGAAATCAAGCTTCCAACTTTCTATGAATGCTATGTAATATGTTTTTTCTTTTTATTTCCATAAGCCCAGACTCTCAATTAGCGCATACAGAACTAATATTTTATTTAGCTTAAATCTGAGACTCCAGAGACAGATGGATACGTGAAAGAAGTGGATAAATGGATAGAGGATAAGGAGAGGGAAAAGGCAGAAAATGGAGCACATGACGGGTTATGTATAAAAAGAAGTGGGAAAATTAAGCAGGGGGTAAACTCATACCTCCATTCACCTGTCAATCACACACAAACATGTGCTCTCCTTTGTGGTTAACAGTACTCCACCCAGTTCTAACCTATGAGTCATTAACGTGCACCGTGGGATAACCAGATGCCTTTCAGTAAAAGAGCGCCTGGAAAACTACTGAGAGCATAACAGTGGCCTCTCATATTAATCATGATATGGAAATGAGTCTGACAAACAAATTTTGTTGGTTTTCTTCTCTCTCTCTCTCTCTCTCTCTCTCTATCTGCTGCACAGTGTAATTGGTTTAATTCGAATGCCATTTTAAACAACTTTTTTTTTCAAAACATAGGCACAAATTGCATCATTTAGCACACTTTATTCACCTATAGAAACCCTGGCTTCCAAAAACCAACTCACTGATTACCAGTTAGTTTCACTCATGTTGCACTTCCTCAAACTCAATTGTAAGAACAATTCAATCATGTGCCAGAGTATAATAGATGCCTCAAGAGACTCATAGAATTGTTAGACAACAAGAGGAGGAGGATGAGCAGGCAGTGAATGCTTAGTGTAAGAGGATGCTCAGCAGGAGGTGACGCCATCCAGGACAAAGATGAGGAGGAGGGAATGAAGGAACAGGAAGGGGAAGGCAAAAGCAAGCTTTTTTTAAAAAAAAGGAAATACATCTTGTGAAATGAGTATCTGTCACTGTGTGGACTGAATACATGGTGGACGATGTAATCAGTCTTGGCCTAATCATGACTGACACTGGGTGGTAAGTACAGCCAAATTTGAACAGCTTCACAGTAGCCTAAGTTATCTAAATATTTAGACAAAAGAATATGACAATATCAAAAGGATATGAAAAGTTGTACAGTACTGTATGGTATGTACTGTAAAGTAGTTACAGTACATACCATAACTTTGTTTTCAGGACATACCCTATTATGTATAATGTTTTGTCTTAAATTGACACAGCTATACAGTAAAATGTGCGTCCTACTTTTCACAGAACAGAAAGGCTGCAGAGGCTAGAAGTTTACTAAACACTATTCATTCTGAAAACCTTTACAGTGTTAGCCTAAAATCTAAAATCAACCTTGTACTGCATAAACAACAGCTGAGGACGAAACAGGTATGTCTTGATCCGATATCAAGTGCAACTCTAATCGAGTGAAGTTTCCACCAGGCTGCTGTTTTCTATGACTCGTTCGCCTACACGCCATATTTGGTAGTGCTGTCCCCTCCATCATATTTCCCATTTCTAACTCCAATAGAAGAATTATTTTCAGCATGGTGCTGGAAAGCATATAAACACAATCCCTACAACCATGTGCCACTACTCTCGAGAATGGCTGATGAATGCAGGGATGGAGTCACAATTGCAGATGTTTTATTTCCCCCACCTGCTTGGAGGAGGTCCTCTGACCTTACCAAGATCAGACACAAAATACAGAACGATTTATTTCAGTGCAAATTTTTTGTCGCTTCAATGGTGAATGGTGTTGCCTTTATGTATCTGGGGACTGAATATTCTTTGTACTGTTTCTCACTTAAATTATATAACATGGGTGAAATTACTGACTAGTGCTACATACACTCAGAAAAATAAAGGTGCCAACTGGCACCAAAAGTGGTTCTTTAGAAGAACCTTTTTGGTGCCACAAAGAACTTTTCAAACAATGGTTCTTTAAAGAACCATTTTAAATCTTTCAAAATAAAATGTAACATAAATTGAATTTGAGTAGGGTAAAATAAATACGAGCCCAGCATACATGTCACATATTAGTCATTTAAACAGTACAATTAAACATTTTACTATACTATAAATAAATATATATAAATACTATATCTATAGATAACACAACAATTAATACATGTATTGTTTAATTAAATATGATAAATATACAACATATGTTCTTAAGACTAAAAGTATAATACTCTGAGAGATTTGATGTTCATTGACCTGCAGATGCCCTATATGTGCCTGCTCTGTGGTTTTCCACAACATTTTGCAAATCACTATTTAATACAGGAAGTAGATGAACTAAAACAAGTCATCTTTCTTTGTGAGAGGACAATATTAATGAAACAAACCTCAATGACATCATAGAGATCCCTATGAAGCGCCTTGAGGCGACTTTTGTTGTGATTTGGCGCTATATAAATAAAATTGAATTGAATTGAATTGAATTAAAGATGCTCCTGCTGCTTCTCTTCCTCCTCATCCTAAGCATCCTTCTCCGTGTCCTCGACTTCCATCAAATTGTAATTCAATCTAATTGTTTTTCTCCCTCCTCTTCCTCATTTTGTTGGAGCTGTGAAAAGAATTAGTGTGAATCTGAATTAATTTGTGCAAACAAGAAAAATTTACAGAGGTGGTCTTGTGATTTAAGCCGGGTAGAGTAGATTTATGTGTTGATGCTACCTGCTTCATCTCTGCGACTGGCTGCTGAGTGATATTTACACCCCGGCTGGATTACAAACTTTAACCACGTGCTGAACTTTGGCCCAGTGTTGATACCTCTTGTTAGTATAATGACCTCTTCTTGGGTTAATGCAGTGATTCCCAAACTTTTTTTGCCAGGCCCCCCTTTGTTTTACATGTTCGCGCCCCCCCCCCCCCCCCCCCCCCCACACACACACACAGTAAATTAATCTGCAAGAAATTACAGGTAGTAAGAAAATAAACTACTAACTCTTTTACACTACGTCCACACCTACACGGGTATTTTTGAAAACGCAGGTGTTTCTATGTGTTTGGACCTTTCGTCCACATGTAAACGGCGTTTCGAATCACCGAGAACAGAGATTTTTTAAAACTCCTTTTTTTGCGTTTATGTGTGGACAAGGAATACAGAGTTGGTCACGCAACGTGAAAGGTATGTGCCTTTTTTCACGTTACGCTATGCGCCACGTTATTGTTTACATGAGATGAATTGCAGAATGCCAGATATTCAGATTAACAGTATTTTGTCTCTATCTGCAGGTTTACACACTTACATACACACACGCAGTTAATGTCCCTCTATTTACAAAGGCAGAGGCGTCACGGTGTAATTATTTTACGTGTAGTTGTTTTTTTCCTGTGTAATAATATTCAACATTGCTATCAATACATTTTTCAAAAAATGCCTCTCTGTGCAAAATGGGTTTAAAAACATAAACAATTACTGTTTGTCCGGGATTTGAACCGGGGGAACAAATTGTGGCAGGATCAGCCTGATATTATTTGTATCCCACTGTAACTTTACTCTATAAAGAGCTAACATCTCCAAAATGTCATCAGTAGTTAGTCATTACAAGAAGTGTTTGTGAACTAAAAAACAAGTGTGTGGGATTCTGTTTGTCCGTGATTTGAAGAGCCCAGCACGTGCTCCCGACGAAGGGAAAACCAATCCTGCAGGGAGACCTACCTTGGCACTTGTGCAGGTGAAACCAAAGGGAAGATATGCTTCACCGTATTTTCTAGTCTTTGACTTAGAATGAAGTTGGTTTGGAAACATATTCAGTGATGCTTCATCTCCTGCTTTGCATTTGTGTGGGCGCCCTGTCAAAAACCTGTCCATTATGCTAGCAGTGTCCAAGCCTTTTTTTTTCTTTTTTTCTTTTCATACCGCTCCCTCCTTGCAATGGCTCTGCGCCCCCCCTAGGGGGCGGGCCCCACACTTTGGGAGGTCTGGCTTAATGTATGATGGTGGATAAATGAAATGTACAAAGAAAATGTAACTATATTGCAAAAGGACATCCATCTTGGTAACATCAAATGACCGGAGCATAATTTGTTAACTAGTCCGAAGATAAGTTATACAGGAACAGTCAAAGACACACCTTCTCATGTGTCACATTTCTATTCATTCAAAACACTTATGCATAGCTCATACAGAATTCAAAGTACAGGCTGATGTGAGTATTTAATGTAAGGCTCAGCTCTACTGAATTTCTGAGTTTCTACAGCAGGCACAGCTCATGTCACAACAGGCTTCAGGCGCCATTTTAGTGACTTTAACAATATTATAAATTTTAATATCGGTCTAGCCGACATTACGTTATGTACCCAGCGCGCAATTGAACCACAAAGGCCAAAGGTTCAAAATAGTTGGGAGCACCTTCACTTAATTATAACAGTGGTTTTGTTAGGAAAACAGTTCCGTATACCGGATACTGAATTGCGTTAATGCCAACGGCTAACGTATCTAACATAGCTAACCGTTATTGTTAGCACAACATTAACAGCTAGTTACAATGACGAGTAACAAAAACAAAACACTTGTATTTTATAATTTGACTTTACATACTGCTGGGTGGTTTGTAAAGTTTACAATAACTAGTATTATCATTATGCTATATTTTCTAATATGTATAATAATCTCAAAAGTAATGCCTTGAAGCAGAAAATAGTAATACTTTATTAAAATTTAAAGCAGTACAGTATTTCAATGTGTGTATTGTGTCTACTGTTTGTTAACTCACTATAATCATAAACGTCTTAATGATAAATTCTATATTCTATTACTACATTGTTTGTGATCAGGGGGTTTGCGGGGTTAGGGGTGTTGGGGGTAGGGTCTTTAGGCTTTGGCCCCCACCCCTGCCACCAGTATATTTTTAAGCAAGTATGCTCTCTGCTCTTAAAAGGTAATTGCCAGGTACAAGGCTGGACTGGGACAAAAAATCGGCCCGGGCATTTTGACTAGAGACCAGCCCACCAGGATAAAGATTGAAAATGTGACGTCATTCAGGGGTAAAACCGCAAAAGATTCTGGTAACTTGTGGCAAGAGGTACTAGCGCACACAGGCTTTCAATTGAACTCAGTTACACAGCGATAAAAAGAAACACAAAAAATGGCAAGAAGCTGTTGTATTATTAACTTGAATAGCCGGTCGCATGACAGCCACGGGAAGCCGACGGGCAAAGAGATAGTTTTTTTTATCGGATTACGTCGTTGAAGAGAAATTTTTTAAGCCATGTTTCTGAAGTAAGAGCCGACAGATGGTCTGGATATACCAAATTCTGAGACGTTTAATAATAATAAACGTCTCAGAACACTCCAGCTCACATGTTAGTCTGCTCCAAGCATTCCCACAAAGGTCAGAGTTTTGTAGTAGTTAATACGTCATTTTTCTTGACATAATTGGTGATATAGGTTACAAGCAAGTCTGGCGCTGAACAGAAATTGTCGTGCTATGCTCCTTTGTTTATTGTGCATAAATAGTGAATTGTCCTGACACAATATTGTGTTTCGCTTCTGTTATTACCATGGTACATTGACAAAAACATATACTTTTATTCACAGGATAAAACAGTTGTTTTGTATCACTAATTGCCCAGTGCGATTACAGCATACAGTATTATTGTCACTGCTACATTTCTGTGATGCTACCAGAAATTATTTCCACTACTAATTAATTACCGTTGAGCTCAAAGGTTATATTAATAAACGGTTAACGAATGTAAATGGTAAATGGCCTGTATTTATATAGCGCTTTACATATCCAGTCATCCACCCATTCACACACACATTCACACACTGGTGATGGCAAGCTACATTGTAGCCACAGCCACCCTGGGGCGCACTGACAGAGGCGAGGCTGCCGGACACTGGCGCCACCGGGCCCTCTGACCACCACTAGTAGGCAACGGGTGAAGTGTCTTGCCCAAGGACACAACGACCGAGACTGTCCAAGCCAGGGCTCGAACCAGCAACCTTCCGATTACAAGGCGAGCTCCCAACTCTTGAGCCACGATCGCCCACAGTGTATTTATGACGACGATTTGTGAGACTGGTAAACTTATGATACGTACGATGGTCTTTCGTTCTACACGGTGCATTTCAAGGTCCTGTACCCATCCGTCGGTAAACTGTTCCTGGGCTTGTTGCAGTGACCTGAAGTTACCAAACTTCACGAGTGTATGCACTCACTCCAAGAACCGTATAATTATAAATATGAGCGTGGTGAAAGTTGGGCAGCACGCTAACGTCTTTTGTCCACTCTGTGTGCTCGTAAGGGTCTGACTCTTTCACTCCTTTGATTTTTTCCTCGTATCTTTTCTTTGTCTTTTCGTTGAGTCTGTCTTTGCACGGACCGGCATTGTTCTCCTTTTGTTTTGTACATAACTTTTTTGTGCGGCAAAGAAAAAACAAGAAGGTATTGGAACCGGAGAATGAACGTTTTGCGGTGCTGCAAATGCTTGCATTTGATGCGGTACTTGGATTGTTTTGCCACTAGTTCCCGGCATGCAATGCGCGAAAATCACGTGATTGCTAAACAAGGGGGAGGGTGCATCCGGCCTCCTCGGCTGTAATTGGTCCAGCCCAGAGTCGATCATGACCAATTGGCCAATCCAACACCTTTCATACCTTTTATACCCTTCCTAAAAGAAAAAAAAATCCATAAATCCATAAAAACAAAAAATCGCCAGCGGCCCACCGGGCAAATGCCTGGTATGCCCGATGGTCAGTCCAGCTATGGCCAGGTAACCCGCCCTCCCCATTTGCACACACATGCACACAAACAAAACACAAAGTATAATTCACACTCTAATTATAGTGAATAAATATTTATGTCATTTTACACCATCAAACTTAGATAGCTAAGGATGAAGAACCTTTTGTTCTTTAAAGAACCATTTGTAATAGCTAAAGAACCATCTACAAAATAAAAAGGTTCTTTGATGTATGATGGTTCTTTAAAGAACCATGAAGGCATCTGAATAACCATTTAAGAAACATAATTTTTCTGAGAGTACTACGTACAATAAGCAGAGATGGGCAGTAACGCGTTATTTGTAACGCGTTACTTTAATTTGATTACTTTTTTAAGTAACGAGTAAAGTAAGGGATTACTATCGCAAAAACGGTAATTAGATTACCGTTACTTTCCTGTAGGAACACTGCGTTACTGCGTTACTAAAACCGTGATTTTTTTGCGAGAATGTCTCATGACAATGACGTAAGCGATGTTCGTGACAACAGCTGTGTGCAGATCAACAGTGGATTATATATCGAGTGCGGGAGAGAGTATGAGCGTGCAGCGTTTAAAGCGTGGAAGTACTGACCTTACTTTGAGTTTGATTCCATAAAAAGTGACAAAAACATTAGCGTCCATTGTGCGTGGGAAGAAATTTTTACAGCGGAAAAAAAAACCTAAACAAGCACCTAGTGCGCAACGACTTAATGGGAAATTCACAGAGAAACTCGTGGATTCTTCAACTGACCGCTGCGGCTCACCTGCACCAGGGTAAACCTCTGCCTACCCCACTCCTGCTTTACAGGTGAAAATAGAGCAACAGGACCGCTAGTCTTCGACTTTATTTATTTTCTGCTGTGTTTTACTTGCATCTATTTGAAAGACTGAGTGTAAACACAAAAAATATTTTATTTTATGTGCTGGAATGTGCAGAAAATAGGTTTAAATGTTAAACTAATTTCTTCAAGTCAGAGAATGGTGCATATAATTTAATTTTTACTTGATGCATAAAGTTAAAAGATTAAAACTGATAAAACAAGTTAAAAAAAAGAGACTTTTCCATTTGATTACATTTTGTATGATGGATTATGCAGAAAAAGTAGAATTGGGCTGAAAGATCTATCGCTTTATTACCTATTCAGGTTGTAAATCGTGTTTTTAAAAAGTAACTAAGTAATTAATTACTTTTGAAAATAAGTAATCAGTAAAGTAACGGGATTACTTTTTTGGGGAAGTAATCAGTAATTAGTTACTAATTACTTTTTTCAAGTAACTTGACCAACACTGACAATAAGTGTGCTGCTCCCTTTAGGGGTCCCTACACCATATGATCTGCCTGAACCTTTTCTGTCACACCAACCCTCTACATGTCCTTCTTCAACACATCGATGAGTCTCCTCGGTGGTCTTCCTCTTTTGCTCTACCTGAGATATGTAGATTTATATATATCCATCACTATTTCTACTCCTTGCATCTTTGGCTTTCCACCTGTCTCCTCTCATTCACACACATGTATTCTGTTTTGCATCTACTTGCATTCATTACTTATTTCCGTAGAGCATTCCTCCACCTCTACAGGTGCTCTCTACTCTCACTACGGATCACAATGTCATCTAGAAATATCATAGTCCAAAAAGACTCCTGGCTAAATCTCATCCATCAAACTGTCTATCACCTCTGCAAACAAGGGGGTCATAGCAGCTGACTGATGTAATACCACCCAACCTTGAACTCTTCTCTCACTCCTACCACAAACCTACCACTGTTTTGTTGTTGCCATACATGTCCTACACCACCCACAAATACTTCTCTGTCACTCCTGACGCTCTCATGCAGTACCACAGTTTCACTCTTGGCACCCTATCACTTGCCAGAGGAATGAAGATAGTGTTACAAAGACTGTGTTGGACAATCTGTTTAAGAATTTAATTCAGTTCCATTATCGATAACACGATTTGATTCCTTATCAATTCTCTTATTGATTCTTATTGGATTCTCATTGGCTCCTGTTTGGGAGTAAGCAGTACATCAAATACATTACATTCTGCAAATTACTTGCATGGTGTGTGGTCAAATGTTTGTGCATGTTGGAGGTCTTTCCCATCTTTGTTGTAATTAGTGTTGGGGTTGTTATATATAAAGTAAGGCATTATACTAAATTATAAATTATATATTTTTGTATAAAATGACCTGGAACGCATTGTGTCCTACCAGTAATATAATATAAACCTATAGGCTGCAGTCCCACACACCAACACTAATCATGATGGGTTTTACATGAAGTATGTGAAATTTTTGATGCATTTGATTGATTGATTGATTGACCTCATTATCTCCTCATTATGATATTGATTTGTGATGGTGTGCGGGACAGTAGCCTATAGGTTTGTATTGTTTCAGTTAAAGTAATTTAATGAGTATTAAGGACCCCAACAATGATCAGAACAAAGAGGAGAAATTCCTCAGGCATCCACAAACATTTGACCACACAGCATGCAATTAATTTGCAGAATGTAATGGTAAATGGTAAATGGCCTGTATTTACCGTATACAGCGCTTTTCTAGTCCCTAATGACCCCAAAGTGCTTTACACATCCAGTCATCCACCCATTCACACACTAGTAATGTCTATGCTGCTGTTTGTGTTTGTTTCTTTTTTTTTTCTTTTTTTTTTTCTTCCTGTCCCGTTTGGCTCTTTTGCCATCAGAATTGTTGTCTAAAGGCAAAGAAAGATGCCCAACGGATTTACTTTACCAAATTGACCATCCCAGCCTTGTCATAATGGTCCATTTGATTCACCTTTTATTGTTTATTTTATTTTCACTTACTGAATATGGGACAGACTTGACTGGGGGAAAGAAGGGGAGAAAGAAAGAGGGAAAGAGAAACAGCTGAGAAGAGGGACGGGGGAGAAGGGCAAAGACCAAAAACCAACAGAATGAGCAGAAAAAGAAAAAAAAGAAGAAAAAAAGAAGAAAAATGCATATATCAATCACCTGGGTCACCTGCTGAGAAAGAAAAAAGAAAACAAGCAGAAGAGAACAAGAGTAATAGAATAAACAACATCACAATGATATATGGGAATATGACAGTAAATACTAAATATTAAACATTATTGTGCAGCACATAAGATCAACAGAACACAGTGTGCTTTGAGGTAGGAGCCAAAAAGGGTGTAGTTTGTGGGTGTGATCACCCGTGTGTACACCTGTGAGCATGGACGCGTTTGTTTTTTGTTTTTTAAAAGGTTCCTTCATGTAATGATCTGCTAGAGGGTGTGGGGGGGCCACAGCCCCGTCCTTCAGGGCATGAAGCAGGTATGGAGGAGATCAAAACTCCAGACATCCAGAGGCCCCCAGAACACAAGAGACCAAGGAAGACCAACAGAGGGGCAGCCGCGCCACTGTCCCAGAAAGAGCTGAGGAGAGTCCCAGATGAGGGCTCACTCAGCAGCCGCGGAGCAGAAGCCAGGGGGAGTTGCAGTGACGCGCCCGTGAGCTCCGCCGGCAGCCAGCCGTGCCTGAGTGACCGAGCCCCAGGCCGAGAGGCCGGGGGCACCCCACCTCCGAAGTGGCCCGAGCAAGCCCCAGGCTCCAGGCCCCGATAAGCGGCCGCCAAGGAGTGAGCCGGTGTGTACCCGGACGCCCATCCCCGGACACAAAGAACCACCAACGCACCGATGTCTGAGGGAGTCCGCCACTGGCAGGGGAAGTGGTGGTAGGGGGAGATAGGCCTCCATACCTTGGAGGGCCTAAGATGTCCCCAGAGAGGTGGCGCCTGACACCCAACCTGACATATAGACACAGAAATACAGGCACACACATATACAAACATCCATTCCCACCCTCATGCTCTCATATACACTTACTCCACACTCAACTAACGTGGAGACAGACATAAAGAGACGCTGTACACACGATCACACTCCCCAAGCGTACTCTAAGGGGCAGGGATAGCTCAGTAGGTAGAGTGGTTGCCCCATGATCGGAAGGTCGGGGGTTTGATTCCCCTTAACAGCTACCCTGAGGTACCCCTGAGCAAGGTACCGTCCCCACACACTGCTCCCCGGGCGCCCAATGGCTGCCCACTGCTTCACTGAGTGAATGGGTTAAATGCAGAGAGCAATTTCCCCACGGGGCTCAATAAAGTACACACTTTCTTCTTCTAAGCCCCGGGTCTAGGTACCCTTGCCCCTGGAGGGGGGGAACTGCACCCAGACCCAGGTGGTGTTACCCTTTTCCCTGCGGTGGGGGGAGGCAGACCGCCCCGACTCCGCAGCAGCAGGGAGGCCCCACACTCCAGACCGCAGTCGGACGGCCAACTCCTCCTCCTAGCCCCCCCGCTCCAGCAGGTCGCAGAGAATGGGGGTGAGAGAAGACTCCAAACCTCCCTCCACCCGCTCATTGTAGTGTTGATGCATGTGTGTTCTAAGGTGCATTTAAAACCCAGGAGGGCATGGAGCTACCTGCCAGAGAGCAGCAGGTAAGCGCATGGTCCCTCCTGCTGGCCCTCAATGTCTACGTGTATTTAACATTGAGAGGTGGGCAACGACGCCAGGGGTCGGGTGTACACCCTGATGGTACTTTGGATTCCGTGTATCGTGCCCACCCACAAGATCCTATATGTATGTGTAATGAGAGTGTGAGTAATGTGAATGTCTAAGTTGTGGGATAAAATTGAGGCAGAGGCAGCCAGAAGGGGACGGGGGGGGGGGGGGGGGTGGCCTCCTCTGTACCCTGGTGACATACCCCTACTCCAAGGTCCTGCATGTGTGGGTGGTTGTGGTGGAGCGGGAAGAGGGAGGCAGCTGGAGATGGGGAGGGAAGGAAGGGAGGGGCAAGTGACCCCTCCCTGGGGCCAGCTCCCCCGCTGACCCCAGTAGGCACCCCCATACTCCGCGACCCACCAGGGAAAGGGGGCTCAGGCCCATCCAGACCGAGGCCCAGCGCAGCAGCGCCTCCCGGCCCCACAGAGCCCAGGACAGTCCACCCAACCCCACCACAGAGAAAACTGCACCCACCCCACCATCCACTCTTCTTCCAGACTACATAAGACAATAAACACCCAGGCTGAGATCTTCCTCCACCTCTCCTGTATCTCCCCCTCCTGTAGAGAGAGCCCCTGAGGAGAGGAAAGCTCCTGCAAGATGTGACAATCTTCCCCACCAGTTGAAGAGCCCCCCAGGTGGCTCGATGCACCGGCGGCACCCTGCTCCAGTTGGAAGTTGGAATGTTACATTTCAGATACTTCGATAAGTCTTCACATATCTCGCGCCAAAACTTCTGAACTGGTGGACAGAACCAAAGAGCGTGGATATAATTGTCCGGTGAATTGGTTTGGCAGTGTGAGCAGTTGTTGGTAGACGTAAAGCCCATCTTGAACATCCGATGACCTGTATAGTGCACTCTATGTAATATTTTGTATTGAATTAATTGAAGACTGGGATTTCTAATTAGATGAAAGGTTTTTAAGCAAATCTGAGACCAGAAGTTTAGGTCTAAGTTAACTGATAAATCCGCTTCCCATTTTGCAATAGGAAGTGATATTGATTCATCTGTTTTAGAAAGCATTCTGTATATTTTGGATAGTAATTTGGGGGTTTTAAGAGTAAGAAATTGAACCACACTTGGTGGTGTTTGTAGTTCAACTTGACCCGGTTTAAATTTCTTTTTTACTATGGATTTAATTTGTTGATATTCTAAAAATCTTTTCTTGTTGATCGCATATTGTTTGTGTTTGTTTCTTAGTCCATGAACTTGACTTTGGAGTTGGGGCAACTTGGGGCTCAGTGGATCATCTACCAAGACAGTGGAGGCTGGTATCTCACTTCAACCCCTTCAACCTGCATGTCAAAGTATCCTTAGCTAAAATAATGAACCCTGAGTTCCTGAGTCTGATGTATCCATCGATTGCGAGTGTGTAAATGTTACACAAGGTGTTCGGATACAGAGAAAAGCACTGGTGAATGAAGTGAATGAAGCAATCGGAGTAGAAAAGTGCTATGTAAGACTATTTACTCCAAGTGCATGAATAATTGAGCAATCAGGTTACATTTTAGGCCCCAAAAGATCTGCATCATTTTTATCAGCCATCACTCAGCAGCTGGCTAAAAGGACATATTATTAGCATTTATCCTTTTCTATAGGTAATTTTACTTAAGTACTTTTTAAAGCACTTATAAAGCCTGACAAATGCATTTTAATTTCACTATATTAACATCCCATTTTTATCCACAAAAGTTGAATGATCCATGATAATATTATGATGACGTTGCGTTGCTACCAGCTACCTGGTGCTGGTATTGCCTTTATTTTCTAATAAATGCCAAAAATAAATGTATGCTTGTTATACCTTAATAAGAATGACAGTGCCAGCAAGTGTTATGTTGTTTGGGTATAGGCAGTGTTTGTATATTCCTGGTTACAGCGTTGCTGAGGAAGCAAAATTTTGTACCAGGTTGCCAAAACTCTGACATTGTAAGCTGCAGCCAGTGAAAACAAACGCACACATGTATACATATGCACACACACACATACTAACACACAGACATACACACACAGCAGGGTTGGTAAGTCTAAGTTAAATAGTCTAATGTGGAATCCTCTCTCCCGCTCCCTCTTACACAAACACATACAAATGGTTGGAGGCAAATATTACTTCATCCTAAGTATTTTTAAATCAGGTGATGACAGAAAGAGAGTGGGGCAAAGGCACACATTCAGCCACTGTGGTTTTGGGTTGAGATGTGATGTGTGTGTGTGAGGTTAACAAGCTCTTACAGCCTTGTTATCACACTGATGAAAGACAGAGTAAGAGAGGGAAAGAGAGAATAAAAAATCTCCCAGAAAGAAAGCAAAATGGGTGTGATCATTTGCTTTTCTTTTCAAAAGGCTCCTACATAAACCTCGTCGCTTTGTTAGTGGGAAGTGCCTTTGTTAGTGTGTCTTTTTATGTGTGTGTATATTAGTAATCATAGTTTAAACAGAACCAGACCAGACTCTCTATATCTTCAACTGTCCACCCATTATCTGTCTTTATTGTGTGTATATGTTTGCATGTGTTAGGAAAATTCTGCAGAAGCTTGACAGGAATAACTTCCAAGCACAAAACAACTCCAAGATATAGTTGCATTGCCTCATTTTGGGAAATTTTAATATTGTGTTATGTAGATAGGTTGAAACAGTGCGGAGGGACTGCATGTCCTTGAGTATGGCCATCTAATTGCAATTAAAGCAGGCATGTATTCAAGTTTTTCTTGAATACCTCACTTTTGATCTATTATAACCATACAACCATTTTTACCTAAAGCACTTTACGTAGCAAAGCATGGCAGCTAACTTATGCTTTGGGAGAATTTCTCCCTTGCTGTGAAAGTAAACAATGGTTCACTTTCTACACTCAGAATGTAAAACACTGAATATGATGTGTTCTTATATTACAAATAATGTATCACATGGTGTATATATGGAAAAGGATTCAGTTTTAGTGCAGAAGATGAAAAATGAAAGTGAAATGCTGCACAGTAACTGTAGCACGAAATTGATATCGCCACTATTTGGCAGGCAGGAAGAATGTATATAGAAAAAACAGGCACTATTATTAGCTATTGAAATTTCATACCAAAAACTTTGGTAATTAAAGAACTGCTCTTTGTAGATCTTCTACTAAGCCTGTAAGTCTGAATAACACTATTCATATTTATACTTCCTACTTAATGCTCATCTTTTGTATAAGACAACTTTAACAAATGATCTGTAACCCTTTCCACACTGTAAACTGTCAAAGGTGGCAGAACTCAAAACATTAAGGAAACTAATTACATTTTATATATGTTACCGCAGTTCAAACAGTAAGGTTGATATGTAATAAAATACATAAAATACAATAAAATATAAAATATTATGGTTAAATTAAAGTTCTTATTAAGTCATAAATGATCATTTTTAAGGAGAATTTTTGAAGTTACACAAAGGCAGTGTGTGTTTTGATAGGCAGAAGTAATACAACTGTAACTTAAATACTGCAGTGTTTAAATCCAGTCACCACTTATTGTACTTCACTTGCATAAAACTTTACTCAAGACGGCTTAAAATTTAGTTTATAGGTTATCCTGTTTTTAGTGAAGAAAAGATCAATCTGCACACAACTGTCTCACCCTAGTAACAGTAAATAACCCCCTCTCCTCTTCAATCTTGCTGAGCCAGCTTTGCTATTCTGACATCAAGGTAAATGGAATGCAGCCACTCAAACTATACTATGAATGAAACAAAGCAACATAATTTGCAGTTCTCTTTCGCAAAAAAATTTAAACAGTACACTATACCTCTTTATATAATTTTGATTGAAAATCTTGCTCTGTACTATCATAATATCTGCCAACATGTATTTATTTATTTATTTTCAAAACTGACATAACTGCAAGCAATAAACAACATAATGGGGTCATCAGTGGAGTTAAACCAGGCAATAGAATCAGTAGGGTTGTCAGTATTATCATTGGTATCCTTCGCAGTAATAATAACAGAAGTAGTTCCAATAGTATACAGTCCAAGCAGTACTCAGCAGGACTTAACGAACAGAGAGGAAGAAAGAAAGCTGCCTTTACAGCAGTTTGTCAATGGGTGGCAGTGCAGTGTGCAAGGTTTTTGAACCTATAGTGTGTGTGTGTGTGTGTGTGTGTGTGTGTGTGTGTGTGTGTGTGTGTGTGTGTGTGTGTGTGTGTGTGTGTGATATTTTCTCATCTGCAATGTGGTATGGTGTTTGGCAAGAGTCCAAAGAGGTACTGACAGATCTGCTCAGGAAAACCTCCCCTGTTCAGAAGACTGCTCATGCTCTCATGCTCTCATGCTCACACACACACACACACACACACACACACACACACACACACACACACACACACACACACACACACACACACACAGACACCTCCTCCCTCTCCTCACACTCTGTGTGACCCTGACATCAGCCCTGCACTCTCTCCATCACTGTGTTGCCTTGGCAACAGGCCCCAGGGTAAGGCTGTGAATGTTGTTCATGATGTTTGTTTGTTTCTTTCTTTTTTGCTTGCTTGATTGTGTGACCAGCATGTTAAAGTAATGTGTTTCTATGTGTGAGCATACAAACTAAATCAGTTTTACACTTTAAATTCTGGTGTTTTTAGCCTACAGGTACTTTCTACGAACATGAGGCTGGAAGTGAGTAACCATGATAATCAGAGTGAGAGTATGTGTTGTATGTGGTGGTGATGGTGACAGAGTGTCATAGTGAGAAGCAGATAGCCTCTTTGACTTTTGTGAGTGCTGTCATTGAGTAGGAGGCTTAAGACCTCACAAATCATTCCAGCTCCTTTCTGTAGTACCAAATCAAAAACACTAGGGGGCAGTCTGGACTGTATCTGAACTGGAAGCTGAACCTTAAAGTGAAAAATACTGACACTGGTATAATTATGCAAAAATATGCATTCTATTTGCAGACAAAATGGCATTCTTTTGCCTATCACTGTTGCAGAATTTGATCTATCTATCTATCTATCTATCTATCTATCTATCTATCTATCTATCTATCTATCTATCTATCTATCTATCTATCTATCTATCTATCTATCTATCTATCTATCTATCTATCTGTGTCTGCCTAGTTGCCATGGTTGCAGTGCTGGCCCGGGTCAGGACCTTACGGGATCCGACTGTAAATGAGCATTGTGGGGCTTTGATGGGAATCCGTGATGGGTTTTCAGTTGCTACGGTAACACTTGATCCTGCGCCATTCATCTTAGTATTTCTCGCCGTCTGCAGTTCTCAGTTAAATCTTCATTTGGCAGTTAAACCATTACTTCTGCTTCTGTTCTGCCATGTTTTAACCTTCATAGAATGAATAATGCAGGGAGACATCAGCACCAGTCATTTTACTGCTGTTCCTGTTTGTATTAATTGTATCACATTGTATAACACACAGGTACTAAAAACTTTGAGCTGACTCTAGAAGAGAATCACTTGCCATAAACATCCAAGTTAAAATGTGCCACAGAGCAGCATTAAAAACAAAACAATAAAAGTGCTAAAGTGTAAATTGGCAAAGGTTTGTAATGACAATACATGAGACCTAATATAGATGGTCCCACCTGGCTCCACTCACTTTTACAGTATATAAAGTGGAGTGCATGATTCCAGTTAAACAAATGTAATTGGAACAATGAAATCCACTCAACAAAAATCATCACAGTATTGTTTGAGCTTCATAGCTCAGATGTTTTAGATGGAGTTCACATTGAAAAGGTTGCTGAGGTGCTTTGTAGACCAGAGCTCTTTGAGCTAGTGTTAAGTGGAAGCAGCCAGTCGCAGATTGCATGATGCAGACCAAAGAGTGGAGAAAGTCGCTCTGCCCACAGAGGGATGGATTTACACCTAACAGTTAGCCACATACTTGCCAAACTGTGGAGCTTCTTTTTTAACCAAGAGCACAAGGTGATCATTGTGTGAGTAGAAAATGCAAGGAAAACTACTATCCTCCACCAATCTCTATGTATTATTGTAGTGTCTACCTTACAATATAAAGCACCTTGAGGTGACTGTTGTTGTGATTTGGTGCTGTATAAATGCAATTTAATTGAAAACTGAATTCAATTATTCCTTTGGGAGTGAAAAGAAGAAAGAAGGAAAAAAGCAAGTCAGTAATGAGTGGAGCAGATAACAATTATTAACTACTAATAGTTATTGTTACTAGTTTAGCAAAGTAAATGTGGGAGAGACACACACATCAACTTTTAATAGAATCACATCATTGTTTTTTTTTAATCTTTTTTATTTTGACAGTTAATATTAACTCAGTAGCAGAGTAGCCTGGTATGTTTAGCTCTGCTTGCCATTATGTGACTGAGTATTGTTCATGTCGTTAGCAAGTCAAAGTAACGTACAAGCAGTATAAACACCGGCGATCGTGGCTCAAGAGTTGGCAGTTTGTCTTGTAATCGGAAGGTTGCTGGTTTGAGCCCTGGCTCGGACAGTCTCGGTTGTTGTATCCTTGGGCAAGACACTTTACCCGTTGCCAACTACTGGTGGTGGTCAGAGGGCCCGGTAGCGCCAGTGTTCAGCAGCCTCGCCTCTGTCAGTGCGCCCCAGGGTGGCTGTGGCTACAATGTAGCTTGCCATCACCAGTGTGCGAATGTGTGGATAACTGAACGTGTAAAGTGCTATACAAATACAGGGCATTTACCATAACCAGGCCACTTAGTCTTGGGCATTGTAAATGGGCATAAATTAAATATGGCCTCGCCCATTTCTGGGGTAGTCTTTTACCTGTTCTTTTTATAGGTATGTTGTTGTCCTTGTTAGTCTCAGATTATTCATTAAATAAATGTGATGAACACTGATTGGAGGGGCTCTATCTGAATTTTGGCGTAGAGCCTGGGCAAACTCTAGAATCGCCACTGAAGCTTCTTTTATGTACAGATGTTCCAGCATACAAATGTATGTCTCCACTCACAAAATTAAACTCACTGAACTTGATTTGACTACCACGCTACCATGCTAAACGCTAACTGTATCCTAATGTAACTGATAGATGATTCATTTAACATGGGATCTAATACAGAGGTGGAAAGTAATGAAGTACAAATACTTTGTTACTGTATTTAAGTAGAATTTTCAGGTAACACAAATGTCTGTATTTTCTAGTCCTTACAATTTCAAAACATACTTGTTGAATCAGATTTAAGACATTTTATGGCAGTTATTATTTCACATCACTGCACATCTTCAAATGGTAAAAAATGGTAAATGGCCTGTATTTATATAGTATTTATAAATATCAAACAAATGTATTTTCTTATTGTGGAACTTTCTGCTAACAAAACATCTACATCATATCTAGGAGAGTAATCTAACTAAAGTATCATTAAATGACTAAAACTATTGGTTGAATATATGGGTTCTTCATTTTGTAGAAACAGAAGATTGCCTAAATAGTCTGACTGTTCTTTGTCACTGTTGCTGACATTGTGTTCTCAGCTGCAGAGCTGCTGCACTGTTAGTCTGAGAGAAACACATCATTATCCAAACAACAGCATGGGTGTGGGGATTTTGAAATAAAACAGACTGGAATCAGTTTATTTCCAGCACTCCATCAAAGCTGTAAGCTTGTTGAGCTGGCAAGGGACTTCCACTTCAACCAATACTCAGGTTAGCCACAGCACATGGAAACATGCCGGTCGGAATGCCAGATCAAGAACTGGTTCCAGAACTGAATAAGTACAAGAAGGACTGGAAGGATGATGGTCTGAGTGCCAACTTTGTAGGGATTTCACCATTGACAGTCCTCCTCTGCCTCCACCTGTTGGGTTCATGGAATTGTTTACATATTTAATTTTTTAACATTACATACATAAATATATAAAGCAGGTTTAAAGGACTCAACCCAGGTAAGAAACTATTTGTGAAACTAAGAGAGCATGTGAATTGACAGCTAGAAGACTGGTCAGCTTCACAATAGAGTTTTGGTAGAAATGTCAGTCCTTTACAAGCCCATGTGTGTGTATGTGACATCACTTGGTAGCAGTGTCATCTCATTTCAGCATTGATCCAGGCTAAAATAATTATCTACAGGACTCACACACACATACACACACATGCACATTAGCATGTAAATTAAGCTCCATTCAAGCGCGAGCCCCTAGCCTTCCTCTTTCATTTGACCACATATCAATCCACAGGTTTAGGCATTCAGAGTGAATGAATATGGAAATAATACAGTACACTCTGCAAACTAAGTAGATCTGCTGCTTGGCTGAATGCTGCCTGGTTGAAAAGTGCTTGTGTGTGTTTTGCAATTAGATTCTAACGATGCTAAAAAACTGAGCAGATTGTAGGAACAACAATTGTAGCTTCTAGCAGTCATGATCTCGGACCTTCTTCTTCTCCTTCTTCCTCTATCTGCATATAGAATCACTACTTCTTTACCATGTACTCACGTTTTCTTGTTACTGTGTATCTGTAAGTGAGACTGATATGGGAAATCTTCTATAAAGACCATCACTACAAGTGAGTGACATTTAATTATTCAGAATTATCCAGGACAGAAACACAACACAAACACTCACATACCAGTATCTGTAAAAAAAAATCAGGGTTTCCACACTGGTTCTCCCTGTTTCTGCATCCACTCTTACAAAACTGTCATACATGTACACATACTAACATGCAGAGAGAGAAGAATAGCGAGAGACTTGCCCTTTACACAGTGAAGATGACGTTGGGGGCTTCACTGATATATTAAAGCAAGTCATTTTTACATTACTGCTTTTCATATATGTTAGCCTTGAGGTTTAAAACACACACACACACACACAAATCTGAAGAAAGCTTGAGTCAACAAGACAACGATAGAACCTTAAACATTATAAGGCATTATCAGTGACTGTTGAGATTGTCCAGACAGCAGCACCACTATAGTTTGCTTCAGAGTATAACACATATCTAAGAACCCTCATAGATATGTTCACCTTTGCTTTACAAAATATATCTGAAATATTCTTTAAACATGAGTATAAGAAATTTCAGCTGGGCACAATTCTCAGTGTTACTACCAGCTTGGGATTATGTATATATTTAAGACATAACTTTAGATTTTTGGAGGAATTTGGAATCACAAGGGATTATTTCAACAAGGGACATTCAGGTGACGATCCATACAAGGACCCTGCTTTGACCCTGCTCTTAATAGCGCACTTTTTTCCTTGGCAGAAGGGGTAGCGGCCAAAGTAAAACAAAAGGCTGATAAATTATTATTGTAATGATTAATTGTTCTTAATTATTATAAAGATCCTTTCTAACACTTTAAAAAGTTATTATCACAATGATTGGGGTCCAAGGTGTCACTTTGTTCACAAGTTTGTTTTTAATTACTAACATGATTCTGTCAAACTGAATATAATGTCATGATTGAAAGCTTTGACATGGTCAGCTACTGTCACACAGGCACTTACGCATCTTTATTTGGGAACAGACTCAAATAGAGTAGTAATGCTGAGGAGGAGATAGAGTGTTTACTTTTCCATAAACATGACTGAGTGCTTCAAACTGACAATGTTTGGTGTTCTGCAGTAAACGGAAGTAGCCAACATGAGGGACTCAAGGCGTTGTCATACTTTTTCTGGTTAAATGTGCATTTTCTAAGCTAATTGTAAGCTAATGTCCTTAGCTTTCTATCAGCAGGATTGGTAGTTAACTACTGGAGAAAAGCTATGTTTTCTACTGGAGAAAAGCTAGGCTATTTTCTTTTTTTTTTTTTTTTTTTTTTTTTTAAATGACATCAGAAACAGCAGTATGCGACATTACGTGATGGCAGAGCTTCAGTTCATCCTTTGTCATTTTTTTTTTTTTTTTTAATAAATAGGACAGGGGGAATGAATGAGAGAAAGAGGGGGAGAGAAAGAAAGAAAACCAAAGGGGAGAAGAGATGGTGAGAAGGGGGGGGGGGGGGGAGAGAGAGAGAGAAAAAAAAAAAAAAGAACTCCTGGGTCACCTGTATGGAGAAAAAAAACAAACAAACAAAAAAAACAAACAGAGGAGACAGCAAACAACAAAGAGCAACATAATAATAGAGAAAACAAAGCACCATCACAATAAACTAGCTAGCCATAGATATCAATATTTACTAAATAATAAACGATATTGTGCAGCACGCAAGATAGACAGCGCACAGTGTGCTTTGAGGTAGCAGCCAAGAAAGCTTTAGTCCGCGTCTGTGAATACCCATGTGTGCATACCTGTGTGGATCAGCATGCTTGCATTCCAAAGGTTTCTCCATGTAATGATCTGCTAGGGAGTGTGGGGGGGCCACAGCCCCGTCCTCCAGGGTGTGAAGCGGGTATGGAGGAGATCAAAACTCTAGACATCCAGAGGCCCCCAGAACACAAGAGACCATGGAAGACCAACAGAGGGGCAGCCGCGCCACTATTCCAGTAAGAGCTGAGAAGAGTCCCAGATGAGGGCTCGCCCAGCAGCCGCGGAGCAGAAGTCAGGGGGAGTTGCAGTGACGCGCCCGTGAGCTCCGCCGGCCCCCAGCTGCGCCTGAGTGACCGAGCCCCAGGCCGAGAGGCCGGGGGCACCCCACCTCCAAAGGGGGCCCGAGCGAGCCCCAGGCCCCAGGCCCCGACAAGCGGCCGCCAAGGAGTGAGCCGGTGTGTACCCGGACGCCCACCCCCAGACACAAAGAACCACCAACACACCGACACCTGAGGGAGTCCGCCACCGGCAGGGGAAGTGGTGGTGGGTGGAGATAGGCCTCCAAACCTTGGAGGGCCTGAGGTGTCCCCAGAGCGGTGGCGTCTGATACCCAACCTGACATATAGACACAGACATACAGGCACACACAGACACAAACATCCATTCCCACCCTCATGCTCTCATATGCACTCACTCCACACTCAACCAACGTGGAGACAGACATAAAGAGACGCTGTACACACAATCACACTCCCCAAGCGTACTCTACAAACCGGGTCTAGGTACCCTTGCCCCTGGAGGGGGGAATTGCTAGGCTATTTTCATTTGAGAAAACAATCAATGCACCTGAATAAATGACTGTTACTGTTATTGTACTTTTATTATGCACCTTATACTGTAAGAACAACAGTGGGTCTTGTTTTCAGTTCATGGGCACTGCTAAAATATCTGCAAACACCAGTGTATTTTTTCACTCTCAGCATAGACATTCCAAAGTGATTCCAAAATTTTTTATTGATTCCAATGTAATTTGTGATCATTCAGAAAGAATGCAGTGTGCTGTGGTCAATGTTCTGCTGGAAAACTTTGGGTCCTGCCATTCATGTTGATATTACTTTGACACATACCACCTACCTAAGCATTGTTGCAATCATGCACCCTTTTACATGGAAACGGTATTCCCTGATTTCCTGAACCCTCCCACAAATTAAAAATAATGCAGGAATTATTTGAGGAGAACAAGTCTGAGGTGTCGACTTATATAGACCTCTGTTTGTGTGACTCTATATAGGTATGCCTCGCTAAATCGACACTGACCCACCACCAGTCATGCTTTCCAATCTTACAGGCAGTGTAACATTCATTTCTGTCACATGTGCTCACTTAAAAGCACATTCTGCTATTCTATGGCAAATGCCAATCAGACTCCAGACAGACAGTGAGCACAGGCATGACTAGAGCATATTGGGTCCTCAGGCCATCTTCGATTGTTTGGTCATATTTATTCACAGTAGTGGTCTCTGTAGGCCTCTGACAGTGCTCATCCTGTTCCTTACTGCACACTAGAGAAGAGAATGGTCCTGATGATAGGTTAAGGAACTTTTACGGCCCTGTCCAGTTCTCCTAGAATAACTGTCTCCTAGAATCCAGCCTGGAGGAGTTCAACTACATGTGCAATTCAGTACATTCCAGGTATTGTCTCCTGCTACCAGTTGTAACGCTGACAAATGCAAAAGTAAAAAAAAAATGTCAGAAAATGTCAATGGCGTCCACCTGTAAAAACCATGCCTATTTGGGGTTTTTCTGTGGGTTTTCTGTGTGGACGTGTGCAAAAGAAACAAAAAATCTTTCAAAGACATTTTTTCATACGTAAAAACATATAAATTCAGTTAATTACTTGAATTCTGTGACCGAATAATTAAAACCTTTCACCTCCATTTGAACTCAGACTTAAGGCACCAAAAGTTTTTATACCTCAAATTCCTACTGACTTTGGAAAATGTGTTGCAAAATCTAGGCCTAATGTAGAAGAAAATGTGTCCAGACATTAAAATGAAATGTGAATGATTTAGTTGAATCTTTATAAAACTGCTGTAACTGAGAAATCAGAATGATAGTCAAGAGCCTATATGCATAAGAAAACAAAGAAAATATATAAAATCTTAGATAGCACCAGCTACTTTGTAGTCCAGTAAAGTCATGCTACACAGATTCTGCAACCACTTTATAACATATGCTAGTTCCTTAAGTACTCATTAAGGCCAGTATCTAATCAGCCAATCATGTTAGCAGCTCAAAGTATCTAGGTGTGTAGACATAGTGAAGGTAGTTCAAAACCGAGCATCAAAATGGGGAATGAAGGTGACTGAACGTGGCATGGTTGTTGATAGGAAAGCAACAGTAAATCAATCAACCACTCGTTACAAACGTTCTCTGAACAGCAACATGAAATTTATCTCTCACAGAATCACCAAAACTGGACAACAGCAGATTAGAAAAATGCCTTTACTGGATCTCAGTCCAGTAGAGCATCTATGGTATGTGGTCAAAGAGGAAATTTGGATAAACAGGTAACAAATCTGTAGCAAGTGTGTAATACTATCATTTCAATATGGACCAAAATCTCTGAGGAATCTTTCCAACACCTTGCTGAATGTCTGTTTTTTTCAAATAAACCTTTGCTGAGAACATCAGAAAAGGTGTTTATTGCCCATATATACTTTCAGCTGAGGGGCAGTTTCACTGCGACCACTAAGTCAGGGCTGTGTGTCGGACAGGGTTGTCTGCAGCACGGGGGCCCCACAGGGAACGGTTCTGGATCCGTTCCTCTTCACCATCACACTGCAGACTTCTCCCACAACTCCACCCAGTGCTTCCTGCAGACGTTCTCTGATGACTCTTCAATAGTCGGCCTCATCACTGATGGGGACGGCAAGGAGTACAGAGAACTGACCCAAGACTTTGTGGACTGGTGCCAGCTGAACTACCTCCAGATCAACACTAGTAAAACCAAGGAACTGGTGGTAGACTTCCGCAGGCACAAACATCCTCCACTGCAACCACTGAACATCCAAGGTATGGACATCAAGGCTGTGGACAGCTACAGGTACCTTGGTGTTCATCTGAACAATAAACTGGACTGGACTCATAATTCAGAAGCCTTCTACAGAAAAGGGCAGAGCAGGCTGTACCTACTGCGGAGACTCAGGTCTTTTGGAGTGAGGGGCCCACTCCTGAAGACCTTCTATGACTCTGTGGTGGCCTCAGCCATCTTTTATGGTGTGGTCTGCTGGGGCGGCAACATCTCTGCCGGGGACAGGAAGAGACTCAACAGGCTGATCCGAAGGGCCAGCTCTGTTCTAGGATGCCCTCTGGACCCAGTGGAGATGGTGAGTGACAGGAGAATGGCGGCTAAGCTGTCATCCCTGTTGGACAACATCTCCCACCTCATGCAGGAGACTCTGACAGCACTGAGCAGCTCCTTCAGTGGCTGCGGCACCCACGATGTGGGATGGAGAGATTTGGCAGGTCTTTCTGGGGTGGGCTCGGGTGAGCCTGAGTGCTGAAGATATCTACCTATTCGGAACCATGATAACAGGGTTCTGGCTGATCGGAGCTGGCTTGGCCCTGACTTATCGAAGAATTAAGGAAGCGGAACCGGCTGTTCAAACCCCCACAAGGCTGCCCACTGGGAGTGAAACGATGGGAAGAGGCGTGAGTTTCTCAAAATGGGCTCATTGAGTGCAGCACGGATAAGATCTTGGAAGGCTATGGCTGCTGTGAATACTCAGAATAAAATCTCTGACTGCAGACTGGATTACATCTCGGAAGGGCTAGCTTGGAATAACATCTCTGGGCGCAAATTGGATGACATCTCGGGGAGGCACACTGTCGTGAGTTCTCAGAATCGGCTCCTTGAGCACAAGAAATGACAACATCACAGAACGCAAGTATGGCGAAGCTCGTGGCTCTCCAACGGAAGATTGAGAGACCAGTGTTGGACTGTAGAACTGCTTTGAAATTCATATGAGCTGTTCGCACTAAAGTAAAAACCACCATCACTTCATGCGGAGACCCCATCGGCGCCAGCTGCGGTCTCAAGGCTGGAGCCGAACAAAAACACCCTGATAACGACTGTGTTTAGACTGTTCTTCCCATTCTATGCAAGGTCACCTGGGTTGGCTGTAAGACTGTTTACTTAGCCTAGCAGGGCGAAGGACACTGTCTCAGCTGAACTCTGGACATGCACACACATACATATACACTGATATGCACACACTCATCCCCTCTCCCGTTCCAAACGCCTTCGACGCTTATTCCCTTCCGATGCTGACGGTGGATCAAGGAGACCAGCGCACAGGCTGCAGGCCCGGATGTACTGTCTAAATCGGCTGTCTCTCACCCTTTACCCACCCCTGTTGCTTGTCATGTGTTTCTTTGGTGCATTAAGAGTTTTTTCATGTGCAGAGGTGTTTTTTTCTGTTCTCAAACTGATCTCCCTGTTGGAGCTCAGTCTGGGGGGAATTATTTTTTTCTCCTTATCTTTCCTCGTGCGGTACATTTTCCATTGTTATACTTCTCTGACCTGTCTTCCCCATGTGATGTTTTGTGTAATATATGTATGGTCGGAGGGTAAGATGGTGTCGCCATTGCGTGCAATAGGTCGGCAGCCTTATGAAATTTCCCCTTGTGGGACTAATAAAGGTATATCAAACAAAGACTTTTGCAGCTGATCAAACCCACACATGTGCAATTAGAATGCTATATGTGCAATTCTTTTTCTGACAAAGTTGTACTTTTGTATGTTCTTACTCAGTTGTAAATAGCATTTATATTCTATTTTATTCCAGTGTTTTCTAATTTCTACTACATAACTTTGCACTTTTGCTGTAACGAAACAAATTGTGGGACAAACAAACCTGTGGGACTAATAAAGGTAATCTTATCTTATCTTATCTTATCTTATCTTATCTTATCTTAACAGTGTGTTTCTGGTCTTGCTCTTTCACATTTCATATATACACATGTTTTCATTTCTAAGTAATTTGACTGAAAACACAAATGAAATCCTGGAAAGCATTCAGGCAAGTAAGAGCTCTGACAGACAAGTACAAACACTTTTGATGAGTTATGCGATTTCGATGAGAATCGCATCAGCACAACAACAAATATATGGAATTCTTTTTCTATCATAAGTCGAGCCCAAGAAAACAGTTGTGCCCTGAGGCAACTGTCGTTATGATTTGCGGCTATATAAATAAAATTGAACTGAACTTAATTGAAAAAACTTAATCTGAGCAAACAATTTAATTTTTTGAGTGCAATGAAATAATTAAAGAACTCACATGTTCATAACACAAAGAAGCCATCATGCACGTGAGAGTGTCTGTTTTGCACGCATTGCTACAGTTTCCCGCTCTTGCAGGTTGCTCTATGCACTTGGAGGTGAATCCTGCTGACAAGTGACTTTTGACTATTTGGAGGTGGAGCCCAAAGGAAGTGGGGTGTCATATTGTCATTGGTCACTTTGATGGATAGTTCAGGTTACTGCGTTAAACTGAGTAACATCGTGGCAGCCATTTTAAGCTGTATTTGTTTACAGTATTTGTTTGCTATAGAGCAGTGGAAATACTGACAGCTGTCACTGGATTACTTTACTGCTTAAGAAATCTAAGCCAAGTTCTGAAGCCACTGCAAAAACATTTAAACCTGTCAACAAAAAGTTGCTCAGTCTGCAGCAACAACATGTAACTGCACAAACTGGATGGGAATGCTTCAAAACATGCTCCAGAAAACTATGGTTTTTAATAGATTTTTTTTCTATATTAAAGTGAAGTCAATAAATCAATGCATCCACTGTGCTCAGTAGAAGTAACAACTGTATTTGAATTGGCAAACTGTAATTTCAAAAGGTCAAGAAATCCTCAAGACAGCAAGTTACTCATGTGTAGCACGAGTATAACTTATAGCTATTGATCGATGGTCATGACAATTTAATGATCATGAACCTGACCTCACGGCCTATTGTTTGCCAGTGGCGCTAGTGTCAGTCATTATGTAAATGTACTGTCTATAAGGTACAGGCATTCAGCTGAGACTGAAGAAGTCACTTGAATCAGTAACAAAACATTTTGTACAGATGAATAGAATTATGAAATTAATTATACAAAGGCTAATATTTTACAATAAGCTGTTTTTAGTAGGATTTAGGATTTTTCCACAACTGTAAAAAGTTGGTAATCAGCACTTGATCATTGCATTTGTTTGCTGTTCATCAAAACAGTATTACAATATTTTTACTGCCAATCACAGATCTATGTACCAACCAGAAACAGCTCCTTTAATGCTGTTCCCTTTATAAACACTATTAAGATTTGTAAATAAAGAAATACATAAACTTATCAAACAAAAATGTAAAAAAATGTAAAGAAAATTGTGCAAGAAGTATTTAAGCAATGACAACAGACAACAAATAGTTGTTGTTGTTTTTTTTGTTTTTTTGTTTTAGAAACGATGCATCCTCTTCATTATGATGATGTTTTCTAATCATAAAATCTATGTAATCCTGTACAACTCATTGATGGAACAGCAGTGCAGTAGCTTCAAAACTTGTTCTGGTTTTAAAGATTTTATCAGCAGTAAAGTAATCTCGTGACAGTTGTCTGTATTTCCACTGCTGCACTACAAACAATAACTGCTGACAACTGTTTGGAGTTTGAAACATGAAAGCACAGACTTTGGCTCCAAAAATGCAGCATTGCAGCTCCCATATTTGGGAAATTTTGGCTTAATCTTTGTTTAGTGCAGTGGTGTCCAACTCCAGACCTCAAGGGTCGGTGTCCTGCAGGTTTTATATGTGTCCCTAAATTACCTTCTCAACATGTCTTGAACTTTTCAAGAAGCCTGGTAATGAACTAATCATTTGATTCAGGTGTGTTGACCCAGGATGATATCTAAAACCTGCAGGACGCCGGCCCTTGAGGCCTGGAGTTGGACACCCCTGGTTTAGTGGAATGAAATAGAGCCAGGTCATTCATGTAAAGTCACTGGTGCAACTTTTGCTTTGGAAAAACTTGCGGATGGTTCTTGCTGTTGTTTGATACTGGCATAGATACTGGTAGTAATAAATACAGAAATAACAACCCGATAAACTCAACAAAGTTAGCAATTAAATTTTTCATAACAGCTGACACATTTCTTGAAAACTCCTTCCCGTTTCACTTAATTGCAAACACAAAACTACATTTTCAAAATGTATTTACAGAATGTCTCCTGGGAAAATAAAGTAATTACATAAAAGCTGTTTTATCTTTGCTCATAGATACAGTGTTTTTAGATTGTACAGTGAGTATATAAATACCACTGCTGAGCAATCATTGAACAGTAAACAAGGTAAATAAGTATTTAGAGCAAGTCCACTCTAGTCCATGTATCCATCTTATATTTCTACAAAGTATACATACACTATACAGTTAATATTCAAGATCATAATGGCCACAAAGAATCTGTTGAGACTGGTTTTCTACTTATTGATCTGCCACTCTTAGGCATAATATAAAAAAATGTTTTTACAATTGTATTGTACTTCTCATATGACTTGAAGATTTATCAATTTTCTTATGCAATACATAGTAAAACAAGCAATATATGTGCTGCATTAGAAAAATTGAGAAATGATTAAAGCCACTTTCATGAGAGAACTAGAACATGAGACGCATATTCTTATGTAGAGTTAGGTGTAGAGTTGGATTTCAGAAGAGCAAAAGAGTGTTTTTAGGATTCTAAAAGTGAAAGACTGAAAACAGGTTGTTAATGTGACAGCAAATTCAGACTTATGTTGAAAGTGATTTAATGTTACCAGTAAGATTGCTGCCTTAACTTTTACAATGTCACACTCCTTCAATCAGAATCAGAATCAGAATACTTTTTCTGATTCAATGACATGAAACCAATAAGTTCATATGTTGTCAGATTAATAGAAAAGAATGCATGTGTGAAAGGGGCTTACTGAGTCTCTGATGGATGTTCCCTCTGTGTGCACACGTCTTCTCTACAAACATCTGTCCTTTGCTACAGAGCAACTGTGGGTGGGTGTGTTTGTGTGTGTGACTGAGGGAAAGGTTGATGAGACCAGACTGACCACCTGCTCACTGACAGAAGTAAAGACACACAGCGACATTTCATAATCCTGAAAACCTCATTCACATTACTGCTGGAGGGAATAATGTGAATGCACGCACACACACACACACACACACACACACACACACACACATAGTCATCACATTGCTGAGGGATGTCCCTGCCTTTGTGTGTCCCTTCCCTTGTCAATATGAGGGTTATTGATGAGACAGCACAGCAACAGACCTCAGTGAAAGAGGGACTCCTCCTCTCCCCCAAACATTCACCACACCAGCACAGCATTGTTTTTACACTTTTGTGGGAAATGTCTTTAAAACATTCGGAAATAACCACTGATTGTATTTTTTGTCTCAAAACTTGGACTCAGCACTCACCTTGACTTATATTCTGTTGGAGCCAGTCTCAAGTAGCTCTTCTGCAGTTTTTGGTAATTTTACGTTCATGTTTACGTTACGTTCGTGCTTTGTTAATGCAGTGCAGGTCAAGTAAAAGTACGAGGAAGATGCAGTGTACATTTCTATCTGCAGAAGCTTACTGCTAGCAAGGTTGTAAAACTGTGCAAATATATATTTCCGTTGAAAGTAATAACTCCCAATTTTAAAGCAATTGGCAGAGTCATTTTGACCCAAAAACAATTTAAATGTTAAATTAATCTGTAGTGATGTGGTCTGTCTTGGTGAAAAGAGACCTGAGTGTTAAAGTGAAGCTGTTTATTTACCATTCAATCTATGACCCTACCTATGGTCACAAGCTTTGGGTAGAGAACAGAAGACCGAGATTGGAGATATAACAATGGATTGAGCTTCTCCAAAGAGTGGTTGGTCTCTCCCTTAGAGATAGAGGTAAGAGTGGAGTCTATCTAGAGGGGCACAGGGTAAACCTGCTACTCCTCCACATCGAAAGGAGTTGAGGTGATCACACAAGGATACCTTACAGGCGCCTCCAGTGTGAGGTCTTCTGGGCATGTTGTCCCTGGAGAAGAGGCTAAACCTAGGACATGGCGGAGAGATTATATCTCTCATCTGGCCTGGGGATGCCCCAGTGTACCCCCAGATAAGCTGGAGGTGGCTGCTGGGGAGAGGGAGATCTGGATTTCTCTGATTAGGCTCCTGCCCAGGATGACTAGACAAAAAAGATAGATAGATGTTATTTCTTCTATACACCTGTGGATGTACTGATTTCTCACTGACTCCACTTTGCTACCGAAAAGAATCCAGTATCTTCACTGCTACACAGAAAAAAGTAACTGTTGGTAATAAATAATGAGAACTTAATTTTCAAAATTGTAAACAAATGTGGTTTTAAGCTTATGATGTTTCCAAGGTATAACTTGGTTTAACACAGTAAACCGAACCTGTCCATTACAGATGCTGCGGCGTCTGTGATTTAAAGTGACCAGTCACATTAGGATCCCATTTTCTTTGAGCTTTGTCAAAAGTCAGGTTATTTCCAGCAAGCAGAATTCAGCTTTGACAGCAGAGTTGCCTGCATTAATCTGCTGCAGTGCTCACAAAGAAGCCACTTGTGGGCATGAGTTGCTGAATTTATGGGCAAGGAATTTAATTGCATGAGTAGCAATGAATACCTGCACCTCTGAAATGAAATTATTTGCTTGTGATTATGTTCTTTTTTCTTGTATGCAACACTTCCATACACCCTGTCTGTTTCTTTCTCTCTGCCAGGTGTTGTTCAGAACTTCTTCAGTACACTGAAAGAGCAGAAGCATTCAATTATACAAACTACTTCTTCAGTGTCTTTCTTCTGCATTCTCTCCATTCTATCTCACACACACACACACACACACACACACACACACACACACACACACACACAGGCAAATGTGCGCACACGCACACACACACACACACATACACAAAGGTTTGAATTAAGTTAAAAGCTTCCAGCTGACTGCTATACAGGAAGTCAGATGAATTCACACACTCATCCGTCTTCCGCACTGCTCACACATTCACACATATGCGCATTCACAGTGCATATGCATTCACACAGTGCATTCACACACACAAACATTGCAGTCATTGCAGTCACATACACATTGGTACCAGTTTTCACACATTCACTGTTTCCACATGCTGTTGGTGGAAGATGTGCCAGAGCATCTGCCTTTTTCTTTGTGTGCAAGCCAATAATCTGGAATCAGTAAGTAACGGTTTCCTCACTGCTCAGTGGTCAGCAGATTGGAGTCTGTTCCAGACCGAAAACTGCTCTACCAGAAAGGAGCTACTGAACATGTTGGGATTCAGGTGAGTTTATTGATAAGATAAGATAAGATAAGATAAGATAAGATAAGATAAGATAAGATAAGATAAAACTTTATTAATCCCTCAGGTGGGTTCCTCTGGGAAATTCGGTTTCCAAAAGCACAGCACCGACAGAAGTTACAGTTACAGAATATTATATATATATATATATATATATATATATATATACACAAACACACACACATATAAATACAGAGACATACTGTATATAAATAAAATATACGAAGGGGATAAATAGAATAAATAGGAATAAAAATAAAAATACAAGTGAATTGCACATTTCAAGTATTGAGGTCTATTGCACCATTGGCTATTAACAAAAATATTGCACAAAAGGTATTGCACAATGAGGTGAAGAGGCACTACAGCTTAGTTGTTTCCCCCTCCTAATGTTTTTGATGCCATCTTGTATATGGTCACTTTGCAAATATAGCTAGACTAGACCTCACATTAAAATGGTGTCATAATGGGTTCAAGCCATTTATGTGTTTTCAGCATTTCACATTTGTTCAGATTAACTTGGTTTCAACTGGCAACCACTGGAACTGAAAAGTAAATAAACACTGTTATTTAGCTAGTTGTTAGTTGTCAAGTGAGGTTTATTTTTATCATGGAGTGAGTTTCTAGTTATTTTTTTGACTATCTTTCTCCTGAAAAACAGAAAGACAAGATTCAAAGTGTTCTTCCTCTTTAACTAATGAACAGAATGGACTCTGTTTAGGGTGAAAAGGGTTGCCAGTTTGACTGCATGTTACTGTTTCAGAATACAACTGCCTGCTGTGTGTGTGTGTGTGTGTGTGTGTGCTTTAGTGTGAGTGTGACTCAGGCATTCAGCAGGGCTGCAGAGACCAGTAGACAAGCTGCACCACAGGGGTTTACCTACTCCACGGGGTTCACCTGCCTCAGGCTATTTCTGGACTTCTGGATGAAGTTTGTGCCCCATCACCAGGCTGCTTATCTTTAATGAGGAGTACAGACGTTTCACCAGTACATGCAGTGCTGAATGGATCACTTTGAAAAGCATTTTGATATCACTGGCTTTTATTTTGTCTGTATTATTTTGTTGTACTGCATCAACTATTGAAGCAAGTATGTAAGATTCTGTTGAGCTGGGAGAAAAAAACCTTCCTATATCAATATAGGCAAACATCAATAATACAATAAAAAAAAGTATATATATATTAGGGGTGCAACGATACACAAAATTCGAGATTCGATACTTTGGTGTCACGGTTCGATATTTTTTCAATAAAAAAATGTTCATGCCTTTTTAATTTGTCATTTATTAAAATTATAAAAATATATTTTAACTCAAAAATACAGTTTTTAAATTTAATGTTGTTGAAACAAAAAAAAAATAAAAAAAAAATCTATCTGATCGAGAAATCACTCATCTTTGGAAAAGAGGGTTTATTACAGAGAAATGGCTCTTTCCAAAATAAAAGCTATACTATACGCTTCTTCTGGGCTATATTCTCAGCAGCATATTAAACATATCAGGTCCCCATAAGGAGAATCATCATCTTGTTGTTTTTGTCTGCTTCCATTTGTCTTTGCACTAGGATGATGTCGGCGTAAATGTGCAGTCATATTCGTTGTGTTCCCACTAGTGCTGTCAGTGTTAATCTCGTTAAAATGACATTAACACTATAACGCGGCAAAACTCCGTTAACAGAGACCATGGCTCAGGGGGTTGGGAAGCTTATCTGTAACCGGAAGGTCGCCGGTTCGATCCCCGGGCTCTTTTTCCTGGTCGTTGTGTCCTTGGGCAAGACACTTTACCCTACTGGTGATGGCTAGAGGGGCCGATGGCACGATATGGCAGCCTCGCTTCTGTCAGTCTGCCCCAGGGCACCTGTGGCTACAACCGTAGCTTGTCTCCACCAGTGTGTGAGAGTGAATGAATAGTGGCATTGTAAAGCGCTTTGGGTGCCTTGAAAAGCGCTATATCAGGGCTGCCCAATCCCAGTCCTCGAGAGCTACTATCCTGCAGCTTTTAGATGCATCCCTACTCCAACACAGCTGAATCAAATGGTTTGATTACCTCTTCAGCATGCCATCGTGTTTGGCAAAGGCCTGATAACAAGCCATTAATTTGATTCGGGTGTGTTGGAACAAGGATGCATCTAAAAGCTGCAGGACGGTAGCTCTCGAGGACTGGGATTGGGCACCCCTGCGCTATATAAATCCAATCCATTATTGTTATTAACGACTTACCACGGATCGTCCCGTGTGTGGGGCTGGACGGTGTCAACACGTTAACAAGCTAACTGTGCTAACGCTCTAGTTCCCACCAATTGAGCATTGCATGGCACATCCGACATACTGTTTTACTTTTGTCCATGACGCTCTTACCATCAGGGTCATGCTTCACATGAAAACCAAAATAGTTCCAAACGCCAGATCTGAATGAGGGTGGGGGAGGCTCAATTTCGGGTAGCGTTGAGGCAGTTGCCATGTTGCAACGGGCTTAGCTTCTGTCTTGCTAGCTTGCGCTGTGCTCAGTGGATCTGCACTCAACAGTGCAGCCTAGGCGGAGTAGTCGAACGCAGATCCACTGAGCGCTCAACACAGACAGCATCATCAGAAGAAAAGTTGATAAAATAAATTTTAAAAAATTGTATTGTTCGATACAAATGCGTACCGAACCGAAAGCACTGTATCGAACGGTTCAATATCGATACGAGTATTGTTGCACCCCTAATATATATATATATATATATATATATATATATATACAACTTTCTGCAACTCCGTTAGTTGGCTAACCTCCCTCCGTGCTACTTTGATCTTGCTCTCTAGCCTCCTTACATAATGATCTCACTGAGGGGGTTCAGGCCTATGCAGAACAGCAGTGGGGACAGAGCATCTCCTTGATAGATCCCGCACTTGATGGTGAATTGTGCTATGGGCTTGGAGTTGGCCTCTAGTGTTGTACATGGATGACATCAAGCTGTATGCCAAGAGTGAACGAGACATTGATTCACGGATCCACACTACCAGGCTATACAGCAATGACATTGGAATGTCGTTCGGACTGGAGAAGTGTAGTCGAATGGTAACAAAGAGAGGGAATGTAGTCAGAACTGAAGGGATTGAACTACCAGAAGGCAACATTGCAGAGATAGAGGACAGTTACAAGTACCTGGGGATCCCGCAGGCGAATGGGAACCATGAAGAGGCCGCTAGAAAGGCTGCAACCACCAAGTACCTGCAGAGGGTCAGGCAAGTCCTGAGGAGTCAGCTGAATGGTAAGAACAAGATCCGGGCCATCAACACCTACGCCCTGCCCGTGATCAAATACCCTGCTGGGGTAATAGGCTGGCCAAAGGAGGAGATAGAAGCCACTGACATAAAGACAAGAAAGCTCCTTACCATGCATGGAGGGTTTCACCCCAAGTCCAGCACCCTGAGGCTGTACGTTAAGCGGAAGGAAGGGTCCGGGGACTGGTGAGTGTCAGCACCACAGTCCAGGATGAGACAATCCAAGAATACATTGGGAAGATGGCCCCAACTGACCGAGTGCTCAGTGAATACCTCAGGCAGCAGAAACCCAAGAAAGTGGAGGGAGACGAGGAACCATCATGGAAGGACAGGCCCCTGCACGGTATGTACCACCGGCAGATAGAGGAGGTGGCTGATATCCAGAAATCCTACCAGTGGCTGGACAAAGCTGGACTGAAAGACAGCACAGAGGCGCTAATCATGGCAGCACAGGAACAAGCTCTGAGTACAAGATCCATAGAGGCTGGGGTCTATCACACCAGGCAAGACCCCAGTTGCAGGCTGTGTAAAGATGCCCCAGAGACAATCCAGCACATAACAGCAGGGTGCAAGATGCTAGTAGGCAAGGCATACATGGAACGCCATAACCAAGTGGCCGGCTTAGTGTACAGGAACATCTGTGCCGAGTATAACCTGGAAGTCCCAAGGTCAAAATGGGAGATGCCCCCAAGGGTGGTGGAAAATGACCGAGCTAAGATCCTGTGGGACTTCCAGATACAGACGGACAAAATGGTGGTGGCTAACCAACTGGACATAGTGGTGGTAGACAAACAGAAGAAGACGGCCGTAGTGATTGATGTAGCGGTTCCGAATGACAGCAATTGGAGATTGGAGCTCTTTTAAGGTAGTGGATTCAAAATGTAATGCAAAGTATTTACATGTGTCTGCTATTAAATAGTGCAGCTATTTTCTCTGCAGCACAATTACCCATTGCATGGTATGGTCTCAAACACAAAGAGTGAAATGTTACAATTAACCCCATAGTCTGGGTTAGTTGTAACATATCCTGGGGTAAAATGTAACACAATGAAATAAGGGTACTGACAAAACATTAACATGTAATCTTTGTTTATTCAACACATGAATGCACTTAAAGCCATTTATGTAGCTATGTGTGTGTGTGACAGAATGCAGAAATCTAGCTTTTGAACATATTCCAATCCCCCAAAAAAGACAAATTATGGAATTTTCTGCAACTGAATATTTCATTCATTTTGGTTGGTCTTCCTTGAGTTTGGTCCCATTGGCTCAGTGGGCATTATAACCTACAACTCTTGCACCAATTTTGAACATAACAATGAAGCTGAAAAAATGTAGTTGTTCACCAGCATCGCAATTCCATTACTTTTTATCATGGCTTACCTTGGTGTGGTTTGCAAAGTGCTTCAGAAAGATGAGGAAATCTGTTTCTTGCACCCATCCTGATTTATTTCCACTACCAGTACTTCCTACTGGTCCATCTCTGACACAGTGGTCTGCATAATGTATGTGTGGGAACACAAACAGTGGAGGAATTGTGTTGCCAATGACATTAACCGCATATACAAAAGCGACCAGTGAACCTCTCTCTGCTGATGTTGTCGCCCCAACTTGTTTAATATAAGTTAAAGTAATAGTGTGGTAAGTTGTAACATCTGCATTATTGTTACAACTAACCCAGACTGTTGCTGTTACAACTGACCCAGACTCCTATAGCCATGAACTAGCTAACATTACAGCCAACGGCTAAACATTAGCACTAAAGACCTACACAGAATATATCCCCATAGACATACAAATGACATAATTTAAGTTTGATGAGTTTAACTGCAAAGCAGATAATGCTATTAGAAATTGAAATAAAGTAGAAAAACTTACTTTTTGGCATACAAATTCCTTTTTTTTCGTGTTAAATTGTCTGTGACAAAATGTGCTGATTTTTCACATGTGATAGCAGAACTGAATTGGGCATGCACAGGATGAGTCACATCATTTGAAACTTAGCCCTGATTGGAGAAATTGGAAGTGTTACAACTGACCCATGTTACAACTATCCCCGGTCTCCCATATATATATATATATATATATATATATATATATATATATATATATATATATATTTTTTTTTTTAATTTATTTATTTATTTTTGTTGAAATGTAATCTGTATGTAGCATAAAAGAACAATATGTGAATGTAAATTTTGTTTGTTCGTTAAGGTGAATTCCCAAACTATAATTTATGGTCAAATGTTGATTTACAGTAACTGGATTCAAAAAGTAAACCACTGCTGCTTTTGCCTGTTATCAACTGGAACATTTCAATGCCACACAAATTGAAGATATGTAACATCCATTTTGGTTCATCCATTTGTTTTCTAGTGCCAGGAAACCTTTCCGCCTGCTGGCTCTGTAAGCTGCTGACAGTTTTGTCTACTTTTCTAGCTTTCGCTTTTCAAACAAACAGTAACTAACAGGCTTGTTTTAAATTAAAATAAAAACCTGAAACCTTTACTCTGGTAAAAGTTTTATAATAACTTGCCCAATGAGGCAAATTATTGATAGATCTTCACTGAGAGGGTGGAAGGTGGATATATACAAGACTTTGACTCAAGTGCATTGTGATAGTTGTATTGATTTTCCTAAATCTTGAATCTCACGTGTGCTTTTCATTAACTTATAGTTAGAAAGACTAAAACATTGAAGACTGAAACTACACATTTTAAACACTGATGAATAAAGTGAAACAAAAAAACCCAGCCTCAAAATAAACTGAATTAAAAACAAAAACTTAAAACGAGTAGGTGCCTTTTTACTTATTCTTTATTATCAACAGGAAATGTGGCATAGCTGAACACATGCACGAAAACACACAAGTCCTGGTTACATGTCAGGTCAGGTAGTGCAGAGAGAAATGTCAAGAATCTCTTGGCCCGAACTCAACATGACCCTAACAAAGATCAACGAAACCTGATCCTTCAGATCTTAGCTATCTCTTTAACACCCTCCCCCCTCCCCCGACACACACACATACAAATATTTGGAGGTGTTTGTGGAATAAACATTCACATTTGTGTCTGTTTCTTCTGTCTGTTTCGCCATCAGATTTTTCTTGTTTTCAATAGCTTCTTTAATTCTGACATTTTCTGCTCTTTTCAAATTGCCACAGCTGCCCAAAAGAATGCATCTCTTCAGATTACAGCCAACTCAGTAATAGTTACCTAAAGGAGCTTCAGCTTCATCCCTACAGTATTAGAAAGAAAACACAAACAGTCAGATGACCCCTTATGGACAAGCAGTTGGGAATGGTAAATTGGAAAAATTCCTTATTAACAGAAAGACACTTCTGGCAGTACCAGGCACAGGGAGGGTCAGCCAACTGCCCACCCCCAACTGCTGTGACCAGTCTAAAAGAGAGCAGAAGGAGACATGACTAAAGGAACACTTTGGGGGACAGACAATGTTAAATAATTACTTACTATTAAATGAAATAACAGTATTTAAGCACGTGAGAGTAAAAAGAGGTTAGTAAAGTTTTCTGAGGCAGGTCACATTTAAATGCATAGTGCATCACTTCCTACCCGCTTGACCTGTTTGTAATATATACATTTAAATAATAATCCTTAAACATTTAAATGTTTATTTAAGCTGTGCTTTAAATGTAAGTCAGATATTTTCCATTTGCATGATAATAAAAAAGATGATGATGTAGTTGTTGGGAGTGGTGGTAACGATTTGAATTTATTTTCCCATACATACATTCACCTTCACTGTATGGTGTATGGATTGTTTGTCTCTGCCTTCTTCCACTTTTTCCTGTTCCATTGTTAGTGTAGGATGAAATTAAAGATGAAAAAAGTAGGAAATTACATGTAATCCAGGCATTTATCTCTTTAAGATGTGCTTTTTTTCCATACTCAGAGTGGACAAGGAAAGAAGAAATAAAAAAGATAAAGGGCAACATGAAAATAGCTTTTAAAAAAAAAGCAAACTGTGCCCTTTATCCACCCCTCAGGTCAAGTTAAGCTCATTTTCACCATTTTTTTTATTGTTCTTTTTTGTCTCATCTGTCTATTTTGAACTTTGGAACATTTATTTTTTGATCGGAAGCTAAAGTTGTACCTAAAACCATAACTCTTTGACCTGAAGTCATCATAGAAAAAAAGCTGACCTTACATCTCACAGACAAATCAACTGAACTGTTATAAAATGTTATCAGTGCTATACCACAATTCTTCCTGTAGGATAATCTATGACTATTTCATTTACAGGCAGTTTTGGGGAGGATTGGAAATATATTTCTGTCCACTGTGCTTTTAAGACTTGACTATTAATTACAATAATAAACTCAGCATGTATTTAGAGTACAATCCAAAATCCAGAACTCTCCGTTAAGTTTCTCAATTCTCATTTCTTAATTCTATCGTGGTGATAAACGTGGTGATAAACTTAAATACTGCTTATATTGAGTCCTGTGTCAAATTCTAACCATAAGGTTTGTGTTTTTGTTTTGCCTATGCTTCAAAACTATCAGCATGTCTATTAGATCCCATCCGTTCAAGACTGCTCAAAGAAGCCTTATCATTAATTATTGCCTCAATTTCACTTCATCCTTATTAATAAGTGACATATCACAGTCTTTTAAGGTGGTTGTAATTAAGCCATTACTTAAAAAGCCTTTACTTGATTCAACTGTCTTAGCTAATTTTAGACTGATTTCCAGTCTTTCTTTGATTTCAAAAAAGAGTTGATATAAATCAGCTATGTGATCTTTTGCAGTGGAATGATTAATTTGATGAGGTTCAGTCAGGTTTTAGAGTTCATTCAGAGTGAAGGATCCGAATGATAGGCTTGTTGGACACATTTCTGTACTTGTCCTGCTCAACCTCAGCGCCACATTTGATCCCGCTGATCGCAGCATTTTACTACAGAGAATAGAATAAACCATTGATAAAAAAGGCAATGTGTTGGACTAGTTTGAATCCTATTTATCTTATATATTCATATTTCTATCGTAAATTAATAGACTTCTTCAAAAACAAAAGTCACAGAGCTCAAAAGGTTTGTGTGCTGGGAGTGATGTATTTGTGTTGTCACTGTGTGATAGATGTGCCCTCGGTTTCGCCCCCATTTTGAGGACTGTTGATGCACTTTAGGCTGTTCCTGTTTCCCCTGTCTTTCATTCAAGCCAAGCATCCACCCACCCACACACACACACACACACACACACACACACACACACACACACACACACACACATAGATATATGATAGATAGATAGATAGATAGATAGATAGATAGATAGATAGATAGATAGATAGATAGATAGATAGATAGATAGATAGATAGATAGATAGATAGATAGATAGATAGATAGACACAAATCAAGCAGAGAGTTCTGAAAGAACATGGCACAATAATCTGTTTATCTCAAGCTAACAGTATGCAGCCTCTAGTGTATGTGTCTTTGTGATGAGGACACAGGGTCAGGGAGTACACAGCATCAGTTAACCAAACACTCTCAGGCTTTCAGCCCTGTCTGCCACACAAAAGACAAAGTGGTGCAGAAAACCACTGCTGTAAAACTGTATTGTGTATTCTGATAAACAAATATGTCCAATTTAAGCACTTCATAAACATTCTTAAATTGTGTATTTTTTGTTTGTTTTTTTTGCTTGAAATCATAATTTCCATTGAAATGTCCTCATGTTTTTTTTTCTTGCACTGGATGAACAGGAATGTCTGGGCAGATAACCTTCTGCTCTCTGTTCTCCCCCTAACCTCCAGCCTGCTGACAAGCACACTTTAAAAAAAAAACTTCAACTCTGCCTTCATGACCTTTTGCCTTTCTTCCTTTTTTTAGTGTTCTTTTCTCATAAAACATCTAGTTCGCTCGCTGCACAATGTCATGTTAGAAGGTGCTAAATGATTTTTAATGTAAATTCATCCATTATAAAATCCAGTATGTTGTTTTTCTTTTTCCTTTTTTTCCTGGGGCACTGAGATGGATGCGGAGTGGATTCCAAATTTGTTGTAGTTTAAACTGTAATATGGAACAAGCTCATTCTTATTTGGGTAAAAATAATAAATTCAGTGCTTGTTTGCAACCTCTTTTATGTGTTTCCCTAGTCACTACTAGCAAACACCAAAGGTTTGTCTGATTCCAAAGATGCACTACAGGGTTTAGAACACAGGACTTCTTTGTTAATGGACTGATGCTTTCAAAAACTAAGCCACAGCACTGTGGTTAGTGCTTTTGCATCTTAACAAGAACGAATTTTGTAACTTAATTCTGGTTTATCTGTTCATCTTATATAAGTCTGTTTCTGTCTACTAGTTACAGATTACAGTAGGCTAGATTGGTCATTACTATATTTGTACAATCTCAGCTGTTATTTGATCCTGGCTGCCGCCGAGAACATTGGGGAATTAATTTTTAGCTTTCTTCAGTCTGACAAGATAGTAGATTGTGCAGATTGGGGGAAACTCCACTGAACTTAAGAAGATTCACCTTCAAATGATTTATTGGGGGAATGATGCCAGACTTATTTTTCTTCAGAGCAGCAGCACTGAGTCAACAGGCTGACTCTGCAGGGCTCACATGCTTCTCTGTGGACAGAGCTAAGGAGGAGAACTACTGAACTCCGGATGACCCCTACAGATAAAAACCAGCACACATGCTCACCACTGCACTGTCTCTCTCTTTCTCTCTCTCTCTATCACACACACACATTTAACTTAGCACGTCATAAACACTAAAATCTTACTTCAGTTTGCTCTCATTTATTTATTGTATTTGTTTATTTCTGAAAGCCTTATCAAAATAGATATAAAAATCAAAGTGATTAAAAACTATTCAGTTCAGTTTTATTTATTAATATAGCACCAAATCACAACAACAGTTGCCTCAAGGTGCATGATATAATTACTGCTTGAAGGTACATTATAAAAACATATTAAAATGTAGGCAAGAATAAGTTGCCATCTATCCCAAACTGACAGACCTAGATTCATACCTATGGTCAATTTAGAGTCATCAGTTAACCTCTTTGGACTGTGGGAGGAAAATTAACTACCCACACAGACGAGCAAACTCTACACAGCCTGCTGGTGGATTTGAACCCATGACCTTCTTGCTGTTAGACAATGCTTATAACACCACTATTATTGTTATAAAAACATTTTTTTAAAGTGACGAACTCTTACTTCATGTTCCCCAGTAGAAAGGTGTCAGGACTTTCTCAAATGCAATCACTATTGTCTAACCAACAACCAAGAAGAAGAAGAGGTTATGTTATGTTGATCAGCTCAATAATTTAAAAACATATTGATGTATACTGTGAATACACATCCCACTGTTTGGCTCTAATTGGTCAGACCACAAACTTTTTTCAAAAAGTGAATTTAGATTGATCAAAAACCAAAGTAATACTGATCACGTGGCTGGTTAGAAAAAACAGAGCATGTAGAGGAATTTTAACATGAAGCACTATGACACGCTATAGCTCTTTGTTTGGGGTAAGATTGTGGGTGCCTGCACATGCTGTCTTCAATTTGAATGAAAATGTGAACTCTTGAACTGTAACCGCTCCACTTTATTTTTCACTGCTTTTTATGAAGGCATTACACACACAAACACATACTGAACACAGCAGCAGACAGTGTGTTGAACTTGAGATGAGTTGTGGAAAGTAAAACAGGAGTTTGAGGTCAGCCCCAGTGAGGTCATCATGAAAGAATTTCCACTCTTTGCTGAGGTCTTTCTTTCATTTCTCTCTCTTACATACACTCTTATCTTGTTATTTGTCACTTCATCTGCTAAAGCACAATATTTTTGTCCTGCTTCACCAATTTAACTATAGTATCAAAATCATGTTTGCAAGAAATTTGTAGGAAATTAAACATCTAATGCATGAGACTGTCTTCTTTGTTTAGACTTGGACACTATACTGAGATAAGGAAACTAAAACAGCAGCAGCAGGAGGGTTGCCAGTGCTCATAATTTGAGTAATTCTCCTACTGTTAGGTATTTTACATTATTTCAACATAATAACTGCATGCCCTGAATTAAACTCTTTTCCTGTGAGATCACACTAACTCGTTAACAAACTGATACGGTGCTCATATTCATTAAAGGAACACTTAGTAAAGACATCCAATCCAATTTCAGTGGGAAAAAAATCATGCAGGATACCTATGCTCATATGGCCTTAGAAATTAAAGGGATCCCACATTGTTTGATGGAAATGAAACTTAGAAGTCACCCCAAAAAAATCAAAAATGATGCCATTTTGCAACTCAAAATGGAATTCAGTTCAATTCAATTTATAATAATAATAATAAAGACCCTACAATAATACTCAATAATACTCAATAGTTCATATTGCCCCAACGTGCTTGCATGCCTGACAAGGTTGGGGCATCTTCCTATGAGATGATCGATGATGGACCATTGACCATCCTTGACAATCTCAGGTGCAAGCTGGTGGCATCGGATAGACTAAAACATAATGTCCCAAATGTCTTCAATTCAAGTTAGGTCAGGCAACCATGGGGACAAGTCCTGGGAAGGAGGAACCTAGGACCCACTGCACCAGTGTACGGTTAAACAATGTGTGACACCTCTTTCTCACAGATGTTTTCAAGTTTTAGTCATTTTCAGCAATAGGTGCATCTGACCTTGTATTACTTTTTACTTGTACCTGATAATGCACCCTGGATGCATGTATGGAGCACAGGCCATTTATTCTCTTGGCCTCTGCTTCTCTGGTATATCTCCTCAGCCTAGTGGCAAGGGCTGTGAGACTTTGTTTGGCAGTTTCTAGTACCTCAGTCATGGACATTTTACTTCTTATTCATCCATGGCCCTCTACAGCTCAGTTAGCTTACTAATATGCAACCAAATTTCCCCTTGTGGGACAATTAAAGGATTATTCTTCTATTCTCATATCCTTCTGAGTTTCTCTGATTCTGGCTCCCAGCCTTGTTATCCATGCGGGCTTTCTCTACACGCATCCTTGGTTTTATACCAAGTTCTTCTTGGTTTGCTGTGGCAGAGTCATATCTGAGCTCAATGGTTTCAGTGAGACTGGTGGTGGGGATGGTGCATAAAGCAATTTTCAGATCTGCAAGTATCTTGTCTGATGGGACTTTTTCAGCTGGGGAAGTTGAAGTGCTGTAAAAAGGATCTGTGAGTGGCTTCTGTCTAATCTTTATTTGTCATGAAGTGATGACTGAGTTTCCCAGTTAGCCTCTAGGAGAAGAATCTTTAGAACAGGAGTGATGAGAAGGTGATGAGGAGTCTGTTTACATGTTTAGATATCCCAGAGGGTCACCTTTAGATAGAGCTATCCACCCACAAAGGTCTGTAATATTCCTCATTGTGTGGAGGAAGGTGGATTCAACCACTGGCAATGCGGCCCTGTGAATTGAAGGAAAGCCTGCGACTGAAATGCATAAAGCTCTCTCCATGATGTTTTGTGCAAAGCATTTTTAATAGACATATACATTTATGTTATTTATATCATTCTACTCTTTATGTTATGGTCTGCAATAAAACTTTCAAGCCAAAAGAAAAAACTGACTTTCAGTTATTTTTTTAAAGACAGAAGACTTTCAATTTCAAACTAAAAACATTATAATGATGACTGTTCCATGGTTTAAATCACATCTTTCTTTTTGCACCCTTAGGTTCTCAATTTTAACTTAAAATCTTTCATTAAATGTAACCACTTTACACTAAATTATACAGAAGTGATGTACTGTATTTCTTCTTCTATATGGAGGACCAGAAGAGTCATGCTCATTGAAAAAAAGAAGCCTAAATATCGAATTGTACGATAAAATATGTATTTATTCATTAATTTACAAATTAAGGCAGCACGGTGGCACGGTGGTTAGCACTGTTGCCTCACAGCAAGAAGGTCCTGAGTTCAATTCCACCATCAGGCCGGGGTCTTTCTGTGTGGAGTTTGCATGTTCTCCCCGTGTTTGCGTGGGTTCTCTCCGGGTACTCCGGCTTCCTCCCACTGTCCAAAGACATGCAGCTTGTGGGGATAGGTTAATTGGATAATCCAAATTGCCACTAGGTGTGAATGTGCGAGTGAGTGTGAATGGTTGTCTGTCCCTATGTGTTAGCCCTGCGACAGACTGGCGACCTGTCCAGGGTGTACCCCGCCTTTCGCCCTATGACAGCTGGGATAGGCTCCAGCGCCCCCCGCGACCCTGAAAAGGATAAGCGAATGGATAATTTACAAATTCATTTAATTTACTTAAATAATTTAATTTAAAATAAAAACACTATTTATCATTCAAATTTTTTCAAAATGAATTATTAATCCATTAATAAATACTTTAAATCCAAAATGAATTTCATTTTAAAAAAAATAATTCTCAGTGAAAACAGATTTTCAAAAGGCAATTTTGAGTTCTAAATAAAAAAACCTGATTTTTAAATATATGAAGAAAAAAAAAATTGGATAAAGGAATCAAAGATTTATTTTTGACATTTAAAATGGTGATTCCACTCCTCATCTGAAAATCCATTTCCGCACTGCATTTCCCGTTCCTCTTGGCTCATGAATTAGCTATTATGGAAACAGATTTGGGATTAACTACTGGATTAGCGCAGTCATTTGGGTTCTAGGGGCTGTCCTACGCTTTTGGTACAGTAAATTGTTATTAATTAATTTATGAATGTAACACACATGATGCATTCTGAAATAATAAGAACACTGGTGGGATTGTTTCCTCAAATCAAAAACAACAATATTAAACATAAATGTGGACCTCTGGCATCTCCTGAGTTTAGACAGATGGAAATCCAGTTTCATACCTTTAAGTGGTTTTCCTGAGACTTTTCTGATGTATTCAGCACTCTGATACAGTCTTAAAATTGAAACAAATAAACAAACAAACAAACAAACAAACAAAAACAAAACAGTATTATCTATGAGTGAAGAACCAATCAATTCATATCATACACATACTGGTGTCAAATGTTTGGCCAATGTGTCCAAATAACAGCCAAAGAGTATAAGCATACCTTCTAGATGATTTTGCAATGTGTGAAAATAGAGGAATTTTGGAATGTTTTACTGTATTTTCAAAAGAGAGCAGTGTGTTACAAGTCATTAAGTCATCAGAGTGCTTATTTAAATTTTTCCAAGCCACAGAGCTGAATTATCTTCAGTTTTATAGCCTTCTCATGGCCTCTTGGGCTTCATTTTTTCCATGTGTGCGAGTAGACTGACTAGATGTGGAAAAACTTAGATATATGGAATTTAGGACATATTTTTCTTACAACAAGCTGTATATCATCTGTTTTGTAAATCCACCGTTCATTCAATCTGAAAGCAGAATGAAATTAAGCCTTTTGGAGGGTTTTTTTTGCAGATTTTTATGCAACAGTTTCACTTTTTTGGTCCACTTGAGGTCAAATTGGGCTGTGTGCACTCCATTAATTAAAAGGAATTTGACATGCATGCATTAGACACTTCACGGTCAGTTTAAAAACAAAGAATCAACTCTTAATCAACAAAATAATTTTATGAGGTAGCTCAAAGTAGAAAAGGAGGCAGAAATATCACTGAGAGTCTCTTCAAGGCAGCAGAACTAAAATGAACCCTGTTCTCATTTAAAAACAATATAAGAAAAAATCAGTCACATCATTGTCAGTTCAGGGTACAGGCTGACATCAAACCCAGCCATTGTTCAGGAAAACAGACTCCTGAACAATGTAAACATGATCTGCTTGGATAAAATTATCTGGTACTGGAGTGGGTACAGGCGAAGGGAGATTCCAAACACAATTTTATTTTTCTAAAGTCATATTTAGGAGTGAATCACTTTATGTGAAATCATTTTGTCTGGAAAAGGAACATTACCCCCCTATTACACACACACACACACACACACACACACACACACACACACACACACAGACATATTATCTAGAATCAGAAATATAAACAACACATCCAATAAGTTATTCTCAATGGCAAGGACCCAGTCAGTAAAAATTAAACACTTCCACTCTTCATCTTAAGTTCAGTAGTTTCCCTAAACCCTGTCCTTTTAAGTGCACACAAACAAACACTCTACATTAACCTGAATCTAACTGACATGTTTATATTCTAAATCAGACTGCAGAAGAATCACAGCTTTTGTAAATGCTCATAAAACCTGAAGAAAACATAACATTCCAGCTTCATGTATCTTCTGTCTGAAAGTGTCACCCTGTAGTCACATAGTGCAAAGACCATAGCTGCATAGGAAGACACATGTAGGCCAACACTAGAAACAGTAAGAAACAGGGAAAAAAGTATGTTCAAAGTGTACCAGATAGCACTATATTCTCATCATTAGGCTTCCTGTGTTACCAACATAGCTCAGAACCCACATCATCATCTTCACAGTTTTGTATATATCTCCCCGAGATCATTTACATTTGCAGCATTCATGAAGGCTTTTAGGTGAGTTTTAGTGACATAGTAAAAGCAAATTTTATGGGATTGACTTTTTTAAATATAGAAAGTTAAATGCTATAACAGAATGACTAAAATAGATTTTCCCCCCCAAAACAATATTAAACTATTAACAAAAGAACTGTACGCCCCCCCCCCCCCCCCCATCAGACTGAAAGATTGATCATATAAAGATGATGCCATCGTCATTATCATCATCTACATGAATGAGTTTCACTAAAAGACCCAACATTAACTGCTCCCCTCATCCAGTTTGTATCAAAATCTATAATCAGATATTTTTATGCATTTTCTGTTATCTCCATGGCATAAGTGCCATTAGTTTGTCAAATCAGTGCACTTACTGTATGTAACTGTCAATTATGTCACTAATATACATTTTTTCTTTCCCTAAAATGCACTGAGAACTTATTTTCTCCATGTTCATGTACATGAGGCATAAAAGTCCATCTGAATGGGTGGTCGGCCATTATAGAATTCTGGGACTTAGAAAATCTGTTCAACAGGCAGTCTTTTAAGAATGGGTTGATGGGTGTATCACAGTGGTACAAAGCCAGATTACGTCTCCGAGCTCGGGGACGCGCCTGGAGACGTAGACGCGGAAGAGCGGTCAGTGTCTTCCAGCTCCTTGTTCAAGCTGCTGCCGGTACCGGAAGAGGAGGAGAATGGCCGCGCAGACGCGGTGGCGCCTTCCCGCTCGCGCTTCTTCTGCTTCATGCGTCTGTTCTGGAACCAAATCTTCACCTGCGTCTCGTTGAGCTCGAGCGTGGCGGCGATCTCCACGCGCCGCGCTCGCGTCAGGTACTTGCTAAAGTGGAACTCCTTCTCCAGCTCCGTCAGCTGCCTCGTGCTGAAGTTGGTGCGCATGGCGTTGTTGTGGGCAAGACCGTAGTCGGCCACTTTGACTGCGAAAGAGATGGACAAGCTGTTAGACGAATGTTTTATGTTTTACTTGTACGTGTAATGAGAAAAACGCTCGTTGTTACTGGAGCTAGATGTGTTCGATATTAATTAGAAAATAGAGATATATTTAGCTTTAGTCAGAGTTTGGTTTGTGGTTTGATATCCATAATTTATTAAATTACATCAAAATAAATACAAAGTGCATCACAAAGATGAGGTTTAAAAAACACAAGCAGTGAAGGACATCAGTGGGCCTAAGGAGGGATGGAGAACCAGCACGGGGGTGTCGGTGTTGGTGGTGGAGCTGGTTAATAGAGGGGCTGCTTTTAAAGATAACAAAGCAGGAAAGACTTCCAACGGAGAAATAACCTGTCTGCTGTAATCATTAAGACACACACACACACACACGCACACACACACGCACACACACACACACACACAGAGAGAGAGAGAGAGAGAGCTCACACTCCTGGGCTCAGCTGACCCAGACCAAAGTATCTACAGATACGACTGCATAGTGAAGTCCGAAAACGACTCTGATTTGTACTTTTAGTGCCATTCAATTAACTGTGTCACAGTAATAAAGTCCAAAGCGTTCCTAAATGCAACAAAGCACTCTGTTAATAAAAATACAGTGTATTCATATATCAGTTTTTCAACATCTGTTCTACCAGTTATTTAAAGTGAAATTATTTAAAGGCCTAATTTATCTGTGACCATTAGTCGTGCTGGATGGTATTAACGAGCAATCTTTTTTTTATATGGGAACTTCTGTCTTCTTTTTAAGTGCTCGCAACAACGAATTGCTGTAATTCATTATGGGCCTTATTTATGTTGGAAAACCACAACTGTTATTTTTTTCTTTCTCTCTTTCCTCTTCTTTGACGAATTGAGTAATTAAGATAAGTAAAAAATAATAATAAAAAAAATAAAAGCCTGCCATCCGCACAAAGAAAGTAGTAGTAAAAATATGATGTATTTTCTCTGAAAGGATAAAATAATGTTGTAAAAATCATTTCGATCAAACAATGTTGTTCTCTGTACCATAAAGTTCTGATCTACAAATTATGCTCCTGACTGCATTCAAGCTACATTCACTCCTCATTGACCGTCTTAAAACGAATTCCCCCGCTCTGTTTGTTTATTCGTGCATTTATTTTTGACTGCATTTCATATGAAAAACATGCCATAATATTATACGAAACTTTTGACGGACTGCAGACTTAATCTCACGATAAGGTTTTATTAAGACGTTAAACGGATAAGTGAACCCTCTCTCACCTGTCTTCGGTGGATTTCTCTTCACCTTCATCCAGTCGAAGGTCTGCCCCTGCCCGGCCTGCTGGACCTCATCGTCCCCTCTTTCACGATCCTGAGATACCGGCAGCTCCCCGTAGCCTCCCCCAGGCGAAAGCTCCAGGTAGCCTCCTGCGTCAAGAACCCCCCCACCGATCTGCTGCGGGTACTGTGACCCAGCAAGGGTGCGCTGAGGCCCGCAGTAGACCCCGGTAAGAGAGCTGTAACTGGGGCCGACGGTTGAGGCCGAGTTGTGGAAGCTTGATTGATGACAGTAGGTGGAGGCCAAAGAATCCTCCATGAAATACTGCGGATGGACGGAGTTTGGTGCGCCTGTGGCAGCAACATACTCCGAGTTTGTGGTGCATGCCTGGCCCACATAGGCCCCCGTGTTGCAGCCGTTACTATAAGGAGAAGGTATTACACTCTGCAGGCTTTGGCTCTGGTGAAGCTGAGGGTGATTGTGATGTGTTGGATGTTGGTAGCCGCTGTGCGTATGCTGTTCGTGATGTTGAGGAGGATGTTGCTGATGATGCTGACTTACTCCTCCGCTGGCGGTGTCCGCCCCAACGCCCACGTACATCCCTCCATCCGCGGTATAACTCGCTCCTACGTCTCTGTTGTCATTTCTGGACCCGGGGACAGGAGAACCGCTGAGGCCTGTTTGGATGCTCACGGGGAATCCCTGACGCTGATCCAGGGGAAGGTGATGGTGCAGGTGATGATGGTGGTATCCAGATTTAGACGCAGAATAAATGCCAGTTGGTTGTCGGTTACAAATAGAGTATTCCACAAAGGAGTTCATGTTGTCCATGCAGACTCGAAGCACCAGGGAATTGGTAAAATGTCTCGACTTGTTATCAGCAAGAAACACGACCGAGGTTAATAGAAATTCGTTGAAAAGCAAAAATCAAATAACTAAAAAATCCATTTGAAAGTTGTTCCTATAGTCGGCAGTATGATATAGAATCTCCTTGTTGTGTGCAAAAAGCAGTACAAAAATCGTGTTGGTTTTTTAATTGAAAAACCCTTAAAGTAATAAAAAAAAAGTCGCGACAAAATTACATTACAAATAAAAAACTGTAGACATTTCCAATGTGAATGAAAAAATGCGAAGGCTTTACTTCTCCAAACCAGAAACACATGTGGTCTGCTGCAGTTTGTGTGTGTTTTAAAGGCCCTACTCTATCAGTAACTCAACCTGTGTTTCAAAGGCTCGTCAGTGACAGTGGAAAACAACGGGAGAGGACTGAAAAGAATACAGTCACATTTTCAGCTTCACACAGGTTACACCCAGTCTTCCTAAAGTCTGTCTTTTTTCTTCAAATTCTTCAATTTTCTCTGGCTCTTGCTCTTCAATTGTCTCCCTCTCTCCGTTTTACCGTGTCACTCCTTTTCTTACCTCCATGGCAGGTCACGTGGCTCGTCGCCTATGGTGACCGGAGGCCAGAAGTTTGTTAGCTGGTCACGGGATCGAGGGAAGCCGTGTGTGTGTGTGTGTGTGTGTGTGTGTGTGTGTGTGTGTGTGTGTGTGTGTGTGTGTGTGTGTGTGTGTGTGTGTGTGTACGGGAGGAGGGGAGAGGCTCTTTCTTTCGGTTCTGGAGTCGAGTTTGCACGCACGCGCGTTGAGTTGGCCCATTTGCCTCATCCATCACTCGCGGTGACATTAGCACGACAAAGAGACTTCAATCAAACCGGCCCATCAATCTGATATCAGCACGGATCTGTCAGAGCAAAGAGAGAGGCAGAGAATAAAAGAGGACCTGTGAGCCGGCCTGCAGCTTCCAGACCTCCTTCCTGCAAAAAGCTCAAAGAAAGAAGACTGAAACTAAACAAACTAAATACAGTACACTGGTACCATGCTACTATCCCTTTATTAAATATTAATACAACAAGTAATACTGGTTCTACATCTACTACACAATAAAAAAAAATCAAATTTATTATAGTTTTGTCCATGCTCAGCTAGTATAACATTGCACTCCAGTATAAATTGTAATTCAGAAACACAGAACAACACCACATCAAAGTCAGTGATAATTCACAGTCCACTGTTGAGCCTTTGGGTATATCCAAACCTACTGTATATGTGGACGGAAAAAAGACAGTGATATAGCTCCCTTTTTTGGAAGCAGGCATTACAATAACACTGAGCATGTAACAATAAAACCAATAGACAAAGAGAGTGCTAAAACAGGAAATGTGTTTAGTTTGGTATGTGATGTAACTGTTTGTTCTCATTTAAATTTCTTCAAAATAAACCTTGTTCATGTTATTGTGCTTATTTGTAGCAAGTAATATAGGGTCCATATTGAAAGAACTTAGAATTATCTTTTAACATAGCTCCTTAGTGTTTGAAGGCTTCCTAAACCCTGCGCCACCTCAGCTGCTCTGTAAAAAACCCCTCAGGTGACACAAATTACAATCATCTATTTCAAAATTAGATTTCAGCATTGAAGACTCTAGTTCTGACTTACTGCATACTCTACTTAGATAGCTCTCTTTCCCTCACCACATGGCGTATATGCAATACTGTAAAGGGAGACTCTTTAAATGTGAGGAAAGGCATCTATGGAAAGTGTTTCAACCTGATTTTCCACAAATTGACAGAAGTTCATGTGTGAAAACAACTTTACATTAAGAAACAGTAATTGACTTCATTTATCCTTGGCATGTTAATAACAATTCTGTCACTTGTGTTGATGAGGAGTGGTGTCAGGTAAAACACATCTTAAGTTTGGGATGAAGAACTGAAGCAACTACCAATGACAGCAAAAAACTGTTCATTGACATAGGATAGTGTAGTAAATATATATGTCTTTTCTGTATTTTCTTGTCCCTCAAACCCCAACTGTCCACAACAGATGGCTGCTCCTCTCTGAATCTGGTGCTAAGGGAGTTCTTCTTCCCCACCTCTGCACGTGTTTGCTTAAAGGAATACAATATTTGGTTTTCCAAAATATTGCATTGTCTTATCTTACAGCATACCGATAATGGGATGACTGTTGTTGTGAACAGGTCTACAAAAAATACTTGAAAAAAATGAATTAGGTTACATGCAGTGTCTACTAGAGATCAACTATTAGCTACAATGCAATATGTGATGAGCAAATTACTGGATAAGGCGTGACACTGTGCTGAGCACCAGCTGTTCAGCTCTGACATTTATCTGTATGTGGATGGTGTACTGACTCGTTGTCTTCCTGTAACAGCCACTTATGCACTTACAGAATGCGTATTTATGAGCCAACTAATACACACATACATATATCACATAAAATATAACTTAAACACTAGGAACACGTTTAGCCATTTTGGGGTAAAGTTAGCTGTTTTTTATAACAAACATTTCTCTCGACAGGACAGAAAAAATCTCTCTATGGATTAAAGGGCTCCTATTGATCAGAAAGCTCAATTGCAAGGGACTTATGGGAGTCAGTTTACTTTTCAACAATTGCATTGGGAAGCCATAGATTTCCGATGAGTGAATGTGCATGTGCAGGTGCCCGTGTGTGAGTGTGTGCTAATTGAATGAATGAACTGATCTGTTACACAAATGAGGTTAAAGTAGACAGGAGGCATTTTAGTGGGCCAAATCCTGCTGGTCTAGCAGAGCAGGAAGCAAGGATGACAACACAATGTACTTTCTGTGTGTGCGTGTGTGTACATGTGTATATATCAACGGTCTACAACTGTGCAATCGTTGAGGTTTTTTGGAAGAAGTCTTTTCAGTGGAAATGTTTCAGAATAGGACTTTTAATTCATTTTAGTCTTTCTATGTTTTTGTTATATTCTTTCAAGGAGAAAGGGGAACAACATCTCTTCATTTCTTACATTCATATGTATTAAACATTTGTTCCTCAAGTGTGTACTTCACAGCCTGGACACATTCTCATTGGTCATTAGCCTCCATTATAACTGCCTCCAATGAACCCATCATCAATTTTTCCCCTCCAGAGCCTGTGTGAAGTGCCTGACAGCAGGCGTACTGCAGCCGTGCCGCTATGACGAAATCAGAACGAGCGGCGTGGGCGAGCGACAAGGAGGGAGGTTAATCATCAGTGAGGGGCTGAAAGGAAAGAGAGGCAGAATGAGTGGGCAGGATGTCTGCAGGAATAGACCAGGACAAGAAAAAGATTAAATGACGCCTACACCGCTGCCTGGGTGGTGGAGAGCCTAAAGGAAAGAAAAAGAGAGAGAGCGGGGTCAACTGGTCAAACTCGACTGTGTCCCCATGTTTAGTTTTTTACATCCATGTAATTCTGTAATGTTAGTTTTTTGTGCAGGTTTGTACCTGGTTAACACATGATAATGCCACATGATCTAGTAAGCAGGTGTAAATGTGCAAACTAAGTAAAAAGTACTACTATTTTTGAATAAACACAGAAAATTAAAACACGAGGAAAGTGAAGCCACAGCTCTTTTTTATTTAGCTTCAACTAAACCACCACTTACCATTCCACCAAATTATAGTAAAAATTGGCTAATATAATTCATTCACTAAGGCAGTTGTGATCAACCTGTATTTCTTTCTTACTCCTCATTGCTCACCACCCACATAAGGCACAACATGGGTCACATATGGGTCAGGTGCAACATGTGTTGGGCAGCGAAGCAGTGAAGGCCTGGCAATCCAATCTCTGGCTGTTGAGGCTGACTCTTGGGACATAGAACATCACCTCTCTGGTGGGGATGGAGCTTGAGCAAGAGGATGAGGTTGAGATATAGCATCAGATGTATAAATATAGATATAATCCGTGCTTCCATGCTGAGTAACACTGTAGAAGCACTGTTACTCAGCTTGATACACTCAGCCTTCACAGAGCTGCTGGGTGTATCAAGCAGCGGCTAAACCTATGCTTGAAGCCACTGAGGTGTTCGATGGTGGGTGTTGGACTTCCTCACTGGCAGAACTCAGGTGGTGAGGGTGGGCAGGTGCTTCTCCAACAGCATCACCATCAACACAGGAGCACCTCAGGGATGTGTCCTCTCGCCACTGCTCTACTCCCTCTACACTTCAGACTGTGTGGCCACCCATGGCTCCAACACCATTGTGAAGTTTGCTGACGACACAGTGGTGTTGGGTGCCATCTCCAACAACGATGAGGCGGCCTACATGGATGAAGTGAAGAATCTGGCATCGTGGTGCCAGGACAACCACCTCCAGCTGAACGTCAGCAAGACCAAGGAGCTGGTGGTGGAATTCAGAAGGGGTCAGCACAGAGACTACAAGCCCATCATCATCAATGGAGCTCCAGTGGAGAGGGTGCAGTCCTTCAAGTATCTTGGTGTCCACATCTCCTCAGACCTGACATGGGCTGCCCACATTCAGGTCCAGACCAAAAAGGCTAGGCAGCGCCTGTATCACCTACGACAACTGAGGAAGTTCAGGGTCTCTCCAAAGATCCTCAGGATTTTCTATACAGGCGCTGTGGAGAGCATCCTCACACAGAACATGACATCGTGGTTTGGGAACAGCTGTGTGAAGGACCAAAAAGCTCTCCAGAGAGTGATCCGTACAGCAGAACGCTGATGCAGGATTGCTCTCCCCCCGCTTCAGGACACCTACACCAGGAGATGCCGGACTAGAGCAGCGCAGATACTGAAGGACCCGTCCCATCCAGGCAACAAACTGTTCCAACTTCTGCAATCTGGTAGAAGGTTCCGCATCTTCCGGGCAAGGACAGAGAGACTCAAGAGGAGCTTCTATCCCCAAGCCATCCGTGCCCTAAACACACACACCCGCCCTCTCACATCATCTATAATTGACTGAGACAGGACTCTCTTCCAGACACTCTAAACCAAGGCACAATGTACATTTCAATTCCTTTAATTTTAAATATGTTTATATTGTCTATCCTGTAAAATAGTCAGATGTCTATTCATATTAATGTACAGAATTCACCTGCTTGCTGCTACTACTGCACATTCACCCAGTGTATATACTATATGTATGTATATATATATATATAATGTTCTTCCTCTACACCCCCCCCCCCCCCCCCCCCCCCCATTTTTGCACATGTCGAGGAGCGTGTCAGGCTACATTTCACTGTGTGTTATACTTGTATAACTATGCATGTGACAAATAAAGAACCTTGAACCTTGAACGCGATGCCACTGTTATGAATGAAACTTGCCACACTCCAATAACTCCAGCCATACTCATCTTGTCAATTTAACATCTTTATTGTATTCCATTGGTTGTATTTGTTGTTCAACAGTTCTTTTTATCCAGTGTCATTTATCATAAATGACAACAGCGCAGTGGTCACAGACTGTTTGCTCTTTCTGACCAATAACACCTGACACTAATTATGTGTGTCTACCTTAACCTCCTAAGACCCGAACTCTTCCACTGCATGCATTTTTCATTTCTCTTTGATATTTGGACATATTGGGGCCCGATGAATGTAAAAACAAAGAATTACCAGATTTTTTTTTTTTTGCCTTATTTTTGATTTTAAGAAAAATGAGAGCCACATATGAGGATATTCATTTAAAATTTTGATAGAACAGTAGCACTATAATGTCCTCGTCAGTGGATATCAGGCCCTTGTAGAGCAAAATTCAGTATTTTGGTCTAAATAACCCAAAATGTGATGTCCACATATGTGGACGCCAGGTCCTAGGAGGTTAAATACAGTCTCATAAACACACCATACAGTAAAACACAAAAAGTGACCCCTAGTGGCACACATTAGGTAACAAAACAAAAAATGGCTCCTACAGTGCCCCTCCTGGACACTCCAGTTCTTCTTCACTCATGTAAATGGCCTGTACTTGTATAGCGCTTTACTTAGACCCTAAGGACCCCTAAGCGCTTAACACTACATTCAGTCATTCACCCATTGGCGATGGCAAGCTACATTGTAGCCACAGCTGCTAGCCACCACCAGTAGGCAATGGGTGGGGTGTCTTGCCCAAGGACACAACAACTGAGACTGTCTGAGCCGGGGCTCGAACCAGGAACCTTCCGATTACAAGACGAACTGCCAACTCTTGAGCCACGATCGCCCCATGTAGATAACATTAGCAGGAATGGGTGCCTGATCTGAACCTGAGTGGTATTGTGTTATTGTTACAGTTTGTCCATAATGAACACCATGTTTGAACATAAGGATTTTCAAAAGTGCATGTGGCACCAGGACTCCCTGATTGAGTTTGGAATCCCATCATTAGATGAGCTCTCAATGAGCACCACATGATAGTGAGGTAGAGTGGTGTGGGAGGATGCTGGAGAGGCCCTCCCAAATGTATAGTAAGCGTTCAATCATATGATAAGGGAGTGTCTGACAGAGACCCCTGACCACAAAATCTTCAATTTCCAAGTCTTGCAGAACTTCAAAGACATTATGAGGGAGGCTAGGAACATCAAGTCTAAATTAAACATGTTTCACACCTCCATTGTTGAGGCAGCTACATGGATCTGTGGCTGCCACTACCTATACCTGTCATAGAAGGAATACCTTTGACATATTCAAGTCTACATGTGAGTTTACCTGACTAGGCTACATAATAATAATAATAATAATAATAATAATAATAATAATAATAATAATAATAATAATGGATTGGATTTATATAGTGCTTTTCAAGGCACCCAAAGCGCTTTACAATACCACTATTCATTCGCTCTCACATTCACACACTGGTGGAGGCAAACTACAGTTGTAGCCACAGCTGCCCTGGGGCAGACTGACAGAAGCGAGGCTGCCATATCGCGCCATCGGCCCCTCTGGCCAACACATGTATTTTGTAGACATTTCACTCCATTTAACTGAGCTACTATGGGAGGTACTATGGGAGAGTATGTGCTGTAGTTTGTTGGTATCAGCCATTAACTGTATTAAGCTCTTGGTCTGAATTGCTGGCAGTCAGCCATAATTATTCCCAGTGACTCCATCAGGGCTCCGCTTTGTCACCAATTCTGTTCTTAAATTTTAAGGACAGAATTTCTAGACATAGCCAAGTGGGGAAAGCATTCCACTTTGGTGGCCTCAGGATCTCGTCTCACGTTTTTGTGGATGATGTGATTCTGTTGGCTTCACCAGGCGTAGCCTCCAGCTCACACTGGAGCAGTTCTCAGTAGGGATGGGTATCGAAACCCGGTTCTTGTTGAGAACCGGTTCCCACTGTTTCAATTCCTTGGAATTGTTTGCCATTTTTGCAAACGATTCCCTTATCGATTCCAGTCGCCCCGAATGAGGTCACCACGTTGCGGAGTGTCATTTACCTGGCAGGAAACAAGGTACCTAAGCGGCTCAAACGCTCAAAAGTTTGGTTATACTTTACGAGAACGGATGACAACGGGGCAACTTGCAAAGTAGATATTTCATTTAAGGGAGGAAACACTACGAATATGCAAAAAACACACGATTACCTTAAATGAATGTCGTGTTTTTAATTCCGCTCTGGACTCGTGAATCTCAACCCAGCAGCAGCGGTAACGTTTGCACGTCCTCTCCCGTTAATGCGGCAGGTAAATAATCAACAACAGTGCATATTATGTTTGAAACCATGGTGCACAGCTGAAAAAGGGTGGAATACCCATGCTGAGTCAGGGATGATTTGCTCCCCCAAGTGTAGGAGTTTAAGTATTTTAGGATTTTAAACACAAGTAGGGGGACAGGCGAACAGGAGATTAGTAGATAGACTGGATAACATTACTGTTCCTGCAGTAATGTGAACATTGTACCAGTCTGCCGTGGTGAAGAAAGAAGTGAGTGTTGTTGTGTATTCAGTTTAATTCCCATTTAGCCTTTTGTGTGAATGTGTGTGTGAATGGGTGGATGACTGGATATGTAAAGCGCTTTGGGGTCCTTAGGGACTAGTAAAGCGCTATATAAATACAGGCCATTTACCATTTGCCATTTGATTCATTTTTTCAGACTTTTGGGCTTTTTTAAAATCTACTTTGTGCTTTCAGTCTCATTTGGGTCCTCCACCTCAACTCTTCTGGGCCTGAACTCCAATATAATACAAAAAAAACCCCAACAACAGACCACAAAGCCTGAAATGCTTACAAAATCTCTCAAATATGCTCTCGCATATTATTTACAGCCAAATTTCACAAAAAAATGTAGCTGTTTCCCTGATTGTTGTAGTTATCATTTAAACACAGTAGGTTATACTCAGTGGGTACAGTTATTTAAATGGGCCAGAAAACGACATGCTAAAATGACTAATATTTCACTCAGTCAACTGAAGCCATTGTTAATTTTGTAATGTTAAAAATGTTGTTATTGTGTTTGCTAGCCTATTCTGGCATTAATTAACACAAAACTCCTAATTTACTGTTCCACTAACATGTTTTAATTTGATTTACATGTGATGTTAACATATGGTCTTGTTTTACTTATTAAAACTGCATCTAAACATTCTGTAATGCTATATCTCAGTGGAATAGCTACTGTATGGCACTAACCTCCATGAACTACTGAAAGGGTCCATGATCTACTATTGCAATAAAGAAATGGTCCACTGGAGTGAATGGAGATGACTTGACACTTAATACAATATTTTCTTAAGACAATGTTTTCTATAAAACATTTCTCTAAAAACAGACACTTTTTTTAATTTAACTAACTTAAATCCTATTTTAGGATAAATCTATTTTAAATTTGCTATTAGGGATATATAGTTTTATTACTAAAAAATGTGATGAATCACTTACAGCAATCAAAAATAAAACTGAATGTTAAAATAAGTGTTCGCTTCTTTATTCAATTTCTTTTTATTTTATTTTATTTTTTTTGCCAAAAGTATAAAGTGTTTCTTCAGATGGCCAAAAGAGCCACTGGTTCAAGACACCAGACCATAGTCTTCCATAAAAGCCCATTAAGTAGCTTTTTAGGCCCAATGAAAAAAATATATGAAAACGAAATGTAAGTTTTTCAGCCTGTTTGGTAAAAAATCTATGTGCCCCCTACTCAGTCTCAAGCGGGCTTAGTTGCTCTTTGGAACCACTACTATGAATTTCTGGGACTATATGTAACAATATCAAACTTGTGTCCTTGTAAATAAACCAGTAGTTTGTGACTATGAGACTATTTTGGGTCAATAGGTATACTTGTTTGCCTTCACAGAAATAGTGCAGGCTCCCCCTGGAGCCTGCACTATAGGGTTCAACTTTACAAAGATATCCATCTGTTATCTTGTGTCACTTACCCTAACATGGTAATCCTGATAAGTGGTAACATGAAAATTGTCTAATGAGCTTGGAAAGAAAGGCGTCTGGACTTCTTTGACCAATTTGAAAATATTTATATTTATATTATTCCTTCCTATTCTTCTGTTTGAAAAAAAATATAGTGTGTTGTTAAACACTATACAGGCTGAAAGGAAGACAGCTGACATAGTGAAAGAAGTGAATTTGTGGTAGGAAAAGCATTGTGCAGCAGTAGTATTTACAAGCAATCTATGAATGTAAATCTTTAAATCGTGGCTTTGGCTAGTAAAAGTGTAAAAGTACTATATAAATGTAAGTTGTTTAATGTGTGTTAAAGAGTTTTAGCCTGAAAGCACCAGGATATGTCCTTCAATGCACATATTAAACATGTATGTAGGGATGCTTTCTTCCATTTGAACAATGTCTCTAGAATTAGAAGCATCCTGTCTCAGAGTGACGCGAAACAAACTAGTTTTTGGTTCTGCTGGAGGTTCTTCCTGTTAAAAGCAAGTTCATTCTTACTACTGTCACCAAAGTGCTTGCTAATAGGGGGGCCATATGATTGTTGGGGTTCTCTGTTTTCTCTGCATTATTGTAGGTTAACGAGGATGTTAACTTACAGGTATGAAGTGCCTTAAGGTGATCGTTGTTGTGATTTGGCTTTATATAAATAAAATTGAATTGAATTTCAAAAATGTAAAAATGTTCAAACCAAGTCTCTTGCGTGAATTTCTGCCTTGCAGTTCATTTGATGAAAGGTGAGGACTTGAATATGAATTGGTCCTAGTGCTTAGTTGAGAGATACAGGGTGATGGATACCCTGGTCAAGCTTCCTCATGTGGGTGACAACAGTGGTACAGACAGGCAGATGAGTTATCTGCCTGTACCAGGTACCAGCTGAGTTCTGAGCAAATTCTTCCAGAGAGCATCAGACCAGTACCGAGGCAAAAGTTACGTTTTCCCACAGGAAATGACAACACTTGAGGAAACCCAGAGAGGTTTCTGCAGAACAGAGAAACAGGAACATTAAAATTTCAAGAACACACAGGGAACATTTAGGAGCCCAACTTCCACCACCATTGGTACCAATCTGGCAAAGAGTAGTGGCTAGAGCTGCTTCTTAAATACTGGCAGCTTGATAAGTATATGAGCAGCAGGTGTGTAGGTTAGGTTGGAATTTATAGAATGTTACTGCTGCCCACTGACCTGTATTATTGGTCATTTTTGCTGTCCTGGAAAAAAAATGAAATAAATGTGCAAACCTGTTGAAATATGAAATATGAAGTTAAAGGGTTAGGGTCGCTTTTCTGATTATCTTTTTCCACTTACCAGAGTCTCTAGCTGGGAGGGCAGGTGAGCTGTGAGGCTTGTCTCAGGTAAGGCAGAGAGTCTTAGTTATAAGCTCAGCACCAAACTACCTCTGACTGTCTGTTTATGTTTCTGAGTGTTTGCATTTTTTGTGGTGTCTATCTAGGACTAAATTAAAATAGGTTAAAAGGTAGCATTAAGATGCAGAGACAAAACAGAAAGCTGATTAACTGTGATTGACTGTAACTTTAATCCCTTCTTCAAAGAAATGTATCAGTCTGATTTTAGATGCTTCTTCTTCAGTTTTCTTTATTTGTCTGTCTCTCATTTTAATATTCCTGTCAACCGAATGGCTCCGGAATCAGGAAGTTGTGCTCCAGTATTCCTGGAAAAGAGTGGAGATATGTGTGTGTCTGTTTGTCTGTACATGCACGTGGATGCAATTTTGTGTGTGTGTGTGTGTGTGTGTGTGTGTGTGTGTGTGTGTGTGTGTGTGTGTGTGTGTGTGTGTGTGTGTGATCTGAGGGGCTTTCAGAAAATCATGAAAGATGATATAGGAGACATGGTGAAAGCAAAGCACTGACTGAGTGAAGGAAACGGAGGAGACTGCTTACATAGTTGCATTAACTCTGTAACCTGAAACACTGATGCAGATATTAAACAGAATTTATTAATAACATTTACACATATTTCAGCTGATGAGAAAGAGAGAGAAATTGTCTGCATCGCTGACATTCTCGTTTTTAATTTCTTTTCCAAGTTTGAGCACCATCAGATGACATTAAATAAACCTGCTAATGAAATTAAAGTGATATTGACATTTTCTGCATTTGTGAAGTGATGATGTTAAATAAGAAGTAGATCTTCTACTTCATAATTTTTGTACCTTTTCAGGACATCATCATTTCACAATTTACTGATGTTTGACAACCAAAATGCAATGCATTGCAGATCCTGCAGGAAATGTGTACAGAAAACAGAAATTAATGATGAAAAAAACTAATTAAAAAAACAAAAAACAAACGACTCCTGTCACTATAAGTCAAATTCACAGATCCAGCATGCTGATTCCGTCTAACACAGTTTTTTTTTTTAATGTAATGCAACATGACTGTTTTTTTTTTCTTTTCATTTTTTTTTCAACATTCCATGTTTGGAAAAGGGAAGAAACATCCAAAAGAATACTTGGCTGATGTTAGAACCTCTAAGTATTGCTACTACAGGCTGTTGTAAATCAATCAACAAACCTGGGGCCAAACAGCACCAAGGCAGAAAAGTGAGACATGATCTGCGATGTAGTTAGTATGTTATTAGACAGTTCTTCCTGTTTTTTGAAACATGCCATACATGTGACCTAAATGGACAGTAGTTTCTCACATATCTTAGATCATCTAATGAGATTGCTCTGATGGTGCCTAAATTCAAATTTAAAACAGTTCTTCACACTTTTTTGATCCAGTTTGAGTTGAGACTTTATTATCAACCATGTGGGATCTAGGTTATTAATATTTGCAATCACTACCATGTATTTTAAAGAAAAAGAGAAGCACTTAAAAAAAAAAAATATATATATATATATATATATATATATATATATATATATATATATATATATATATATATATATATATATCCCCTGATTGCCAATAATGTTAAGAACATTTTTCAAAGACAAAAATCTAACATTTTGATAGCATTAAAGGGTATGATTATTGTTCACAATCATTGAGGATCAAGATCTTTATTTCTCTTTTTTTGGCTTCTGTAACATTTTGCAGTACTTTGGTCAACGTTTGTTGTTTTGAAATATACTCTGTTTTTTCGGTTTTAATCTCCTGACATTGACTGGACCAAAATAATTGTGGTTTGGTTATAGTCAAATCAATGAATGTGGATACTTTCATAACAGTGATGTCATTAATGCTTTTTTAAAAATTTTGTTATCGTTTGTATATCAAATGGTGAAAAAAAACAGAACCAACAGTGAAAAGGTGAAAACGAGATGAAGGTGATCTTCTTGTGTATCAAAGGACTGCTTTGAGTCTCTTAATGAGCTCTTATGCCTCTGCAATTTCAGCTGACCTGACTTTCATCACGTTACCTGTGATGAAAGTTCATTTACCTATGATCAAACAGTTTTCCACAGTTTCTTCCTCTTCACAAAATGAGAACCAAGTTGAAGGGTCACCATTTGTAACAGTGAAGGAGCTCAAGTGTAAGGGAACCACTAATAAAAACTTCCTTGACATGCAGAAGAAAAGGATCTTGATGTTTTTTGATCACAACACAACACAAAAGTCATAAGTCATAGAGAGAGCCTGAGAGATTATACAGCACTTTGCATTTAATCATTAATTTCTGGCTCTCTTCCAGAACTTTCTTTTGTCCTCTCTTCCTTCCCTTGCAGCAGATGGCCACCCTTCCCTTCCCAACAGTTTCTTCCTTCCCAAGTACTTGCTCAAAGCGGGTCATTTGATTGTTGGTGTTTTTTCTGTATTATTTTAGGGTGTTGGGCCTTGAACGCCTTGAGGCAACTATCTCCCTCCTATTCACACACATGTATTCTGTCTTGCCTCTACTTTCATTCCTCTTCTCTTCAGTGCATACCTCCACCTCTTCAAGCTCCCTTCCACCTGCTTCCTACTTCTCACTACAAATTACAATGCCCTTTGCAAACATCATACTTCATTGAGACTCCTGCCTGACCTCATCTGTCAACCTGTCCATCACTACTGAGAACAAGAAGAGGCTCAGAGCCAGTCCCTGATGTAATCCCACCCCCACCTTGAACCCATCTGTCACTCCTACCGCACACCTCACCACTGTCATCCAAGTCATGGTGGTCTAAAGAGCCTGAAAAAGAAGACAAATGGACTTCTTTAAGTTTTGTGAAACTCTCCTGAACTGCTCTCTACATCTCCAACAACACTCTCAAAGCAAATATCCCATCTGTAGTGTTCTTTGTCAGCATGAAGCCACATCTTAACCTAGCTTCAACAAAATAAGAAGCCTATTAGTGCCCGCAAATAATACAAGTTCACAATAGATGTAGTAGCTATGCATTTCATACTCTTCAAACTGAAGTCAAATGTTGGAGGTCAGAGTAATTATGTAGTGTTCCTCTGCACACAGAATGGTGATGTGAGAGAACAGTGGAGAACAGAAGAGAAAAGTCAGAGCTGGAGGGGGATGGACACAGCTATCAAAGGTACAGGTAAAATTAATCATAGGACAGTTAAAAGTTGCAGCAAGCAAATCACATAATCTGGAATTTCCCCTTGTGACAGAGAGACATCTTAAACAGACTTTTTATGAAAACTCAGAATTTTGCAAAAAAAAAAGTGTTTTGGGTAACAAAAAATTTATTTAATATAGTATTTCAAAAAAGGTTAATTACCTTCAACTCTGGCCACTAGATAAGTTTATAATGTCTTATAAAAAGCTGGAGCACCCTTTTTAAGTGTGATGTTATAAAACACATCGTAGTATTTCCACCATGCATTTTTAGATGCATCATCATTATTTGATTTTTCTCAGTTCTTGGCTGCCGGTTAGTGGTATGAGTCGACCACTCAGCAGTCTATTTAGTGGCAGTTAATTAGTGCAGTTGAATTGACTGACAATTGTCTGTGTTGGTCCCTTGGCAAATACCAGTAATCCCATGGAATGGCTCTTTATTGACCTATTAGTAAGCGAGTCCATGAGAGAGTTTTGTGCACATACGGAGAGTGATTTGTGTTTGGTGTGTGTCCTCCAAGGCTACCACTTGACAACTCAATATACAGAATTGTGTGTGTGTCTGTGTAGGGTGGGGGGGGATAGCTGTCCAATCTTTGCTCTCACATCCACAACAAACAGTATATTGATGGCACCCTCATAGGTATTGCTCACCTCTCTTTGGCTCACATACAAGACTGAATGGAAGGTAGTTTACCTACCATTAACATACAGTGGAAATGATTCTGTCACTGTACACATGTATGTGACTCAAGGACAGAGCATGCACACACTCTAAACCCCAGTTACACATTTGTTTTCTTTAGTTATGACTCTGCTCCTTATATCACCTCTTATTTTTATTTTATTTATTGCTTTCAAACAAACTGGACAGACCTTTTGTTCAGGTCCCAAAACTGTTTAAATGTGTTGTAATTGTGTCAAGAATGCACATTAGTTTACCTGTTGCCAGGTTGGAGAGACTTTCAGTGAATCCCTTATGTTGTCCCTTATTGTAAGATTAAAAACAAACAGCTTCAATCTTCCAATTTTGGAAAAAAGTACAGTAACAAGTCATTTTCTATACCGGCATTATTGAATGCCTTTCATCTAATACTAGAAATGTTGCCCTCTCTGGCATTATAGGATATGTGCTGTGATATATGATTTCAAATATGTTGCTGTATATTTAAGCAGATAATAACAAGTGCATCTGATCATATCAGATGATAAAATTAGGTTTGAAAATAATCCTAAAAGTATGGCAATACCAAACAAACTTGATGTGTACACGAGTTTCAGAACTTGAGACAAATCTAGGAACCGATCCGTGCAGTCTAACAAAACGGACAACTTTGAGTTAGCCAATCTAACACAAGGCTGTCTGATAGCTGTCTGTTTATCAGACAGTTGTGCAGAGAGCTTCTTGTGTTTTGAAACTGTGCTAAAATAGAGTTTCAAACAGTTTTCAAAAACTCTCGAAATTATCTTTTCGTTTTTTTTGTTTATTTTTTGTAAGCTGTTCCAGTTATGAAAGATATAATAAGCCATTCCAGCAGTGGAATGCTTCAGAACCGCATCTGGTTAGGCTCAAGTGACAGAATGGTCCAGTGGCCCTAGTAATGATAGGACAAAAGAGGAAATCCATTAACAGTCACAGAGCCACAAAACTGGAATAAGGAGGAGGTCAGGGTGGATATTGAGGCCAATAAAACACATAACTTCATCACAGGCTCTGTGTTTTCTATTTCTAATAAAACTTTCTTTATTTTTAGCTTTCTTCATTTTTGGGTGCCTGGTAACCTGAACAGCATCTATAAATAATATGTAAATCATGTATGTCCTAGGGTCGCAGCAGTGAAACTCATCATACAGTTACTCATAGAAAAGCTGCTCTTAAAACCAAATGTTCAGGTCCAAATGAAATTCAAAAGCTGCACTCATTGACACCACAAGCAGAAGTGTAGTTTTGTTTACCGGAGCTGTATACAGAGCAGGTTATCCTTCCAACCTGCTTCAAATAACCTTAACATCCTATTATAATAAATAGGTAGGTTTGGGGTTTTTTTTGTTTTAAACCCTTACAGCGTCACAGCAAATGTTGAAGGGGTTTTAAAGAAAACAATTATGTGACCATCAGTCATTTCAGGAATGCCTTGAAATGATGTCTGGTTTGGCTCAAGTGACAGGACCCTCTAGTGGCCAGAGCAATTTTCATGGGAACAAAAGATGAAGTCAGGTGACTTTGTCTTTAGATCCCCCAAATCAGCATAAACAGTAGGTCAGGGTGGATAGGAGGGTCCATCAAACAAGAGTGGATTTGAACAAGAATTTTTTTCTTTTGTTAATGATACTATCAGTGAAATGCACCTCTAAGTTTGTTTATTGGGCCTTGGCTTTTTGGTAATTTAATTAGACTCAAAATACTTACATAAGTACATATTTTTAAAAGCAGAGAAGAAGGACAGTTGCATAATTCCCCAAATGTACTATTGACATAATATTAGTATTTAAATAAATATTTAAAGTCTTTACCATAGGATCATTTATTTTACAGATTTTTTCTGTTCCCTGCAATTATTACCTTCTCCTATGGCAGAGACATACAACCAATAAGGTGGTTAGAATGGAAGACTTGTTATTATTTATTATTAGATCCCCCTGCTACAGTATTGTTTGCCCTGTTCATGCTGTTAGCTAGTTGATATGCTTAATCACAACAACAAATAAATAAATAGAAAATAGGGGTGTTAGAAATTTTCCAGAATGCAAAGATTATCTCATTTTAGCCCATTACTGGATCTAAATTAAAGGGTTTATCACAAAATACAGTTTTATTCAATTCAATATGTAACTTAGGGGTAATTTCGAACAATTTTATGTAGCAATCCCACTGGTCTCATGTATGGATTTCCTTATCTGAGACAGGCTGGTAACTAGTTCAGGGTGCCCCACCTCTAGTTCTATGGTAGCTGGGATAGCTACCAGCCCCCTGTGACCCTGAATTGGATAAGCAGAAAAGATTATGTATAAATATATCAAATGATAAGCTATGTTTCCAGTGTTAGAAAAAAAAAACAGTTTGCACAGTAATGTGATACAGATAAAATATTCACTTCTTTGTAAACTTTTTTGATTGCCAGGTTATGAAACTAATTTTGCCGTAGTCTTTATGCATTCAGGTGTGATGTTGTTGTATTAACAAGTAACTGTTTCTTTTTCTACATGAAAGAAGGTTAAGTATAAAACTTCTGCCATTAAAAATAGTGTTTCATTTTCTATTTAAGCCCATCCCTTTGACTTGTAGGTCAGCAGCAAAGCTAGCGAAGAAGCTGCAGGAGCAGCAATAGCATGACAGTCTTTTGAGAGGAAAGTTTCCTCTTGACAACCAGGATGATAAAAATCCACTACTCACATATTTCACCACTGCTGCTAAGTGGGTGATCTATCACACCTGAGTTATGCAGTATCACACACGTACCCTTACACACATACACACAGGCAGAAATCATAATGATGGCAATGGTGATGCAAGAGATAAAGGAGCAGCCCGCATATTACAGCATGGCAGCAGGCCGACAGGCGGTGACAGCCAGGAGAGAGAGATTATTGGAACACACACACACTCTGTCCCCAATACACACATGCAGCCACTCAGAAGGTAAGATATGTCTCCCAGCATAGAGATGCTGGGAGACATATTATTGCTGTAATCTCTTTGTCTACAAGACACACTTAGATGAATGGTTACAGAAGAAAGAGAGATTGTAACTGCAACTGTGTTTAACTGCATGTCGCACAGCCTAGTCTCATAGTTAATACACTTATTATATGGTGATTAGAATAGCTTTTCGGTTAAATATTTTTTAGGATAGTTTGAATTATCCTTCTAGTTCATGCAGTGCTCACCTACTAATGTACAGCAGAAGAGTAAACTGAGAAACCATTCCTTCCTAATGAAGCACTTTATAATAAGTATGCAATGTAGAATGACACATGAGTGAATATCCGAACAGGAGATGAAAACAGGAGTTCCACACAAATCTCCTGCTGTTTATAACCTTTTTATGGCATCGGTACCAGAGGTGGCAAAAGTACAGACACTCTGTACTTACAGACACCCATATTAGAAATACTTTGGTAAAAACTGAAGTACTGATTCAAATTCTTTGCTTAAATAAAAGTGAAAAAGTACACGTTATGAAATGTAAGTAAGAAAGTAAAAAGTAGCTCATTTGTACCAGCAATTTTTTGCAAAGCTAACTGGACCTTGTGCTTTATGAACATAATAATATAATAATAATGGACATGGGAAAACCTTTTGCAGACTTTTTGCAGTATTGCAGATTATAGGAAATGGACCGCACATGGACCTTACAAAACCAACCAGTGTTTACTTTCAGAAAAAGGAATTTAAAATTGTTGTAAAAACATCAGTAACTAATTCTGAGGGAGGCAAAAGGACCATTTACAATCCCCAGCAGGCACAACAAAACATGCTGCATCTGCAAAGCAAGTATACCAAATTTAAGTTCAGTGGCAATAGCTTTCTAATGTAATATACAGTCTTTACTCCAGCAATATACCTTGACACACTGCATATAGTTAACAGAGCTGTCTGCTAACTATTATTAAACTATTGAAGCAACTCTTCCCTCTTATTATATCAAGAGAGGAGTGAGCTTGCTAGCAAAGCTAATGACTCAGGTGATGTTAGTAGTTTTAGCTTTTCAGCTACTTATACACAATAGTTAGTATTCAGTAAAAATGCTTTTTTGGATTTACACAGATTCATCCATCCGGCATTTGCCACTATTTTGCTGCTTTTATTGGTGATATATATATATATATATATATATATATATATATATATATATATATATATATATATATATATATATATATATATATATATATATATATATATATATATATATATATATATGTAAAGTACATTGTTTAGTGACTGACTACTATTTTTTTTATTTTATTTTTTATTTAATTCAACAAATAAATCTTAGCAAAAGATGATAAAAGGAAGAAAAACACTTTGAGCAAGTAGCAGAATGTCATCTTGTCTGAAATTGTGTGGACCTTTTCTTATTTGTGAAAAGAACAAGATACCACTGGCAGACCAGCCAGCTCCAGTATTTTTTGGGGAATGTCAGACAATTTGCGTGGTGCTGGACTGTGAGAGATGTCCCACTAAAAAACTGGCAGAGTTTGCTCTGTTCCTCCTTGCACAAAAACATTGATCCTGAGGCTCAGTTGATGTCTCTGTATACAGAGACATCAACTGTATACATCAGACATCAACTGAGGATCCTGTCTTGTCCTGCTTCTTGTAAATGTACCTATGGACATGCCATCCTGGTAGAGCTAGACTACTTGTGCACTGTTTCACAGTAGTAACCTAGCAGAATTAAATATTGAGGCACAGGAAGTGTGCTCTCATTCTTTAAGATTGTTTAATTGTTGTCATTCAACCACAGTGTAGTTATGAAAGGTGAAGAATTATATAAAATCAGTTACAGCACCAGTATACTCTTTTTAACTTAAAAAAAAAAAAAAAATTTTTTTTAACTTTAACTTTTTTTTCTTTTTTTTTTTACTGTGGGTGCCAAATATCATTGGACAAGTAATCAACTCCAAGCTACTCTCCAATGCATCTATTAGAGAGTGAGTATAAAATAGTAAATACTTAAACACAAAAACAGTGGCTGTGAATGGGTGAACGAGGCATGTTGTATGAGAGCACTTTGAGTGCTCAGGTAGAGTGGAAAAGCACTATAAAAGAACCAGTCCATTTTCTATTTAAGACATAAAGATAAGATTGAATATTTTGACATATACACTATTCACAATATAGGAAGGGTGAGACAAACACATCATAACAACCACACCTACCAAGAACTTTTTCAAACTGCTCTTACCAAAAACAAACAAACAAAAACCTTTAAAGCACAAAACTGCTTAGTGTGCACATCTCTTAATTTCTTGTCTTTATGGTACAGTGTAATTTAGCTTGTCATAAGGCCTGTGCCTGGTCTTTATACAGCCTCGATGAAAAGTTTAAGACCATTGGAAAAATGGCAAAAAATCATATTTTGCATGTTTGGATCTTAACAAGGTTCCAAGTAGAGCTTCAACATGGAACAATAAGAAATGAGAATGAGACAAGACATTTTTGGAGCACACAATTTACTGAAAACAATGCTTAAACTGAAAAAAGCTGTTTTAAAGCTGATCAGAAGTTTAGGACCACATCCCTTTAAAAGGCCAAATCTGTGTGAAAATGTGGATTCATGAACCTTTGGGGATGGATGGCAAGGGAGGTTTACAAAATTGGACAAAAAGTTCCAAACAGTGGATACCTTTCGTGCTGCCGTCTTCACCACTTGGAGAAATGTTCCCACTCAGCTCATGGAAACGCTTGCATCACTGATGCTGCAATTAATTTTTGAAGTGATTAACAATAATGGTGGAGCTAGTCATTAATGAGTTCATGTTTGGAGCTTTGATTTCTGGGTGGGTGGGGGGAAGGCATGGGTTTTTTGGAGGTGTGTTCCTAAACGTTTGACCAGCTGTAAAATTATTATTGTTTTCAATAAATTGCATGTTCAAAAAAATGTTTTATCTCACTCCAGTTTCTTATTGTTGTGTGCTTAAAGCGCTACTTGGAACCTTGTTAAGATTCAACCATGCAAAATATGATTTTTTTTTTTTTGCCATTTTTCAAGTCGGGACTGTTTTAATGTTAGTTTTTCCTTAAACACTAACAAAACAAAGAGACCAAAGGATTTTCTTGGAAATGTTCTTTTACCCATCTAAGGTCTAAGTCATCACAGATGTTAACCCTAACCCTGCGCAAACTCTTTATCACAGAAAACAGATCCAACAGTGTGGATAATTTGAGATTTGTGTCAGAGTGATTATTTTCTTTGCTTGTTGATTTCCAAGACAAGGGAGAACAATTTATTAAAATGACATTTAATTTTTTTCTGATTTCCTAGGGATATGTTTAGAGTTGGGGTTGGAGTCATTATAGATGACAGTGCTTCTAGACCTCAGAGGGTTAAGCAATTGCTCAATCGAAAAGCTTTTACCACAGCTTTAAATTAAACAATATGAATTCTAGCTGAGTGTCTTAAGAAGTATAGCAGAATTTTTAGCATTGGTATTAAAAGGGTTTGTTTAAAACAGCAAAGCAGTAAAATTAAATTCACAGTGCCTTCAGTCAGTCATATTCCTCATGGCTCTATTCTAGCGCAACAAGTGTTTCTTCCTATGTGCTGCTGCAGGGCACAGGCATGGAACTGTGTTTGGGTATTAGTGGTGACACATGTAGACGTTCTGCTCTGGGCAATTTCTGAGCATTAGAAACTAAATTATCTTGCATTCCTGTGGATATCTATGGACGTTCAAAAGGGCTTGAGAGTTCAGTATGATCAAATAAGAACTATGGACTGTAAGGGTCAGTCCATCTTTAAGCTGCTTCTGTCTATTTTTCAGGTAACCTGCTAAAATGTGCATGTGTCATCTGTTCACACACAGACACACAGGATATGTTCCCATGTCCAAAACGTTATGCACATTCTAAACATCTGTATTTTGGGATAATTTGTTATAATTTTTTAATTTGAAGCATGGCTGCAGTGTCTGATTCTTCCTCTCTATAATCTAAACCAATGCATCTGGTCGGATATTATATAGACAAACTCTTTACAATTTAACAGCATACTGGAACTGAATGAAAGAAGAAGGGAGACTTTTGTAAAGGTGTTTATATTTATCTAGGTAAGGCTCTAATGGAGTCCTGTTGGAATGGAATGACGTTAGCCAATAAATATTAAATATTAAATATTAATTTATTTTTTAAAAGAACAATTTGAGTGCTCAGTTAGAATATAAAAGTGCTATATAAGTGTCAGATTCCTTAACTGAGACTTTTGCTTTAATTTAAAAATAAAGGATATGGTGTTTGGATGTGGTGATGTTGAGGTGGATATTGACTGTGTAACGACATTGTAATAACCCCTACATCTTCCCCCTCATCATATTTTGTCATCTTATCATATTTGCAAAATAATTTCAGCATGTGACATTGCAGTTTGCGGTTACAGAAAGTGAAAACACAATTGCTACTCAGATCAGTATGTCATTCAGCAGAGTTTTAAGAACAATTTGGATAGCTGATGCAGAACATTTTGATACCAGTGTCAGTGTCTTCACCCAACACTATTGTTAGAAAAATGGTGTTTGTTGTACCTGCTGGTTCCCATGGGAATCACTCTTATACATCTATCCATTTTACAACTTGTACTTACATGCATAGACTTCACTTGCTTCTGTCTCTGTTTATTTTGTCATTACTAAGACACTGTGAAAACAGTGTTGTCTTTTTGCTGATGGTTACACGCTATACCATTTCCTGTTATTTTTTATGGTGAATTTTAGGAATATATATATATATATATATATGAATCGTGCATGGGGTAGAGAGTATATGCTATCAAAGTAAATATAACCAAAGAAGAAAGAAAAAACAGAAAAACAATACAGCTCACCAATAGGAGTTAAGTCAAGGGTTAAAACTCACCAAAAGATCTACTTTATTTAAACCTAGAGTCAAGGCCACTGGTGCCCAAGTGTAACAAATGTGCTGATGGTAAGATGTTAATGTGAAATGTTCTTTACTGACTGTGGCAGGTTAATAATGGACATCAATGCCCGTTAACTTGGGCACATGCCCTGTATGAAAAGTAAAATCTGACACCGGATTTTTAAAAAATTTGATTCTGAAAATTTTTATATTCTTCTAATGACAAAGAAATACAGCTCATACCCACAGGCAAGCATGAACAGGACAGTTTTGATCTGTGCAGTTTATTGTTTCAAATAAATAAGCCAAAAATGGTTTAAATTTGGTACAACATATTTATATTTTGGACTTTTTAATTATGTTAGCAACTAATACATTTTATTATCAGATTATAACTTTTATACATTATTATTATTGTGTAATAGAATGCAGCTCTTTTTTTCTTTCTTTTTTTTTTTTTTTTACAATTTTTATATATGTATATATATGTATGTATGATATGCTTTGTTTTTTACATTCAAATAATTATAAAGCTTTTTTTTTTAGTTTGTTGCCATTATCATCTTATACTCTACTTTTTTTCCTTATAAGATGGGAACAGTCAACCATAATCCTTTGTTAAAATAAATATAAAATGTTTCTTCTGTCCTTTCTGCTCGCTGTCCTCACACAAACATCCTGCCTGTCACACTGAGCTGATCATCCTGTAATGGCTGCTACTGCTTATTGTTCACATCCTGCTTTGTCTTCAGCGCCATTTTGACTCCGCGGGAGGAGGAGCAGCTTTGCAATCACGCACACACTAATGGCAGACACACTCATGGTTAACTTCACATTCACATTTTAATAAAAGGACGCCAATCAGGGATTAACTTCCATGTTTACATACTACAGCAGCAGGTGAGCCTTGCTATTCTTCCACTCACTGTCAGTAAAAAAGGCTACATTGTTTTTTAGCACTGCTGTTGTTGCTACTTTGTAATAATAGCTGCTGCTGGTGGTGGTGGTGATGGTGGAGGAGGGCCACGCTGTGCTAACCCTTAGCTTGTACTCAGAGAGCTAGCCGTGCTGAGCTAACACCTGATGAAGGCAAGGAGCTCCGGAAAATGTGTTATTTTGCTCCCATTTATCAAGGTTATCTCCATGTAAACACACTAGCTATACATAGTTTCCTAGGCTATAGTCTTTAAGTTGGAAAAACTAAACAAGCATTTTAGGAATTTTAACAGGTCAATTATTTAATCCTTATCTAATAAAAAATAAATAAATTGAAACTGGAATTGAAATGAGAAATTTGAAAAGTGTATTGGATTCAATTGCTTTGGAGGTGGTTATAATGTATAAAGTATCCGTGCAAAAAACACAGCATGTATATAGGCTTTATATATAAAAATACAAATAATTAAAAATAGTTGTAATAAATAAACAAGTAAAAAATTGTGTTGTAAAAAATTAATTTTGTAGGTTGTTGGTCTAAAAACGTTCTAACCTATTTAGTGTTGTCAAATAAATTAATCCATACTATGTGTTAGGGTTACACACGTAAATGTGCTAATTTATAAATTCAGAGACTATAAAAAAAAAACATGGGGCACAGTATAAATGTTTGTGTTTTTATTATTATTGTTATTCCACTATGAAAATATATGTACAATAAATAATTTGGATTTTCACTATTAAAGAATCTCAATAAATAAACTAGTGTTTAAACCTCCGGTCATCAGCAGGGCTTCCCTCTCTCTGCGTCGTGCCGTTCAAAGAGAGAATTCATTCATTCATTGTCCCATTTGGATTTTGTCAAAACGGTCCAGATATCTGCGCCTACAGACTCCGTGAACAGTTCCTGAGAAGCTTTTAAGAATCCATGAAGCTGCACCAGGATGAACTAGAGGAAACAAATCCACAAACTCATAAGGATTGATTTACATCCCCCCCCCCCCCCCCAAAAAAGAAGAAATAAATAAATAATAAAAATAAAAAAAATTCCAAACCGAGAAAGTGAAGTACAAAAAATACATCCACATATTGTCATATTTTCAAAGGAGGGGAAAAAAAATCCTTTCGATGTTTTAAAGTGAAAAATTAATTGGATTTCTTTGAAACTATGATGCCCTCCAAAAAAGCAAGAAGAATATGTAAAAAAAAAAAACATATTTTAATGGAGAAAGGTTTCAGGAATGTTGCCGAAAAGCTTTAATATTCTTTTATTTCTGTTAAATAAATAAGTGTTGTGTCCTCTGCTGGATTTCTCATTAACGCAGGCCCCTCTGCCCACTGCCCCACTCGCTTTTATTTGACCCTACTTTCAATTTGTGTCGAGGTCTCAGAAGTTGAGGTGCTGCAGGTCTATGGTGCACAGTGTGCTTGTGAACAGATCGAAGTCCTCTTCTGAGAAATCCACAGGGCTGTCCAGGGTGCTCTGCAGGCTGGGTGACAGGCAGGGGTCCCCGGCGAAGAAGGTGAGGTCGGGTAGGGTGGACGATGAAGATACGGCAGAAGGAGCAGATGAAGCTGTGGGTGTAATTGAGGAGTCCTGCTGCTCGGGAGCTGCTGTTAATCCAGGCACGGATTCGCTCAGCTGCATCAGGCCCGGGTTGTCAGCAGAGTTGGTGACCGCCAACGCCGGCGGAGAGTGACGAGCCGTCGCAGAGTCAGAGCACCCCGATGCCGTAAACAGCGGTGGCTGCTCGGGGATACTCAAACGGTCTCCCTCCTCTGGTGTGGGCTGTGCATTGTCCCCACTGTCATTAGCGTAGGCGGCCGAAGATGGATTGCCGCCTCCCGGCTCTCCCTCCGAGGCAGTCTCCCCTGTGCCAGATGCTTCCAGAGGCTGGCTTGAATACGGAGAGGAGGCGTCAGCGCCTTCGAGCGGCTCAAAGCCTCCCGTGTCGCTGGATTCATGGCTTCCTCCGCTCCCGTGCGTGTTTTGCCGCTTATGTTTCATCCGCCGGTTTTGGAACCAAACTTTCACCTGCCGTTCGGTTAGATCCAACAGGGCGGCAATCTCTACTCTCCTGGGCCGGCACAGGTACTTGTTGAAGTGGAACTCTTTCTCCAGCTCCAGCAGCTGCGTGTTGGTGTAGGCGGTGCGCAGCCGGCGGGAGCCTGCTCCTCCAGCGTCTAGGCCCGCCTGACTCGGGTCTGGACAGGAACAAAGACAATAAATGAAACCCCATATATATATTTATTTATTTTTCCTGCAAGAAATACGCTACTTCGTCGCCGAGCTCACCTTGGCTCCTCGCCTGTAATAAAAAAAGAACTAATACTAATATTTTAAAAAATATACCTTCCACTTATAGTAGCAACCGTCACTCAGAAGAGTGAAAGATAACTATGTCATCAATGAAAGTGTGCTTCTGTGTCTTGTAAATCAGCGAGGGCTATGAGATTCTGCATTCTGTGATCAGAGAGGAACACGAATAAATCACGGAGCTAGAAGGAAATGCGTGTGGAAATGTGGGAATTTTTTTTAGACGAATGTGGCGGTATTTGTCAGAAACACAACTGAAAGCTCGATTTGATTTTTTCGTACTTCAGAAAAGAAGGCAGAAAATTTGCCGAGAAATTCCCATTAAAATTGATACGAGGTAGATTTCTAAATGTGTGGGGATAAGAATGGAAAACTGGAATTACTTTCTTTCATTATTTCATCGATTTGTTTGTTTGCTTACTTATTTATTTGCAAAATTATTTATTTATTTTGAAAAATGCATTGACTGTTAGAGAGTTCAGTGTGAGAGATAGAAATAACCTGAATCCCACAAAATCAGATAGTGTGCAGTGCGTTTCCTGTGGGGACGAAACCTACACCCCCCACCACCACCTCCACACCCAAACGTATTTTGTCCTTATCTCGCCATTATTTTTTCCCACCTCCATCCAACATGGCGACCTTCTCATTTGTGTTATGAATCTATAATAACATGACCATGCTGCTACTGCACATCGTCCAAGAAGGTTGAAAGCGATATATGCTATAGCAAATATGTAAGCGATGAACATGAAATTTTAAAAAAAGAAGAGAAATAAAAAAACTCCCGTGTGTGTTTTTACGCAAGACAAATAATTATACATGGAATTAATACATTTTCGATTCTCGAAAGTTCTTAAATTATTTAGTGCCTATGTAAAAGATCTGCCCTCAGTATGGCTGGCGTGCACGTATTGATCCGCACTGACAAGGATTATCTGTAAGACGTTAATGGGTTGTTTAATGCATGATGAAAGAGTGTGCAAAGCACTGCAGCATAATGCAGTGGTCTAGATATGGCTTCCCTGTTGACACAGCGCTGCACAAAACACACACAAACACACACGGAGGGGGGAAAAGACAATGTCATTCAAGTATATCCACGCAGGGTGTAATAACTGTTGGAAATGTGATGCGAGTAAAAAAAGAACAGAACATGCTGCACACTCTCTTACTCACTACCACACACATGCATGCAGCTATACACGCTGTTACCCGGCATCCCACCATACCGACCTGTGGGTGACTCGATGCCCGCCGAAGCGTACCCAGAGGCAGTTGACGACGGGGAGGATGAGGCGGGGGGGATGATGGATCCGGTACCGCTGGAGTTGCTCCCTGGCTTGGGGCACTTCTTGTATGATTTCTTCTCCTTCATCCAGGGGAACTCGTGGGCAATCGGGCCGGTCGGGGTGACCGTGGCCGGGGCGGGGGCCTGGCCGGTCGTGTATGGCTGCTGGGCGGCTCCGTGATGCGTCTGGAGGCCATTAGTGGCGGAGGCTCTCCGGTTCTGCTGGCTTCTCGCAGCTGGTCTCGGCTGGCTGGCTGTGCAGGGGCTGAAGCTGGGGATGGTGTGCTCAAAGGGAGGCGGAATTACTGTCGACTCCTTGATTGATGAAGTTTGAAATGACTCCAGGACGGCGGGGAAGGACGTCAGGCACTCTGCTAGGGACGGCTGGCTGTTTATGAAACCGATCTCCCTCTCAAATTCAAAATTCATAGCTCTCTCAAACGGGCTTTTACCCCGAAACGGCGATACCCTCCGAACAGCCCCTTCCCCAAAAATAAAAACAGAAGAAACAACAACAAAAACACATACACGCACGCACCCTTGCACACGCACGCAACACACTATGGCTTCACAAAAAAATCAACTGAAAAAAAACGCACGAACATGTAGGTTCCCGACCGCAATGGCGTAAACACCGTGGCTATATAATAATTGTGTATATTGGTGATATTACTAGCGTGTGGGGACCTGGGTAGTCTAAACTGAAGAACTATGGGGCGAAATTGCAGCCAGTTCCTGGCCACGTGATCCGAATCAGCCAATCCTGGACCCAGGCCAGGCGGCTGTGATGGCTGTGGGAAGCAGCATTATTATTTTTTTTCCATCAAATGTCGTGTCAGGATACTACTTCGCAGGGTAGCTGCCATTGTTGTATTTTAACAGGGCGTGAAAAAAAGCCCCGATACGGTGGCCATTCGCCATGTGCGCAGTGTGGGCGACTGGCCGGCGCATCCAGGCCCGGTGATGCTGCACAAACAATAGAGCATCCTCTTCTTGAGCATGTTGTCCCCGTCTTCTGGGTGATGTGGTGACGGTTAGGTGTATGGAGCCGGCCAGCACCGTCTACAATATGTCTCCTGTTTACAACGCGCTGCTCATTAATCTTAGAAGGTGTGACAGAGGGTAGAAATGTCACGCTTAGAACATTCTGAGAGTTTTTTAGATGGCGCAGAAGCGCACGAAGAGTGGACGATGAAGATTTGTGCTCAGCGGTAGTGCAGAGGGAACAGTTTACAAGAGCATAGCTTAGATTTGAGGACAGACAGTGAGGGGAGCCTACTGATGTGTAAGTGTGCGATTTTTATATCTAATAGATATCACATTTACGTAGTGGTGTGTATGAGAGGGGAGGAAACTTTAAACAAGGTCTAAATATAATCTTACCCTAAAATAACCTTTTCAGAGAGGCTCCAAAATTCTTCTTGCAAGATACCACGGTTCCTCTCCCACCCTCTCTCCACGGTGTTAAAATGTTCGCCGTGTTTACGCAGAGGGAGAGGGAGAGTTCACAGCGAGGTCGCTTCACCCAGCTGGGGAAAAAGGAGAGAACGCTACTCTACTTCTTATGATAAAAAGAATACAGCAGCAGTATAAATGGTAACTGTAAGTGAGAGTGGCCTTTAGACTCAACAGGACGCACATGTAGATTTTGCGAGAGATCAAGAAGCGGTCATTTGTTTAGCTGGGAATATTTTGGGGAGGGCCCGAATAGCCCCGAGTGGAAGAAAACGAAGTGCGGTGATCAATCTTTCTCTCGCTGCAAAGAGTCTGACAGCAGCCTCTCTCTCTCTCCCTAAATAACAAGGAAAAATCCACCCTCACTCTTTCTCTTCCTTTCGGGGCTCGATTCGACGTATTATGGATATGACTGAAATAAAAGACTGAAAAGTTCTTAGCTCCCCCCCCCGCCCCGTTTCTTTCCAAGTCGCTTTGCCTCACCCCCAGGCTCTAAGAAAGAGAAAAAGGCAGCAAAAAGGCAGAAATGTGTGTGGGAGGAAACGCCATTGAGCGCAGGCAGTGAGTAGGCCGAGGCTGTATGGGCACGGAAAACACAAGCCCACAAGGCAGACACAAGTTGCTGAGCGAGCAGCGTTCATTCTCTCTCTTTTTTAATTTAATTATTTTTTAATAATATATATGAATGCATATTTTTAAAATTTTGATAAAGAATTGGGAGTTTATATGAAGATTTTGTGGCGAGCAGAAAACGTTTTTCCACATGCCAGTAAAGACCTGAAGAGCGTGGATTGGTCGACTGAAGATGGGAACGTGTAATTTCTATTTTATTTTATTTTATTTTATTTTAATAACGCTTTTGGCAATCGGTTATTTGATTATTATTATCAATTGATTATTACGAAAATACATTTTTAGTTAATCCACTGACAATATTAACATTTTATTTGTTTATCTCAAATACAGTTTTTCATTAATATTATTTGAGATTTTGATTGGCCTAAAGCCCAATTTCTGGTTAAACATGTAACGTGAGAAAAGACTCGGTAACTTCAAATTTTTCATAGTTCACTAATGACCAGGTTGTTGTACTTTTCCTTCTTTTAATACTACCAATACTACAGTAAACACACTTCTAATTCAATCATGACCGTACAAATACTATGTGCAGAATAGCATTTCTGTAGTCAAATAGTTCAATACTGGATGATAACACGATGACGGCTTTGTCACATCTTCTGTCTAACAAAACACATTAAAATCAAAAGATTCTAAGTGGAGAAATGTGCGTGTTTACGTAGCTGTGAGTGTGCTACACTAATAGCTGGACGATTTTCAGTAGTGCCTGCGCTGCTAAAGCGGATCCGAGCTCTCCGTCTGTTTTTATGAGGCAATAAATTAGATCCAATCTCTGCTTATAGGTGTTTTTATTGTCTGTTAGTCCAACGGAGATGTAAAGGGAAGTGCGGCCATTATTTATGGGAGTCTGATTTATGTCTCAAGTTTTATGAGGCTCTCAGCCCTCCAAGCACGCGGGTGCGAGAGGGAAAGAGAGAGAGAGAGAGAGAGAGAGAAGAGGGGTGGGGGTCGATCACGTGATAGAGCCGAGGCGCAGTCCTCGGGGCTTTTTTAGTCATAAACACACAGCTGACACATAGCTGAGCTGCATGCAAGATGAGAAATCTTCAAAGAGGAAAGCATTAGCCACAAATGCCTAAGAGAGGATTTGTTGAAAATATTGAAATTGCTCTATGGGTATACATAGCTTGCACAACTCCAGCAACCTCCTAGTCAGCTTCATTGTTCCTATAGCTGTTGTTTGGAGTTTTCACTCACTGGATTTCAGTATTTTTGCACACTAGCCAGTATTTTCTGTTGACTGATTAACATCCTGAGGTGTCAGAGCGCTTATCTGTCTTTTGATTTAAAGCTGGGGGCATTAAATTAGCATCAGAAGATTTCTTCGTCACCTTGGAAAAGTGGTAAGAACAACACTAAATAAATAAGAATATGCATACATACATAAAAGGAATGGAAAATTCTTAGTATTGGTACTGCGTCAAGCCAAATTGTTACTTAATTTGGATAAACACTGATACCTAAGGAGAGCTGCAGTGAAGCAAAATAAATCAAATTGTTTGGCCTGGCTACTGAATGCCTTCCTGCTATAAAGTGATCTTCATCATTGCAGTAATGACTGGATTCAGCACACCAAAACTGAATGTTTTCTTCACCACTAGTGACAATAATCACTGCTGAACACGTGTCAAAAGCCAAACTGCCAGAGGACAGCTAACTGATCATGACACCAAAATGCATCTGACTGAAGGGACTGGTGCTCATTCTTTTATTCAACTTTTTGAGCCCGCAGAAAAAAACAGCTGCCAGAAGAAAACAAAAACTCAAAACACATTAGTACAGTATCTGGTGCTTATTTTTCAGGTTTTGTAGGAAAAGGTTTTGTACTTTAATATTAATCCCAACCTTAAGACCACCTGATATTAGCAAAAAGGATGGCTGCTGCTGCTATCCCAGCAATTAATACCAGACAGCAACTAAATAGCAGAGTAATAGGTGGTGATTTATACATTTCCTATTCTTACAGTGGTATCAGATAATAAAGCCCTTCTTCTCTCTAGTTTGTACAGCAAAGCGAAGCAGCGAGAAGGTTTTCTGAAAGCTAAAGGTCTTTTCTTTTTTGGACAATTCTGTAAGTTTTCTGACTGTGATGCTTTATCCTCAGACACCGACCCAGTATTCACTACTGGCACCAGAGTCAGGTCATCTCTGAATCAGAGACAAGCTGTTTGAACTAAGTCACGGCCACACCTAATCTGTGGTTTATGAGCAGCATTTGTTTCTATATTATATCTACATTATATATATTCTATACTATACTAACTATCTAACAAATTTGACAGTCAAATTTTCAATCTGATTTAACCTTTTGACACTATTATGCACTCTAGAGGCTTTTGAAACAAGTACCAAGTCCTATTATGAGTTTCTGAGTTCAAGTTTTTACTTTCATCTTTAAAAGTATTTTTATGCATATTTATTTCACTTAAAAAAATGGTACTTTTTAGTACGGAATCTTACAGAATGCAGTGAAAGACTGATGGGATGGTGAATGTTTAACTTCTAATTCTTACTGATTGAGATTATAACTAATGCAACAAAAGTGCTGTTTAGACTGTGTGAAGATTTAGCTATTAAAAGGTCAGGACTGTTGCTCCAATCTTAGTAAAAACTGTTTGTTGTATGGAATGATACAAACACTCATATCACTGTCTCTTAACACATACAACACAAAGTGCCTTTAACCAACTAAAAAGTCTAGGCTAATCATAAATACATTTCTGAGTTCATCTTTTATAAAAGCACCTAAAACAACGATTGTATGAAGTGAATTAGAAAGCAAATTTACTTGGAATTTTACTTTTATTTGACACCTTTCCTAAATACTGCACATCTAGAAAAAAGCCAGTAAAATCCATTCCTCTTTTGTGTTGACATTTTTGAGGCACTGTGTTTGCGTTATCTAAGTAAAATAACAAGCATGTCTTTCACACATGTCAGTATCTATAAGATTTGTGTTTTAACTGCTTATTTGTGTGGTGGCTTTAAAGATTTTAGTAGGTTGAAGAATTTTCAATCATACTGAATATGTTGTGATAATCAACATTCTACATATTTATATAATCATAGCAATTGTAACTTTATCTTAGCAACAAATCTCCTATTTGTAAATTTGATATTTCATATTAACCCAAGGAAATCCAGCATTCGTTTGACCATAATAATCTAAATAAGAGGAGCAGGATTCTCTGCTGATACCTTCACTGTGATAGTAGTATTCTGCTTGTTTTAACATTATCTGATGCTGACTTTTCAGTCTTTTTTTTTTTTTTTTTTACCAAAACAGCATGAATCAAGCTTTACACTCCTGTGATTCTTAAAACACTGAGGCTAGCTCTGAATAACATAACATTTTATTAAAGAATTGTTCAACATTCAACTCTCTCAACAGTGAAAGAAAAAGGATCTACAAAGGACAAAAGAAGAACTTGTTTTTTCTCCAAAAAGACTTGTTCTTTTTTCCATCTAATAGTTAGTCTATATTTTCCCACTATGCATGGGTGGTTCAACAATCCCCACACTTGCCTTTTCCCCTGTACAAGCCAGGACATTTATGTACAAGGGTCAGTATAGGAACATAAAAACTACTAATTTTCTTCTAAAATACAAGAACTAAAAAATGTAACTTTAGTACAATGGACAAGAAGAAACAATGTTTTTTTTTCTTTCATAACAGGTAAATACTAAAAAAGTACAGTATTTTTTCTCGATATAAATACATGAAGGATAAATAATAGTCATACAAAACAGAAAGTCTTTTTTTAAACTGGCTATAACAAATAAATATTTTATATGAATGTTCACTTGAACACACATTGGCAAAAGACGCTTTGATTGGAGGGCCTTTCGTCTTCAAAATAAGATTTCATTATTATTATTATTATTATTTTTTTTTTACCTTTAACCATCAAAATGTAAACTCTAAGTGCAACAATGATGCCCAGATGTGGCAAGCTTTTGTGTAAATCATGCACTTTTAAAAACAAAACCAGGGATTCACTTCCTAAACATCAGCAAGTTTAGAGAGAGTCGAGCGCACACTGCTTGTGTTTGTTCCACACTGCATAGGCTCTGTGTGCACTGTATGCACTCACTGATGGTTCAAGCAAATAAACCCAGTAGTTTTAAAAATGTGTTTTACACAGCAGCTCTGACTTCTGGGACATGCATTTCTTGTTCAAATATATACCCTGTATCCATGTTAAAAGTCAAGATATGTGAGAACAAAACAACACAGGAGAAAGTGTGGACTTTTATGCATCGGTGTCCTCTATTGTAAGTTAACTCTTCCAAAGTGATAAAGAGAGAGAAAGAGAGAGCGAGAAAGAGAGAGACAGCAATGATATACCTCAACATAAATAAATAATATTCTCTGCTCTTTCGCATTTACCCTGTGTCAATAATGTGCTAAAATAAGGAATTTTAAATGTTTCTTCCATGTCCTCTCGTGTGTTTGTTTGAAGGTGTCAACAGCTGGCGTACCCTGGCTATGGAGGTGTGTTGATGAAACATTGCTAGCTTAGCACTGCTGTGTGTGCATGAAGGTGTGATTAGCTAAAGTAGCTTAGCACAGATGTGTGTCGATGAGTACTTTAGCAATTGAGCTCATAGCTTCTTAAACCCTGTTCGAGCGATAGGTAGGCTGTCCGTGTGATGGATGTGTGTGTATGTGGTTGGGAAAGGGGGTGGAGGTGGTGGTGGTGGTGGTGGTGGTGGTGGGGGGGGGGTAGTCTGGGGAACTGTGGGAGGTTTTGCCTCCTTCTGAACCCATGTGCTGCTGCCATAGACAAGAGACAGTGGGTTAGTAAAGACTGGGTCTGAGATGGTTATACAGCAGGAGCCAGAAAGGGACAGTGACCGTCGAGTGGTTTTTGCAGGAGAAGATGTGTTCTGCCAGCTCCAGCTATATATTTCTGCTCTCCATTTCACTCTGTCTCCTTCTTTTCTCTCTCTCGCAAGCTGGTATAGAGACAGAGTCCTCCACATAGCTCAACCTGGCTGACAACAACATGTGTTGTCTGGAGGGGAAGAGAACTCAGCACCATAAATCTAACCACCTTGTTAACTGGGCATTAAAATTTCAACCATTTCATTTAGAAGGGGGAGAGCTGCGTTCATATATGTGTCCTATTAAGTATCAAAGTACAATTTTAGACTAAATGCTACCTCCAAAAGAGTCCTTTTAATACACAGTAGCTAAACTACTCCAGAATTTGCTGTGCTCACGTGCCCAACATACACACACAATCACTCCTCACCCCACTTTCTACTTGAAAGGCTAAAAATAGAAACATAACTAAGTTCTCAGTTTTTTACAGTATCAGGAGACCTGTATAGTCTGGGAAAGCATTATATTAAATTATAAAATAAATTAGTTTTAATAATGTTGTACTTATTGCTAAGTGTCTTAAATTCAAAAATTTTAGGGTTTTTTTATGCTGTTTTGAACAAATCTTCCTGATTTTTTCTGTGCGAACATGGTGGTTTTCATTTCAGTCTCAATCTGACAAATGACTATACAACGGTGCTCAACGTGGATCCTGTCATACTAAACAGCTGCCAATGTATCTCTGCCATAAGACAAGCTCCTTGATATGCATTGTCTGCAGCAGCAAAGAGCAGCATGGGGACTGAATGTACACCTGACCTCTCCCTACAATACACCTCATTTCCCTGGGGCTGTGGAATACTGTGTAGATGGGTTCGTTTTTAAAATGACTATACCACTAAAGTAAAAGTTAAATGTTTAATCCAAATTCAAATATGATTCAATATGGTTTAAAATTTGTGTTACTTAAAGTTTGTGTTACATAAAGTTAGAGCAATAGACATTATACTAGTTAGTTTAATAAGTTTGAAAAATCTATTTTAAAAAAGAGTTTGCATTATAATACACTGCTGTTGTTTCCAGCATTGGATATGCAGATATGCCTTTCATCAAGTTATTTGACAATATGAAAGGTTTGGGTTCATCTGTGATACTCGATACTGCTGTCTTTTTAAAATTAAATTACCTGCCGTTTCAAGGTAGCACTGAAAGGTCTCGTCTTAATCAGATTTAGTGGAGCTCTTTATGAAGGCAGTGAAAACAGGGCGGTGGCAGAACACTACCCAACACTGGCTGTTCCCCTTTGTGACTTCAGAGCTCAGGACAAACCACTGGACGGCCCCTGTGAGTCTTCTTTTGCCTCTCATGCTATCCTGCTGCAGCACTAGTCTCCCTATGTGTAAGTCTGTTTGTGAGCCATGATTTGTTCGATGTGGTCTTCACTTTTTTGTATGTTGTCATTTTGTTCCAAACCTGCTACAGGTGAGTGAGCTTGGGTGCTTCCTGGATTCTGCCCTGAGTCGAGGTGTGGTGTGCCGACAGTTCGGTGTATGTCGGGTGTGTAGGTGGGTCACAGGGACCCGGGGGACCCCCTCCACCCACATGGTGCTGGTTGGCAGCTGACATGGGCCCTGCGCCATTGTAGTCCATGGTTTGGTGGTGGGGTGGGGTGGGGCCGAGGTGGTTAAGCCCATACATGGAAGGCCCTGAGCCAGGCATGGGTTCCACATAATTAGCACCCCCCACATAGACTGGACTGGCCTGTATATTGGTGGGTGTCCCATAGCCAGCACTATTAGCCTGCACTAGGCTGTGGTGGGGATGGGGATCACCATAGTCTTGTTCTGGGGTGCCATACTTCTGCTGGGGGGGGCAGCCCTTCATGGGGACATTTGAATAGGCAGTGGACATGGAGTAAGACACTCCCTGGTGGGGCTTGCCAAAGGATGGTGGAGATGGCGCGTCATAGCCTGTGCCGCCTCCTCCACCTCCCCCTCCCATTGGGTGCATTGAATTGAGAAAGCTGGCAGAAGACTGCAAGGGCAGAGGAGGAGAGCCTGTTGGTGAGGGCCCTCCAGAGCTGGAACTCAGGCCCTTGTTCTTCTGGTCCTTCTTGTACTTCATGCGTCGGTTCTGGAACCAAATCTTGATCTGGCGTTCTGACAGGTTGAGCAGGTTGGCCATTTCCACGCGTCGTGGCCGGCACAGGTACCGGTTGAAATGGAACTCCTTCTCCAGCTCAACAAGCTGGGCACTGGTATATGCTGTTCGAGCCCTCTTAGATGATGCTGACGAGCCACCAGTTGGACTCTTCTCCCCGCTGCTGCCACTCTCAGCTCCTCCTGATGCTGACAAGAGAACAAAAAGTGAATGTGAGAAAACATGAGGGCATAGCCACCCACAGAAAAATACCTGGTTGACAGTGGAAGAAAGGCAAGAAACCAAGGATATTTAAAAAAGAATGTTGGCATCTTAAGAAGGTAAAAGCTGAGAGATCGAGAAAGGTAGAGAGAATATAACATAATCAGGCTGCATGCTGAAGGAAATTAAAAGCATTCAGGTTCTTAATAAAGCAGAGGGGGGGTCTAGCAGGCCGACTGAATCCCTTGATATTAGTTGTCAACACTTCATAACAGTGGCAGTTATTAAGCTGTGGAGGCCCCAGTGCTGGCCGAGAGAAGCTAAATTGCATCTTGGCTGGAAAGACAAACCCCCCACAGCAACACCAGCTGCAGCACAAGGACTCATGAGCAGGAACTGAGGTTGACCTGCACTCACTTCAATTTGCTTGCCAGGAAAAGTCAAACTTCTCATCTCATTTATGTCATTATAACAGTGAATTCTAATAGAAACAGAAAGTTGTTTAGAGAAAAGGGATTGAACACATGCATATTTGATAAAGACCTGTTTCCTATCATTTTCTCTCCCAGGAAGTACATTTGTGGATCCAGTGAAGTTCTGAGACAACTAGTGATGAAAGTGAAATAGCTTGAGTCTAAAGTTATTTTCTTTAGCTCAGAATTTTCCATATGGCAATGAAGTCCTGTGCTTTTAAAACTGTAGTACCTGATAGTTAAACTAAAACAGTAACACGGGATAATCCGATAGCTTCAACCTCTTTTTTTTCCTATCTTGAGTTTTTGATTATGTTATACAGTTGCTCAAAACAACATAACCTCTCTCATCCTTGTGTGCACGTGTGGCACAGCAGCCTCTGATATAAATGTTTGTATGTGCGTGCTAGCGGTGCATTCTCATTAGTAACAGCTGATACAGTACAGTTTAAGGAAACCTAGATCCAGTCATTCATTATGTTTTCTTTGTTATCGTATTTCTATAAACAGAGATGGAAAGATGAGAGCAGTAACTAGTCTGGAGCAGTGACACTCTCTAAATGATTGTTTGAAATTTTCATTGATAAACAGTCTAATCTCTTTTCAGTTTTTTGTCTGGTCAGCTGAAATGTTTTTGAATATGATTATCATACTCATATTCATTTTTTCTGAATGATAACCACCAAATGAAATAACATATCTGTCTGCCTCAATGACTGTGTTATTTTCCCGTTATCAGACATGCTGATGGTATTCAAATTTATCATCCAGATGCTAATATCTTCCATTTCAAATGTCTGTTCATCATTCTCTCACCCTCTCCTTGAAAATCTATTTATCTGTTATCATACATGACATTTAAATTCTTCCTGTTAATATCTTTCTACTTAAAGTGGCTTTTCAATGAGCAACAAAAATGAGGAGAAGGAAGAAAGGCGAGCAATCGGAAAGCAAATCATTTTCATGGAGTGATGAAAGGAGAAAGAAGTGCAGGATAGGGAGGAGGAGGTGGAAGAATGAAGAGAGGTATAAGCTACTGGTTGCAGGTTTGTGGCAGCATGTTGATAGACTATATTTTTACCTTAGTGATGTCTTTAGAGAAGTTTTTAGTCTTACTTGATAAGAAAGTCATCTCAAGATAGCCTGCCAACAAGGTTTATGTAACTCGCTTAACTATTATTCTTTTCCTAAGATTTGACACTAATTCCCAGTAAAACCAGGTATTTGTCATCTCTGAATGTCTGCAAAATTTTCCAGTTCAGTCAAATATGAATAAATATACCTTTTGTTATTCTTGTAATTCTATCTATCAATTTCGAAACTGTCAAATATTTAATCTAGTTATTAGAAAATACTTTCTCTGTATTTATGTACAAATTTTGTAGAGTTAGATAATAAAAATAATTCATTTGGTCTAAAAAATGTCTTGGCTGCCAAGGTGATACATTCTCTCTGTTGAAAGAGTGTAAAGATGTATTGCAGGAATTAAATATATTTCATATAATTACATATAGTTTCAAAGTCTCAAAACATAATGTTTACAATTTATGCCGATGTACCTGAACAAACAGATTGCTTTTTCATGACTGCTTCACATTTTGTCATTGAAATTTGACTAGCCTAACAACTCCATCCCTGACAGGTTCCAGAAGATCAATGCAAATTCCAACTGTTGTTCATCAAGAAGTAGTTCCAGGATATGACTGTAAAACTGCACAATGTTGTTTTTACCTGTCTGCTATTCAAAACAAAGCAAAATACAACCTTTTTCTTTCCTGACTTTTAAAGGTATAGTTGCTCTTAACAGAACCACGCCAGCTGTTTCTTCCTGCTTCAAGTCTTTATTTTAACTACGGGCTAAGTCTAATTCATCACTGGTGTTGACCGTAACCCTATAGCATGCAAACATTTCATTTTTGACACATCACAGAACATGGATTTTCTGCTGCTAATAGAAGTAAATGGGTTTTCCTCCCTTTTCATGTATTTTACTGAACACTTCTTTTAGTTTTCAATATTGGCCAGACAGTTTTACATTAGACCTTTAGCGTCTTTTACTAATGGAAACAAACTAAAGCTGGAGCTTACGTAACCATTCTGTTAGTGAACTGGTCACTGAAAATACTCAGAGATCAATGGCTTTAGTAAACTCCACTTACCAGCTACACTATTAACTACCAAAATTAACTAGAACTACAATAAACTCAGTCACCAGATACAGAGAGAGAACAGAACAGGCGGCTACTAGTCCCTGTCTCAGCTAGTGCCTGTGGGAACCTGGCTTGCCATAAAAGCCTAAGAAACCTTGTAAATTCTCTGGGGATCTGATGCTGGAAAGAGGATGTTGATAAGAGAGGTGAGGAAAGAGGGATGTGGGATAATAGGAACAAAGATGCTAATGAGGAAGGAAAATGAAAGAGGAAAGGAAGGACTGGGGGAGCCAGGGAAAGCAATAATGAGAGATACAAAGAGGTAGGCTGTGCTGTAACTGTGGGGGAAATCAAAGCAAAGACAGAAAGACCGACAGAGACAGGTGTATTGGAACACACCATTGCCAGAGTTGTTGCTGGGTGAACAGTTTTTCTGCTTAGTCGTCTGACGACACTCTTTCATCCAGGGAAAAATCTGCTTGGCCAGGGTTGGGTTGGGCGGCAGTGAAGAGGATGAAGACGATGTGGAAGATGATGTAGAGGAGGAAGAAGTAGATGACTTATTGGTGCCTGATTTAGAGAGTGAGGAGGACCCAGTACTGCCACCTGGCTGCTGAGCCCCAGTATTACCGTTGCTGGGGTTGGGGGGAAGTGGAGGGGACACTTGGGAGCCAGGGTGGTGCTCAGGTGGCAGACTGGGCCGCATGCAGCTGCCATTCAACTCCTTGGTCTTGGCTAGCTGCTGCTGCTGGTGGCCACCATTACTGCCCAGTGACTGTAAAGAGCAGGCAGAGCGCTGGTATGAATCCACATCCAGATGGGTAGCCGACTGGAAGATCGGCTGGTGGTGAGACGCTGGGACCGGGGCATCATAGCCCCCGAAGCCATTGGCGGCTGCTCCTGCTCCCACTGCTGCCCCCTGCACTGGGTAGGATGAGTAGCCACCAAAAAGTGTTGAGGAGTTGTCGTAGTATGTTGTTTTCTGCATCTCTGTGAGAAGTGGCGGCGTCTTCTTGTGCTCCGGTCCTTATTGAGAGCCACTGCCGGAAGACCATTTGGTACCGGGGGTCACGTGACGGTGTCTCTCCAACGGTCCCCTGCAACCTGACCTAAAAGGTTAGGAAGAGACAGAAAGAAAGAAATGAGAAAGATAAATCCATCTTCCTTGAATGAAAGGCACCATGACGTGAATAGAAACCACTGCTTTTCTTTCCACAGCCCCCATCCCCCTCCCTTTGGAGGCCAGTGCACAGCCTGCAGACGCTCTTCTGATCTCATTGCACAGCCTTTCTTGTACAAATGCACACACACACACACACACACACACACACACACACACACACACACACACACACACACACTGCTGGGTGGGTCAGTTATTTAATGTTGCAAATTTCTGTTTAAATTGTAATTAACTGCAGTTTTTATTACTGCTATAGTTTGTTATTATCAATAACAGCCATTAATCTGTAGTTGTAGATTAATGGCTTTTATTTTTTTTTATGATTTTAACCAATTATTTTCTGTTTTTATGCAACGAAAATTACGCAATTTACTTAGATTTGTTTTTAAACAGAATAAATTAAAATCCATCATCATAAAATTTTAAGATATGTTGGTTCTTCTTCCATACATTCCAGAGATATTCGTTATTTTTGAAGTTTTCCTAATAAAGAATTACCATCAAAAGTGTGCTGTTATTCGGGCTGAAAACGACATTTTATGTGTAATGGCGGCAGTGGACACGGCCCATATCTATTTTCCTTTGTGACTGATGTAGGTAGTCTATTTCTGTCAACCTCTACTTTCCGCCTGTGATTTACTGTGTTCTCTCTGCTGTTACCTCACTTGTCTTCACTCACAGGAATCCAAGCGGAAAGGATTTTTGTTTCACCAGGGTTTTTTCCCCCATAAAAAAGAATCAATCTATCTATCTATCTATCTATCTATCTATCTTAAACGGAGAAAAAAGTAACAAATATTACTGATGACGAAAAGTATTTAAAAGGTGAAGTATAGGTTAGAACTCGGATCTCAGTATACAAGTAATGTTTTATGTATTTACTGATTTATTGATTGATTTATCGTGAGGTAAACAGTAAATGGAAACATATTATAAAATGTAATTGCGCTCAACAATATACGATTTATATTGTTTTTTGCAAAAAAAAAAAAAAAAGACAAGACAAGACAAGAAAGAAAGGAGGCTCCCGGCAGAAATTTCACTAGTCAACAACCCATGAGGGTTAAGCTGTCAGAATGCTCAATCACGGCGCCTTTAGTTAAAAAGAGAGAAAGAGAGAAAAAAGGAAAGGAAAAACAGCAGGGTTAGCCTCCACACACTGTATCTTGCGCTCACCGCTGGTGGCCTGTGGCCGTAAAAGGCCGGCTTGACAGACACGAGAGAACACCTGGCATTCGTTGCTTCTGTGGAGATAAACTGTCTGACGCAGAAAAGAGGAGATGAAGCAGCTCTTCCATTACACACAAGCTGAGCAGCGCTAGCACTAGCTACATCTAAAACTAGGCCTACTGGGGCTTTCCAAGTTAACCCTACCAGTATTTTAGCCTGGCTCCCGGCTCCATATTGCAACAACGGCTCACTATTATTAGCCATCTCTTTTATTTCGCTCTAATGTCGAAGATATTTTTGTATTAGTCCTGCTATAGTGGATCTCGTTTAGGAGAAATGTATAGAAAAAAATAAGGTTAAAAAAAAAACAAAACAAAAAGAAAAGAATTTGCTAAAGCACGTGCGAAGGTAAGACGATACATTAGAATGACAGATACCAGGCCCGAGCTTCATGAAAGCTGCACCGAAAATAGGATTGTGTGTATCGAAGTCTACTTCATATAGCCTACTGATGGTTCTGCACACGGTATATATAAAGAACAGGCCTGAATGATATATCGCCAACATAACTTAAGATACTAGAAGAAGGAATTGGAGATAGTAATGCTATCAGCGTGATAACAACAAAAACCATCAAATTTGTTTTATTGATATCTGTCTTCTACCAGTAAAACCAAGAAATCGCAGTTCAGTCACCAATAACTTTATAGATTGGTAAAATTGTGCTAAAATAATATAATTCACTTTTCAACTATTTTAAAATGTGTTCCCATTTTTTTCTCAAAATCAAATAGTCCAGCCTTTCTCCGGCTCTCAGCACGTCACACATGTCACCCATTTATCTTTCTAGTAGACAACCTGGAATCCTAATTATTTACTCTAAGGAATAGTCCCAACGACAGAGGGAGAAAGATGGAGGCGGGTGGGGGGGAGTGGGGGGGCATGGCAGTGAGTGTAGGAGGAATATGTTATTAAATCATATCGCTGTTTCGCCATTAAACGGGACACGTAATGTCTCTGCCCCTGGCTTGTAGTGCTACAGCTTAATACAATCACCAACTTTGCTAGACGCCTGCCTGAATAATCCACTTACACTGACAGAGAAACAGCCACCCAAACAAAAACAACACAGAGAGGGAGATAGAGAGGGGGAGAGGGAAGAGAAGTGGTGTGGGGGGGTAGAGAGGAGGCGGGTCGGCCTTGGTGTCCAGTGTCTGTGTTTTATCCTGGGATATAAAATTACAAATGGCGTCTGCCATGAAGAGCTATGTAGACAGTGAGACAGAGAGAATGCATTAACTTGGACAATCCACGTATTCTTTATCCCATTAACAGAGAGAGAGAGAGAGAGAGAGAGAGAGAGAGAGAGAGAGAGAGAGAGAGAGAGAGAGAGAGAGAGGCCAATTATACAGACTCTAAACGACAAACAATAAAGAATTGGCCATATCTGAGCTATTGTTGCTATGTTCACGGTCTCATTTTAGACTGAAATCGCTAAAGGCGCTAAATATTCATGTGTGATTAAAATTACACCATCAAAATATTTTAGGAATAATTACAATGCATCCCATATACCCAAATGATAATAAAACAGGAGCCTGTGGAGGGACAAAAATTGAACGAGAAAAGTGCATCACCCATTACAGAAAAACAGCCGGCCATCGCTCCTAAATATAATTTAAGTGAGGAAGAGGCGTGGAAAGCGTAGTGGAAGAGATGAGGACGGAAAAAGCTGAACAGAAAAGGACAGAGATGGACGGTCGAAAGAAAAAGGGGGGTTGCTTGTGGCGGGTAGCTACGGCAGTTTAAAGCATTGTGAACTCTTCTTGAACCGGGATTGAAGTCATACAGGCCATAAATCACTGAGCCAGCCACTCCGCGTCCACAAACTGCACAGCGAGCAAACACACTATGTATTTCTGGCTTGTTGTTTGAGCTCGCGCATGACCGGCTGGCCTGCTTGCCCGCCGATGATGTTCCTTACCTGCCTTAGCACCGGTGATCCCAGTCCAGTCCGGCACGGACCCAACAGCACCGCATCATAGATTAGTCCTCGCACGCGTTCAGTTGGTAATCAACAATAACAGATAATTAAATAACAAATCCGCTCGTTTGGTCGTCCGTTTTGCTCTCCTCTTCTTCTTCCTCCTCCTCCTCCTCCTCCTCTCCTCTCTCCTCTCCGCAAACCCCGCTACTCCTCCGGTGCTGTCTCGAGACTAGCACGGCTGCTCGCGACCACCACCTCAACAACACCTCCTGAAGCCCCAGCAGCGGCAGACCGGGCTGCGCGAACAGGACACCTTGTGGCATGAACGACTGGCGGATGAGAGAGTCGGAGGGATCCAAGACTATCGGCGGGGGCTCAGTGTGCGGGAAGAATTAACAGACGGGCTCGGTGCAGGCTACAGGCAGGCTAGTTAGGGCATGAGCTGAACGAGCTTACCGGGGAGCATGCCTGCTACCCCCCGCCTCCCCCCATCCCCCCACCCCACCCACCCTCCACCCCAGCGCCAGCGCTGCCTGCACCGCTTCTGGCTGATAACAATGGCCTCAAATTTCTTTCTCTTTTAGCCACTGTCCTTCACACGGCCGGCCAGTCATTCACACAGCCACAGAGGAGTATGTCCGCCACAAAATGTCACTTCATCTTATTTTAGGTAGTTTTCTATTCTTGTTTTTTATTTCCTTACGGCTCTTCTTCTCTAAGTCTCCCCGAGGCTCATTTTCCCCTGGTATTATTCCCGTCTGCCCCGGATCTGTGCTCCTTGCTTCGGTCTTAGGTAGGCTATAGGTGTGTGCCTTGCACACGGCTAGCAGCAGCACCAGTTTACAGCCTACAGTCTTCTTTGTGGTTGTGGTAGTAGCCTGGATATTCTCGTTATGATGGTGAAAATATGCCCCAGTATCAGAGACTCTCACAGGCCCTGTAACGAACGGAGTAACCAGATTGACGGCTGGACGAGATGATTCCCTCATCAAAAAGTCAACGTCACTCAAGAATTATGCTAATTGAGCTGGATCTAGCCATGCAAGCAGGCTAGACACATGTAGATTGTTTTTTCCACGTGTCACCATAACTTTAACTCTAATAAAGTCTTTGACTTTTTTGTGCTTTTCACTTCCTGTTATATTGGTTATATATAACCTAAAAGTTTATATTTTAACAAATTGAACTTTTTTGAGGGTATTGAGGCAATACTCTCAATAAACCTATATTTTAGAGGTTTGTATAGAAGTATTTTTTAGATGTTTTAAAAATCCCACTTAAAGGCTGTCTATATGCTACTATAGGCCACGTGGGCATTCTCTAACCAGGCCCAGGTTAACTAGTAAATGTCCAAACAGTGTCACTAACGATGTGTATCATTATTAATCATAAATTATATTTTATGGTCTATAAAGTTAACCTGGTATTACATTTAGCTTTAATTATTTATTTTTGAAATTGTAGAGAGCATCTGTGTACTTTAAAGTCTATAGGAGGCAACAAGCAAAAAAAAAAAAAAATCACGTGGTGAGGTCAACATATAAAACAAGACAGTCGCTCACAGTAAAAGGTTTATTAAAATTGCTGACCTCATCTGAAAATACTGCTTGGGACATATCATCGACAAATGCAAAGTTTGTGGGGAAAATGCTTAAGCTCCTGGGCTAAGCTCCTGTAGTTTTCTCTTTCGGCAGGATGACTTTGCTATGTGTTTTTGTTTACATCAATCCGACTCTTTTAAAGTATGGATAAAATATTAGCATTCATTTAAATGTAAATTTCCTTCATCATAAATAGTTTTCAAGATTTTTTCAGAATTTCTTTTCAATATTTCTGCTGCTGCCTCGCCGCATAAACGTCACTTAAGACGTATGTAACGGAGGACAGAGTGAGAGGGACAAGACTAACATAGAAGGTGCACATTACGCTAACATTATAGCAAAAAAAGATTGTATGTGATCAATTTGGTTTTAAAGCTTCACTAACAGGGTTTTAAAGAAAGCATTTAAAGAGTCTTGCGTTTTGACTTGAAAGCACCGAGGTGGAAGATGAAGCAGCAGTGCAACAACACTTAAAGAAAGAAAACTGAAGTGGGCTTAAAAATAATAACCAAGAGAGGGGTGAAAGAGAGAGACCTAAATGGAAATGAAAATATGAGGGGTGTCCTATGATGTTGTCATTACGCCCCCTCACCCCCCACCCCCAACACACACACACACACACACACACACACACACACACACACACACACACACACACACACACACACATTCTCTTCTCTAACTCTCCCCCGCTCCCTCTATTTTTATTATTCAGGACGCTACTCCTGTCGTTTATGGCTACGTAAGATTTATGAGTTCTCTAGCACCCAGCAGTGTGTGTGTGTGTGTGTAAACAGCCCGACTTTAAAACAGATAGCATTCGCTGTGGGCAGCAGAAATGAGAGGATGAGCTCGGTGTAGGTGGAAGGTGGGAGCCTGAAATGTGTCCATCTGCAACTTTTCCTTTAAACCAGCCTTTGTGTGGACTGAAGGATCTGCTAACCAACCTCATTACACATTAACCAAAAAGCTAATCAGCTACTTTTTTGTCTTTCTTTTTTTTTTCCATGTGTGGGAGAGACGTGCATGTGGAGAAATAAGCAGAACGGATTACACCTATGCACTGACTTGCAAAAGCACGCCAGTGCTTGTGGAGGACGGCTGTTTTTCTCGGATGGAAGACGCGCATCGACTCTGCATGTTTCGGATTGAGTCACGGATATTGGGTTTCACAACTAAAACGCGGTGCCTTCCTGCGCCATGGAAATCTTCTTTCCTTTTTCCACTTTCTTTCTCCTTTGGGACTATAGATATGTAGGCCACTGAGGATGACACAGGAATTCCCTTTGATTCTGTTTTTCAAACGATTTGAGAAATGCCAATGTTAAAATATCGTGCACAAGTGCAGAATGATTTTTACAGGACTCCAACTGTGAACTATTTAATTCAGCCGCTGTCACTTTAATTGCTGTGTTATGTAAATATAGCTGTATTAATAGGCTATGAACAGTGGTAGCATTAATGCCATTACCGCAGTTACAACATGCAGTTTTAATAACTGTCTATCAAATGATGCTTCTGCCTATAACCCGCGGCCATCATACACTTCCTTTCACACCTCAGGATTATATTACATAAGCACGTGTCATTACACGATATTACATCACTCACACACGTACACGCGCGCACACCCGTAGAATTTCAACATTACAATCACTTTCAACTTCATAAATATTTTCCATATATATGTAACTGCATTTATGCTTAAACGATATAAATTAAATTATAGAGAGAATACTTCTACTACGAATAGACAAATCAGTTCCTGTAGAAATAGTATACATTCTACACATCAATATAATATGCACAGGATATTGTTTTTTTCAACATATGCAGCGTCCTAATTGTCTAAAAATAAAGGAAAAACTACCCGTCATGCACCTTCCACGTTGCAAAATCGTCACTGTCTTCTCATCTTATAATTCTATTAGCGTGTACACAGCACCCATGCACAAACTTCAGACTTCGTTCTAATGCAGGCTGCATCATGACAAATAATGCCAAAAAAAGTCCGAACTTACCGGAATATTTCCTATTTTCCCCTGAAGTTTTAATGGAGGAAAACGGCTTCCAGAAAGCTCCTAAGAACTGACGTATATTGCGGGAAAAGGGGCATGCGGAGGGGATGGGAAAAGGGTAGGAAAGAGAAAGAAGACATATGCAATCAAACACATCTCGGTAAAATCAGATACAGAGGCGGGTCACCTCTTGTACTCGAATCGAATGGTTGGGTCAGCAGCAACCGCTTGACTTCAAACCCTAAATAATTCACACACAAAAAAAGAAAAAAAAAAGAAACAAACAAACAAAAACAAAAACAAAAAACAAAACAAAAAACCAACAACAACAAAGAACGAGGCAATGCTGTGCCTAACACCTTTCTAAAAGTGACCTTTGTGCTAGAGGGTGTGAGATGTTATTGAGTCTGGTTACCACAATTACACATTTGTCTTCTTTCCCTCAAAATAATAAAATAAATAAATACAACAAACAAACAAAAACACGCATGATTTCATATTCAATAATAATCTTGCTTATCCCGTCAGCGTACCAAAATGAGTTATGTAGGGAATAGAGTTATGGAATATATAGAATGCATTAGAAATTGTTCATTTGTAGCAATGGCCTAGAATATATAAACATAGACTTTGTTTAGGTTAGAAGGATTTGTGCAATAAATAAATACATAAATAGCTAAACTGTATGCGTAAATCATAATTACCCATCAGAAATAATGCTCCAGTTAGCACACACGCGGATTAACACAATTATATATATATATATATATATATATATATATATATATATATATATATATATATATATATATATATATATATGAAATCTAAAAACTGCAATCGAAATCGAAAGGCATGCCCCGATTGCATCAAAATTCTGATTCTTGCTATTAAAAATGATCATTAGAATTTAATGCAGGGTCTCGTTTAAAAACTTCAAAAGTTAAATAAACTTCATAAATAATGAACACATCCGAAAAAAACCCACACAAAAAAACAACTTTCCAAAGTCATAAATTCTGTTAAGCACCAAACGGGGACTTAAGAGAAGCAAAAAATAGGGGGGAGAAAAAAAACAGAAAGAGACAGAGAGAAAGAGGAGCGAACCAAAATGAGAACAGGCCCCATAAGGCAAACAGCTGTTTGATCCACGCGGCCCATAAATAACTCAAGCATCACTGAGTGAGAAAACACTCATCCTGGACAGTCCTGTGGACAGTCTTACTGCCGGGCTGAGGACCCACAGCAAGAGATCACATCTAGCTCTGTCCACAGATAAACACATATCCATCTGCTGCTGCGCGGGGCCGTAAACACTGCGTAAAGCGGAACCGTATAATTATATAAGTGGATCACAGGATGAAAAGTGTATTCCATGTTGTTGGCTATTATTATTAAAGTGCTGCAATAAAATCTCAGAGCCGTTCTCCTTCTGCTTCTGCTCCTGACAACTTCACCCAAACACATAAATCAAACGCAAAGGATCCCCCGACCTCCCCGCACAAGTCTACATCACTACTACTACTACCACCAGGCTACTACCGCTCCTGCTGCTATAAAGTTATTTATCGTTTCCATCCAAGAACTCACGCACCGCTCTGGCTACTGTGCATACCCATTGCAGCTCCTTCAGTCTGGGTCTCCTCAGTGTGCCCCCTTCCCCCTCAGCCCCGCCGGTTACGGTCTGATTTTTGCAGCCGCAGAGCAGGCAGGAGTGGACTAGTCTAAAGTTGCCCAGAAAGTGATGCAAGGGCCGACTAGCTTAGCCAGCTAGCCTGTACGCCGAGACAAAGACAGGAGGCCGCCTCCAGAGCCCCTAGAGCCCCCAGAACAGCTGATGAGCGGTTTTTTTTTTCTTAGAGGAAGAGGAGGCTGGGGGAGAGAAGGGGAGTTCTGGCTGCAACCAGGACTCAAAATACCACAATATGGATGGAAGCTTTTCTCTGTAAAAGTTTAAAAGGAGCGACAAAGAAGCAGCAGAAAAAGGTGTGCAACAAAGGCTGTTGGCCCATAATTTATCAGAATGTGAAGTGGATGTGAACAGCAGGTTTTAGACTCTAGGGAGATGGAGACATAGAGAGGGAAAGGAAAGGAGGAGCGCGAAATGAAACAAGTGTGTGATTTTCTCTTTCTCTTTTTAATAAATACAGCAATACTGCAGCATATAGTTGGCTGTAAACATTCAAGGATTAGGATAACGAAGGCATTTGTTTTTCTGAGACTCCATTGCATCCTACAGCTAACAGGTCTACTACTTTTTACGAAGATGGTTTTTTTTTTTTAAGGCTGAGAGGGTTTATGGGACCTGATGCTGCTCACTGCTAGGCTTCAAAGTTTCGCGGTGTGCAAAAAGTTTCGTGCTTTTCGGCTTTCTCTTCTTATCTCTGCCGGGTCTGGCGGTGAAATCACCAGACCAGTCTTGCCCCCCCCCCCCCACCCCACTCCCCCAAACTTACACACACACACACACACACACACACACACACACACACAGAGTTTTTTTTTCAGAAAACATATGCACACACTGAGTCTTTAGAGATACACGTTTAGTGAGATTAGTTGGACATAAAAAATCTTTTTCTTTTTCTGCTGCAATTTCCTTAGTGCTTGTTTTCCTCTGACCTCGGACATGATTCAAACACAACTGAAACACATCACACCTTGCTATATTTTTTCAATCCTGTGCCTAACAGGAAAAGCTGAAAGCTCTCGCTGAAGCACTCATACAGTGACATATTGGATAACAGCTTTCTAAAAGTGACCTTTGACCCTGGAGCAGCAATGGATAAGCTCTGCAATGATCAACCAACTGGTCACAACTAGAATTCCAGTTTCTGCTTTGAACACTGACTCAGACTCTGATAACCGTTAGCACTCAGCTTTATTTTAAGTTGCAAGCATGAGCAGTCGAGGCAGACTCAATAAGTCAGTAGACTTTTAAAGTATAGGTCTTCAGTCAGCAGCAGTTATTTAAACAGCATTTCCATACTGGCACTGGCAAATTTATTTTAGTTAGAATGTCATTGATAATATGCCTGCAACCCACCTGTTTCTATAATTATTCAAACTAGCTTGATATTTATCTATTTAACCACATCGCAATGATTTTTTTTTTCTTTGTCAGTGTTTGGTGTCAGCTGTGAGGTTTTAAATAATCTCTGTCTATGATGTCAGATAACTCTGCCGGTAACTCTTTTGTGGAGCTTTCCATGACGAGGTACCTAAGAACTTTAAAACAATCTGACCTTACCTTAAACAAGCTATAGATAGCTTGTTTAAGGCTTGTTTAAGCAGATCTGCTGAGCACATCCCCCGTGTGCATCCACTTTCTGGATTTGACATCATGTGCAACTTCAGCGGGCTTCCGGCCACTTGCATTCTTTTCAAATGATCACAGTGGTTAGCATTTTATTTAGATAGCAAATGGAGTCACAGAAGAGAAGCTGCTAGTTCATGCTTTCTAAGATGAAAATATTAACATCAGAATTTTGGCATTCTGATGTCACATAATGATTTACTGTTTGTCGGAATTAATTTATATCTGATTTTCTTCCATGTTTGCTCATTTTACTCTAAAAGATTCAAAGTTCAAAACATTATTTCCACAATAAACCCAAAATTAGTCAGTTTTTAAATTTCACACATGCTTTGTTGAATAAAAATACGTTTTATCACAATGACACGCACCTTTCTCTAGAACAGATGGAATACCTGTTACACTCTGGGATACTTCCATGTCCATAAGGACACCCACTGCCATCACCACCACCTTCCTCAGAGATCAGTCAATGTCCATACTCTTTGTGTCCAAAAAAGACTTTTTCATCAAGTCTATTTGCAGAGTTTCTTCAAGTGTAATGAGCTCGAACAGCCATGCAGCATTGATACCGACATCACAGACACAACAACAAACCTAGCACTGCAACACATTTCATCTCCTCCCCTCTTGCAGATGACATACCACTTTCAACACCATTTTTCAGAGGGCAGATATGCACCAGGGAAAGAAACAGAGAGAGAGAGAGAGAGAGAAGTCTTACATGTTCATCTGCTTCCAGTTTGTTTAACTAAGGAGTGGGTCTCAGAGGGGGTGAAAGGACTTTTGGTTTGTTTCCCATATTCCATTCTAAATTTAATGCAAAAACAAAATGCCTGGAAAGTTAAATTAATCAAATTCAAACAATTCAAGTGCATGAACAAGCATTTTTTTTAAACATCTCAGCCAAGGAGCATGTTTGTGTAACTGTGCCATGTGGAAAATTACTAATTCATATCTTTGGTGTTGTTGTTTTATTAGTAAGGTTTACAACCACAAGCCACTCTGTGAGAAAACGCTAAACCTCCATAGGTGTGTACAGCCAAATTTGTAAAAAGTGTTTTTTATGTGAACTAAAAAATATTAGTTCACATCTTTGCTGGTATGCTATTCACCTAGTGAATACTTTCTTGTCATTCAGGATTGTGAAATCTGAATAAACCTACTTAATGTCTGTTGCTGTAGACACATAACTGAGGCATTAACTCGTCCTGTGTACAAAAGACCTGTTTGAACTCTATGTAAACCACGTGCTTCTGCTGAAGCTGCTTTCTGCTTCATGGCCCCTCAAATTCAAACAGGGATTATGCACAAACATATCCAACAACAAGAGCTGAGCTTAACAAGTTCTTACATCCCTTATACCCTTTCATTGTATGATTTTTTTCTTTTCTACACTTAGCTACTTGTATATCATTTTAGCCCAGTGTTACTCTCCTTTACTGCTCCAGGCAGGGTCGCACAACTTCCCAAAGAACTAACCCCATTTCACTAAGAGTCCTAAATCAGAAACTCATACCATCAACGCCTTCCTTTGACACGGAGTTAATCTTTATCAGAGATGCTAATCTTTGACCTCAAACTAAAAGAAAGCCCTGACACTAGGAGAAGGAAAGAAGGGGAAGGGGGGTTCTTGGGGTTTACCAGAAGGTATGATGTGGGGGTCGAATTGTTCTTTCTGCTCCTGGGCCATGAAAAGTGCCAAGCTCACCAAGCCTGTCAGGCATAGGTTGAACAGGGATGGATGTGACCTCCCATGCAAGTGTGTGTGTGTCTGTTGGGGGTGGGGGAGTGGCAGGTAGTATTCACAAAGTCAATGGTTAGCTAATTACCTTTTTACCTAAATGTGTAATATTGAACAAAAGCTCATCGCATAGGAAAAAGCTGGCAGTTAATGATACAGTCAGCAATGTCTCAAAAATTTCCAAGATTTTCCAAATATTTTTTTTTAAATGTAAGATTTCACGTATACCTATAAATATCAAATTGCTCTTAACAGTATGTAGACTGTAGGTACGAGGGAATAAAACCTGGCAGTTATAAAGCAATTACACTGTAAATGTTACTCATGGGGAAGGAAAGGACATACATTACTAATAGTGGTGCGGGCTACTGAGCATATTAAACGCCACTTCTTACATTGTAATTAAGCATTACTTTTAGATGTGTAGACTTCCTGACTTTTATCTAAATTCATAATCAAACACCATATAATATAAATACTGCATATTAAAATGAAATTGTTTATCTGTAAATATTACATTCAAATGTAATAGATTTCAAAAGTGACCTAAAATTTGAGTCAGTCTGTAATTTGTAACGCTTTCATTTTGATTCATATGTCTAATAGGTGGAAGCTGGTTATATTTTATTTTTAATATTTCTTTATTCACATCTAAGACAGACGCATAGATGGTGATTATATTGGTCAGTATTGTGCACTGCGGAAACCTGTTACAGGTAGTGACATGCAGGTATGTATGTATACAAGACATACAAGACCCACCATAAATAGTGATGGGTGGGTGGTGGGTGGGGATAATGGTGGTAGTGGGATTACACAGTCGGTTCTTTCTGGATCATATGCTGAAGACCAAAAATAATGACATCACAGAGTTTTGTACCGCATCAATATTTAACTCACTTTGACATAGATTATTTATTAATGCAGAATAGAATGCTGCCACTTGTAGAGTTCCATTAGATTTGGTGTATTATTATGGATCAGAGGAGAATAAACGTAAGGTCTCGTTTGACCATGTTTTTTGTAGAATTTGTCATTGTTGGTATGTAGGTTTTCTGGACATGCAGCCATTGTGGCTGCCTGTTGGTCAAAAACAATCATTTTCTGCATTTGAGAGTTAGTCCATCTAGGGACAGAAGCATTCAGTGATATGTGTCTATAGTAATTTGTGGTTTGGCAGGGCTTTCAAAATGGATTTTCCTAAGTTGTTATTATATAGCTCTGAGGCCTCATTACACTGAATGTTGAACAACCTGCACCACTATAAAAGGCCTGCATCCATTTCCTGACAACATGGTCCTCTTATGATGCAAGTTTCAGAAAAAGAAGCCAGTGACTGTAATATAATCGGGCCACTTGGCCTAGCAGCAGACAGTAGTGTGTTACAGCGGGAGAAAGCAGCTTTATGGATCTCAGCCAGACCTGTCAGGCTTTATACACAGCAACAGTGTTAGTTGTTCTTGCCCCTACTATTTTACTATGATTGGTATTCTGCCCATACTTTGTCAGTGATACACGAGGAAATCGATTAAATCACAGCTGTGCTAGACTTGCTGTGGGTTTTCATAACTTTTAAATCTATATACCTCTATACTTAGCAAAATACTTCAAGGTAAGTCCAGAGGATCTAACCACTGTTACACGAGATGGCATAAGCAACTCAGATTTAGCCTGGATGATACAGGGTGGGAGTATTTGATATGTTCAGCATTTTAGAATATGGCCGTTTTTTAAACTTGATTAAAATCATATATATCAGTTGACATTAGATGTAAAAATACACAAGAACAAACAAGCTAGGATTTTTGAAATAACTGCTTTCTTAGAAACAACAGAAGACAGCACTTTTGCTTTTGCCTTTCCAGACTGGTGGATGTGAGCTCTCAGGAATAGCTCTTCTTATAGTTACCAAACCTTTAAGTGTTTCTCTTTAATAATAATAATAATAATAATAATAATAATAATAATGATAGCATAGTATACTAGTGGGCTGTTTTCCTTGGATGAGTGCAGTTATTATATCTGCAGTTCATAAACAATATGGAGACTACATAAATGAATAAAGTCACAGTTTTGACTCTGAAATCTTGTTCTTTCGCAATAAATGTGTTAAGGGGCTCAAGAACTGATGGTTGTATGGTAAATCTATATTTAATGCACTTTTTTATGGACCTTAATTTCTCACCTCAGCCATTGTATAATTTGATTGTGATCCAGTTTTGCTTATGGTGTTTTCATATCCTTGTGATCACTCAATAAATGGACCCACGTCTTGGTGTAAGGAGGAGAAAGGCAACGCATTAGACCAAATGATTTCTGTTTGTAGTTATTTTACAATAGTTGCATTTGTAATTCGACGTCTATTGATAACCATTTCGTTTAAAATTGGTTGGAGCTAATATTTTTGTGGGGCCAAAGGGTGAGATGGGGGTTGATTTTTTGAGTAAGCAATCGTCACACTATCCCAAATTTCGTCGTGGCTAGCATGCATCTTCCTTCTTTATACATAGCAGCCATGCCCCTAATCGCCGAGACTCATTCTCTCTGTCCCACGCACGCACGCTAACATGCACATACTAACACCTCACTTAGTCTAGCAGGCATACTGCTTTCCAAATGTGGGGCGAGTGAGCAGGGAGGTTGAGAAAGTAAGAGACAGAGTTCGTCCTATTTTCTGTTACCAATTCGGATGCATCTGTCTTCAGCTGCCTACACGCACGCGCGCACAGAAAAAGTGTTGGCTAGCAATAGAGCTTGCACGCGGTTTCACCCTATGGATGCCTGTGCGAGTTTGAGAGAGACCGCGGTCACACAACAGATAATTAATGACATGTCGAGCGGTGGAGTGTGTGGAATGGGGACGCCTCGGGAATAAGCACGGGGACACTGAGCAAGAAGCAGCCCGACAGACCTTACCTGCGCTCTTGGCGTGTCTTTCCAGATGGATATCCTCCTGGTGTTCGGTTTTTTCCTGGTTTCAGTCTGTTTTGGACACGGACGGACACACTAGCTACAGTTAGGATGACCACTGAATCCTCTCCGAAAGGCTTGGGCGTATTTTCTTTTAATTAATTGTACTTAAATACAAGCAGTCGCTCCTAGAGGTTGGAGTCCAAAATGGCACTAAAACGTTATTTATGCCAATTAAAGCCGACGTTTAAACTGCACCGTTACCTGTTATTATAGCACTGGTGAGCTCATTATGGCGCTTCTGTGACACGGCGTAAAGGAGACGCCAATCGTTTGCATGACCGGTTTGGGAAAAGACATAAATCTGGAGCGGCTCTGCTATAAATCTCCAGCAGTCAAGCCTACCTACAGCAAGCACGCTGACGGAACCCGCTTGGTCTGGGGCTCGCGGTGCGACTTTATCCTAAACGACACACCGCATGCACGCGCTCACCCCCTCCGCCTTTTGCTGTAAAACTCCCCTTGTAGCGGGCTGGTACGTTCCTGGTCAGAGCCACATCCAGGGCTTACGTTTGTCTGTTTTGTCGTCCGAGTTGACACTGTCCACCCCACTAATGTTTGGGAGACTGCTGAGCTCCGGTGGGCCTCTTTCTGAGCTGGACTTCAGAATAAAAACGGATAGAGCTTTCCTGGATTGAGGGTGACGCTGTATTCCCTGGGCTGCTTTTCGCTGCTCCTTCCCCTTTCTTCCCTTCTCTTTCGTTTAACTAAAAAGAGGGTCACGCAGTCCTCCTTTTCCATTCTCTATCTTCGTCTTCATCTTCCCTCGCTCTCTTTGGTGCAAGCTAACCAAATTCACCATTATTATTATTATTATTATTATTATTATTATTATTATTATTATTATTATTATTATTATTATTATTATTATTATTATTATTATTATTGCTACTACTAGCAATGAGTAACCTTGGTGAGCTAAAACCTCTGCAGACCAAAGCAATCTACGTTTAAGCCTAAAACACGTATCTTCAGGCGCGTCGTAACTGCTTCTTTGGTTACCGCTGGAATATAATCTCTTCTCTCGGCGGTCCCTGCTTTTCTGGACAGACGGCTTGACACTGTGAACTGTTCCTGAAGCAGTTTGCAGTCTGACAACCTAGACAACCTGGGGAATCTGGGAGGGAGAAAAGGGAGTTCTGGTTTTGTTCCTGTCCAATAAGGGAGTGTGGTTAAGGTGCACCAGAAGGGTTAGCGAGGTTCACCGTAACCTGCCTGTTCATACTGCCTGCGCAAAGGCCAGATGTTGGTTATTACATGGCGTCAAACTGAGCGCGATCAGAGGAGAAGAAGAGGGAGAAGGAGGCCGAGAGAGCAGAAATTCCGCTGTGATTTGACCTGCGCGTTCACAGAGGGGAGCCATTTCCACCTCGCTTGGTTTTACACAATTAGTGGGCGATTTTAGCCTATGCGCAATTACTTTAAGATCTCCGATGTATTCATTATTAATGTTAAGGTTCAAAAGTTGCATACAACCACGCAACCAAGAGATATATATGTGTTCAAATCTATGATGTTGATGTGATATACAAACGGTGACTAGATATGAAGCGCTATAGCAACAGTATTCTAATCTACTTTGCACGTGTGGATTTTAAGTCCTGTTTATCTTTACTTGCGCCGATACAAACAGATGCACTTGCCCCCCCCCCCCACCACCACCACCACCACCACCACCACAGACACAAATTCACGCTTGTAAAAGGTACGTGTGTCATCTGCCCACGCTTGTAAACATGCCCTCTACACACACAATGAGAGATAAAGAGAGAGAGCGCGCGAATGAGTACATGAGAGACAAGTTCAATTACACAAAAGTAAAGCCGGTATTTTTAGTTTTCTGTTATGATAGAAGAAAGAGAACGGAGAAAGGAAATCAGTTCGCGCCTGCTCTCTCCCTCCACTCCTGGTGGAAACATTTCCGCCTCAGCAGCTCGGGCTGTCTTATCGCGCTTGTGCTGGCTCTCCGGCCCGGTTCAAATGGGTGATGAAGGGAGAGAAAAAAATGGAGCTCTCGGGTTTTGGATACGATTTCAGCGTCTCATTTTTCACAAGCTTCGAATCACTACCTTCACGCAGACGTTTATAAATTAGCAGAAGGATTCTTACTGATTTATTTTCAAACGGGTAATCGTCTCCGCGCAAGAAAGAGCTCTGGAAGTACCTGGCGCGCGGAGCGTGAGAGTGGTTAACTCCGGCCAGTAAGAGATATGGGGCTTTCGGTTTATTATTATTATTATTATTAATAATAATAATAATAATAATAATAATAATAATAATAATGAGATATCGTCGTGCTTACATTGGTTAATTGTGTGTCTGTACTGTAATAAATCTTTCATGTTAGGGGTCCTTTAAAAGAATGTAACCGGTTTTTGTAAACATTATTTTTCCCACGCTAAATCTCTCCCTCGTTAACGTCCATCAGCTGCAGATTTATGAGGCCGAGTAGTCCTCGGATTTATGTTTTGACTGTTTTCGAGGAAACCCTACTCTTCTCTGTCTTTCCATTTCCATTTTCGTTTCGTTTTTTTCCCTTGTTTTTCGCTTTACCCGCTAGCAGGCAATTAAACTGAGATTTTCTGCAAGCGACTATTGAGCACGATGTATTGGAAAATACAATTAAAAATGTAAAAAAGAAATCAGTTTAACTTTAGGCACCAGTCTTCTGCTAGAAGTGGGACACATTTTGAGGACTGTTCAGTTCGTCAGTGCTGCTTCTTCATTTGGATTTCATTTGCATGAACAGAGTATTTTAAATACACTTTATGATTATTTTTTTAAATGTGGTCACAACAAAAACATTTTGCTATGTAACATACATATGTATAATTTCACAAAATCGCACTGTCTCTATACGGATGTATGTGCCGCACAAAGGTTACATGTCATTTTATTGCGTTAATATGTGGCTACTATATCTCTAGCTTGTGTGTAAATAGAGAGGGCGTTAAAACTGAACTAAATATTTTAAATACAATTTTTAAAAGAATGATTCACTCTTTTCAGATTGGTCGCTCCCAGGACTGAAAATATTTCCTGCTAGGGAAAAAGAACAGTGAAGCAGTCAATATGGCTGCCAGTCTCAGCAATGAGTGGGCAGATGCCTTGTGTGAGGTCTTGTGTCTTGTGCCTACTTGCTTTTGCTTCTCTTTAAGATGCGTAGGATTGTACCTTGTCTATGAACATGTGCAATAAAAGGATGCTTCAATCACAGTGAATGTTAACAGAAACGTAGGACGTAAGAGCAACACAAGAAAACAAGCAATGCACCGATAAAGGACGAAAAGGAAGGTACTTCGACAAACTGCTCTTAATGAGAAATAATACGCGTATCACAAAAACCGCGATCGACAACACCAGTGATATTGAAACATGTACTGTAATATGATAACGTTAGCTTTGAACATCTGTTGAACATCTTTTGTACAGTTGCGGACTCTCCGTGCATAGGTATTTCACATTTGGTTAATTGGACAAAAAAGACAGTTAATAGTTAACATAATATGATCAAATATTGTCTTTACTTTTCTGACCATTGTAATTATAGAGTGGAAAGCAAACCGTGAACAAATGCTTATTTTTTATTCCAATAGCATTTTAGCTGCCTCTTTTATTCTCTGCTAAAACGAGCTGCCAGTATTACAATTGCCCTGCAGCGGGCTTCGGTGTAAACATTAATTTCAGCGTCAGTTATTTGTGGTCTTTCAATAGAAGGCACGCCTCAGTAACACATTAATGCCTAATATTAATTTCTTTCCACATTTGTATTACAGAACATAAGGCTACATAAATACCGGACCGAGTGAACACAGTTCGGTCTCAGAGAAGTTAAACGTGGATAACAGCAGCAGCTTGAATGGATGTCAGACAGGGCGCAATATCATTTCTCAGGACCGTTTCAAACATTTCAATTATTTCAGATGAGTCTGAGCTGGAACTATCTTGTCATACCAAACATACTTAGCTGTGGACACATGGCTGAGATAAAATAAGATAAAATATTTCAAGCACTATTTCAATGCTGCATCGTCATCTAAATACATGTGTGTGTGTGTGTGGGGGGGGGGGGGGGGGGGAGGGGGGGGGTATTGGGGGTTGGTGCCACAATCCACCCCCTTTTCTGTCTACAGAAATGAGGCGAGATATTGTTTTTGACAGGGCTGCGGAGAGCAGGAATACACATCTTGAAAAGCGCCGCCTTTTGTTGCTGCTGTCGTTATTATGTGATGGGAGGCCGGCGGAGAAGCTCTAATTTGGTTAAGCTAAGGTTTACACTGCTGCTGATGGCCAAGCGGGGAACGAGACTACTGAAGGAGAGAGAGGACCATGCTGCAAAGGGGCCCGGCCTTAATTGTAAAACGATTCGAGGGGCACATCCATCAGTTCCAATACCAACCCTATTGTTTTGTAATTTGTAATAAAAATATTAATAATATTAATAACACTAAAATCTGTAAAACAGTCTTGCAGTTCATTGTTTGCAATGCTGCAAATGTATCACACCAAAACAACGCAGCAAGCCTAGTACACTGTCTCTCTCTCTCTCTCTCTCTCTCTCTCTCTCTCTCTCACACACACACACACACACACACACACACACACACACACACACACACACACACACACACACACACACACCTACTGGCAATGGCAACGACAAAAAAATGGAACATCTCATAGTGTCTGACTTTCCATTACAAGAGGGCACACGAAATGCACCCAGCTTAATAGCAGACACGTGTGAATATAAACATGGATGGGGAAATAGAGAGGAAGGTCCTCCCATGTCTGCATCTTATTTTGCTCACCACATTAGAAGCTCTGACTCACGGTGGAGGATTTGAGCCAAAGCAGAGACACTGAGCTCTGACATGTGTAATGGCGAACAGCTCCATTCCGACGGGCATCCACAGAAAATGGGCAATAAGGAGAAACAAAACTTTATTTGTTGCATTAAGTTAAAGTTGATGCCACATAGCGCCTAACAGTAGATAATTTAAAATGTACAATAAGATGCAGTTAGGTTTGTTGGTACGTAAAAAGTCCATCTTCACTGCAAAGCCTGTTTCAGTGCAGAAAGCAGCCTAATGATTGCATTTCATTTACAAACCAGGGACTTAATGAAGATCAACAAGGTTTCCTTGTCATTTCCATCTTTAGTCCGAATTCCTTGGCTGAGTTACTTGGATTCATTTCTGCCTCCCGGCTAGATAGATGAGCTTTTCCTGGCCCATTGGTCTTTTTTATGAGATTTCATGCCGGCCGAGCCGTGCCCCGGTGTGCCAAATTTAAACAAATCTCTCGTTAATTGGTCGTCTCAGTAATTCAAGACCTGAAAGCTACAGCCAAATACTGTCATACTGAAGCGGGAAAACCCGAAACGCCCGGAGTAATAATTAAAGTGTAAAAAAACAAAGCTAAAGGACAAAAAAGAATAAAAAAGAAAGAAAACACAGGGGCGTGCATGGGGGCCGAGAAGGACGAGAGAGATTAAGTGGAAATTAAGCCGGAAGAGGAGGAAGGGGAAAGAGGAGCCAGTGGCGCAGCCGTGGCGTGAACTCTTCCTGCTCTCCTTCCTCTTTCCCCTGTACCGTCGGTCCATCGACCGTCATTTTCCCCAGCCGTCTTACACACAGCGCAGGAAACCGTGATTTATCGTGGGCAGCGCCATAAACAACAGCGCTCCCTCACAAACACACAACAGCAGCCCCGGCCGCACGCTGACACCGAGCCTTACAATAAATCAAGAGAAGTAGCTAGCTGGGAGAGAGAGGGGGAAACGAGAGAGAGAGGGAGGGAGAGGGTGAGAGAAAGAGAGAGGGAGAGAGAGAGGAATGGACAGAGAGTCAGACAGATAGAGAGAGATGTAAAAGCAGACATGAAGTGATGGACGAAAGATGGAGAAGAATATCCAAGTGTTTCTTAAAATATAAACAGCCGTCGGCTAGCATTGCACCGCTCTCTCTCTCTCCCTCACTCTCTCTCTCTCTGGTTTTCAGGCTGCTCGGCTGCACGCTACAACCCATAAACAATGGCTGATGGTGATGATGATAGGTGGGGGGTGATGTGTAAACAACACGACAGAAACATGCACGACATAAAAAACACACGGCGAAAGACGAGTATTTGGGGGGCAATATTTACCACGATGTTAAAGTAGCCTATGATTCACAGAGAGGGATGCGGGAGAAGGCGGCGCAGCGGCGGAGAAGATGAGGAAGGAGTGTGGTTTCCCCCCATGCAGTTCCTTTCCTTCCGCAATACTCACGGTGTCCACAACGACCCGCAAGATACACGCCCGTCCAAATTTGTTTTATTGCAGCCTCCCTCTATCTTTTCTCTTTCCCTCTCTCTCTCTCTCTCTCTCCCTCTCTCTCTCTCTCTCTCTCACTCACTCCCCCTCTCTCTGTTGGTGTTTCTTGGTGTCTCCTCTTTTCCCCCTCTCTCCCCCTCTCTTTCTATTTTTTCTTCTCGCTCTCTTTCACCGCTGTTTTTTTTTTTTTTGGAGGGGGGGGGGGGGGTGAAAGGACAGTTCTACGTCAAGAGCAGCGGCACGTCTCGCCGTTATATTCCTGACGAAAACATATCTATTCTACAACCTCTGCATTAATTATTTAATGAATCACGTGATGTGTTGTTCGGGGCGGGAGGTGTTTGGCGGTAGTGGTGGTGGGGGCTCTCTCCGTTTGTGGGACCCACACGGGCCCGTGGATGCATGCATGCATGCAGGAGTCCAAATGAAGTCAAAAAAAGAAGAAGAAGAAGAAAAGGAAACACTTGTGTTGACTTTTCAGTCGGAGGATGTTCGTGTGTAGGGTAAAGCAGTGGAGGCCTGGGACAGACACACAGAGGGGCCGATAAAAGATGAATTCGTCTTTTAAAAATGACTGCACGCCTCACACTCGTTCTTCGTTATTGCTCACTGTCATCTCTTTCTCAGCTCGCCGTCAGCCGACCAAAGAAGCGGGATTCCTTCCGTTGCTCCGTCTTACATTTGAGCCTGTGCTATATTTCAGTGTTTCTAGAAAAAGGAAATACCCGATGATGGCGGCAATAATTTATCAGATACACAGCGCTGGGGGGGGGTATTTTTCTTGTTTCGGTGTCATATTCACTCCAGTCTTGAAGCTAAACTAAATATTTAACGGTAGCAAAGACTACCTGCCATCTGTGTCAGTGAGAACAAATTTCCTCAAATCTGTTTGTTTGATAATTAGGACAGACATCCTGTTAGGCGTCTGGAAACCCAAAACTAAATATAAGGCAGGCTTTTCTCCGAACTCTATAGGATAATAAAATTCAGAATTAAATATTTTGCTTGGACTCAATTAACCAACTTCACCTTACTTTTTTAAATCCCATTAAGAAGATTTTGGTGCGGTGGCGAAGTGCAATTCGATTAGAATGAGATTTGTATTACTTATTTCGAGTTCGGTAAAGTAGCAAAGAAGAGAAGAGAGCTCTCACAAAAACAAAACAAAAAAAGAAAGAGACCGCAGAGGAAGAAAGAAAAGAGTAGATGAAGAAACAGCGAACTGACAAAACCCCCGCCATGAGGCCGACTGAGCTGCAACAATAGAACGTTGGAATCCTTCTATTGCGGGCTACCAAAGCTCGAGCCGACTCCAGCAGAACAATAGAGACTTGGAGTAGAAAAAAAATGTTGAGGCTCTGAAGGCTAACCTAGCTGCTGAGTAGCAAATAAGAAACACTTCAAGGTCAAAGCATGGGCCTCGGGATCCTCAAGAAAGCGCTGATTTTTCCGCTCATGGCGATGGAGAGACTTTTAAAGAGCTTTTAGAAAATCATCCATTAAAACATAAAGGATCCTCTTTTAGGGACTTACCAAAACCGTCAGGGAAAGGTAAAAATATTTCGATTTCTATTCAAGTGACACAAAAGAGCAATATTGGCAAACAAAGAGTAGCTTTCTCAAAAGTGCAGTACAGAAATGCAACTGGCCAGTTTGCTTTTAAAAATGCAATCTACCCATGACACGTCTCCAAATAATTGGCAAAAGGAAACAAATGTGGCTGTAAACTATTAACAGTGACAGACCTGCTTGGACGTGTATTTATTTCTTCTTTCTGATGCACTAAAAACATGCAGATACTCCTTTAAATATACGCTGCCAGCACCGCGGAGATTTTTACCCACAACAAGATTGAAATCAAACATTTGCCGTGGTGATGATGGCGTCTTTAATGACGGCCATAAATTATAGCAATCACAGTTTGAAACAACAGCTAAGATAAGCAGCAGCGAAGACCTGGGCCGGCCTGACAACAGCCATAGAATCAGTCCTGTAAACTTGGCACAACCGCATGCAAAGCCATTACCGCAAAACACCAAACCGTTTCAAAACGTCCCAAAAGCGACGGGCGGAGGATTTTTCACTCATCTGCATCTTTATCCATTCATATCATGAGAACAAAATGACCCATGCATTATTTTACATTTATACTCCTCGAATAATTCACTTATACTCAGCATTACAACACAACACCGCGCGATCCACGCCAGCTTCAAATAGCTAGTTTAAGATTTATCAGTAGAACTGAGAGTCGGCACTTGAAAAGACTGTAAAAGAGTTCTTTGAGATCCTGGGGCTTTCTAGGTCAGTGATGGTAGATAGACAGGTAGATTCTTCCTCGTCGTTAATGATTAACTAAGTTTTGAATAAAAAGAGAGAAATCTTTTGTTAAGATGGATAATGGCCTGAAAATGAAAGTGCCGAGATGTGATTTATCGCTCACATATTCTAGGTGAGAAAATGTATAATAATAATAATAATAATAATAATAATAATAATAATAATAATAATAATAATAATAATAATATCAGTAGTCGCAGTAGTAGTAGTAGTAATAGTAGTGGGAGATGTGTGTGAGAGAAACAGGGGAGACAATGAGAGGGAGAGAGAGAGATTGATTTAGCCTGCCCCGACACGTTGCCTTTTACTGCGCCTCGTAAATCTGTCTCGAGATAGCAGTACGCATACAACCATTTCCCCCCCTAATATTCTTCTCCACGTGCGAGACGTGAGGTCTTCCCTCCGCTCTGGGATTAAAGCGGTGACGTCCCCGGGTCAGTTTCACGAGTATAGTTTTAAACATCCTAAAACAGAAGTACTATCTTCTTTTACTCCTCCTTCTTTGTCTTCTTCTCTGCTCTATATAATGAACTAAGTCACATTATTATTTATGGCAACATTATTATTATTATTATTATTATTATTATTATTATTATTATTATTATTATTATTATTATTATTATTCAGAATCCTGTTCGAAACTCGCCTGCATGGAATAATTAGAAAACACAACCACAACTGTGTGGCCGTTTATGATCAGACTGGTGGGTTAGTGGTTCACTTTAGTTCATTTTAAAGGGAAAATGGAAAAAGTATGGATTAGTTTCATATTGTAGTCTGTTATGGCTTCACAGTAATTTATATCATATAAGATATTAGCGAGCAGTTAATATATCCACGTACAGTTGTAATATCAATAATAGAGCGTGATATAAACTGCAGGGTTGATTGATGTCTGTCAGATTTTCACTTTACAAGACTGTGAGGAACAAATCTGTAAAAACATCAAAATGGAATGGAATGGAAAACTGGACAAAAAAAATTAAGAGCAATATTTTTATCCGTCAAATTCATGGCCAACTTTGCTTAATGTGTGTTTGTTTTTTAGGAAAAATTAATTAAACTCAAAGTACAAGCACATGATGGTGGTCAGAGAGTCCGTAAAGAAAGCATCCAAAAGGTAAAAACATGCAAAAAGCATAATTAGACAATTATTTATCAGATCTTTTATCATACACATTTGATTTTTACTATCATCCTTACTGACGATAGACAGTTATAGTGACCCCCCCCCCCCCCCCCGCCCTGTTACGGGGTATTTAATGCAGCATTAACCTGCACAAGCAGCGACAGACGCACACAAAACATTTTGCCACGAACGCGCCATTTGCAACAATATTATAATGCTCAGACTTATTTTAGAAACAATGATAAATATTATAGCCTGAAAAAAACTGATAATACTACAAAATGTACCTTATTTACAACTGTCTTTGTTGCCTCTGTGAAGTTCTAGCTATATTTAAAGACACATTATTCATTGAAATCCTCACTGTGGAATTGAGGGTAAGCCAGCGTGTAAATGATTGAGATCTTTAGAACATGCCACTCAGATATCTTTTTTTTCTAAAATGCTTGAAAACGATTAGAAGTGACTTATAATAAACGTAAACAAACGGCAGATTTGACCATATCCTCATTCTTACGTGTCTCCGATTTGCTGCTCTCAGTGCGCTATTCCAACTATACTTTATATGAAAAGGCAGTGAGTCTTTGTCATTAGGATGCTGCAGTAAAAAGTAAAGAGAAGTTGGTTAATCCAACAGTATAAATAGGCTTGTATGGGCCTGATTCTCCGCCATTAGTCATACAGGCAACAGAAACCTATTTATCACTCACATGTAACGGATATGAGAGCTGCATGCTGTATCGTACAATAGTAACTTCATCAGATTGCAGGCCTGCTTGTCTTCAAATTTCACTGGAAGTCTGACAACACTTGGTCACAAATTGACACGTGATTTCTTCATTATACATTTATTATCAGGGACGGGAACATTGGAGTTCAATACGAGCCAGCTGCAGAGCTGAAACAAAAACCAAGCAAACAAATGATTATCAAAAGTTGTTTAAACCCCATTAGAATCATCATTCCATCATTCCTTTTGTTCTGCAGCGAAGTCCACTCGAAAGCTCTTCTGCCGTCCTTGCTACTAATAAAGTTATTAGTGCTGATAAAGGCAAGACACTAGCAATTTCTGTAATTCTTCATTGCCTGGCTTAACGATATAATAATATTTGAGCTCGTGATTAATTGGCACATTATTGAAAAAAAAGTATTTAATTATTTAGAAAACCCTTTGACTAACCAGGCACGGATTGGAATCCACAAAGAGCGTGTATGCGCGTGCTGCTACTTGGCAGCCGCTATTTGGCTCTCTCTTTTTAATACTTAATACGTGTCTACTTTTAAATGGCTCCCCCGCACGCGCTCATGCACGCGCTCAGCCCGTGCAGCACTAAAAGCCTGGCAACCATATATCTCTCGTGACGACCTCCTCCTGCAGCCCGCGCGCCTACACTGTGACCTCTTCGGCTCCTCGAGCTCTCCAGAATAATAAATTTCTCGGGCAACGTGGATGCTGGGAGAGAGAGAGAGAGAGAGAGAGAGAGAGAGAGAGAGAGAGAGAGAGAGAGATGACGGGGAAAAGGAGCGGGCGATTTGTCTAGCAATTAGCAAACGCGGGCCATAGAGGGAGGGAGGAAGGGAGGGAGGAAAATACAGAAGTTTGTGTAACTTTTGTGTATCTGTGTGTGTTCCAGTCTATGACGATCGCTGAACACATGCGCTCATATTCGGTGCCTGGCACCTGATGTTCCACTGCATGTGTGAGTGTTCTGTTTCCTGTGCAAAGCTGCTGTTGAAACATCAGTTCCATCGGTTGGCTCAGAGCCTCCAAACAGCGTGCAAAGCAAAGAGCTGCTTGTCTGTAAACTGCAGGTCACATCTGTCTGTATGATCCCCGGCTGTTTCATGCTTTTACTTTATAGTTATTTACATGCTAATCCCCCTGACACTACAAAATAAGTCTTCTTTTGGATTAAGTGAAGCATCAGGAGCAAGTAGTCAAGCTACAGAGAAAACACTTCACACAAGCATACAGGTATAAAGTATCTTTCAGTAAAGGAAAGCTCAGCAGACCTTTGCGATATAAGAGAGATACTGTTTGTTTGTTTGTTTGTTTGTTTGTTTGTTTGTTTGTTTGTTTGTTTGTTTGTTTGTTTGTTTGTTTGTTTGTTTGTTTGTTTTTCAGTGAAACTGCAAGAGCTCAAAGTAGAAATTACATTAAGTCACTTGAAGAATTGGTCCTTTATGAATCATATTATAGTATTTCAATATCCATTAACACTCAACATTAACATCGAGGGATGGGTCAAGTTTGAATTTCCCCACATAATTGTAATATTGTATTATAGATTTATTCACCTGACTGCGGTATTTGTTACCAAAATGCACAAAAACACTTTTCTGTCACATGCTGGAATGGCTTGCCTATTTTTAAAACTGCATCCGTTAGTTCTTACGGGACTTGACAGAAATGTAAGTTAAAACAAAAACAAAAAATCCTAACAAAACAGCTGGTCTACAGCTTTTGTACGTTTTCCCACATCTGTGTCTGTATGTACTGTGTCCGACTCATCGAATGTTGCACTACTACCAAAATAAGCATAACATGTTTGAACATTTCAAACCGTAAAAATTGACATGGTTACTCTGAATACTTTTATAGTTAACTGTGATTGTACAAACCCTTGCCAACCCTATAAACCTTATGTAATAACTAGAAAACACCAGATCATTTAAAAAGATATATTTTGCTAACTATCAGCTGGGTCACAGGGAAAAACAGATTGTGGAAAAAGAAATGATAGAAGTTTCCAAAGATTCCCAATAATACTCAGAAAATCAGAGTTCTATAAACTTCAACCTGTCCTGTCCTAAACTATTTGTAAACTGTGGCATTGAACCACTCCAGCTTCACATTTGCTGTAAGTGGAAAAACTGTCAATTAACGATCATCTTATCGTTACGCTATAGTACATGGCTGACCTGAGTCAAAGGTTTTCCCGATGCAAGGCAAAGTGCATAGCACAGTTTTAAGGATTCCGCCGCCAGTGAATTCACAGCAGCTCATGTATAAATGTCTGACTACTTCTTAGTGGTTCATTTAAAATGTCTTTTGAAGTTTAATGTAATTGAAATGTCTTATAATTTTAATAAATATACACAGACACTGTTATGACTGATACACAACTTCTTGTTCATATACTTGTTGCTTTGCTGAATCAGTACTATTGAAGACACACGCACACACACACACAGGCGTGAACGTCCACTAGTTAAAAGGCTACTAGCAGCTTTTGCAGCCATGCAGACAGAAGGGGCATGCTGTGTTTACATTATCATCGAGGTCTGCGCAGCATCAGACCTAACACATCTACGACACAGTTTCGCACTTTAGCTCTCAGGACCAGACGCAGAGAGCCCCGGTCTTATATTCTCTAAACGACAGAGGGTTCAACGAAGGAAAGACATTTCCAGTAGTTTCAGATGACTCAAACCGCTACACCACACTTCAGTTGAAGTCCCAGTCAGAAGTGGCTTCTTACTGACCCCTGTAGAGGTGGATGAGTTGTCTGCTGTCTGTCTGTTTGGGTGTGGGAGTGGAGATATCACTGTTACCCCTGGGTTACAGTGCCCTGAACTCAGTCTGTTATGACTAAATGGCCTGGTGGCTCTGGAGGTCTGGGAATGTCCGAGGGAGCGCAACCTAGTGAGGTCAAGGGGGACAGGGACTAGAGGGGGTAGGTGTGGTGTGGAGGATGAAGAGGGGAGCCACAGGTCAGCCTCTGGTTTCAGAGCCACTGGACCTCATCGGTCAGAAAAAAACGTGTCCCCTGGCTGAACCCTCTGTGGCCTTAGCTTGGCCATTCCGTGTATGACCATTGATTTTTCCCTCCTCCATCTCTCCTTCTCTTTTTTCTTTCTATTCCGTTTTGTCCTTCCTTTCCACACATCGAATCACGCCGCACCACGCGTCCCCTTGAGAGGTTGAAGGCCCATCTAGCAGAACGCTACCCCTTAATTTGAATCGCTGGCAGATTGATTTCTGAAGGGGTCAAACTGAAGTGAACGCGCTTCTTGAGGCCGTCGCTGTTAGGCTCAGCAGATAGCAGAGGCCCTGAGCTCGCATCGCGACCGGCGATCATTGGCAGTTCATTTGAAAAGCCTCGCGAACCGTTTGTTTTCGAGCTAAATTGTTTTGAAGCGCAACCGAGACAGTATCCATTAACCAGCGCGCCCCCTCAGTTCGCTTAATTCCCCCCCCCCCCCCTGTCTAACTGAAGGCCGTATTATTCATATTCCCACTGCAGTGTCTGTAGCCTGCACCTGGCAAACAAAGTACACATACACATACACTAACAATATCTCATTAAAAGGTATAGGTCCTAAACCACAGAAACACTTTATAACCGCAGAAACGTAGCTAAGAAACAATGCATAATAAGTTCCAGGAACCAGAAATTATTCTCGTGGGCCTTTCTGTCACATATTAGCAACAACATTTATAATTTTCCTTGAGTAATACGGGACTCCATAGGCATCCTTGTTAAGTTAGCAACTCGATAATATTATATAACCTATCAAAAATTAAAGATCTGCCTTTCGAAAAAGCACACAAAAACGGGCTCTTTACAAATACTATGCGTAAAAGACGCACCGCAGCACGTTCGACGCACAACAGCAGCTGTTTAGGAAGCGTCGGATCTCGTGGTTGACAAACAGACGCAGAGTTGACACCAATGGTTGCATAAACTGAAGGAAAAAAAGAGCACAACACACAGGCTCATTCCAACACAAACACTCCCAAAGCGCTTGCAGTCAAAAACCCCACGGCCGTAAATGCTCTTACAGCGTGACCTCGCCAAATGCGGGGGGGCAATAAAAACATAAAACACCACAACACAAGGCAACAGAAGCCAAAGCAGAGAAAGAAAAGACAAAATTTAGTCTCAGGCCCTTACCTTTCTTACTTTTATCGACCCGTGAGCCATCTTCTGCTTCGTCGTGAGGGATTTCTGAATGGTTTGTTGGAGTTCCTTGGAGAGATTTTCTTCTTTCCAACGAGGAAGAAAAAAAAAGTTTTTCTTCTTCTTATGGCAGCATGTTTATGTAGAGTAAAAAATAGCTTGGGTGGAAAGGGGAGGCGTGTGTGTAAAGGAGGTGTGTGTGTGTGTGTGTGTGTGTGTGTGTGTGTGTGGGGGGGGGGGGTGTCTTCGTAGTGTCTTCCAAGACGTCTCCTTTTTTCTCTTCTGTCCCTCTGGCAACCCCCCCAACCACCACCACCTCCAGAAGGGGTCTTGTGTGTGGCTGCCGGATGACAATAGAGAAGAAGAAAAGTAAAAGAACTGTTTAAAGAAGAACAAGTGATTAATGATTGTTTCTTGTATAATTTTCGCATTTTTCTTAAGGGGCCGTCCCCTCTGTCCTGTCCAGAAAATAATGGCGGTGAACATTTTTTTTTTCCACAGAGATTTGATATGTGTGCGGTGGGGGTTGGGCATCCTCACAAAAATCTGCTTGCTTTCACAGAAGCAGCAGAACGTCCCGGCTGATAAATAAATAAATAAATAAATAAATAAATAAATAAATAAATAAATAAATAAATAATAAGGTCGTCATTTAGGTCGTCATTGTGTGTGTGTGTGTGTGTGTGTGTGTGTGTGTGTGTGTGTGTGTGTGTGTGTGTGTGTGTTCAGATTCCCAATATGGGACAACTGATGTGTAGCAGATATTACCACATTTGGACACAAATATCATATTATAAGGAGGGGTATACAGCCTCAGGGTGAAGGAGGCGATATTAAACCACTATTGTTCTCACAATATAGGAAGAAAATGTATGCTTACTTTTAACAACTGGAGATGCAGGCCTAATATCTTTGGATTAAATCACGTTGTTTAATATAGAAAAACAAAAGACGAGATTAAATGTTTCACTAATGACACAGTGAAATGTACGATTTTACTGTTTTGACTCGAGTGGGTGCCCGAGCACATCTAGGGGTACAGTTTAATTGGAGGTGGCTTTTTGCGCTGGAGAAACCTCTCATAAATGGGAAGAAAACAGATAAATGGGCAACGTGAGTCTGTGTGGCAAGAAGCCCAGGGAGAAATCAACCAACAAGTAATAGGGAATCTTCTCTGGGCCGAGGAATACGAGAGAACCAATTTGGGGGGCACACTTTTTTTGTTTAAAGTTCATCGAGAAGAATGCTATTTTCTCGTGCCCCCCTCCCTTTTCTCTATATTTTTCGATACCTGTTCTAACAAAAGAAAATGAAAATTAATACGGGAGCCGCGCCTTACAAAAGAAGCCATTCGTCTTGTTGATTATCTATTTGGTTGTCAGGGTTTGAGCTATGGTGCGGGCCCGTTCCCTTTTTGTAATATATATATATATATATATATATATATATATATATATATATATATATATATATATATATATATATATATGTGTGTGTGTGTGTGTGTGTGTGTGTGTGTGTGTGTGTGTGTGTGTGTGTGCGGGCGCGCTCAGCAGTCCAGAAAACAACGAAAGGAGCAGAGAGAAAAAAAAACAGTGTGGTGCAAAAATTACACTCATTAGCACATTAAGAGACCACGAACCGAGAAACTAATTTTGTTCTTCAGAACTACACACAGAAAGGAAGAAGGGAGGGGAGCTGTCACCTATGGTGTGTCGGTCCGGTGCAAGCGCATCTGAGCAGCCGTTAAATTAACCGGAGGACGGCCGCGAAACGGAGGGACGGTTTGTGATTTAAAACGAGATTACAGGATGTAATGTACCAAGATCACTCACGGCCGGGACAGATTAATCATCGCAGGCTCTTGATTTCGAAAGACAGGTTGCTTTGCCTTTGCAGGAAAAACCAAATTTGAAATTGTATGAAACTGTTGTGTATGGAAGCATTTCTTCTACTACTCAAATCTGGGGAGGTAAGCAGAAACAGTAAAATTCAACAGGACTCCAACTGTTATTCCTAGAAAACCCATTTTACATATAGAAAATGGAAAAATAACAAGTAATAATAATAAGATAGAAAGGGTACGTTTTCAGTCATTTATTTAAATGTCTATGGACTATTTACAAATAAGAGGACGGAGCAACATACACATCGGGGGATGTAACACATGTTCACCAGCACCATTTCATCAATAACGATCGAAAGGGATCTTTGGAATGTTAAGAAAATGGCATCAGTGGAAAGAAATAACACTTTTAGAATAAAATATCTAAAAAGAGACACAAAGTGAAAGAATAAACGAGGAAGGGGCAAAGAGAAAATGAAGTGCGCGCGCATTTAATGCGCGGAGAAAGAACAAAGAGGCATCTAAAAAGAAATAAATCACTTTTCATGCAGAGGATACTTGTTTGTATGAATGTCTCTTTGCTGCACAGTTGTGGAATTGTCTTTTTAAATGTCCACAAGATTTTTTGTATGGCAGGTAATAATAATAATAATAATAATAATAATAATAATAATAATAATAATAATAATATATTTTCACACAATTTTAAAAATATAGGAGCTCAGAAAGCTTTCACTTCATTAAACGAGCGAAAAAAATTACATAAAAAAATAAACTTATCGATATCGTCCGATCCAGCGCGTATAGATAGAGACACAAACGCACGCGCGAGCACACTCTCACACACACACACACACACACACACACAGAACTGAGGTAATAGGTAGTACATCGTATAGTGCTGTGTTTCTGTCATCATTAAAGTATCTGTACCGGGATTTTGGTGTGATCATTAGTGTCTTTTGTAAGTTGATGGAAATTACTTAATTTCACTTTAATAACCCTGTTACACTGTTTGCTTGTATACAACATCATATTACGAAAAATCAACTGATCACAAAACGCTCATCGTCACTCTCAGCATCAACAACATTTTATATTTCAACACTAAATTCAAAAAGAACTAGAACTAAAAATGAAGAACTATAGTTCGCCGTTTAACAAAACAAAAGCACCAGTTTAAACAGCAAGACGGCAAACTGCCTGGTGTTACTTTGGATCATATCGTGGTTTGTATGTTAAAGTACTATAAGGACACATAGAGGTAAGCGAGCATGTGTGGCTTTTCTATGAGTGTGTATGGAGTGCAAGAATGCTTCACTTGACCAAAGGAGAGTTCAATATATTACACGTGCGCCTTAAGTGTGACAATGGGGGAGAGGGTGGTGGTGATGGTGTGTGTGTGTGTAGTAGTAGTAGTACGGATGTCGTAGGGAGTGGTGTATTGGGAAGAGCAGTTCACCCTTTTGCTATATACCCACAAAATAAACATTACAAACGGGGGCAGAATTTGGCATGAATAAAGATGAAAACGAGGATACATCTTTAAATTAAAAGAAGTCTTGAATAGTAAAGGAACAGGAAAAGAACCACACACGCGCTGGGAACAGTATCTTCAGCCTACCACCCTTTGCTCTGTCAGAGGGAAGGAGAGAGAAAGAGTTTGAAATAGAGAGAGAGAGATGGATAATAGAGAGAGAGGGGGAGAGAGAGGATTATAAAAGGACGAGTACAGAGAGGAAGGCAAAGAAGGAAAGCGGGCGAAAGCAACGTTCTCTTAGTTCTTTCATCTTCTTCGGGTAGTTTTGATCATTTTCATATATAAAGGAAATCTCCCTTGCCATCCCTTTTTACATCATAAGGTCATATTATTGTGAGAAACATCAGCGCAGATCAGGGCCAGAACGGCGGCTATGACATCTCTCTCTCCCCCCATACCAAAAACATTCCGGCCCAAAGTGCAGGTTCCGGTGGTTGCAAGCGTGTCAGGCCCGTCTTTTCAGTGTGGGATTCAGGGAGCAAAGGGGGAAGGACAAATTGCCTGCATCAGACAAACAGCCAAAGAATGGGCTATAGTGGTCCGGAAGAACGGCTCTGGGATCCGGCTAGAGCCTGGGAGTTTGTATTGTTGCTGCCTGTTCCAGAGCGGACCTTGGTGTTGGGCATCTTGTGGTCCTTTTTCCATTTCATCCTCCGGTTCTGGAACCAGATTTTGATCTGCCGTTCCGACAGACACAGCGTATGCGCAATCTCCACCCTGCGCCTGCGCGTCAAGTACCGGTTGTAGTGGAACTCCTTCTCGAGCTCTAGAACCTGCTGGCGCGTGTAGGCCGTTCGCGAGCGCTTCGGCTCACCCCCAGTGTAGTTTGAACTTACTGTAGAGAAATAATAACAATGAACGTTATAGCATTAACATGTAATAATAATAATAATAATAATAATAATAATAATAATAATAATAATGCGTTTGGATCTACAAAATGGGACATGACTGCAGCCCCTTTCATCCTTTCCTGTCAAACGCCGAGCTTACAGCCTGGCTGGTTTATTTTACAGTGTCTCCTTTGAGGAGGAGATTATATTTTGAAACGTGTTGTCAGGTGTCATTCTGGGCCCTGCGGTGGTGGGAATCCTGGCAATACTGCCAGCTTGCAATTGATGTCCAAATGTTGTGATGTAAGCTTGAAAAGCGGCGCTGTACTGACACGTCTGCGCAACGTACGACCGGCATTGCAATACAGGATCATGGCAAGCAGCAGGGCCAATTGCAGCGTCCCTTTCAGCATGTTATGCGAGAGATTGTAGCATCGTCTATTACTTGGTGTTTAGGAATAAAAGGTGGTGGTACAGCAACGTTTGCGGTAGGGGTGAAGGGGTGGGTAATATGTACGACAGTCACTGACAGATTAGGTAATGATTCAACAAATTTCAAAAACTGCAACATACGGTTTTTACGCAGCCAGCAAACAGAGAAAGCAGAGAGAGAGAATGAAAATGAAAGAAACAAAGCTTTCTTCTTCTTCTTTCTTGTCAAGTATACAGCGAAGCGGAGTGAGTGCATTACGGTGCAAAAGTGACTCCGCTTATCCCAGTATGCAGCAAGTATGTTAAAGCATCACAGATAAACTATAATAGACTGCAGCTATTCGGTCTTGCATTAGTGTTTTACGACCGGATCCATAAACATGAATATTTCAGCTGCTATAAAACTTTCCCTCCCATGGAACAACGACTGGGGAAGGAAGGCTAGACAGAGTAAAGTACACCGTTTATACAACCCGGCCACTTAAAATCAAATTATCACAGCATAAAAGCTAACTTATGGGCTCGGTCTGAGTTGTCATAAGGCGACGAATTAGAGCCGACGAGCGAGAGATCGGACTTCAAAAGGCACCTCAGCGAAGAGGTGTAATAAAAATTTATGGAGGGTGTAATTATATTGGCTCCGCAAACAGACGATCGTAAATCTCGACCCAAAGGCTACTCTCCTACTACTCCTAAGGAAAAAACGGGGGAGCTTTTCACGGTGGAAACCTAGCTGACTATACACGGGCACAAAGAAAAAGAGAGGGGGGGGGGGGGGGGGGAGAGAAACAAGTTTGTATGCTTCTCTTACCGATGTTTACATGAACTTTCTTCATCCACGGGTACACTACGGGGTCCTTACGAGTGCTTGTTGGGGAAGAACTGCTTTGGCTGTGGGGTGTTTGACCGCAAGACGGAGGTGGAGGCGGGCTCGGTGTCACGGAATCACAGCGGTGGCTCTGCTCCGGGAGTGGAGTGGTCTGCAGTCCGGTCGGGGCGACGACATGACCTCGTGGGGACATCACCACCGAAGCGGTCTGCGATCCACGCTGGCACTGTGTGTATGGAGGCTCGGCTCGCTGCTGCTGGCTGTGGTTCTGGTGCGGGTGGTGCTGATGGTGGTGGTAAAGAGAGTCCGGCTGGAAGGGAGCAGGCTCCTCTCTCTGGGAGCTGTAATAATCCGGAGAGTGACTGGGCAAATAGTCACTCTGTGAGTATTCCTCGCAAGGTGGAAACTTGGGGTCCACATAGTTGGAGTTGATCAAATAGGAGCTCATGGCCATTAATTTCTGTCTTTTTGTGGAACTGCACCTACTTGGAAAATATATAACTAAAATTTATATCTCATCCCTTTACTCTTCGGTTATTCCTGTTCCGTTGAACCCTCCTACTTTTCTGTCAAGTGAACAAAGTTAAGACACCACGTGACTACAGTCGGCCAATGGCGCACATCCAGAAGGAACCCCGGATAAGGAAATAGGATTAAGGATAAACACGGCCCCAGCACGCGCACTATTATATGCCCTCAGTTCGTGGGCGCTCAATACTTTTCCCGTCTCTCTCCATATGTCTCCTCTTTATATCTCTCCACCTCAGCAGACGGAGAATTATAAAATTAACAAAGTGCGTCACTGACGATAAAAAATCCACTCTGCTTTGACAAAGTCGAGCAAAAGAGTACGGCGCAGATGAAGAGTAACCCCCCCCCCCCCCCCCCCCCCCACGACACACACACACACACACACACACACGAAGTCACGCACACACACGCCCCACGCCGCATTGCAACTGAACCCTCTCTGCTTCTGACGCGTCCGATTGGAACTTTAAATAGACAAATACAGAGGAAAAAGCAACAGAAAGAAAGTGCTGGGTAGATTTAAAGTTGATGTGTGTGTTTGGATGTGCTTTTTTTTCCCCTGCTCTTCGCTAATCGCTAATAACGAGAATTGGAGAGTGGCCCGGCTCTTCTATTGCGCCGCCACCCAGCAGCAGCACTGTGTCAGAGATAAATTTGGCTTGTTTGGGATCGATAGAAAATTCATCAACTAATTCAGGTTACATACCTCCTAAATCACCGGCAGACCTTTGCATTAGAGACGGGACCCACCACCCCCTAAAAAAAGAATAGAGAAAAAACTTGCTCCTACAGGCTTCCATTCAACATTTCACATTTTTAACTGGCCTCGCATAATAATTCTGCCTGGACCGGGATCGCATGAATAAACAGGACTTGTTTCCACGCACTTCCTAATATCAACTTCCGTGGCATATTGAGTCCACGCACTCCATGCGTTTGCCCTTGAGCTGTTACTGAACAGAGGTACGACGCTCTTTGTTTTGGAACCCATCTTGCCAACTTTGACCATCTCACACAAGCTGCCACAGACTTTGAGAGTTGTCATGTAGCACAGTCTCAATCTCTGCTTGGTGTCGCTTCTTTTTACTTTAACAAAACAGCGAAAAACAAAGGTTTTTACTTGCAGACAAGGGAAGCACGTTCCAGCATGCACCACTGATAAATCTGATTATTCTCTATAACTACCTTTTGCACAGAATTGCTTTTTCTATAATCATCAGCATCAAAACGTGGCAAAACACATTTAAAGCAAAAGAAAACACAAATTATGCGTTCGGTAGATTGGAGAAGTTGCAGTCCGCTTTCGCTGGTGTTATACGATAAAAGGTTCATGCTCAGACCCGCACACAAACACGGGAATGATGATGTAGATGTCAAAGTCCTTTGTTTCGAGAAAATTGACCGTCTCGACCCCCCCCCCCCCCCCCACCCACCCCCTTACGCCTTCTCGAATGAACAGTGAAGCAGGCAGCATCATTTTTCAACAAGAAATAAAAAGTCCAATTCAGCCCGGAGTTGGGATTGAAGACAGCAAAGCGTTCTGATGACCAGAATAAATAACAGTTGAGTTTTATCACCGAACAGACACAAGTGGTTTAAAATGCACATCTGTATTTATGTGTCCAAATGCATTTTGAAAATTACAAAACTCCCCTTTCCTTTCTTTCTTTTTTCCCCCTCTTTTTTAAACGAACGAATTTTATAAAAATCTAACTGAACAAAAGCTGTACCAGCCAGGAACCGTAGCTGAAGGCCTCTCCTCATTGTATTGGATCCTTCGACGCCGTTGTGTATAAATCCACTATATACTCCCCTAGAAGCGAATTTGTGATTTTATTAATGATTTTTACACAAATCCGGATCTACAGGGTAGATATAGAAGACATTGACTGACAGTGACGGTGTGGGGGCGCATATCTACGCCGTCCACAGGATTTTATTGCTTAGAGAAATTCCCGTGTGTTGCCACTATAGGAAAATTCCATTCGTCAGTACTATCTCTGACCCGTGACCCTCTCACCGCGGGTGGGGAGTTGGCAGATGAAGTTATGAAGTTATAATACTTTCACGCTTCCTGTAACTCGACGGTGTCCAAAAAAGCAAAGAAACAAAAAAAGAAGAAGAAGGAAACCCAAAACCAAACAAGAAATATTATATATATATATATATACATATATATATATATATATATGAATGAAGTCGTGAGATAAGGTATAAGTGGTCGGAGCAAGCAATATAGGTGGGCTCCAGTACTGAAATTTCACTGTGGAGCTGCAAGCATAAATATGGCCTACAAAAACAAAAGAGGCCTTACTTGGTTTTAATGGAATGTGCGTTAAATGACTGCACACACACACATATATATTCATCAACTACATTTTTTGGTAAATAAATGCTAATTCTTTTTCTTTTTCTTTTGACTTTGAAATTAAAAAAAGTTTGATTGAATCTCAAGATATTCATGAACTCTACAAAAGTAACTCAAATAAAATTTAATTAGAATTAAAGTTCTAATTAGTCACAAAAGGGGGAAAAGAGGAAAAGAAAGAAAAAAAGAAGAAGAAAAAAGATCCTGGCATCTCCAACTGTGCAGCAACTAACAGAATGAAAACAAATTAATGAAGAAAAGACAAATCACTTGGCATAGGGAAACACGGTCCTATCAGAAATAGTTCTGAGCATCTGACTGAAGAATGAATGGAGTGGTGAATAAATGGATGATTGTCCGTTCACTGTACTAAATGAATTGCAGTCAGTCTTCAAAAGTCTGATTTAAATGAATCAAAAAATGATCTAATCAGCCACCATAGAGAGGATTGTATAGGGAGGACCTATTTTTATGTCTTCATATATGTATATATATATAAAAAAAAAAACACCCATCACGCCCCTGCGGGCGGTTTATCCGTCAAGCTCGGGTCCTCTACCAGAGGCCTGGGAGCTATATATATATATATATATATATATATATATATATATATATATATATATATATATATATATATATATATATATATATATATTTGTGTGTGTGTGTGTGTGTGTGTGTGTGTGTGTGTGTGTGTGTGTGTGTGTGTGTTGTATTGTATTTATTGTAAATGGTAAACCGTTGCAACTGTGACAATTACAAAATAACATTATTTAAATTGTAGGTATTTACCCATGAACCACAACTAATCTTCCTATGATATCCCAGCAATCAGTTCCTATAAATAAATCATAAATAGATCATAAATAAACAATTTAAATGCAATTTATAAAGGAGTGGCATGCTGTTCTCGGTCACATGTTTGTCCTGATATAGTGATATTTTCTGTCACGCTGCTCCCACGTAGGTTTTGTGACTCTAACGCTCGTTGTGCAGCTAATTAAAACAACTGAAATAAGTAACTTATTTATTTATGATCTATTTATGATTTATTTAAAGGAACTGATCGCTGTGATATGATAGAAAGATTAGTTATGGTTTATGGGTAAATACCTACAGTTTAAATAATGTTATTTTGTAATTATCACAGTTACTACGGTTTACCATTTACAATAAATACAATAAATATATAACATAAAGTATATGTATTACTACATAGAAATGAAATACAGAATATCTATCTATCTATCTATCTATCTATCTATCTATCTATCTATCTATCTATCTATCTATCTATCTATCTATCTATCTATCTATCTATCTATCTATCTATCTATCTATCTATCTATCTATCTATCTATCTATCTATCTATGTGTGTGTGTTTCTTTGTAACCTTGACCTGTCTCTATGCTTTGCAGGTCATCTCAGGTATCGATCAAGGTGTGTTAAGTCTGACTGGGGCACTTCCCTTCCCTCTGTCAAGTCTGTCAGCAGTAGCCATTCAGTAGACGGGCGGCCCATTGTTTGGGGCTACAGGTAAAGGTCAGTGTGCGAAGCACAGATCCAGACACACTCACAGGTATTAAGATACAAGGAGACAAAAGCAAAGCGATCTTGTTGCCAGAAAAGAGTCTTATGATCTAGACATCATGCTATGCAATAGTAGCAAAACATGATAAGGATCCGTCTCGCCTATTTTACTAGTTGTAAAATACACTGATTTGATCTTACAGTTTAGATAAACATTATAAATCCTCACCTGTCGGAGGCTAAGGGCCACTTCACTAGCTGCGGCACTCCCATCTGAAACAACCAGACCGTCCTGTTTTCAGTCCACAAGCGAAAATACTTAATTTAGTGCTACACAGTCAAACAATTAAAAAGTCATGGTGTCTCTCTAAGCTATAGCATGTAAACGTAATATCAGCGCATATTTCAAGCGGGAGAGTGGAGCTAAAGGAGGACAGCACGCAGTAGTGCGAAATAAAGAGAATGGAAAAGGTCAGCGATTTGCATTTCAGCATGTGAGTTTTATTGCGGGTCAATTCCTTTTACAGCTGAAACACCACATAGGCTCAAGTGGTAGCTCAAGAAGTTAGGGGTGAAATGAAAAGCAATAAAATATTCAGGGAGCAGGAGAATAAATACGTTTAAAAGCCGCCCCCATTACAATTTACGACTTTCAAATGTCTTCGTCTCAGAAGCCCACAATCTCAGCTACCGCTGAAAGCTGTTAAAAGCACCTGTCGCACAATGCTTGTAGTTAACAGTAAACTGGGATTAAATTCTTATTTGAAACAGAGTTATGTAAACGGACACTAAAGTATGAGTTCACATTGAAGGGATAGCAATAGTGAGATTTCACAGTAGAGACAGATGAAAAAGTCTTGTAGGCTATACTTGTGTTAGAAGTACAAAATCGTGCGCTTCGTATACAATACTATCCTAGCAGAAAACTGCTATTTTGAAAGGGTTTTTTTTAATTTACTTTAATTTATTTATGGTTTGTTTTTTTTACATTTTTAAACTACTAAGAACTTTCCCACAACACAAGGTCTTATATGGTTTAAGTCTGGTAAGAGAAAACTAGAGGGAACATACTGAAGGGTTAAACGGCCCTATTATGTGCAGCGACCGGACTTGTCAGTGTTCTGAAATATTACCGAGGCGAAAAAGCTACAGGGACAACGACGAAGAAGAGAAATGTGCTTTACTTCTTTGTGCAGTTTGAAAAATAAATTGAGCTCCATTCCCCTGGTTATTGTCATGCAAATTAACGGACAGAGAGGGAAAAATGAAGCGTTGCAGCACGTCCCTCCCTGTGGCAAGTATTCGTCTGGAGAGAAAAATAAATAAATAAATTAAAAAAAAAAAGAATTAAAAAAAAAAAATATATATATATATATATATATATATATATATATATATATATATATATATATATATATATATATATATATATCCATCCATCCATTTTCATCCGCTTTGTCCGGGACCGGGTCGCGGGGGCAGCAGCCTATATATATATATATATATATATATATATATATATATATATATATATATATATATATATATATATATATATATATATATATATATATATTATGTGGAGACTGGACGCTCGTCTGTGAGAGTAAAAGATAATTTCACAAACTGACGGTAGGTACAACTGAATAGTGCTAAAAGAACAAGATAAGCGAAGTGGGTTGAGCCAGAGCAAATATAATTATTTCCCTCACATTTCCAAAACATCGCTTCTTCTTCCCCTGATACAGCGAAATCATAAGCCTTCTCAATACTCAACATACTAAAAAGACAAATAATAATAATAATAATAATAATAATAATAATAATTTAGACTAACACATAAAGCTTGCAGTAACTTAGGCTACTTTTTTGTCCTATTAGTAGCATATGATATAGGACCAGGAATAGCTTCTCTGTACAGACAGAGAAGCAGAAAAGAAACAAAAGAAACAAATTATTCGTTTTATCCGAATACAAGCTCACAACCCAACACCCAGAGGAAGAGAGAAACAGGCGGTCAGTAACATACACCTGAAAAACTGTGGCATTTATCGGCCCAAGCTTCATATACCACGTGGTCGTAGGAAACAACATATGAAAAAAACTGCAGCGATGCTAATGGTGAATCAAAATAACTCACATGCATCTGTAGTAGGGTGCAAGGCCTTCACCCTATCTATCTATCTATCTATCTATCTATCTATCTATCTATCTATCTATCTATCTATCTATCTATCTATCTATCTATCTATCTATCTATCTATCTATCTATCTATCTATCTATCTATCTATCTATCTATCTGGTTGAGAAGAGTAAAAACTGTGCTTCTTGGATATGTAAAACCTCAGTCACCCTAAATTGTATAATAAAATGCACTCTCAAGTAGGATAGATCCAAGCTTAATTAGGCTAGCAAATTAATAGCCTGGGTATTGAAAGGAAATGTAGCTCTCACAGATGAAACACACAGTTCATGTCCCCGCAGTGTGACGTGCACAGCCTCCAACAGTCCGAAAATATGAATTGATAAGGTCACTATATCGTAAAAAAAATTCTTGCGAAGGGTGAGTAGGGTGGGGGGAGGGGAGGGGGGGGGGGGGGGAGAAGGGTGGCAGTGATTGAAGGTAAGGAGGGGGTTTTGCACCAACTCTTACACGTGGTCTTCCCCTCTTCCCTGTGGGCAAAGCACCTGCCACACAAATACACGGTGCGAGTAAAATGCGGGCATACACATATGCAGATGAGGCAGCTTGTTCTTCTACAGCGCGATTTGTACTCACTCTTCTGAAGCTCGCGGATCCTCCTTTCCGTTCTAGCGTCGTCACGTTAAGCTCAACCATTTTTTTATGTTATCATTATCTTCTTCTTCTTTACATCTGCAATAATTCGGCAGCTGCGTTCCACGTTTTTTCCCTCCGTACTGCGAAGCCTCCCTCCTAATTCAGCTTTCACACCTCAGTCTCCCTTTTCTCTCTCTCGCTCTTTCCTCTCTTTCGACGCCACAGATGTTTTTGACCTCTTCGAAAAAGAAAAAAAGTCCTTGTCGCTCACGAGCGTGCCGGCACACGGGCAGAGATAGACCCTGTGGTGAGAGTAAACAAGGATCTGTCAGACCAGCACGGTTCACAATCCGTGCCTAAATGCGGTGATAGTGTTAGAGCAAGGGCCAGTGTAATGGCGACAATCCAGCGCAAACAACGGCAAAGCTTCACCCTGCGACATCACAGCCAAGCGCTAAAAATGTTCAGTGATAAAGCACTCTTCTTTCCCCCATCACCGGTGGCCGTTCCCCGTGTTTTCCGGTCCTACGGGGAGCTGTTTGGGGCTGAGAGAGCGCGAGAGCAGGGCTTCTGTGAAGACTGTGGGCTCTTTAAGGCATTAAGTGTTGTGTGCGTGTGCATGAACTCAAGTTTTCAAATTAATCTGCCAGTTTGGCACACTCTTTGTTTAACGGGCGAGGCGTGTCACCCCGCGTCCCCGGTACGCATTTTAATATTGGTGAGACGCGCTGACCTCCCGTTCACCCCGAGCAAAGCCAAGCCTCTCCCTCTCTTTCTCACTCTCCCACTCCCTCCCCTTTCCCCACCCTTTCTTCTGCCATTTCCACCTCTCTTCCACTCCTTTCTGTGCCTCATCCCCTCTTTCTGTCTTTCTTCTCCTCCTCTCTCTCTGTCATACTAAATTGAGTTGGAGTCATTAATTCGAAGAAAAATGGCCAGTACATGTGGAGGAAGAAGGGGCTCTCTCTCTCTCTCTCTCTCTCTCTCTCTCTCTCTCTCTCTCACACACACACACACACACACACACACACACACACACACACACACACACAGTCTTTTCTTCCAGGATCATTTCTCCTTTTCCTTTTGTTGCATAGATATAAATAGTGCACGGTGTCATGTGGACCCAGATCGTATAACGACACCGCCTCTTCAGAGAGTTGTAAAAGAATATTTTGTCCAAACAAATGCAGTGCACTGTAGCGGGGTTCGTATAAACAGATGCCTGTATTGTGCTCAACGGTCTTGGAACCTGCGGACATGGGTATCAGGTGGATTTATGTTGATATTATTACGCTCTGCAAACCGCCAATAGATTCTTATCGAGTTCACTGCAGCCACATGTCCACAGAGCGCTGAAAATTTTTATCGGTAGAATGTAGGTTTCTGTTCGGTACCTGTTCAGTTTGGGTTATATTTTCGTATGTATCTGGATAGATAAGGACCAAGGCAAAGAAACTGGTACTTATAGACGGGCAAATGGGGAAGCTAGATTATTAAAACCGTTCTGCTATAGGCAGACAGGCGCGTGGGCTGCGACATACACTGAATTAATGAGGTGAACTCTGGATGAACCCAGAGAAACGCAACATTTTTGAACTGAGTTATTCCCCCATTACCTTCGGAGGATGTGCGTATGTGTACTGGTGGAAAAGACGAAAAGTCAGCCTGTTTTATGCCAAAGTTGATTCATTGTTTATTCTTTAATTTATTGAGAAAATCAGCTGTTCCAAGAGTCCAAATCCTTTCCCTCTCTACACTGCCCTGTTCTAAGAGAAAAGGTTCAGTTTAAGATTACTTCTAATCATCATCTTTAAGGTTAAATTTATTAGATTATGAGAAATGATTGAGCAGCATCTCCCGAGTTGGACGAATATCCGAATGTAACACTGCAACAATTATTAAATTTCCCTAGATTTTCTATAACAACTTTAGTTCATTTTATATTATTATTATTGCTGTTATTATTAGCAGCACCGGAAAGAAAGAATGAGAAAATGAAAAAGACGTGTGGGGGAAATCCAAGCAAACGGTACAGGACGTTAATCTCGCAAAGGAAAAATCAGATAAGGGGAGTAATATTTTTTTGGATGTAGAGCGAGATAAGAGTTTGATTGTTTTTTTGGGTTTTTTACGGGGCTGTGCCTATAAGACTCCGGAGAGGAAGAGCTCTGCTTTACTAAACTTGCATCCTCAAACACACATCAACATGTCTTAGTATCAAATATAAAACCCCTGCTTGAAGACCACATATGTTATGCAAGTGAGCGCGCGCATGCACGCGTGTGCCAAATATTCAGAAATCTTTAAATTTATTGCAAACGGTATTAAGGGTAATTCATCTCAGTATAAGGGTGTAAAAAAAGAAGAAAAAAATAACGTGAATACTTGAAACAAACTCTAGCTGGTGTGAACAAAATGTGTACCAAACACCTGTAATCCCCCCAGACATCCATTTACCTCCTCCCCTCCCACCACCTTGACTCCTCCATTTTCTCTACCCGCCCGCACATTATTGTTGCAGGAGGAGCTTTGCTGTTATTACTGGGGAAGAGAAGGCAAGGTCAGGCCTTCGCCTCTCCTTTGCCTCCTGCTATCATTTCTCTCATCCGTACCCCCTTCCCAACCTCGGCTACTCTGACTCCCTCCCTCCTCCGTTTTTGCCTTTGACATACAGCAATTGGTCCAGGATGGAGTGAGTGAGTAGAGACGAGGGCGGAACTCACGCAAGACGGTGAACTTTTGACCCTTCAACTCAGTGACCCTGTCTCTGCAGGCTGGGTAGTAGCTCGGACATCCAGTTTTGTTTTTCTCTTGATAATAAGACTCCTCGTCTTTGCCCTGGGCCGGAATAAGACGGAGGAAACCTATAGTAGCTAAAGGCTATAATAACTTGCTTGCTGGACTGAATGTTGCCTGGTTTTGTGTTTTTACCTGAGTCTGCTGCTACTTAGCAATGCAGTTTAAAGGAAATGATAATTAAGTGCTTAAATGACATTTTTTTTATCTTACTTTTTGAACCTTACACTTAATGGCACAGGCTACTTGTGTGTTTTTATACAATCACCATCAATCAGCTTCAGAGAAGCGCGACCGCTCTGACAGTTGTGTATTTTAACTGAGAGAGAGATAGACGGGAGGTTGTTGCAGGTTATCGTCAGTTAGGATTCAAAGGGATGCACGTGCTGGGAGGGAGAGAGGTACAGGCAGAGCAGGGCAGGGCACGTGGGGGTCTTTTGAGCTCATTCTCGTCCTCCTAGTGGTCTAAAGCGGGCTCTGGTGGCGGCGCAAGAGAGCTGCATTCTCAGGAAAAAATATGACCTCCCCAGGCATGTTGAAACCACAGAATGGAGGTAAATAGAAAGAAGAGTACAACCTCACCACCACCCAAAGCGCTCTAAAAATATGAATTAGCACAGAAGGCACAGTAATTATTGGAATGGCAAAACGCCATTGTGATGGCAAAACGCTTGATGGTGACACACTGATTGTTGCAACAAGTTAATGTGTATATTTCCTTCATTATACATATGTTGCATGTTATTATAAGCTACTTCCTATCTGCTGTTATTTAAATGCATACTTCTCCATTATGATAACTATTATGTGACTGAACTATCTAAAATGATCGCAACTTCTATACATAAAACTTTAACAAAATTAAATTATATATTTGAAAAGAACAAATATTGACATAACCTGAACTTTCTCATAACCCATTGCCAAACAAGTCCGTTCTGGTGTTACCCGGGCTTTATTCAAATTGCACAAAGGGCCACTAATAAAGGCCTTTTTAGTGCAAACACTTAGGAAGTCAGTGAGAGCATCTTTCTGTTTATTCCCAGCATCCAGCGCTGATTGTAGGTGCCTTTCAGTGACTTAGACAGGCTATTTTCAATTAGCAACTTTAAATCCAAAATGAGCGCTGGTTTTATGGCTATTGTATTATTGGTAGTGTGTTTAATAGTCAACCTTTTGGTGGTGGGTTAATTGAACGGTCTATTTGCCCAGTGCTCTGCCTGAAATTGTCGAAGTTTGACGTTTGGCTTAGGCAAATTTCCCTTTTTTACCATCAAAATGGAGAACACTTTAAAGCAACCACCTGTTCATTCCACCCGCCCACTATGTTGGTGAGGTAAATATACATACACTTGAATTCTGTAAAGAGGGGGGGGGGGGGGGGGGGGGGGGGGGAGGGGGTGTTAACGCTGACCTGCAAGCCTTTCTTCCTCCAGAGTAGAGCCAGGTCAGCAGACAGGCTCTGCTGACCTGGCGGTGACTTCTTGGTATGCATTATTCATGAGGCTTGGCCGCGTGGTTCACCCCAAGACTATGCTGAAGATATTAAGGCCGCAAATGCCTATTTAAATGCAGCGCAATCACACCAAGTGACACGAGGGAAGAAAAGACACAGGGATTTGCGGAAAATGGGCAAAGGTTGGCAGTTGGATTTTGTTGTTTTTGTTTTTCTTTCAGTTATTTATTTTATAACTTTGTCTCACAAGTCAGTGATTTCTTCACAATTTGAATATTTTCCCATGCTCAGCCCCCCCCCCCCCCCCCACACACACACACACATATACATAGCTCTCTCATGCCCTTCCAATAAATCTACCAAACACAGCAAAACACACCCCACTTACTCCTACACAAAGCAGCCGCTCTCACACAGACACACACACACCTTTGCAGCGCAATGGGAAGGAGAAAAAGGGCCGATCGCATTAGTTACTCACCTCACTCATCATCACCAACACACAGGCTGTAAAGCCAAACTCAGCGCCTTTTGACAGTTTGGACAGGTTCAAAGGAGCAGCAAGTCTCTACACATAATACACATATTACACATAATACTGAAAAGAAGCGCGTCTGTACACTGGAGCTGCCCTGTGTACATAAACGGGAAACACACACACACCAAAAACAAAGGAGCCCATACAAAGCCATTGCTGCGCCTCCCCATGTCATAGCCTCTCTCGCTTACCCGGACAAGAAAAGGAACTACTTTGTGTCACGCGTGTCATGTCCTGTCCCTGCGTGTGTACAGGTTATGGAGCTATAGGGAGAGTGTAGGCTCTTGGTGCTAAAGGGAGGTGTTCCTGCATCATCACTAAAAGGAGGAAATTGATGAAAAATGAAATAGGGAGGGTTTTTTTGCCTTCCTGTTTACCGAACTGAAACTTCCTCAAGGACCTAGGCCGCTCCCTAAACGCTCGTGTGTATGTATTTATAAACCAACGGAAAAAGGAGGAACATAATAATAATAATAATAATAATAATAATAATAATAATAATAATAATAATAATAATAATAATAAATAAAACAAAATAAAACGGACCTACATTAAATTACATTACATTACATTTAAATAAAATTCTTTTAAAAATAAAAAATCTTCCTTATTTCTCTGTTTTTGGAATTACGTTCGACTGTGCTTAACTGCGCCACAAACTAAAAATGGCTTGAAATAAAAACCATTGCGATTTTGGGAAACATTCTATTATTTTAAGGTAATTAATCAACTACATTTTTTTTAATTAAAAAAGGAATTCATTTGTTTTATCAGATAAACGTTTACAGTGAGGGAAAGAGCCTTCTTGCTTCACTCCCCTATCCCAGTCTTCCTCCCTCAACCGGTGCTTCAATAATTTATGGCATCCCAAACATGACTTTAAATAACATTCTTGTGACGCTCGTGAAAAATCATTGCGATGGCGAAGGGCAGCGCCAGGAATCCCCAGACTGAAAATACATCGGGCCAACCAGCCAGCCGGACTTACTTCGCATGTAAAGTGATCATAATAAATGAGAGTTTGAGCGGAGAGAGGGACTTCCGAAAAGTGGAATTCTCCTCTCTTATTAGAGCAGCACAGAGGCCACAGGATTAACTCTGTGGTGGTGGTAGGTAGGAGAAATAGGCTCGTACTTGAAGGAGCCTTGTATGTATAAATATTGTAAGAATAGGTTTAGTTCAGGTTTACTTCCACTGCAAAACACTTTGTAAAACAGAGTGGAGAATACTTCCTTTGAGAGGTTTTATTAGATTGAAAAAGCAGACAAAATAACTGCTTAAAAATAAAAAAAATCAAACTACAGCATAAAAAATCCTTCTGTGAACAGATTACATTTTGTCAGAACATAAACAGCGTATCTTGGCCTTGTTCTGCTTTATTCCAAATTATGGTTTCTTAATGTGACATGTTTCTATTAAGCGTAATAATAACTCTAAACAGATATGAATTTTTTTAGCAGACAGCATTTTCTCTTGTGCCTGGGAATCATCTTCCTCATGTTGTCACCGTCTTCAATGAAGAAATCTGTTCATTTTATGGAGTTATTATGGCGTCGCTGACGCCATGGCGATCTAGACCAGTGGACACTGACCTCTCAAAAAAAAAAAAAAGAACTGATAGAAACAAGCTTGGACTTGATATGTATCGAAATTTGAGCTTCAGTTAAACAATTTACACGATGGCTCAAAGCAACAGGGTGAGTGCGTGCACGGGGCAGAGGATGGCTCGTGTGACAGCTTCAGTCCCACTCTAGACAGAAGAAGAGCTTGATTTGGAGGGTCGGAAAAAGAGCTATACAGTTACCACTCTTCTCCTAGTTTACTCACAACACGACCAGCTTGTATATTTCTTGATAAAATTGTACTGGTGTTCACCAACTAAAGGTTTAAACTACGATTTTCCGTGTCACAAATAAAACAAATGTACAATCCTGTTCATTTTAGAGGATAAACTATGGCTATATGCTATAGCGTGCTAAATCGATTAGTTCGCGTTGTATTTTGTGTGAATCTTATGTTCTGATTGAATAAATCATGTTTGTGTCATCTACCTTCGTTAACATTTCCTTAAAATATGCAATAATTCTGTTCTGTCAAGGACCCGTACCAGAACTCATTTCTTTACGAGTATTTATTTGGGTATCCGTTTAACTTAAAGACTGATAGAGGCTTGCTAGCTTAAGTAAAGCTATCATGTTTTGGTTTGGTTAAATCTAAAGTTATATTTTCATCAAGGGTGCTTTAGTGTCATGTGATGAACGCTTAGCTCGTATTAGAATACATGTCTGATGTTGCATTTTTAAGCGTCTGTATTTGTGTCAACAATTTCACCAATATTCGCTCCAGCGCCTGCACCTGTGAAAGTTGGTAACACTTTGGTCAGAGTAAAATAACTAGTTTGGGGTCTGGCAGGTTTGGGTTAATTTACCAGCATTTCCGTGTGTGTGTGTGTGTGTGTGTGTGTGTGTGTGTGTGTGTGTGTGTGTGTGTGTGTGTGTGTGTGTGTGTGTGTGTGTGTGTGTGTGTGTGTGTGGCGTGTGGCCCAAGCCCCGGCGTAAAACCAATACCTCTAAGGACTTAGTTGGCGAGCCTTGTTTTCATCTACAAAGCTGTTTCACACACATGCATCCCGCATTAAAAATAGAAAAACATGGGGGCAAGGTCTTGTCCCCAAGAACGCCTATCAGCACAGCCTGTGTATACACGCCTGCGTGTTCTTCTCCATCAGTGTAGTGGCTGATTTTTCCAACTCATAATCCTTTACAAAATCCATTTTACGCACACTTTGGCCGTGGGTAAAAATGTTATTTGATCACAGAATGAACGGAGTGAACATATGAGTCAGAAGATTTTTATGCTTTCAAAGATCACATAAACCGAAATCTGCAACATTTGCTGTTCGGTGTGATTTCATTAGCCTTTCAGCTAACGTATTATCAAAATAGTTCAAGTAAATTTGAAAATGCAAAATAGAAGTGGTAAAATAGCGCGCACAGGTTTTCCGTCTTATTTTCCTAAAGTTCAGCATATAACCCACATACACACAGATTTAAAATCACTGTATGAATTTAGTCTCTTTGTGTTTATTACCAACCACCTCTCCCCACAGTAAACCAAGTAGTAATTACCATTCTTACTTTGCGCGTCATCATTATGCACAAAATGAAACGCGTATATGCGGGGATACTGGCACATACAAAGACAATTCTAATCTTGCGTCATCTGTGAGGTAATAACTATCGGACGTCCCGAACCGGCGACGACAAGGACTCTCCGAGTCTCTCCGAGTCCTAATTGTCGCTGGCAAATACACCGGAGCTTGGCGGCACTCCGCCAGCGCATTAATACCCTAGAACTACATAGTGAGTGACAAGGTAATTATACCCCCCACCTCCACACCCTCCCCCGCTCTTTCTCTGTTTCTCTCTCTCTCTCTCTCTCTCTCTCTCTCTCTCTCTCTCTAACACACACACACACACACACACACTTTACCGACTCCTCTCCCCACTTAGCCCCCACTTGCAGACAGCCGTCACTACTTACTGTGCTGTGAGTCCAAGCTCTTTCTCTCCGGCGTCCACAGAGCAAAGCAGAGCGGAGATCAACGGTCTCTGAGTGTATTGTGAACCGGAGCTGGAGTAGCGGCCAGTAGTAGTGGCCTGCTCTCTCTCACACACACATACTCCCTCTCTCCCTTTCTCTGTCTACTTTACTGACCTCTTTAGGATCCCCGTGAAGCAGTTAAACCGTCACTTGCTTTGGAGAATGCGAAATATATAGTACATTGTCAACTCCCCAAAACCATAAAACTAAGCTTATGGGACCCCACGTGACTGCAAGCGAACCAGTGAGAGGTATCAGTCTGAGTCCAGGCTTGACCTTTACGATCCAACTTGGAGATAAAAACCCTTATTTGTTTGACATGTAAATGTCAAAGCCGCCTTCTTTTTTCTACAGTTTAGCCCAACGTAGAAGGAGGTTAGCTTTAAAAATATATCTCAACACACACAGAGGAGAAGCAGGAGATAGAGGCTGTGTCCAGCCCCCACCCCAGCAACTCAGAAGGAAAGCCTTGTAGGAGTAGGGAAACGGCAGCACCATGAGCCGGTGAGTTTAAAAGTTCAGTCGCTTGTTTACAGGAGAGGAAACTTAATTTGCCCGGGAGTAGCCTTCGTTCGGGCGGAAAGGAGAAAAAGTGACCAATTTGTCCACCGCGGGTAGTTTGTTGTCTTGTCAGAGTTGGTCAGCAGAGTCGAGAACTGATTTGTGAGTGTGTGTTCTGTGTATACTTGTATTTGTAATTCTCTCTGTTCTATGTGTGTGTTGACCACTTTTGATGTTCATCACATATAAAAGAAAGAAAAAGAAACTGTCAGTAAACCCAGTGATTCTGTTTGTGCGTGCGTGTGTGTGTGTGTGTGTGTGTGTGTGTGTGTGTGTGTGTGTGTGTGTGTGTGTGTGTGTGTGTGTGTGTGGCCCCCTTAGTGATTGCGCGCTTGATGCTCACAATCATGCTTGATGTGTTGCGTCTTTATGCATGGTGTACCTATTGTGCATTATATGTCAGAAAGTGCGTTAAAAAACTACAAAAAGAGGCGAAAATAGACACTTAAACTTGGATTGAAGAGTTAAGCCAGATCTACATAATGTAAAATCAAACCACTTGATTTCAGCCTATATTGGAAGTCAGGTAAAAATAGTAAATGGTTTGATATTGTTGGCACAATACATAATACTGCTTTAGTAAATAACCACACACGCCACTCCTAACTATTGAGGCACATTGGTACAGCACCTATGGATATGCAAAGAGAGCAATTTGGTGTTCGGTATCTTGCCAAAGAAGACTTCCGCGTGCAGTTTGGAGAAGCCACAGCCACCGGTGTTTGGCAACTGATGCCAACCAAAGCCCCAGATTTGCATAAAGATATATGATATAAATATGGTATAGATGAGGTAATATGTAAAAAACGATATGTGTTCGAATCACTTCTTCAGTATGTTATACAAACACACACACACACACTCACACACTCACAGACACACACACACACACACACACACACACACACACACACACACACACAAAGCCGGTATCAATCTAGATTTCCCTTAAGCTGTTTGTGGAACTGTTTCTATTATGAGCAGTTGCTTCAGTCTTTCTGTTTAATGAGTACAATGAACTTTATTGGGTTTCTTGTTTGCTTTTTTTGTTTTTGCTTTTTTACTTGAAGCTACAAACAAATACAAAAAGCTCACTGGCAGACAGGTTACAGGCCTTAATGGACGGTAGCCATTAGCCATACACACACACACTCATATAAACACGAACTCGCATACTGCACCTACAAATAGCCAACTGGTCACATTTAAAAATGTCAATATATATATATCTATATACATCATTTGAGAAGCATAGAACCGATAATTACAATTATAATAACAATATAATACAGTTCAGCTTTTTTTGAATAGTAGAGCTGTACACAACTTTTTGGATGGATAAACAGATACAGGCAAAGTGATTTATTTTAAGTTTCAAACTCGGACACGCACACACACACACACACACACACACACACACACACACACACACACACACACACACACACCCTTTCTGCTTCAAATAGCGCAGAATTTAATGGTAAGACAGCGAGTATAGTGGGTTTGGGGTAGGCGAGGGTATATACGTGCCTTACTGGATGTAAATAACTTACAATAAACGCTCACATGCTAACTTTTCTAGAAAGCACTTGGTCAGTTACAAAAATTCACACTTGACACATAAAACGATACGTAGACATTAAACAATAGGTAGGTAGCAATGTTGTAAGTAGGTAGCATATTTATCCGTGACTCCCCTCCTTTTTTAAAAGAAGACATCATAAAGAAACACTTTTTTTGTTACAAGAGCAAGTACCACAGTCATGATTCTTTTTTACGTTGCCCTAAAACACCAAAGACCGACATACCGAACAAATGAAAAGTGCTGCGCTGCTGTACAGTACTCTTAAGTGTTTCTGATTACATTTTGGAATATTTTTTCTTCGTCTTCGTCTTCTTCTTTTGCTGGCCTCTCTTTTGCTGTTTTCTTCAAGTTTTTTATTTTTTTTATTTCTGGTTTGTTTCTTCCCTCCTCCAGGGAAGCGTGTACATGGTAGTATCATCTCTAAAGAGATGAACGAAGACAGATTCTGGTTTAAAACAAAGATATTTCTAGGGTTGGAAGGCGCTGCCAGCAGTGGCGAGGCTCATGCTTTTCAATTTGTTGTCCTTCTTCCACTTCATCCTCCGGTTCTGAAACCAGATTTTAATCTGCCGCTCCGTGAGGCAGAGTGCGTGCGCGATCTCTATCCGCCTCCGCCGCGTGAGGTACCGGTTGAAGTGGAACTCCTTCTCCAGCTCGAGAGTCTGATAGCGGGTGTATGCCGTCCGTGCCCGTTTCCCGTCGGGGCCCGTCATATCTGAGGGTGATGAGAGGACAAAGGGCTTTTAAAGATGCGCCAACACGCGACAGAAACGGGCTGTTATTGAGTCCAAAAATAGAGTGCGCAATATATAGTCAGTATTTTACAGCGCTCTAAAGTACACTCCAGTATAAGATAACTACTTGAAAATATCAATCTAAAGTCAGGAACGCCTCTGTTAGGGTGATGTTTTCTATGAGTCAAAGGATTCTCATAGACTGGAGCCACAGGTGTTTGTTTTATTGTATCAACCTCTAACGCCCCCACGCATACACAAGGAATTAAACTTACTGTTTTATCAAAATCACCGAGCGTAAAGGGAGACAGTAAAACTGTCCATCATCCTAACCACAACCTTTCTTGACACATTTTATTTCTGCTATTTCCATTCCACAGCCTGGGTTAAAACATTTGCTTTTATCTGTCACATTACTTTTTTTTTTCCCTTTTTAACCACCCGTCTTCACCATCACCTCTCTATATGCCCCATTTTTTTACACCCTTCAGGGTTTTATTGCCCCGTCCTCTACCTCACCTTTTTAATAAAGTTCCCATCCGTAATAAAGCTTCACTTTTCAAAGGAGCAAGCCGCTTCCAAAGCCTTCCTGGCCTCACTTTCTGCTTCTTTTTTTCTTTCTTTGCCCGGCTCTGTCTGCAGCTTCCCAGCCCTGTTGAGTTTTTCTTCCCTTCGTCTCTCCCCTGACAGATTTATGACGCTTTTGTGGAATTTGCTAAAATAAAAAAGAGGAGACAGAAGGGGCAATTGTCCGGCGTTCCTGATTTCTAAAACACGAAAATGTAATGGGAATTTTCTACTAAGACGTTTTCTGGGGTGTATTGCTTCGATTTTTTTAGATCTTCATATCAGTATTTAAAACACGAATACATAATTTAAAATGAAAGCATCAATATTAACACAATGCGCACGATTAAATGCCATTCATTTGAGATTCATAATCTTGACAACTGATTTCTGACTGCCACACGAAAATGTGAAATTGACGCAGTAGAAAAAAGTCTGGTAAGGTGCAGAGAAAAACGAAGAACCGTGGCTAATTGGGTATCTTCCTGCTGTTCTCGAGCATCCACTTTACACAGATCAAAGCAGCAATAATTCTGCACAATCATTAATGTGCATTTTAAGAAGCCCCGATATAGGTACAACAAGCACTGAACTGTTACCAGTCCCATGTGTCAACACGGAGGCTATTCTGCTGAACCAGTCATATGAATGTTATCGCCCGAAACTTCTAGGATACATGGAAAATAAGTTGTAAACACAAGAGCAATGTGTACCATGACTAATGTGTAGCTTTCTCATCCAGGGGAATATCTGTGGTGTCTGCGCCTCACTGCCAGTGTTGCCAGCGGCTGATCCCGTCGGACCGCCCTCCTGCTTATGCCCGGTCCTGGGTGGCGGATTGCTGGCGTGACTGGTGTCCCGGTTATGCTGCAAGTCCTCGATCTCTGGTGACGCGTCATCCAGCTCGGTGAAACGCTGCACTGTGCCGCCACCGCCGGTGGAGGAGGCGGAGGACAGGTTTGGTGAGCTGAGATTACCGCTTCCTGCTTGATCCGAGCGAGGAGACGAACTCCGGGCGCCCAGTTTTGTGCTTTCGTTGCCGGGTGACAGCAGGGAGTCCGCCGCAGAGGCGAGGGAGCAGCTAGATGGTTGTCTGAACCCCCTGTCCGGGGCCGGGGAGCCGAAACCCCGCGAGTCCCCACCAACTGAGCCGCCCCCGAAGTGTCCTCCAGCGTTGGCGGTACTGTTGGTTCCCCCTCCCCGGTTAGTGACGGTCAGGTCCATGCCATTGTAGCTGTAGCCGTAAGAGCCCGTCGCAGGGTGCATGGTGGCGGAGGAAGAATCCCTGTACGTCCCGCCGTTCATTGCGCCGCTGCTGCCTCCATAATTTAGCAGTTGATATTCGGGGCCATTTGGGTAGCGCCCCGAGAACGAGTTTACAAAATAAGAGCTCATTTAGGTTGTTTTAGAGACTTGCAGGTTTATAGTTGAGTACTAAGGGGCGCTTGATTTGTTAGATTTCTCTGGGTCGTTATAACGCTGGTACTTTCAACGATTTATGATGTATTAGTGAATTATGGCGTTGCACTGTACTTCGTTTTTAGCTATGTATGCGCCGTCCAAATATGGGGGTGGGGTGGTGTGTGTGTGTTGGATGGAGGGGTGTGTGTGTGTGATGGGGGAGGTGAGGGGTGAGGCGAGGGAGGAGAGAGAGACACACACGTAGTGAGGAAGGAGGAGGGGGACGGTCACGTGCTTTTGTTGACCAGTCGTAAATTCTCGCCGATGACTTTAGAGAGGTAATTTATGCTCTGAGGTTTCAAATGATAAAGATTGGGCGGGGGAAGCTTTCCCTCTCTTTCTCTCCGTCTCTCTCTCTCTTTATTGCTAGAGGTGTCGGGGGTGAGCTCAGAGCGCCACCTACTGCAGATATAATTTATTGTACAGAAAGAAGTGTTAAGGGAGAAAGGACACACAAGAGTCCATGACATATCCATGCTATAAAAAAAAAAAACATTGTGTGTGTGTTTGTTCATCACTCAGCTCTGTTAACTGACCTTTTGCTTAGTCTCACAATTAAGAGCCGTAAGAACCGTAAAATCAAACGTTAATAATGAACACCATGGTAAAAAAAAATAGTAACTAGCCTTTCTCCACATACATCTGATAGCTGTTGATATTTATCCCGGAGTTCTACCAAAAAGCGGTCTCACCGATAAAATACACGTGTTTTTTTTTTTTGTGTTATGCAGTGTTTCGACTTGCTGCACTAATTGTTTGTACCTCAACTTCCGGCACAGGTACAAAACACCAGTAGGAAATATAGTGCAAAATATCACAAAAATTAGGCAAAAATAAACAAACAAATAAATAAATAAATACATCACAGACCAAACTAAACAGTCAACACTACAAAAAATGTTTGAGTTATGACAATTCGACTGGCCTGCGACTGTACATTCTTTCTTTCTTACTGCAAGCCTTCTTTGCAGCTGCAGACGAGGAATGTTAAACCTGATCTGTGACGTCCACACTGGATGGAAATCTGCTGATTTATGATTTGTTGATTCCCGGGTTTGGGTGCATTTCAGCCGCGGGAGTGCTTGTGTGTGTCTAAGCGTTTGCGTGTTTGAAGTAGGCCTCAGTGTGCACTCGGGTGTACACGCTTTGTTGTAACTCCGGCACAGCAGCTAGAACAGGCGACAGATGAAGAATTCCAGAGCTTTGTGTGTATGTGTGAAATGATACAAATGGATGTGCTCAGTGGGGAAATGTGTGCAGTTTGCAGGCCACATTTCAGAGTCTCGGCTAAAGAAACCAGCAGTTGGAATGGGATTCATCTTGAATATTACAAAGTAGCAGGCACATTTAAAACACACGGGCAAGCACACATAACAGCAACATGGGGTTTAAAGCCACAAAAGACCCAGCTGTCACACTCCTCTCAGCACACTGCCTTTGGTATTTATAGATCAGCACAATCGCGCTGAATTTGTTCCATGAAAGAGCTCACTGAACGAAAAACATTTAAATATTTCAATAAGGCCAGTTTGAAGACAATCATAATTCAGTTTTAGCATAGAATAAAACTATCTGTCCGTCCGTCCATCCATCCATCCATCCATCCATCTCTTTTCTTTCGCTCAACCTACCTATCTCTTCAGCTGCACATGTTTTGCGTTTACTTTATGTTATATTGAATTTGTCGCATTCTGAGTAAGAATAAAGGAGGGTCAGAATTTAAGGTATGAGCCCAGATTAGAGCACATTTTGCAACCAGTGCCTGCGCACAGATGCAGTTCCTTTTATTCTAATAATCTCATTCAAAGAGCCACGCAGATTTCAATATGCTTCATTTTTGGAGATTTTGATATTTTAACCAATTATAGATTGTGGTCTAAGACAAACTCTTTCTAACTAATGTTCAGTTGTCTTAAACAGACAAATAAACAAAAAACAAACAAACAAATTTTCTTCTTCAAAATTGAGACTTTCAGTAGAGAACAGCTTTCAGTAGAGATAGAAAGAACAAAACAACATGAAACATTTCCTCTTCGTTTTTCTCTCCTTAAAATATGTTAAACACCAAGCACGTATGTGCCATATGTAAAGACGAGCCCCCCTGATTCACAGTAAAACCATTTCCACTGTGTTTAACATAGAACATCTGCCAGCACGTAGTCATACAACTGATTCAAAATGGGAACGAAATCGCCAATCGAGTCATATCCACAACACAAAAAGAAACCAACGTACACTGAATATGTCTGTGCTGCAGAATACGCTTTAATAGATTTTCTCTTGAGGTCATTTCATTGCGAGTCTCACTATATTCTCAATTTGTCTCTCAAAGTATTAAATTCAAACATAACATAACTAAAAGTATCATTAATTAAATCACGTGAAAGCTTTAGTTCTTCGCCTCGCACAGTGGCGAGGCTGGTTTTTCTAGGTGTGCTTATTAATTATTTACTACCAGCTTATGCCATCTTTGTCTTGGTAGTATTCCAACAGGATTTTTTTTTCTAAACTTAAAATGTGTATTCGTTAGATACATGCTATAATAACAGCACTTGCTTGGTATGACTTAAGACCGTCAAATAATAAATAAATAAATACCTGTTCTCTGTTATGCTTATTATGTGTGTTATTATACCCATAACTGGAAAATTCAGAAATATATCTTGAATGTTCCGAATGAAAAGCCGGCAAATGAAATCATTCTAAAGTAACTCTGATTTAGACCATATTTGTCTTTATGGTTTTCATGTTTCATGAGATAAGCTAATGTGCAGTGGTGTGTGTGTGTGTGTGTGTGTGTGTGTGTGTGTGTGTGTGTGTGTGTGTGTGTGTGTGTGTGTGTGTGTGTGTGTGTGTGTGTGTTTGCACCCGCATCAGTGAAACTTCCAAGATGGATACAACGCGCCGGTCACTCAGGGGACAAGTAGAGTTAAAAGGTCACGAGGACATTGTCCACTTTGTCTGCGTGAAGTGTGTGTCTATGTGTAACGTGTCTGGCTGCAGGGCTCGAGGAGAGGTCAACTTTCTCTGCCTCGCTCTGGTCATCATTTAGTTTGAGCCCGCCATCAGCAGCTCACTCTCCTCGTCGCTTTCCTTCCAGATCGTCGCGTGCGCCTGTTTGGCCGCAGCCTTGCGTTTAACACCAGTAAGAGGCTAAAAGGCTCAAGCGTGTTAAAGTTGTCCTCTAAATCATAAAATAAACCAATCTCAAATCCAGTAATGTTGAGTTTGACTAACCTTTACTGCGCGTTAATTAATGTTAGAATAAATGAAAATTCATTTCATGCCCCAAGACACACACAAACATACCCTATCCCCGTTATAAAAATAACCTTTCTCCATAAATTCCTTTACATTTTATTAAACATTTGTCATAGGTAGTATATGTGATTACTTGACAATAACACATAACCAAAACATGTAAAAATCGATAAAATATACACTTTCCTGAATGTTTTAGGTAGTTTGGCGAATATCATCAGTAGGTTAACAACCGCAACCCCACCCAAAGCTTCAACAGGTTTCCCGATATTGAAAAATTCCCCTTAACCGTAGTTACATTATTTTCACCATACAAGGTGTTTTTCCCTTGCTTATTTCTGTACAGTTTAAATATGAACACCATAAGACATACATACCTCCAATAGTTTTTCCTCCCTTCGTGTATATGCAGAGCATACTTGCACGTGTACTTAAAGGTATTAAAGGCTACACACATTTACAAATAATAAGAAACAAAATCGGGAAGGAAACAGCCGGAAGTCAAGTTCTAAAGCCCCCAAAACAAGTTGTAAACCCTAAAACAAGTGCCTTACATGATGTCTTTGAAAGAATAAAAAATAAAATGAAATAAATTAAATATGCATAGCCATAAAAAAGTACAGTAAAAAAATCGGTAGGCGGAATGCAGCAATAAATTGTGTTTCAAAACTACTTGTGGCCTTGTGTTGGTGGCCTTTAAAAAAAGTGTTCATTCATCTATTGTATTCTTTAATTTAACGCCATGTTCCTTTCCCCTCCCAGGTTTTATCGTATCTGTCCCTTTCCACAGTTACATAACCCTTGCTATAGAGTGTTTTACAAATTATTACCAAATATAAGACCACTCAAGTACAGCCTACAGAAAGAGTTGATGTAAGAGGGATAAAAATAAATCCCCCCATTCCGTTGTTTCACCACTGCTCAGGTGAGGAAAAGAAAGAAAGAAAGAAAAACAACAGAGAGAGAGAGAAAAAAATGCGGGGGGTGCTCTTGAAAAACTTGGAGGCATGAGATTAATCAGCATGTCTTCTCTTTTATTCTGCCCTTCCTTTTACGTGTCTTACATTAGTTTATTTTTGGTCCTGTTTTACTCAGTCCGTTTCTCCTCTTCATCTGCACCGTTCGCCGTAGAGGAAGAAGAAGAGGATGTAGAAGAGGAGTTGATCAGCTTGTTCTCCTTCTTCCACTTCATCCTCCGGTTCTGGAACCATATTTTAATCTGTCGCTCCGTGAGGCACAGCGCGTGCGCAATCTCGATCCGACGTCGCCGCGTGAGGTACCGGTTGAAGTGAAACTCCTTCTCCAGCTCGAGCGTCTGGTAGCGGGTGTACGTCTGCCGACCGCGTCTCCCGGGGCTACTGAAGGTCCCTGAGAAGCAAGAGACAGATACATTTGAACCAAGATAACAACACTGAGGCGTTAACTATTCTGTTAAGAAAACGTTACCAGAAAAGTTCATCACATGCATATTCTATTCTATTCTATTCTATTCTATTCTATTCTATTCTATTCTACAAGTTTCCACAACAGTGCCTGTTTAGTATTATCAAGGCTATTTGCCCCCGCTTAAATTAAGAATTAGTAATGTTCACATTAAAGAACAATGCAGACGATGGCTGCCATCTAACAATGTGCGCCATCCCTTAAGGACACTGTTTTAATGTGAATTTAACATTGTTTTACTAAAATGTTTACTTACTCTGACTGCGAAGCCGCGGATTATTTTTGGCTTTGTGAAAAGTGAAAACTTGGATTTCTTATTTTGTTTAATAAAAACAATAACAATCATTCTACAGGAAAGTTGAACTTCATGGTTTATGAAACACGGAGAATAACTATGTTATATAATGTTGCTGATGGTAAGTAGCAGTAAATTCAGAAAATAAATTCCCATTGTGGTGTGTATACACCGATCTTCACTAATAAGGCAATTAAGGCAACTTCAGTTTATGTATTGATTTGAAAGTAAGAGCATGGATTGCATGCCACAAGCTATTCATATCTAAATCCAAATGACCATAAATAACTCTCCCCTCTCTCTGGCTACTATTTGCACCTTTAACTGTCATTTATAACGCGCTCTTTGTTTTCCTCCATATATATTTATTTGCGGCGAAGTATGTTACCACCTCATCTGTCATAACTCGGAGTGTCCTGCAGGGCTTTACAAAACACTAGCTCTGCATCATCTGCTATTACTCATTCTACCCTCAACAGGCCGTTTTTCTCTCTTAAGGATGGTTTGCAGCACAGGACAGTGTTTAACACTTTAGGTTAAATCATGCAAGAGTGCAAAAGCACAAACTTTTAGGAGAGCCGACTAAATGAAACTATTTCACATTATTTCCGCCACGGTTTGCCTCACTTTCACTTTAAACTTTAGGCTATATCTATATACGATTTGAATCAACAGTGAATAACACTGTCTACGCTGCGGAGGCTCAATAAACGATAAGATAGAAAAGGTCAAAACCAATAATAGCAACAGGAAATGTGATATATCTTTATCAGCACAGAAAAGAAACGTTAGCAAAAACAAAACAGTATTTATCGCATCCTATTGGTCATGTCTCAAAGCAGAGTATGTCTGAGAGGAAAAGCGTTTTCAAAAATAAAAGAGATGAACTATTCAGACACATTTGAATAAACGAATGACTAATAGAGTGTGGATATTTAGACTTATCTCTGTATTTCCTCTATATCTACATCATTAATTTTTTTTATCTGCTCCTTGTTTTCCCCCACACTTTGCTTTACTTGGTAGCATCGTCACGGGTCACACAGGCTACAGTAAAAGGACCCGCAATGCAAACAAACCCGTTTTATGACGGACAATAAAATACAGCGCACATGACGGACTGACAGGTCAACAAACGGGGATCATAAAGCAGCTTCTGTGGCAGGAGGAGGGGAAAAGGAAAGGAAATCTAACAGAGGCTGACAGAGGAAACAAACGTCATTTCTATGACTGGGATCATAAAATATGCAAGAAAGAGAGGAAGAGGAAGAAGAAGACACTCACCGTTGCAGGCGTTCATCCGCTGCATCCATGGATAAATGGGCACTGACGCCGATTGTTTGTCTTCCATCGTTTCTCCGAAAAGCCCCTTTGCACTGAGCCCTACGCACTCTGTTTTACGCTGCACGCCGTCCTGACTGAGCGCGAGCTGATGCTCCTCCAGAGCGCACGGGTGTTCCTTATCCCTGTAGAAACTCGTGGCTGCAGCTGCGGCCGCCGCTGCCGCCGCTGCCGTGGCGTAGTCGCAGGCACCGGTTCCGGTCGCGCCCCCAACACCGACCCCCGCCGCTGCTGCTGTCGCCCGGTGTCCGGTATATGCTCCATTGGCCGCCTGCTGGTAGTAGGTGGATGCCGGGTACGGTTTGTCCTGGTGTGCGCCGGGTCCGCCGGTGCTGTATGCCACAGCTGCGGTAACGGCTGCTGCCCCCGGGTAGTGCCTAAGCGGGTGGTCGGCGGCGTATCCCGATGAGTAGAGAGGTATCTGACCCAAAAACGACTCTGCTGCCGCCGCCTGCCCGCTTCCACCCGTTCCCGGTAGCGTCACCGGGAAAGAGGAGTTGACAAAATAGGAATTCATCAGGAGAAAGAAGAAAAAGAGGAGAAGCCGGAAAAGAGGAGAAGAGGAGAGGGGAGGACAGGAGGGGACGAAACAAACACAATAACAACGTTCACTCGATGAAGAAGGAGAAGGAGGAGGAGTAGGCAGAGGCTAACGGCTAGCAGCTAACGGTTCTCCCTCCCGTCCTGCTTCCTCTGCCTTCCCCTGCCTGCACTTTATGATTTGTTGTGTTTTATAGCCGACAGTCCGACGGGCTGCCGCTATCACTTAGTGTATCGCAGATTGGGAGGAGGGGGGGGGGGGTTGTATTAGGTGGGCTGAGTGCCAGTGTGGGACGGAGGGGCGTGTGGAGGGTGGGGGGCAACAGAGAGAACCTCTCCGTGTGTGTATGCGATCGGAGAACACGGGACGGGGCGAGAAGGGGTATCGGGTGGGGGGTTGGAGGGCAGACACCAGCTGACCTCGAACTGACCAATGGGACGCGTCTGTGCCTGGCATTCGTTCGCTGTTTTCCTTTCGTAGGAGAGGAAGAAGAAGAGGAAGAGGAGGAGGTCTGGGAACTACCGAATACACCCCCACCACCACACACAAACACGCTCTCTTCCTTTCTTTCCTTTTTAATTCGTATCTAATCTCTCTTTCTAATCTTCCTTCTGTTCCCGGTGACATTGCGCAATCACACCGGAATCCTCGACGCGTTAAATTGATTCTTTTCTCTCCCCGTGTGTCTTCCTCCGTCTGTTGTTGGACCCATAAAAACCAGCAGTTCTCACACGTATGCGCGTTGTCCCCTTGGGGTTGGGAGAGAAGGCAACCGAATAATAAAATATGTTTCCCGGCGCTTTGGAGATAATACCGACCGCATTAAAATGAATTTGTGGAGCGTAAATCACAGCCGGGAACGTGCGCGCGTCTTGTGTGTGGTGCAGTGTGTGTGATGCTAGTATTAGATTCAGCCTACTATATAATATGGGCCATGTAATTGGAGTGTTGTATATTTGCAATTGGTATATCTGGTGATTGGGTAGTTTATGTCCCCTCTTCGGCCAGTGTGTGTGTCCTACTCCTATCGCAGGCTGCTATTTTCTAAAGCAGAAGACTAATTTAGTAATTTGGAAGGGATTTTCGGCACATAATCTGATAGTTAGAAATGTAGAAAAAAAAAAAAAATATATATATATATATCCATATATATATCCATATATATATATCCACACATACATATGCTGCTATAAGAGTACCATAAGACTATTCAGTCAGAAAAATGTAACTCCTATACTGTGCCAGAGGGTGCTGGGTCTGATCAATGTGTGCAGTGATTTATTATTTTCCTTTTTTCTTCTCCGGTGACACTGATTAGCCTGAAATGTAAAACAAAAAAAGAAAAGAAGTATTTTTTCTTTCTGCTTTTTTTCTTAGCGTCATCTTGACACTCATTAGACCCACGCGCCTGAAGCTCTTTCAATATATATATGGCCACGTCCATGTTTATATTGAACCGAAATATATTGCATTGTTTAAAAAAAAACAATTAGAATGAAGTCTTCGAATAAAAAAACGCCGTTATTATAGATTTGTTAGTTTTACCACTAACAAAAAAAACATACTGCATTACTACTGTAAAATTATATTATATTTTTTTCTCAGTTTTACACTATATGGAACGATAATTATAAATGTAGAACGATAATTATAAATGTAAAAGAAAAAAACATAGCTAATGGGTACACTAGTGTCACAAATTATTATTATCATCCCTTAGAATAATAAAAACTAAATTTACACAGACACATTTTGCACTCTTTTCGCAAAGAAACATTAGAACCTCCCTTTCCTTCTTCAAAATTAGAGAGGAGAATAAATAGGGTCGAGCTGGGTGGAGGGTGGGGGTATTTCGGCGTGCTTTTCATTCGCGGTCACAAACGGAATATGTGTCGCTGAGGTCGTAAAATAACCGCAGTCATAAATAAGTCGCCCCCCCTCTCGGTGTCTTTCTGTGCTTCCTCTACAGGCTCTGACTTGTCTGAATGGCCAAACTGTAGACAGTTTGACTACCGATAGAGACAAAGCCTATTTTTACTTTTACTTCACCTCCCCACTTCATCAGTTCCCCCATCTCTTCGTTTTAAAGTAATACTGTTCGTCGTAGGAGGACAAATATGAAATTTAATCCCCGAGCCGCGCGTTCTATGCAGGATTACACAAACTGATGGAGAATCTGTCTTCTGAACTTTTATTTTGACCTCTCGCTCTCTCTCTCTCTCGCTCTCTCTTGTTGGCAGGACGCTCCGTTTCCTCTCCACTTTGTGGGAACGGGAAGCAACAGCATTGTGTTGGAGCTGACTGTGGTGTAATCATTAATGAGCACTAACAGTCGGGACAGGACAGGCATGGCCTACAGCCTGGGACACACACAAGACGGTAATACTATTATTATATATACAGCCTATTTGCATTAGCACGGTATTAACGTGATTGTGGCTTTGGTATTATATCTGTGGTAGGCCTATACCAGCACCAGCCCACAGAGTAAATATGAAGAAAGAACTTTGAAAAATACAAATAATAATAATGATAATACTAATAATAATATAAAGGCAGAATCATAGCTTTTCCTGATTCGAGGTACAGCTCTGCTTAAGCTAAGAATATTGTCAAGCCAATTGAAGTGTTGGTATAGTAACATACCGAAAGTTTTGTTACGAAGCATCTATGTATTTTATATGACAATTTTTGCAGAGATTAGCAGTTTATTTAAAGTATAGATTAATGTAACATTTAAGAATAACTTCAGAGGAGATCTCACGAACTTGTAGTTTGGTTCTAATGCTGGAAAAGCAACATGAAATATCATCATCTTATCATCTTATATCATGTGACTGCATGGAAATATTCATAGGCAACACTGCATGATGACATTGTCCTCCATGTTGCAAGTGGACATATATTTATGTGTCATTGCAGATGCAATTGCAGTTGGGAGAAGCGAGTGGCAGACGACACGAAAGAGCAGAGCAAAGAAAAAAACGACCTAAACTTTGGAAACATTTTGCTATTTGAGAACCGGATGGTTGGTCCCTGTGCGAGTGTGTGTCAGGGAGAGGAGTGGGGTGGACATAAAGGAATAGCAGAAGGACATAGTCTGCTTTAAAGCTAGTAAAGAAGTCACATTTTATGTCACGTGACCTTATGCTTTGTTGCGTTTTACTGCCTGATATTTCCTTGTGTTGACGGGGATATTGAAGTCTACCAAACTTTAACTTGCCGTCCACCAGTATTGAAAAAAAGGGAACGGGGCTGTGTACCGACGCTGCTGAGAGCATTACCATGACATTGGGTGTGCTAGACCTTTGTGCCGAAATTCAACGAATTATTTATTTGTGTAACTACAATACAAAATGGGAGACTTAAAAGACCACAAATAACATAAGCTACCTCGGATGGCCTGTTAGCTGCTTTAACCACCCCAAAATCAGTAGGCTAACAGCCTTCCAGTCATTAGCTATATAGTTATTAAGTTTTTACCACTGGTCCAACACTAATAACAGGGTAATGACAAGAAGCGAAATCTGTTTTAAGTATATGAATCATAATGACACAAATAAATAGAAACTGTAGAGAGATGGAATGGTCTAGATTATATCAGAAAACAAAGAAAGAAAAAAGTTAATATTCTGGGACATTCTCCCACGTTAAAAATTGGTTGGATGACAATTACAAATCCCATCTTTTTTCTAAACGGATATGCGTTTTAAGCCTGCTGTATTCCTGCACAGTAAATTTAATGGTGCAGCTTCAGAGTAAACAGCCGAGAGGCGCTGAAGGAACTCCAGGAATCCGGGAAACTTCAGAGATTATCGACAATTAAAGCTGAAAGAGTCAGGCGGCTGCTTTATGGCTTTATGGGTCCCTTTCACCTTTTGCGTGTGTGTGTGTGTGTGTGTGTGTGTGTGTGTGTGTGTGTGTGTGTGTGTGTGTGTGTGTGTGTGTGTGTGTGTGTGTGGAAGGGGGGTATGTGCGAAGGAGAAAGAGAGAACTCAGGACTTTTATGGTTTTATGACTTTTTATGACTCCTTGTAAAGTCCGAGGAATGGCTACGAACTGAAAAACAGGCCCGCAGCAAAACAGCAGATGAACAAATGTGCTGTTCTCCGCACAAGTAACGAGCACTGTGCAGCTCACCTGTGGTTTATTTCAGCCGTGGCAGTGAAAGGATCGATAGCATTTCACGGGTTAAATAATTAACCGTCTATGAAATTAAAAATTCACTGCTTATCCTACTAAATTACTCTTATGTGTCATTTTAGTACGAGTTATTTACAAAAAGGAGTTCAAAACTCTGCGCGCATCAGACTGGTCCTTGTCTGGCAGAGCAGACATTTTAAGTAGGTGGTCTGTTATAATGTCATTAATTTAGATATTTTATGGGTTTTACTCATGTCAGGAAAAACGGGGACATTTTTTGATATAAGTAGAATACTTTCGCTCTTAGGATCGTATAGAAGATTGCAGAAGTTGTGATGCTTGGAGATAAAAAGTTCATGTGTTCAGAGTTTAGATACATAGAGCTTCTATTGCTAATTCTCTTGCTCGGTGTGTGTGTGTGTGTGTGTGTGTGCGTGCGCGCGCGCGAGAGAGAGAGAAAGAGACCTCTTCTGCTGCACCAGTTAATGACAAACTCCAAAAAACTGCCTGACTAGTACTTTCTCTTGTTTAATATATTAATCGTTTCCAGGCAGCGCCAGTCGACTCGCCGCGTCCTTCAGGGTACTGTGAGCACGCGCTCCAGGTCAGTTCACTGGACTATTACCGGTGGACGCGAGCCCTCAGCCACAAAAGGCCTCGGGACCAGTTAAAGTTTAACGGGTGGGTGAATGCAGCATCAGAAAGAGCCGCATATTTTTCGGCTAAATAAGAAGACTCGAGCTTGATTATTCAAACTGTGTTGTTCGACATTATTTGGTCAGACGAATAATAATAATAATAATAATAATAATAATTATTATTATTATTATTATTATTATTATTATTATTATCTGGTACTATCATCCTGGCAATCGTTATTCTAACTGCACAGAAAATCCTGTCGAGGTATTTATCCGCTGCGCAGACCACAAATAGGTGAAGCGAAAACAAATGTTGTATCTGATCTCAATACTCTGAAATTGAATACTCAATTTAAAGTGAGACTATGCTAAAGTCATAAATTAAACAGAATGCCATAGTTTTCCCTCCATGAGGGTCTTTCAGATGATTACACACACGTTCACAACTGGAAACATATATCTGAGTGGGGCTGCACAACAGATTTACAGATAAGCGCAAGTGATAAAACCACAAAGCAAGGACGAATTAATATGCTTACACACACACGAACACGGTGAAGCCCATGCACTCACATTCCCTGCTTGCCGCTCTATTCCGAAACAGCCCTCCTGACCAATCAGCATAAATTTTGCATCCAGAATTACTTTTCCTTGAGCACATCCAGTGCTCGTGCACGCGCAAACACGCACACACACAAGCACAGCATTCTTCTGGGATTTTGTACACACACGGTTTTCTCCACGTTTCATTCAGCAGTGTAACAGCACCCAGCCTAACCTTGGCAACAAAGCAGGACGGAGAGAAACACCCGTTTCTCTACCTCAGTGCTACAAGTCGACCTTTCCAACCCTACATCAAAGACAAAAAAAATCTTCAGCATACACTCTTGTGAAAGCACACAAAAGCTTTTTGTGCCACTCGCTGGGGTTGACCTGGTATTATTTTTCCAGAGGTAATACATAAGTAAAATTGCGGGCATGGTTTTTGTAAATCGCATTGACACTGACCCAGGGATGTATAACTTGTGTTTCCGAGTCTTGAGAAAGAAGAACCTGTGTATGTGTCTATGTGCTCTTTGGTATTGTTGTTAACGGAACACTAGATGGCACCAGAGTGTCTTGTTAAGTGCGGACTCTGGGCTGCTCTGAAGCGTCATTGTAAGGACTGCCGTCGAACACAAACAGCCTCCGGATTGTGTCTGTCTATAACCGTTGCTCCCAGAGCTGTGTGATCACAGCTTTACAGGAAAACAGACTATTGGCTTCAACTTATCTACCAAAACAGAGAACACAAGACAGAAAAACACACATTGCTCGTACCTTATATACCACTCTCTAAATGTTACTGTCTTCATTTAGTATTATATAACAATTATATTTGTGTTAAATTATCCATTTTAGTTCCAGAATTTCAAGACATACATTAACATCTGTATATGATCCAAATTGTTTGACGGTTAAATATAACTACATCTGTAGTATGTGAAAAATGTATAACTAAAGATGACACTTCTAAATATGGTAAATAAGACCGTAAACATCTCTCGAGTCCGTGATTATTAATGCACACACATACATAAACACACACGCATACTGCTGTTCTAAACCTAGTCAATGATTATAATAATAAAAATAATACTACACTGCTGACAATAATGAGTGTCAATAGCTGATTTGAGATTCTGCGTGGTCTTTCTCTGTTCAATAACCTCAATACTATATTGATATCTGCGACAAAAATATAAATATTTTAGCATACGTGTTTGTTAAAACCCATAAGTATGCTCAATGCATTTCAGTAAAGTCATGTTTTTAAAGCAAATGTTTCACGGTACCTGGGACCAAAAAGAAATTCAATTTCAAATTTAATTAAATTTTATCTATACAACGCCAACTCACAACAGTCTCATAAAGGCGCTTTATATTGTAAGATAGGCCCTACAATAGAAATGCCTTCTAATCGCAAACAGATTTAAAAAAAATATACATAATTTATTATACATTTTATTTCTCTGTTCTATGTTTGCGTTTGTTTTACTTATCACGTTCAGCATACCCCGTAACTTAACGAATGCACGATTGATTTATGTTCCGTTTACCACTACAGACGGAATAAAGAATTGGAAAAGTGCCGCAGATCTGTAGCCACGACTTAGTGTGATCGTGGCTTTAGAAAGTCCGGCACGGCGTATTGCATGTGGCTCACAATATATCCCTAAAACGAGGCAGTGACTTTATCTTAAAGAACTGGTGTTTATTGACAATACTGAATTTCTCACAAAGCAAGACTGTTGATTCTAGGATATATGTTCATCATGCTACAGCTTACTATTAGGCATATCCTTGTGTCTACTGTGTGTTTTAAACCATCCTGCATAAGAATGATTGTGTTAGCTGTTCATCTACAAAGCGGAATTGGAAACGACTCGAAATGTGGTTTAACTGTAAAAATACATGTGCATACATTTCTATGAGTGGTTTGTGAATAATTTGACAACAACCAAATAAATGACTATAAGGTAAAATACAAGTTGTTAAAGTGTATATTTGTCCAGCGAAAATTTCCACAGCCGTTTGCAGACCTGCAATGTTCTTAGATAATCAGTCAGACCCTGTTTTGTATGAGGAGGAATATCAAGGAGCACATATGAGCGTTAGTAAATAACATGTTACAATAAGAAAAACCACATAAGCTTTAAACATTGGGTGATGATGATTTGTCAGACAAGGGTAAAAATAAAGATAAAATCTTCTTTTTTTGTCCTTGTGATCAAGTGTGTGTGTGTGTGTGTGTGTGTGTGTGTGTGTGTGTGTGTGTGTGTGTGTGTGTCTGTGTGCGCGCGCGCTCTGAGATGAAAAGTCTGGCTATTTGATATTAGAGACGGCAACAAATTGGAGACCAAGGAGATGACACCTACAGGTGTGTTTGTGACTGTGGGGTTGTGATTGCAGGGAAAGAAAAAAAACGTCTGCTCCAGGGAGGAAATGAGAAGGGAACCAAAGTCATAAAAGTGAGACAGACAAACATGCCTTGCTTGTAAACTATCTCTCTCTCTCTCTCTCTCTCTCTCTCTCTCTCTCTCTCTCTCTCTCTCTCACACACACACACACACACACACACACACACACACACACACACGCACGCTGTCAATCTAATGAAAAAAAATCGAAACAGAAAAACCTACACGCTGGAAGTAAAACACTGACAAAAACCCCAGAAGCTCATCTTCAATTCACCTGCAGCCAGATGCAAACCCCCAAAATAGAAAACTGTTGCTTTTATCTTTAAAAGTCATAGTAAATGAGGGACTTCAAATTCTGCCAAAGCCATCAGATCAAAGCCAGTCTTTTTCATTTGCACATTTGCCTCCTTCCTGCAAACACAATGCGCAGCTTTTGGAGGAAAAGCTGGAAGCTAATCTTTCAGTTCTCAAACAGCCGAGTTTCGAGCAATAGATGGCTCCTCGACAGCTAATACCACTATTTAAACTAAGCAATATATCTGTATAGATCCAGCTAGGAAACCGTTTATTCTGAAATGGCGGAGCAACGCTTCGTTTAGAAAAAACAAACAAAACAAAAAACAAATGAATCAACTAGATGCTGCAGAATTGAGAAAAGCTGCGCTGACTCATTTTCTCTGCTCCTTTAACAATGCGCATCATGCAGGGTTGCGTTAAACGTGCGTGGACGGCTCTTACCGTTTGTTGATAATCCGTCACGAGCCCACACACCTGCCGGTCACTTCCTTGCGTTCGAACAAGTCAGGCAGTCTGGAATGGCACGAGACAGCCCTGCACTGGGTGGTAATTAGGTGGATGTAATGTTGAGGAAGTGCAGGAACTGGGGATGGGGGACTGCTGTCACCCAGGCGTCAAACCACCACCGTAGTCTTCATCATCCTTGCAGTGACAAGTGACAAATCAAATGTCAAATTGAAATTAAAAATGTAAATCATGAGGGCATCTCCGGGATGCTTTCTCCGGGTTGGGTCCCACTGCTCGGCCCTTCTTTGTCTCATCACAGCGGAACTGTCCTCATCCAGATCCGCCAATTTGGAATAGACAGCAGCAGCACGAGACCAGACGGAGCAAGAAGCCATAGCGAAGCAGGAAGAGAAGAAGCAGGAGGGGGAGGGGCGGCTTGTTGTCGGCGTCTCGCCGTGCCGGTTTCCACAGTCACAACAAATATTCTCATTAACTCGCTCGTTTAATTACAGCCGGGTGTTCATTTCCTGGCGGTGGTCGGACTCCGAGTGGAGCCTTGCAGGAGCAGGGAAGGACAGGCGGCAGCTCGGGCCGGAGCGGAGTGCTGCAGCAATATAGCCACTTGGGAAATCATAAAAAGTTCATGTTCACGTTAAGCGCGTCCACATGACCCGCCCGTCGGCCAATCCCCGCGCGCGGTCACTCATAAACTTGTATCACAAAGTTGTAAATTTTCATAAAACAACAAAGAATTTATTGCATTTCTTCATGGAGTGTTGTTAGAACCGAGCTGCTCCTTCTCTTATTTCATTCTCCAGGCCGCCATTTTCTTCATCGACCGCTTCTTAAAAAGCAAGCTAAAAGCTTTCAAAGCACTGGAGAGCGTGAAGAATTTTGCCACGCATTATTGTGGATTTTTCATGTCATGCTTTATATTTATTTGATTTTTGTTCGTTTTAGATAATTAGACAGAGCTTCCTTATTATCTTCACTGTCATATTTGCATTATATTTTCATTAACGACACGTGACAATATTTAGACCCAAAATGTTTCAGAAACCAGATGTAGCTATATAAAGACAAGGTAGGAGGAATAATGTGGAGCAAACAAGTTTCTGTTTCCATACTGCATTTGAGATTTTTTTTAGTACAACACCAATATTCCGTGTTCTGCTGTTGTAAGAAGACCTGGTGTCAAAACACAGACAAGTTTTCTTTTGTGAAAGTGGCACGAACGTAAAGTCTGCGTCCCTGGTGCTGAAATATGAATCAGCTGAATCAACAGAAATCTCTCATCTTTTGAAGCCGCCTATGCGACATTTTTTAATTATTAATGAATTAGTTTAAACGTCATTCTTTGCGTTTAAAGTGTTATGACACAAGGGATTGAACGCAGTGTATCGTAGCCTACTGTGGAAATGTATAAGTGAAAATGAGTTAAATGAGAGATCCCTAGACAAACAACAACAACAACAACAACAACAACAACAACAAAAAACAGCAGTGGAGTGTAGTACCTGTCCCGGCTTGAAATGTTGTGAGTAAAAGTGGTTTCGCAATGCGGCAAGGCGTCACCATTTAAAACCTGCAGGCCCGAAGCCGAGGATAGCCAGAAACTGCAGCGAAAGTATATTAATGTTTTTACAGATATACAGTTAGAAATCGGAAATGTTCAAGCACATCAGAGCTTCATTTCAACGACGAGTGTCTGGAGTACACCTGACGTAAAGTCTTTGAACGCATCATTTTATTTGGTAATGCAGGTCTTGTTCTCCCACAAAGAAGTCCAAATCCAACGCTTCCTGAATCTTAAAGAGGTTGCAGTCTAAATTGCTGCAGTATGACGAACCATTCCCCGCATCTACTACAAGAAGATCTCTTCAAAGAATATAAGACCTTTCAAACGTTTAAATTAGGTTTCGTTGATATTAAAACCCAGTTTATAAGCGAATTTGCTTTGACAGCAGACTGGAACCACATCCCATATGATCAAAAGCGCCAATATTAGCAGAATTAGTATTTTCTGTGTTGTTAGTCAAGTTGGTCTGCATTTATCTCTGTCATCCTCTGTATGATGCGTCCTATTTACAGGCTCGACGTTTGGCAGATTTCAGATTTTCTTTTAAACCCTCACTGACCCATGTGTGACCTTTCCAAACCAGCACACTGTCTGGTTAGCAGGAGAAGGGGATCCGATGCTTCCTCTATCTGAATAGCTCGAGTTAAATTTTAACTGAAAACAAAACAACTGCATAGAGCAGATAGAGCAGGACGAAGAACTAGTCCATCCTCCCATCTGCTTTATTCGTCTGATGCCTTTATTGGAGTTTTTGGCCTCTTCATGGATGCAACCCCCCCCCCCCCCCCCCCACACACACACACACACACACACACTCATGTTATGATACTGGGTGGCTTTTTAAGGCAAACACTCCTTGAAATGTCTGATGATACTAAAGGCGCAAACTTGATATTTTTGGCCGAAGAACAACAACAACACAAGAAAGTCCATTTTTTTCTTATCTTAAGTAACAAAGATTTTCTGCTGATGCTAAAGGACTTGGATTATTGAAGCACGTTTTTGTAAATAACACCCTTTTCTTTAGTAACATAAAAAAGATTTTTAAATATTGAAATGGTGATGAATAAAAAGCGTTAGCCTTTATTAATGTTATAGATCGATGTATAGTCAATAATGTTTGGTTGTTTGTTTTAAAATCAAGCAAACAAACAAAACAACTGCGTTTTGTACAAATATTTGATCCCACTAGATACCAAATCTTGTATTTTATTACATTATAATTCCATCCTTTAGTTTTACAGGGCTCGAAGAATACTGTGCTAGCATCAATTATATCTAAGCACATCTTTCAAAATAAGCGACTGTTAAAAATTAAGTTTAGGGGAAAATATTATATTCAGTCTTCATTTGTCTAAATATTTGTCACTAGAATTATGTTTTCAGTATATAAAATTACTCAGTATATATATATATATATATATATATATATATATATATATATATATATATATATATATATATATATATATATATATATATGCACTAACAGCAACTAAGTAAGGAAGCACTGGTGCAAACAGTCGATTAATTTTAATTTTATTTTAAAAGCGCGATCATTTAAAATAAAAATCAGCCTTCTGCTGCAACGAAATTTGTTGGAGCACCTTACCACATGAATGTTTCATATGAAATGTCTCGGTCTATCTTTATACATTTATGGTAACAACGTCTTATAAGGTAAAACAGAACTTTCAGACACTAAATAACACAAAAACAAACAGGAGTATAATGCAGTACTGCTCGCGGACAATTCTTCCTACAGTTTTCCCATTAAGCAGAATACCTGCTGAGTCATTAAAAAAATAAATCTTACTGTTTTAATCTATTAGTAGCATTAAAATATGGGGGGAGGGGGGGATATAAATTAACCTCTTCCGCTAAATATTGAGGGGACAAATCAAAATATTGCGGAGAGGATTGCCTACTTTCGCTCTGAAGTGATAATAAGAACAATAATAACAGAAACAAAAAGCTAGTATAGCTCTTGGATTGTGATTTATGGGCTCAGACTTTTTCAAACATAAAAATATATACATACATAACTGCACATGGAATAGATATAACACGAATCCACAGAAGTCACAAGTGCTGCTGTTCATTGCATCAACAACCATCTCGTGCCTTTCTGCCGCAAATCACTTGAGGTAATAACACGAAGGAGTCTAGGATTCTTGAATTGTAACAGAAGAGTTCTTTGTTGAAAATGGTCCTATCCTGTAAATTCTGATACATTTTTCTTATCTCTTAAAATCTATGGTCACACATCAGTCCTCCTCATCGACCGCCTCCTCTTCTTCTCGACTCACTGCTGTGGGGGCGCCGCTCTTCGTCACAATGTTCTCCTTTTTCCACTTCATCCTCCGATTTTGGAACCAGATCTTGATCTGTCTCTCTGTGAGGCCGAGAGCGTGCGCGACCTCTATCCGCCGTTTACGCGTTAGGTACCGGTTGAAGTGGAACTCCTTCTCCAGCTCGAGGGTTTGATGCCGCGTGTACGTCTGTTGGCCTCTTCGTCTGTCAGAGACTGGACAGAAGAAAACACATTCTCTTTCAAAACAAAATCTTCCTCGAAAGATTAGGAAATATGATGTAGGTTAAAAAACGCTTGTTGACTCGTCGGTTAGTTTTCGACTCCACTTTCTGGCAAACCCGAAAAACTTTTAAATGATGGGGAAACGCGTAGTTTCAGCTTCTGCCTGTCTGAGATATACTTCTATCCTTTTCACCTACAAAAATAATGAAAGAATTTAGAGAAACGGGCATAATCAGTCTGACTGTGATTACTGATGTGTAATTTTTAACTAATTAATACAGTCAGTGTAAACGGACACGTGCACATGGCAATGTTGGTAGAGAACTGTTAATTCAATTTAAAACTAAAGAAAAAAGCCTCTTCTTGTGAAAAATGCATGAATCCGTGAAACTGCATTGACCTCCTGTGTTTATGAGGTCACACATCGCCTGAAGGTTAAAAAAAAAATAGGTCACATTTTTAAATCTCAAAGGTCATTTGCCGGCCACAAAAACGTCCAAGCGCATTTCCTCTGCACATCGCAGTAAAAGAAAGCTTCTTGTACTGCACCCATGACATTTAGAGATCAGTGGAAATCTATTGTGTACTGGACGATTTTCAATTGGGATCACAGTGCACGACATTTTTAGGTGTAACCCAGTGAAAATCTAGGTATAGCAACCGAGAAGGTATTTTACATGGTTCCTGTAAAATATTTACACATGATGGACGGATCACAATCTGTATCAACATCATTGTCTATAAAGACATCATTAATGGGGCAAATATATATTTATCATTAGGAATGATGACTGAGTATTTTTATGTACTGAAAATATAATTTTTGTGAAAAACCTTTAGACAAATCTAGTCCCCTTATTGTAATGTGTTCTGTACAGCTTCAAAACAAACTATTCAATTCAATTCAATTTTATTTATATAGCGCCAAATCACAACAGTCGCCTCAAGGCGCTTTATATTGACAGTAAAACTATCTCTTCCAAAATGATCATACAAAAAATAAATAAAAGTTGTATTGACTAAACGTTTTCTTCTACTATGTGAATTGTAGGTGAACCCAATAAAGTTGCAGCTGTAGCTTGAATACCATTCAAGACAATGAAATACTTTTAGTGAATATATATAGATAAAATCTATTAAAGGTTAGTTTTTTTTTAATCAGAATGTCTGGTCTTCTGATGAATGTGTTCTTATTCTGCCTAAATGACATTGACTGTATGACATGGAAGCACAGCTCATGAATCTTTGTCTGTTGTACTTGTCACTATACAAGAATCATATATCACAGATGTGCAATCATAAAATCTATATCAAAACCAAAATTTAAGAAATTACAATAAAGGATTTGCAGTGCCTGTCTGTGATTTGCCATCATTCCTTTCTGTGTGTATAAATTTCACCAAAAAGCAAAAATTAAATACATACTTACGAAAGGTAGGTGTGTGTGTGTGTGTGTGTGTGTGTGTGTGTGTGTGTGTGTGTGTGTGTGTGTGTGTGTGTGTGTGTGTGTGTGTGTGTGTGTGTGTGTGTGATTATGCATGATGTGATTTCATTTCCTAATTATATATAATTAGGAAATAAAATCTTTTGGGTAAAAATCAGTCTATGAGCTTGTAAAAGAATCTTGACTCCATCCATTTCCTTCCACTTATTCGATTTCCAGGTCTCACAGGGCAAGAAGACAGATATAGCTTGGAAATACTGCTAATCTGTGACAAGGTAACACAGACAAATAACATATAACAATTCATGATCACACACACCTGTGGTCGATTTAAAATGGCATAATGCCATGCACTGTTTTAGTATGACAGAGTATCTGAAGAGAAAGACACAGAGAGCACGCATCACGGCGAATGTCCCTAGAGGAGATTCAAGCGCAGGGACATCTTGTTGTGAGACAACACTGCACCACTGTGAATGTCAACTCACTCAGCCAAAAGCCCTCAATTTCTTTTCTTTCTTTTTTTTGGTTTGTTGTTCTTTCTTTCTTTCTCTTCTCTCTCTCTCACACACACAGACACCAACCTTGTCACATTCAAATGCTAAAAGAGAATATGATGTTCTGATGTTTATTTCCTGTCCACGGTTATTTGTTTTTCCACCTTTTTAGATGTAATTATTAAATACACATTTCAGGGAATGTATTTATGAATGTAATCAATACATTTAATTAAAAAAATACTTCCAGTTACTTCCATCCTTGCAGCTGCTATTTGTGTTTGAGGACATTGTAATAACTGGCTGGTTCATGCGTTTATCTGTTTATTCTTATTCATGTCAGTGGATATCTCACTGTTTTCTCCTGTTTCACGTATACACGTTATATGGTATTTTTTCCCCTTAACTCACAGTCCATAACAATAATTAATAATGATTGAAGGAGAGTAATTACAAACATAAACTCATATTTGTTTACATATATGCCTACATACACATTGCTCTCATTGTCCTTAAAGAGAAAGTCGATAACCTGCACTTAAAGGCTCACCAAGAATATTGTCGAGTATCTCAGTGTGTGCAGTCTCCTCTGGGTTTGTGCCACAGATCAGTATGTGTAACTGTCAGCACCTAGACATGTTTTGCTAGTTTGTGTGTGTGTGTGTGTGTGTGTGTGTGTGTGTGTGTGTGTGTGTGTGTGTGTGTGTGTGTGTGTGTGTGTGTGAGAGAGTGAGAGTGAAATTCATTTTCGCTGGTAATATTTTCTGCTCAGCAGTGATTTTCTTGAGCCAGATTTGGAATTCTCTGGCAGTCAGTGACAACAAGGGGATTTGCTGTTGCTTACTCTCTCTCTGGTGCAAACACACACACGGGAAACCAAAACGAAGTAATTGAAAAGAAGTCTGTTGGTGTGCTTGTGCGCACATACACATTCGAAGAGAGAGGCCAGCAGTCTCCTTAATCAACACTATCAACGGGAACATCCGGGTCTTCTCTGTCCAGTCATCTTCGGATGCCTGGATCTAAATCAACATCTATAAATTGATTGGCTGATTCGACCTCAGAACACTCGGTCTCTCAATACACATTGAATAAAAATAGAGAAGACTAGGAATAACAACAATACGGATTTTGCAGTGCCTCTGCAGTGCCTGCCTGTGATTTCCCACCATTTCTTTTTTTAAAAGATTTTTAATTAGTCTTGGTAAAATATTCTAATTATATTTGTAGGCCACAATATGTGGGCTAGTATTTTATTTGTCCATTACTAAGTTTTTATAATTCTATATGACACACGTTGTTTTCACTTTTCTGCCTGAAAACGTGAAACTCCAAAATAATTTCTTCATTCTTTACAGTTTAATGTTTATACATTATGGAGCTCTTGAAATGAAAGACACTTCAAATTTTTTGTTATGCTGTCAGTGAGATAAGCACCCACACGGGGGCTGTGGGACAGGAGGACTGTATGGTGACAATAAATAATAGTGAAACCTGGGTCCCCTACACACGAAACTTGTCTTTGCTTTTTTCTTATCGTAAAAACATAAAGTAAAGCACAGAGTAAGTGTACATTAATTATTTAACAAATACTTGGTTATAAGATTTCCTTTTATGACAGCTTTGACCATACATCTTTATAATAGTGCCACTTAAAAGCGCAGGAAGAACCTTCAGGTTCTCACCTGCGAGGCAAGGCAAGCTTTAACATTTTTCACTTCTCTCCTATATGATTCCACGTGACTGTTTACTGTGTGGGGCAAAGATATCTTCAGCGCTTTTACGGAGGTTTTACGCAACAGTATTCCTAACCTACATCCCATATTGTATCACATGTTCAATTTTACCAGTTATAAAAACAAAACATGGTATCTTTGTTGTAGTTCGAGACTCAGTATCCATTTTGCATACAGCTCGATGTCGGCATGCCAGATCAGTTCGTGGGAAAGAGCAAGCCTTCAAAAATCTGCTAGTTTATAGTGTTTATAGTGGTTAGCTTATTGTGTGACAGTACAATAGCACAATGGGCTTTCAGCGGACTGGTTTGTGCAGACGGTGAAACATAAGGATGAGGTGAGCTGAGCCAAACACTGACTGTGATGATTCCACTCCTGACGGCCAGGTGAAAACTATTTTTCTTCATTTTCAAACAGTCAGAATAAAGCTCCACCCTGCCCCCCTTTTAAACACAATATCACCTCATGAATATTCATAAAGTCTTAAATTCTGGTTTTATGGCATTATGGCAGAGCCATAAAAGAACTGCAGAGTGGGTAGGGGTGCTGTAAAATAGTTGCAAAAAGACCCTGACAGGCATAGTTCATCAACCCACAGTGGCCGCTGCGCAACCGGGCCAACAGTTTAAAGACCGTTTAACGAACAAGGACACACACACACACTCAGTTCTCTTTCTTAGTTCACCTCCCTGTGTTCCCAGCTGACAAGAGGGGAGGGCGCCTCATCACCTCTCATAACTTTCTATCCCCATCTCTCCTCACCTGAGCTTTTCATCCAGGGGTAAATACGCAGTCTCTCGTGGTTTAGCCTTCTTTGATCGGGGCTGCTCTGCCTCCTGGAGGTCGGCTCAGGAAGCTTCGGAGCCAGCGAGCATAACTGAGTCCGATTGAGTGGGAACAGCTCTGCGGGGCATCTCAACGGCCGAACTCCCAGTGAGTTATAACCTCCTGCTGAGCATATTTCTGTAGCCTCAACACCCCTAATGCCCCCGTTTAGTCCCGAAAGAGAAGACCCAAATGATAAAGGAGAAGAGGAAGAGGGAGGAGAAGAAGAAGAGGGAGGAAACTGGACTCTGCTGCTGCCTCTCTCACTGGATGCATAATGGTGGCGATATCCTCTGGACACGAAGGCGCACGAAGAAGACACGGCGGGAAAAGGAGAAGAAGACGGACAGTGAGAAGTTGAAGTGTCCGCTGAAAGCAGTCCACAGCTCATTGTGGATTGTTGGTATTTGGTAAACAGCGCGTTGGCGAAGTCCAACGAACTCATAATTTGGCTCCGGTGATTTGTGGGCCTGGGTGGTTGAATGTCGATCTTTTTAGGAGCGACAGTGAATTATTGGTGGGGTATTACTGTCTATAGTTTTACACACACACACACACACACACACACACACACACACACACACACACACACACACACACAATCACCCCACCCTGTATTTCTCATCCCCCACCTCCCATTACCTCCAAGAACACGTGACGGAGCGTCCATGTGATGTCAAGATGTCCAATGGCGGACGGGGTTTCCCTCCGGATGCAAAATCATAAAGGGATCACAGGGAGTGACTCCTACAACATGTAGAACATTATACAAAAAAGTCGGGGCAACTCAGAATCTTCGCCAATCACCTAGAAACCAAGAAGACTGAAATCTGACAAATATTCAACTCAAAGTTAAATCATTAACTGCCATACTTGAAATGGGCTTCAAACAAACAGCAGAGGACACTATTAGAAGAAGAACAATTGGAACGTATGCGAAACAGCCGAGCAGACTTCAACAGAAAACGGAATTCTCTTGTTCTCAATGTCTTGTCCCGGCTCATGGTTTGAGGGGACCACACATGCAGAGAGCAGAACAGACGAGCTGTTGTGTGCCTGCAGTGGGCCGCTGCTGTCTGGTCAGTACAGGCAGAGTGATAGACGAGGATGTAATGCAAACAACAGATAACGTTTAATGGAAGCAGTCCAAAGGTGTCACTTTGAAAATAATTCTGTGAGCCAACGGTGAAAGATGAAATCTCTCCACTAATATAAAAAAAAAAATACGTTTTAATATTGCTCATACCATATCACGCTCCAACTATAAAGCAGGCAAACAAAAGTTAACGAGTAATGGATATGGTTTCAAGAACAAGCATACCGAGTCTTGATCAAATTCACCGAAGAACACAAAGCGCACCTCTCTATGCCGTTTCATAAATCACCTTTACTCTTGAATTCAGCTTTAATGAATCCTGCGCCCTCGTAGATTCAGAGAAACTCACCTAGCGTGCAGGTGCTCTGCTACGTCCTTAGATGTTCAATTTCCACGCAGCATTCAATTCAATCAGGATTAAATCTGCGCGTTGAGTCTAAATAAGAGTTATGAACTGGAAGAACGAGGGAGCGTTTGAGGATTGAGAAAAAAAGATTTGTTTTTGGTGACTAGTCAGACATAATCGGATGTAGTACGCTTCAACCTCTGAAAAAAGGTGGCATCTGTCTCGGTTTTAACTGTTCATGTAGCAGGACAAGATCGCAAAGCATGGCTATGACGTTTGCATGCAGTTGTTTAACATCAGGAACCCCCCGCCGAGATTAGATATTTTAATAGTATGCTTTGATCATACTTAAAGTGCTTATTAAATCAGAAATATATCAGTCATGATTACTTAGCTCACCAATCAGATATGATAAAAAAAAAACTCCTTGGAAATGTTGTCCAGTGTGCCCCAAAACATTTATATTTTGACAACTACAACTGCCATATCCCTCATTTACAGTGTGTCTCTATCTCCTGCTGGTAAAATATTATTGGACATAAAATATCTGAATTTCAGAAGCGGGACCACATCATTATCCCAGTTCTACAAGCCGTTCGTTCTCGTTTTGGTGCCCCACTCTCCCCCCCCCCCCCCTTTTTTTTTTTTTCAATTCTTCCAGGCCCGGGAGCCGCCACGGGTCCCCTCCAAGGCCTTCTCCAAACCGCAGCTTAATTCATGTTTGAGCCATTCGCCTTTATCTACTTAAACGCTGTCAAACCTAAACTGAGGACATAAGCCCAGCTAGTGAAATAAACAAGTGCAGTCTGTAAATATGTACTCTGAAATTATATTTTCAAGTACAGGCTTCTTAACTGTGGTTCATTACTTTAAAACTAAAAATGACAAACAGAATGAAATATTTCGAACATTTAGGTATACATTAGTGCATGTGCTTTTATTGTGGAAACTGCACATGTGGTCCACTTTGCCTCAATATGTCAAAGCCTGTTAGATTTGTGCAATTATTCGAAGCCTATTTGTCGTCCTATTAAAGCTTTACTCTGAATCTGTCTTCCAGCCAACGCCTGAAAACCCGACCAGCCAAATATTCAGCGATTTGATAGCATTCAAACCCAGACTTCACGGATACGCTACAGTTTAGGTGAATGCGGACAAGCGCATGCTCCCTGAATTTGAGCTTCCCATATGGAAACAATCGGATCTGAAGTATCACCGTGATGATGATGGAAGACGGTGTAATGATAACTTTAGAGGTCTCTAATAATGTAAATGCAGGTGGAGTGGCACGCCATAAATAAAGTAATGTTTGGAAGGATGAGGATTGTGCGCGAGTGTGTCACCGTGAGGGTATAAGAGGGTGGATGTCTGTTGTTTTAAGAAGAGATTTCCGAGTCAAGGCTAAATGTTTGGCCTCGTGAACTGAGCGGTCTGGCAAGTCTGCGTGGTGATAGAGTGAAGAGGGATAAAAAGGAAAAGGATGGAAGGATGCGGGAAAGGATGGAGAGTGCCACACAAAAGATGAAAGGCGGGGATTATACGATTATACGAAGACATAAAAGGAACCCTCAGCTTCGACTTTTTATCACATTTTCCCATTTTTATTCTTATAAATGTTCTTGCTTTTGAATCTGCACTGCGCGCATGCGTTTAACCCCCCTCCCCAAAGAGAAAACAACATAAGACAAACACCACCAATCAAAAAACAAAATAAAACAAGAAAACAAACAAATAAACAAAGGGAAAAAACGACAGTTAGAGGGTGTAAAAAAGAGACCCGACCTACTAAAACGGCATAAATAGGCAGTTTCATGTTGTTGGAAATTTCATTAATTGCTACGTCATCACCATCATCATCAATCATTGCCATAACAACAACATAGAAGTGAAAAGTACAGTAAAAAGTGCACCATTATCATCGTCGTCATCATCATCATCATCATCATCATCATCATCATTTTAACTTAAAAACTATACAGCTGCCAAAGATAAAATTGTTAATGATTAACTTCTAACAATATAGAAATGTTTCCACGATAATTGTTCCACAAAGAAAGAAAGCTATCTTTTTTTTCTTCTTTTTAAGTTTATTTTAAACACTAGTGTAGACTATGTTTTCTTGCTTCATTGTCACGTTTTTTTCCTCTCAAGTCCATCTAGTTAGCCAGTCACCATTTTTAGAAACTCACGTTCCCTTCCAACGATTGAATCGTGGAGACAGCAGGGGAGTCCAGTGGCCTCAGTTAAGAAAAAACAGCCCACCCCTCACCCCATCCTGCCTAACATTTACACCCACCCTGTCCCCATCTACCCCATTTTCTTTCTCCCCTACATTTGCTTGTGGCTTTTCTCGCAGCAATCGTCGTTCACAGAAGCCTGTGACCCCGCTGTGCCTGCCACCGAGCCTCCTCCACCACCTCCTTCTCCACTTCCTCCTCCTGCACCACCGCCACCTCCGCCGCTGACGCCATCCCGCAGCTCCTTCTCCCTCCTCTCCCTCTCCACTGCCTCCTGTTCGCTCTTGCTACTGGGGAACTTGTCCTTGTTGTTCTCCTTCTTCCACTTCATCCTCCGATTCTGGAACCAGATCTTCACCTGCCTCTCCGTCAGCGCCAGCGCGTGCGACACCTCGATACGGCGTTTCCGGGTCAGGTAGGGGTTGAACAGGAACTCCTTCTCCAGCTCCAGGGTCTGGTAGCGACTGTAGGTTTGGCGGCCCCGCCTCCTGCCAGCAGCTACTGGGGGAAGGTGGGAGAGTGAAGAGAGAAAATTGTTAGACACAAAACTTCATTCTTCCATGTCTAATAATCAACTTGACACCACGCACACACGCACTCAAATGCACTTGCGTGGGAAACCTTCAGCACTTTCAGGTTTTCGTGAAAATTTACCTTCGCCTTCGTGATATTTTGAGTGTTTCTTTTTCTTATGGATTTGGTAATGCTCTCATTATTTCTGACGTATTACTGTACCTTTACCAATATCAACTGACTGCGAATATTGTAGTGAGTGCACCGTGGTGTTAGCAAAGTCTCCTCGGTCATTTTGAAACGCCTCTGATTTTAATACACAAAAGAGTGGTGGATGTGGATGAAATTTAACTTAAGCAAACAAAAAACGTTTGATGACTTTGCCTGAAAATAAGTTTCCAAAGTGTTGCTAAATTCTCCCATCTAAATCAGTGCTTTTTGTCTACTTGCTATGGCTCCTTTTGTGTTGACCTTTAACTTATAATGTTTACATGTCTATATTTCATATTGCTCTTATAACAATTTCAACACTATACACAAATTGCCACCTTGTACGTCTAAACCTCACCTTGTTGGAGGCGTCTACTGGCATGTACACTCCCAGGTCATCGCTTTTCCTCCAACAAGTTCTTTGTTCTGCTAATGATGGGGAATTAGCTTTCGTGCCAATTACAGTAGGCTCGTTTACAGACAGAAATGAACACGACTCACAAAGCGAGACATCGTCCAGTGTTATACAATTTGCAGTCTGGATCAAATACGCATGTGCCAAAGGAAAAAAAAACAGTTTAATGCAGGCGCTGTGAAATTATGTGACAGCCGTACGTGAAGTTACAAGAGCACAGTAAAAATGGACGCACGCGCTCTTTGAACACGAGTCTAAAAACTGAAACTCTATACCGCTCAGCCGGTTTTACTGCAGTAATTAAGACGTCTCTTATGTAGACAAATCAACTGAAGACTTCCCCTTGTGCATATAAATATTTAGTACTATAAATGCATCGTAAATGCTTTTCAAACGTGAAAAATACTCAGCGTATTTGAGAGGAGCCTAAAGGTCTTTTCTAAGGACTTTAAAAGATGCCCACAATGAAATTTTGGAATAAGAAGGAACTATTTCTCAAAACATTTGCTAAATGCAGGTCCGCATTGTGCTGTAGTCTATTGATATGGTTTGGTTGTTTTCTGGCATTCGTATCATTTTATATAAACCCTTGGAAGGTACATTTTTCAACAAACTGGGCGATGTTTTAAATTGAAATAATGTCTAAAGGTTAAGCTAAAATGCATCCAACATGACATCTTGGGGCTGTTAATAAACTCCAAGTTGTTTCAGCGTAAAGTGGACGATTAAAACGACACATTTAACCATGACAGCCTGGCAGCAGTATCTCCACGGTTTATACAAAGAGGACATTTGTGTAAGTGATTATATTTCCATAAACATGTTTGTCTTTCGCCTTTATTATTATGTCATAAAAAGGGAGCGCCGTGCCATGGACAAAATATGCCAGTGGCCATAAAAGCTTTGAAGTAAAAAAGGCTGCGTCCAAAGTATTGCTCTGAAGGGAAACTCAGCTTTTACAAGTTTTGTATTGATTGTCGCTAATCGTGCTCGAAGACCATCGATCTGGGAACACGTTGAACCGTATTGGACTAATAAGAATGTTTTATGAGAGAGCGAGAAAATTCATATTTGATGTTTTTGTTTTTTGGGGACGGGGGGTCGTCAAGCCTCTAATGGACTTCTAGTGGACTCTGGGTCTACAGCCCCCATTTCACATGCAGACAACTATCTCTCCGCAACGCTAAAATGTAAGGGTTTAAGTAAAGTTTGAGGGCATAGTCTCATATAGTCGACCACTCTGATATAGGGTGACACTAGGGGTGACACTAGGGGTGACTAGGTAAATGTTGAAATTTCCTGCACTACACTGTATCAAGAACACATCTTACCGAAACAGTTGTACAGGTTGCGGTCTAATTTTTAAAAAGAGCACAAAGTTTACATGTCCACAATATGGGAACAAGCCGCGGGAAAAGATTAGACATGGAAATGCAAAAAGTTGTAAGCGGTGTAGAGGTCCTCTGTGTGTGTTGTCAGATGAGTGTGACAGTAGCCGTGCTATACAGTTTCTTACGACGCAACACCACGAGGAACTGAACCTTCAATCCTCGCCGTTTACGTACAGCCTGTGTTCGAAGAATATATGTGTCTATATGAGAAAGATAAGTAGAATAATAGTTCTACTTATCTTTCTCATATAAATGTTAGCTTGTGTTTTTTCCATTAAGAATATATGCTACCTTTGTGGTATGCTGTATTGTTGAAAATGTTGTTATAAGCTTACAGTAATGAAACAAATTTAGTTGTTTTCCTTTACAAAGCCACTGGAACAAATACTAAATAAATGTACGGGAGATGACATTTGAGGAAGGAGACAGCAGATGCCAGTGAAAGCTGGGCCAACGGGAGCTAATACCATTACACATAGACATTTATTAGCTGGCCTAATCACATTTCTGTTCTCTTTGTGTCATGTTTAAGGTCGTACAGAGAAATCATTTATCAAGACTTCCAACCACAGGGGTGAAGTCGTAAAACTGGCTCATGTTCGCAAGTTTACAGTCAAACTCTGATATTACACCCCACCTTTGGAATATATATATATATATATATATGTATATATATATATATATATATATATATATATATATATATATATATATATATATATATATATATATATATGTATATATATATATATATATATATATATATATATATATATATATATATATATATATATATATATATATATATATATATATATATATATATATATATATATTCCAAAGGAGGGGTGTAATATATATATAAAATGAAATGGAAGGGGAAGAAGAGTAAAAAGACTAAAACCTTAGTCCGCTCGGTCTCTGGTGCGTCTCCATTTTATCATTATTTTATTTTGTTTCTGTTTTTGTAAAGAGACTTTACACACACAGTTATGATAAGCAGGGAGTCGAGCAAGTACATCGTTTTAAGATGTAAAATACCAGAATTTACACTAACGCTGAGGCGGAAATGTTGTAGGAAACGCTTTGCTAAATCGTGCGTAAATGTGAATTGCCCGCTATTATTATTGCTAGGTTCTTTAGCAGCTGGGTAAAAAGCTGCATCCTGTAAGGATGGAGAGAAGGTAGCTTCAGATTAATACACATCTGAGTTGTTGTTTTATTTATTTATTTTTAATTTTATGATCATTAGCTTGAAGTCACAAAAGTTCAGCACAGGTCATAACAGCGTCTGCAGCCCTACTTTGAAAATACAGCCGAGAACATAAGCCATAAAATAAGCGCGCGCGCACACACACATACTCACACACAGAGCAGGAGAGAGAGATATGGACTCAGACAAAACAGGCTACTATACATGCCAGTCCATTCACTCTCTCCCTTCAAAGCACAAAAAACAAAAATGCCAACTTGCACAAGTCTTTAGGTCTGACTGTGGTGCTGCTTTACGTTATAAATTAGAACCCGGCTCTGCTTTAAAACAGTTCTTTCAAAGAAAGTCACATTTATGCATCTTACGTGATTTATAATGTGAAGGAGTTGAACCGATCCGGCCTCATCTATATATCAATGGCTTTTTGCACCACAAAACACAAAAGCGAATTAAATATGAATCCGAGGGACTTCTGCTGGGGGATAATTTTGTTACGCGAGGTCTGTGAATTTAGAAACCACAGACGCTGTGCAATGGCAAAAAAATGCTCTCTCTGTTCTCACATGCATTCTCTGAGCTCTGTAGACAACTGACCACCGTGTAGCCAAATAATCCCACCACAGGCAAGTCGTAAACCGAAAAAAACAAAGCCCAGTAAAAGTTTAACCGGGGTCAGAGCTGCATGTCCAAAATGTGTCGGTGAGGCTGGAAACAACTACCTTCAACATCTCGGTATCTTCTTCCTGTCTGTTGAAACTAAGATTTTCTGCGTTTAGTTCTAACTGGAGGCACTGAGGTTCAGTTCCCCCTCGTCAACCACCATTTCTCCCCGTTTCTTGTCTATTTTCCATCACCCCCCTTCTTATCCCGGGGCTTTTCCTCTCTCTGTTTGGGACGGTGCAATTAAACCCTAAAGTCATTCACACATGTTTTGCTGCTACCAATAAAACCATAAACGTGCTATTGTTTCCCCACTTTGAACGCAGGAACCTCTAATTGTTCTCCCTAAATTGCTGCTTTCAAAACAACTTCTCCAACTTTCTCCCACTATTTCCTGCTCCCTGTATGATTATATTTTCTGCCTTCGGTTCCTGGAGGACAAGCAGCTTTGCTCTTACTGCAGACTGCTTTGTAGGAGTGAAGTTCTATGGTTTGGAGGGAAAAAAGAAGAGAAAAAATTTACTAGACTCGCCATTTCCTCACCTTGCGGCCTCATCCAAGGGAAGAGTTGCGTCGGCGAGGGACTCTGCTCGGTGCCCTCCGCGTCCTCGCTCCCGAGTCCGGGCGCGCCTCCCAGCTTACAGTCGCTGTACTGAACCAGATCCGCGTCCTGGGTGCCGAAAAGTGTCTGCCGCTGCAAGGCGTCGTATCCGTAGAAGTTCCCTGGTTCACCGTGGCATGTGACCGCGCACGGGCTCTGTTGGTATGGGTTGCTGGGCAGCGTCGAGGCGCTGTGGTGGTAGAAGTCCTGGATTTGCGGAGCGTGCTGGAAGGTGGCGCCGGAGCTCGGGCCGTACACCACGGTGGGCCGGCTGCCAGCCAGGTCCTGCGCGAACCCGCACTCGTAGTAGTTCGGACGTAACGAGTCCCCGCTTTTATATTTGGAGAAGAGCGAGTTGACGAAATATGAACTCATCTTTTGTGTTGTTTTCTGTTTTAATTTGTGTTCGGCTCGGCAGAGTCAGAGTGAGGGTGAAGGAAGAGACCAGTGGCTTTCAACTGTTTTCTTTTTTTTCCTGCTGCTTCTGTGGTACGGTTTGAGGCAGACACACACACACACACAGATAGTGAGCAGGGAGAGTGAGGCAAGTCCGCCGCCGGTGTAAGTGACCGTTGTTGTAGTATTTTCCACCTCACGGCGGCAACAGACGAGTCGGTTGCGGTGTGAGTAACGGTGACGGCAGCCGGAAATGTGAGAACCACAACCAGCACCACAACAACAATAATATAACAATAATCACAGTGACTCCATAGAATTTCCAGCCCAGAGGAAGAAAAATAAGAGGAAGGAGAAGAAGAGGATAAGGAAGGGCTCGTGCGCATCACAATTCCGGTGTTTGCGCTGTAAGCCCTGTCGCGCTCTCAAACGGCTTTTCCGTGATTTACTCCCCTGCAAATGAGTTGTTTCATATTTTTCTCCTTCTCCCTCTCTCTCTCTCCCTTGCTCGCTCTCTCTCGCTCACACCCCCCCCCCCCCCTCTCTCTCTCTCTCTCCGGCTGTGTCTCACGCGCCCTCTCTTTCTCTCGCCTCCTGGGCCAGGGTGTGTGTATGTGTGTGTGTTTCAAGGATAATTTGCATCTGTTATCAGCTCTTCATCCCATTGGGTTTCGAGGCATACCGACAAGTGTGCACCAGCCCGCGCGCAAACCACACACAAACACATGCGGAGTCTTTTTTTTTTTCAATTTCCCCCGTTCTTTTTGCGCACGCACGCGCTTATAAACTGATAGATGATAGTTTCCGTCTGACGGAGCCTCTGTGCGCCTGTGATTATAAAAATGTAATGAGAGAAGGAAAAAAGATGGGAGAAGAAACGGGGGAAGGAGAAGAACAGGATGAAGAAGGTGAAGAATATAAAGCAAGAAAAGAGGACACACACACACGGGCGCGCGCACACACCGCTCCTCTATCCAACCAAAATAAAAAGCGATGCCTTAAGTTTTGCACAGGTTAGTGTTGGCTGCACCGGTGCTGCTATGTTTATGTGTGTCATTAATGAATCGTTCTTATTTCTCACCCTGATTCCTTCAAGTGGAGTTGCAGTGGAAGCGAAGGCGTGAAAATATCAGGGAACCCGACAGAGAGTGTTTAACTCACAATGAAACGAGAGATGGGGAGGGTAGATGGGGGGTGAGTAGACCAGAGTTTCCCTATAAATTTAACTGAGGTTTTAGCATTATTCTTTCCGTTTCGACTGCTGATGTTTGCGTGTGGCCAGAAAATAAACACGTCTTCTTATAATCATGTGCTTGTATAAATATGCAAGGATGACCAGCAAATGTAACAGGCGAGGAGAACGTGGCTGCTAACGCTGAGACAAATTATAAAGCAGAGGGGCTTGGTTTGCTTGTTTATGTCCTTTCAGCTGAGAAACAAAAAGGGGGCTTTACGACGCGCCCTTTGCAAAACTGGAGGCCATAAAAGCCCTATCCTTGCTACGTATCGTAATTTTCGTCTCGTCTTCCTTCAATTCCGGCACAATAATAACAACAGCAACAATAAATAAATAAATATTTGATCTAATTACCAAGACTCATCCACTTTGTGATGGGAGTTCCAGTACAGCAGCTGCTCTAAAGTCGTTTTCAGACTCGGTTAATATTATTTTATTTTCGAGCTATCGCTGCTAAAAGCAGCCAAAATAAACATTAAATGAATTAAAATTACCAGAATTGATTTTATTTACGTTTCACGGCCATGACACAAGAGGCCAAAATTCCGGCAACAGCCAGAATTACAGACTGAGCTCCTTTAAATCAGCTGATTGTCTGCCTGACTTTACGAGGAGTAATTGCTGCCATATTTTATTTCCCGAATATGATCTTATTGAAACTTCTTCACTCCGTGTTTTACACTTCCAATAAAGAGTATGATTATGAGATTTGATATCTACATGGTGAGATGAGAATGTGGTTCTCAAAAAAACCAAAACCAAAAAAAAACAGCTAAATGTTCACACACTGGGCAAAACAGCACGAGGGCTCAAAGAAAAATAGAGTTCAGTTCTGCCATAAACATCTAGACATATGCGTTCACACTCACAGCAGCGCATTTAGAGCGGGATTAACTAAATGAAAAATAACAATGCTAACAATTCCTACGTATTAAATCTACTCTGATCAAAATATCAGAGAATGGGTAGAAGAATATGATCGCACGAGGTAAGGCCTTGATGATATTTAAAATAAAACGTTTCCATTAAGACAAACATATATATTCACCTTTTAGAGCAAACCTTTACAACCCCGCAGCAAGGTCTTCAATGAGAATTCTGAAAATACATATCCCGCATACCAATGGGTTATTAGTTTTTTCAAGGCCTCAGCCTCTTCCTCTTCGCCCACTGCGCTGTAAAACGCCCTACAACTACTTCAGATTTCACTATTTGTTCTAAAGCAAAGTGAAAAAAAAATGTCATCAGGTATCCGAATTTCCTAAACCAAAATCAAAAAGTATCATCTTCTTCTTTAAAATAAATCTTTACAAAACATCAAAATGGAATAGGCCCAGTTTCGCCCCCTTCAAATGAATCCTTTTCCCGTCAAGGCAGGGAAAGCCTCATCGAGAATTGAAATATCCGTGAAGCAAGAGTGCCATCAAGCGGTCAGCTACAGTAAGGCCGCAGGGGAGGAAGACAGCCTCTAATGTGGCTTTATGGTTCTATTATGTCGGCACATAAAGCTAAATAAGATGCTTTAAAATAAAACCCTGCGTCGTAATTGTGAGTCTGATGCGAGGGTCGATTTGGGATTTGTGGCGAAAAAAATGAAGTGAAATGAAAACAGATCCGTGGCACGTTAATGTGTTTCTGGAAATTAAAGGGGAAATAATCCGCTTAAAGCAGCCAGTAGCTGATATACTTCTTTTTTTTCTGGCATTATGAAATTTACTGTACTTGCCTTACTTTCATACCACAAAACACTGCCCCAAAAGCAAAAGTGAACTAAAGATAATAGATTTATTTTTCTGTCTCAAGGACACCTCTTTAACCAACAACAAACGAATAAATTCAAACCAGGAACCTCCACATTAAATGTAACACCAGTAAAAACTATAATTTTTAAGATTGCAGCTTTTTATCTGTGTTCTTTACGCCACACTACACTTTTCTTTATGTAAGGTTTTATAGCCCACCTAAAATAGATTACGTTTAATCCCAGGACGATTAGCTTCTAGACTTTATGTAACGGTTTGCATATAATAGATTTACTAATGTACACATAAATATACAATTTATGTTTTTATTTTTTTCTAATATAGTTAGCGGGGTTTTTTTTATCATAACCGCGATATATACAAATACAAAGGCATGTAACTTGCCAAAAATGTGCATAAGATAATGTTATAAGTAACTAATGTTGTACATATAAGGTTTCAGACCTTCTCGTCAGTTATAGATTCTCTCAGATTATAAATGAATGACTGATACTATATGGATCCTAATACTATATTTTTGTGACACTTCAGTCCACTATTTACAGTTAGTTAAGAGAGGAAGTAAGTAGGTTAATGATGCGTCAAAGAAAATAGAAAGCTATTTTCATTTTTAATGGTATTTTGAAATTGTGTTTTGGTTACCCTGATTTTCTATTTTCAAATGAGCAAAGCCGCAGTGATGTAAAGTGAACAGTGTGTTTCCCACTCTGTATCCAGTTCAGTGCAGACAAACCGGTTTTATTACAGCGCATGATTGCTTCTTTAATGTTTGGCGGGACCTGTGGCGTGATTGTGTGTGCGCGTGTGTGCGCGGTGGCTAAATTGCAGGTTGTAAACAGACTGTAAAAAGCAGTTGTTACCATTATCTGAAGAGACTGCCGCCCAGATCCTCAATTTCACCTCTGTGGGAATGTGAACACTATAAGTTGCCGAATGGTAAAACCACAGAGAAATGAATAGGATAACATTATTACTTAGCATAAGTAATAAAAGCATAAGACTCTGTCTCTGAATATAGCTTAGCACATGTATCACATGTTTATAATCCCCTTGAGGGGAAAACAAACAACGAAAGAGAAACAAACAAACAAACAAAAATCCTCTTGCAGCTCAATCCATCGGTTCAGCAACATGCGGAGATTGCTCTGCCCTCCCACCCTGTACAGCCCGAGCTCAAGCCCGATACTTGGTCAGCTCTCAATCTGTCTGACTGAGTCTGCAGTCTGCGTTTTTTTCTTTTTGTTTGTGGTGGTGGCTTTTATGGCTTCCGCTGTAAGTATGCATCTGAGAGAAACAAAGGGAGATGGGATTGAAGACAACACACACACACAAGGCTGCCAGAATAGGCCCATAGAACCAAACGGCTACAGAGCCATAAAAGTCCTGAAGCTGAAAACTAAAAAGGAGAAGGAGGATGTTTTTATTTTTATTGTTTTGTCTTTTTTCTAAGTTTTTTTTCTCTGTTTTTTATCTATAAGCCAGGAAGTCTTAAATATAGCTACAATTTTTCAACGTTTGGACTAACATTTGCCTTCATCTCATGACTCCAGCTTAAGTTCACAAAAGGCTTCAAATAAATTATCAAGCAGGGAGATTTGAAACTTTGCTTTCATATTTCCTCCGTCTTTGTGGCTTTCCTTGCTTCGCTGTTCTTCTTCTCTAGGTGTGTTTGCTTTACAGCCGTTTAGTTCTTAACTTTCAGAAATTTATAAGCTATAAACTTTTATTGCCGTCATATTCTTTTATTGCGCCGCACCGCCTTGAATCTTTTCTCAGTCTCTCCCGCCTATTCTCCTCTTTTCCATCTTCTTCTTCGCTATTTTTACGACAGTCGGTGGCGGCTTCTTCTAACGCATCCGTTCCCATTCACCCCCCCCCCCCCCTCCCCCCCAAGGCACACACGTAGCACATCCTGCTCCTCTTTTGCTGCTTGTTTCCGTGTTTGAAGATAGGAAGTGTGTAAAATAAGTTATGTGACAAACAAGAAAAAGAGCCGCAATAGAAAAACGCTGCTCGGACATATTGGCCTTAAATGAGAGAATACCTTACGATCGGATATCTATTTGTCTATATCAGACAGATTGCTCATCATTCAAAAACTATTTTTTTTAGTATTATTACTGCTACTACTAATTACTACTACTACTGCAACTAATAATAATAATAATAATAATAATAATAATAATTATTATTATTATTATTATTATTATTATTATTATTATTATTATTATTATTATTATTATTATTATACAGTGGGTGTTGGTCTAATAACTTTGTTAAGCACTGTATTTTTTTAACCCCGTATCGAGGTTAAAAATTCAGATAATAAATATTATTGAAAATATATTAAATGATGAAATCTGCACATGAAATTTGTCCTGGGAAGTTTGATATGAATTACTTATTTTTCTCAAACTTCCTTTTTCAAATCTTTCCTTATTTATGATGTAAGAGTTGTAAACATATTGCTCTTTGTATTCTTATTGTTATTTTTTGTCGAAACAGTAGTAGTTGTATCAGTAGTTTTGTTATTTTCATTGTTCTTGTTAATTAATTTTTGCCCCAGTCCTATTAGTTCTTTAATAGTTTTGTTCAGTAAGAAACAAGCAGCATGCTCAGCTTTCTGAGCAGTTATTAATTCCTCTGTCCTATATTCTTTTTCTCTATGCTTTAATAGGCAGTTGTCACATGTGCACATACTGTTATTATTTCTGTGTTTGATGCTATTATTATTATTGTTGTTCAGCATAGTCAGAGACAGCTGTAACATGTGCGATGCAGCCAACAGCACTTGGCTTGTTGTCCAACTGCTAATGAGTCCAGAATGGCTGATATGATGTGATCCATATAGTCATTTATATCAGCAGGACCATAACTCTTTTTAAGTAAATTTATGAATATGAATGATTTCCTCTACAGCTTGATGAATTATAGAAGAATCTCAAAGCAGGGGGGGAGGCAGGTCTGCTACGCGTTCAGATCCACCCAGAATGTGTCAGCAGAGGCAGTTATTATCTGTGGACTTAATATGAGAGGATAAAGTGAAGATGTACTGGATTGGCCACATCCACGTGGGCTGAAATATGATTTCTTGCCAGCAATAGTACCACGTGCTTTGTCTTGTTCAGCCCATTTAGTTCCTGAAAATATCACTGAAATGATGAGACCTGTGCCTACTTTCGCCACACAGCTAAATCACTGCACAATGAGCAGATCTGAATCTCTACATTATCTAACAGCTGGGATACATTACAGACAAAATAGTAGAGTTAGCAGTGGAATTGTATGCTGGAGTTGATGGCTTTTGGATTGCAATTCAACACTATGACCAAGATTGACTCCAGACCAAAGAGTTGGAATTTTATTAAAAACAGATCAATAAGAAAAGGAATTTCTTCTGGTGCACAAATCTACATAGACAGTGCAAATTTTAATAAATCTCAGAAAAAAATTTGTGCTACTGCAAATGTTTTGCTTGGTAAACTACCTGCAGTTTATTCCTTAAAAAGTCCAGTTTTGCTACTAAGTCTCTCTTATCCGCAATAACTGTACTGCTTCCTTCATTAGATATAACCATAATATCACCCTTGTGTTTCTGCACTACTATTCCGAACCTAACTCGATCTTTGTGCATGTTGTTATGGGGGACTCCTGCTTGGAGTATTCTCCTAGATTTACTGTGCCATGTGTCACAGTTCTCCCCTCAGTGTGCACACATACACACTAGGTTGAAACAGTCTGCAGCTGCCCTCCCTGGGACAGCAGGCTAAGGCTGGAAGGAGGCCTGATGCAGGAGACCAGGCGCTTCTGGATTTAATGAAGCTCAGACCCTGCCAGACCTCAGAGAAGTATCACAATCATCTGCTGTCGAGTTCACAGATGTTTTATGGGTTGTCTTTGTTGGGGCCAGAGTCTAAATCTGCTTAAATCCCCAGGCTTCATTGGTTGGGCCAAGAGGAAGCAGAAAGGCTGTGCTCAAACTGCAGTCACCATCACAGTTCTAATCCTTTCCAACAAGCTGTTTCCACTGCTCCTCCTAGAAGCCTTTCATATTAGAACCATCACAAAAATATCAACCATTATTACCATTCTTCATTTTATTAACTAAAAATGTATGTAATAATTTAATCGGTGTACTCAAAATTAAATGGAAAATATGTTAATTAACAAAAACTCAAATCTAATGAATACAATCAATATATAAGAAATCAGCAGACAGAAGATTGTTAATATATTTATTATGCTGTGTTATGTTTCTTTTGATAACTATAAGCTGTTCCCAGAACTGCCTTTTATTTAATTACAGGTAACATATTGTGTTCAGTGGTGTTTTAAGCAATTTAATATCTTATGAATGCTTTAGCTAAAGTGTTAACATTACATATGTCCAGAAGCTGTGCTGAGCTTATTAATTGTCCTACTAAGGTTACAGGTTAGGCAGTTGGGTTTCTAGATAATTTGTCCTATATTTAAATTTGTCAGTGAGTTTCGAGATGCTTTTAATATTATATGACTCAATAACTTATACATTAAGTTATTACATTAAATTAAATCTAATCCCTATTTGTTCTCAGTAGCCATTTCCTGTACAAGACCAATGCGACTTAGTACACTTTTTCAAGGTGCCTTGTATTTGTTTAACATCTGACCTTGCCACACATTGGTGCAATTATTCAGAAATAGAAGAAATATAAGAATGCTTAGTCGCCCTGGATCTGGAGCCCCAAAGGTGATGGATCAGCACAAAACTAAACAGGATGAGCTTGTTAATGATCTAAGGCAGTTGGGACCACAGTCACTAAGCACGGTATTGGCAATACATTGTGTCAGTATGGATTGACATTTTGCAGCACCTCTAATATCGTAGACTGAAATGTTGGAGGAACTGTGAAGATGTACAGGCCTGGGAGAAAGTACAGACAAAACCAAAATCAAGCTTTTGGCATCAACTTAACATGTTAAGTTTGCAGGAAGAGAAATACTGAATATGACCCAAAGTACAGCATCTCTACAATCAGGCATGAAGGTGAAAACAATTTTCTGTTAAGCGTACAGGAAGACTTCAGCACATTGAGGGTCAAATTCATAGAACTTCTTAGAGAACACTGAAGTTAGATCATTAATGGGTGTTCCAACATGACAATGACCCAAAAACTTCAGCAACAAATGTGTGGCTAAAGAAGCAGTGACCTAGCCACTCCACACCACAATCCTATAGAAAAACTGAGGAGGGAGCTCGTGTTTGTTAACTAACTTGTAAAGCACGTTGTTCAAAGACGTGGCATGGGTGGGTCAAAATCATTCCTGAGATATGTGCTAACCTGAAGTATTGTTTTGCTTGGCACTCAAATACACTCTCTCTCTACACATTGTTCACTCTGTCACATGCAATTCAATTTATATTGTTTATGTCATGTGTGCGTGTTTTTAAATATTCCGCCTCCCTCCGTTAAAATACCTTAACAATTAGAAACTGTTCCATTCTTTTGTTTGTGAGCAAACTTGCAAATTGAGCAAAAATGCTTTTTTCCATTGTACGTTGCTGCTCTTTTTATTGGTACTGCTGGATCGAAAACATAAAATACTTTTTTGTATTACTAGCTGCTAACAGGCTTGTTTTGGAGCTAGCTGATATACAGTCTCACCCTCTTCTTCAAAGTCACTGTCAGACTATGATTTGACAGTGCTGCTGTACAATTCAATTGAATTAATTAGAGCAATTAAATTCCGTTTTAATTATATAGTGCCAAATCACAATAACAGTTTCCACAAGTTGCTTTGTACTGTAAGGTAAAGACCCTACAATAACACAGAAAATAAAAGAGAGAGAAAACCCTAACAATCAGATTATACCACACTGCAAGGACCTTTGCTTCCTATGCTCCACTCCCCCTGAGTCTCTTACTTTCCTATCTAGTGCCTTATACAAAAAAGACCAAATAACTTGTGTTTTGAAAACTCTTACCCTTTATCATCTTCCAGATCGTCTCGCTCCTGAAAATACTGAGGGTTTTCTGAGCAGAGAGTATTTTCTTTATTATTAGGGAGACACACAAGCAAAGTTATTTATTTGTTGTGTTCCACCACAGAGTTACACATATCCAGACGACAGAGGGTAAAATCAAAATGTGGGAAAGGGACGACACGCTGATGTAAGTGCTTAATATGTAACAATGTTGGAGCCTTGTGTGGGAAAAGAACGAGAAGAAAGACAAAACATACAAGTACACACAATTACGCAAACACACATAGAAAATAATAGAATTTAATTTTCTTGGTCAGGGAGAATGATAGCTTTCTACTCATCCATAGATCCGCCGGCCTTGCTCATTGGGATGGCAAGTATAGCAACATGTATGTTTTTTTTTTTCCAGTAGCCTACTTCACATTGGTATTTCCTGATAATATGTGACACAGATGATATTAAGCCTGGTGACATCTGGGTATGTTTCTAGTTATGTATTGCTTTCATGTTCCAAGGTAGGCATGGGGGGATAGCCTGGTGACCCTTTACTGGATGCAGGCCCTTGCCAGGATTCAACATCCGACCTATTGTTTCTTTGTTTTTTCTTCTTTTTTTTCTTTTTTTTTTTTTGAAAAGAAAAATGGTAGGGTTTGACGGTAGGCCAGATCTCTGCTGGGGAAATAGGACCACAATATTCAGCATGATTTCACGAGACTGAGCCACAAATAGTAATATTTATAAAGTCTTGCCCAAACCCACCTGTAAACACACTTCCCAACAGCTGGATATCAATTTTCAAATATATAATTTACTTTTTTTTTTTTAATAACTCATTGCTACACTGATACCAAATTACACAAAGAGAAATGAAATTCATATTAGTACTCCCAAACCTAAGTATTCTAGGCACTCTAGAGCTTTATGTTACTATTTTGTAACTTTCTGCATTAACAGCATAACCGTGGCAACTTTTAACTATTTCTACAGTTTCAGCTATGATAATTGTATCTGTGATAAATAAGAAAGGAAATAGAGACGTTGTATGCATAATCAGACTTTGTGTCTGTAGGAGTCATTTGGTGCAGCAGAGACAAACACAGGAACCACAGCAGCTTCACAAGCCCCTAATGGACGGATGAGACGCCTCTATCTAATGAATGCACTCATCATCTGTGTGTGTGTGTGTGTGTGTGTGTGTGTGTGTGTGTGTGTGTGTGTGTGTGTGTGTGTGTGTGTGTGTGTATTTGGGGGTGGGGGTGGGGGGCTATGGGTTTATTACAGGCTTTTGGTGTTGCAGCCAAACAGACGCCCCTCTTTTTTCAGTTGCAGTGTAGAACTGAAGAGACACATATTTTAAACACATGCTGTTTCATCTGCTTTTATCCCTCAGTCTCTTTGTCTTTTGTCTTTTCCGTCACAAACTACTAACTCTGAACCTCCTCACATTTAAATACATAAGCCTATATACCAACATGGTAATCAAACTAAACATGTTCTTAATATAATTAGTCTCACCATCTCAAGTTTGCAATTGCATAAAGAAACAAGAGACAACAAACCAAGCAAAAAAAAGGACCAGGGCTTTAAAGAGTCTTTAAGGAGTCAGAGTGTGTGCATACATTTTCTAAAAAAAAAAAAAAAACTCCTGTGTGTCTGTGTGTGTGTTTGTGTGAGTGTGTGCGTGACCTCTTTCATCCTTACTCCACCTCTGTGATGACGTGGCTTTATTTTGTCTTAAAGAAACATGTCTTCATATAAAGTTAAGCCATGTGGTCTCATAGGTGACGGGCTATGAAGAGGATTTTGTGTGCACTGAGCTTCAGCACCTTGTATTACACACACGTGGTGTTCAGGTCCACTGGAGTGTGGAGGTGCTATGTCCTTTCATCATTTTCTCCTCCGGTTTGTGTTTGTTTGCGTGTATCCTTTCATGTTTGCTACACCTCTGTGTTCACGTGGCTTGATTTTGTTTTGAAAACGCATGGATTAATATAGAGTTAAGCCATGTAGTTCTATAAGAACGACTTCTAGAACTGCGACATCCAGAAATGATTGTTCCTTTGTCAGGACAGTAAATAGTGGAAGTCAGAGTAAGGGCAGATAATTATAATACTGTTGAATCTCTGCCCCAATACATCACCAGAATGTTATTGTTCACCAAAACAAAAATAAAAAATACAAAATCAATGACACAAGAGGTTCACCGGACTGACATCAGAACATGTTTTAGACAGTTGGTACAACAACATGGAAATAGAATCTACAGAACATGGCAGACAAAACGAACAGTCATCTATATTACAGTAAAATGTAATTTCCCGAAAGGACAACTCACTCAACTTATTCCAATAAGACAAGGTTATTCACTTTATATAGAATAAATAAGAAATATTTCATATCAAGAAACTTCTCTTTAGTTTTTTTTTTCCTGTTAGCATCCCCTCTGACAGATTTACACACAAAACGATGTACGACGAAATGAAGTCTTTGAGGCATGCGCAAACCATGTAAACATTTGTGTAAATAGAGGATTTGTTGATGCTTCGGAGAAACGGCAGGTTTCTCTTCTTGCTAAAAAAACATCTGGCCATACAAACCCATTATAATTTTTTGTAAAAAGGAGTAGATGTATTGTATATGTATTTTGGTTCACACACAAACTCCCCCCCCCCCCCCCCCTCTCTCTCTCTCTCTCTCCCTCTCGCTCTCTCTCTCTCTCCCTCTCTCTCTCACACACACACACAAGCGCTCGCGCGTGTTGTTTATTTCCCATCCATAAAACTGCTACGGGACGCCATTTAAGTATACCGACACTACAAAAACGCAGTCCGGCTCTACAACACGGCCTACTTATGTGTTAACATCCAAATCAATAAAGTTCTGCATAAAATGAAGAAAACACTCGAAGATATAAAATCTGCATACTAACCTAAGACTTTTTTTTACTTTCTGTCTGTTGCTCTAGACTTAAACTTGTAATGGGACCTGCAGACATGTATTTATTTTCAGCTTTATTTATTTATTTTTATTGCACCAAGTTTCTGGTAGTAAATAGAAACCAGTGTTGCGCACGCATTCAACACAATTCGTTTCATGAGAGAGAATGCCTTGCATAGCAGTTGATACACGACAATTTATAAAAATAGAAAGGACTTGGAAAAAAGACTGACGATGGTAAGCAGACAAACGTTATATCCTTGTTTTCAGTCTGAAATGTGCACAGCTGAGCTGGAAGTTTAATTTGATGGAAAGGGTTGATTTATTAAATAAATAATAACTGTCGTGAGTCCTCTTCTTAACTAACTCTAAACTCTTGTGACGTCAGGCTACTGATCAGCCGCCGCCGCAGCGCATGAGCCACCCTAAAAGCAAGCCGAACGCCGAGATCCCAGGGATAGACCCGATGGTCAGACAACCGGAAAACAAACGGCTATTGGCTGCTTGTATCAGCTTCAACTATCAGGCGCTATGTAATTAAATCCTGCCAGCAAAAAAGAGTGGGTGGGGTGGGGGAGTACAAATACAAACGAACAGCAACGCGCTTGTGTGCGAGCTGTGGGTGCTTTTCGTGCTTGTTAATGACCGGGTGAAATCCCATTTTCAGCACTTCAGCACACACCTCTGGTGTCAATAAACAATCAATCAACTTTCTGCACATTTTATCTTGAAGAATTTAATCCGATATCAAATTGCATTACTGTATAATAATTGCTAGCTTAATAAGAACTCGGTAGAAAGTAATGGCAACAAAATCTTTGAATTCATCAATCTATTAGTCTGATCCGAAGGTTTACACTGAGTCAATCTGAGTGCTTTGAAAGATTGGCCGCCGAAACAAACTCAATTTTTTACTATCGCAATCGCCTAATAGGAAATAATCCAGAAGTTCCAGGAAATTTCCAACTCTGAAAATTAGACGTTCCTAATACTTCAGCTGCAGCGTCATATGCGCTTGTTTGGGATCATACTTAGATTGACATCACGTTTGGCTCACTCGGAATGTTAAAAGAAATTGAAGCAGTAGATGTGCATGTACATTTTTGCAGTTCTTGGGAATGTGAGATGTGTGTGTGCATGCATGCGTGTCTGAGCGTTTATGTCCTGCTAGTCCTTGGATTGGTCCTTATTTTGTTTCTTCATTTTCATCCTCCGGTTCTGGAACCAGATCTTCACTTGCCGCTCTGTCAGATTGAGTGCGCGTGCCACCTCATGTCGCCGATCGCGCGTGAGGTACATGTTGAACAGGAACTCCTTCTCCAACTCTAGCGTCTGGTATTTGGTGTACGGACAACGTTTCTTTCTGGAGGAACGTGCATGAAGCCAATTGGCCGATGGGTCATCTGCAGGAAGAAACGACAGAAAAAAAATCATCGATTAAAAAATGGAAATTGATAATCCATGCAGTCACTCTAACACTATTTTGTGTTCACGACATCTTGAAGACAACACTAGACTCAGCAAATGACACTTTTATGCACGTTATTAATAACACATAATTTGGACATAAGTAAAACCATGGCCCTTTTATATGGCATCACATCAAAGCCACGCGGCCTTCTTTCCATGAATACCCTCCAGTATGCAGATGAAAAATGACAGAGGATTAAAGGGGGGGGGAAAACAGAAAAAGAAGAGAAAAGAAAAACTCGGACTACCATGCTGATTTCCTTTTTTTTCTTGTTGGTTAATTTTTTAAAATTATTATTGAACTCATTTGTACCTCACATTGGCTTCACGCGCCATTCAAGGAGGCAACTATCGATAACAAGAAAACAAAACAAAAAAGCAAGGCAAAGTTGAATGCACTAGGAGTAAGCACTGTCTCTATATTTGCAGCTTAATCTAATTTTATGACAAAAAGAAAGCAAACACACAAACACACATTGGTGAAAGTGTTCTATCTTTTAGTTTTTTGTAAGGATTATGATTTGAATAGAGCGCTAAATCCATCGCCTGTGTAGCAATTGTTCCTAAATTTCCTAGCTGTGGGAAATCTATAATCCAGAAAAAAATGTTATCCTTTGCTATTCATTAAGCGTACTGAGATTTGGCTCTTTTGAGTGCAGTAGCAGAAATCTGAATGAAAACTAAATGTTTTTGTTTTCGATGAGAACATAATGAATTTATCTCAGTTATTTCCCTCGTTGTCTTTGCATCGCCTCCTTGTTTGCCAGGCCACTGTGCCCCCACCACCCCTGCTTCCCATCACCACAACCCCGTTTATAGCATTCAGGACAATGTAATTAGCCTTAAATTCTCGTTTAGCAGGCATGGGTTTGGTTTGGGGCTCAAAGCTATGTCTCCCCCCCCCCCCCCCCCCCCCCCCCCCCATCTCCACTATGAGGCAGGTTGTAAAGGTTGTAAGGAGTCTCCCGGCATCTCAAGTTTCTAAAGGATAGTTAGAGATCAAAACAAAGCCCCCTACTCAATTTTAAACCCGTTGATAGTGCTTTTTTCCATCTGAAAGAAAATTGCGCATCCATAGCTCGTTCTGGTACATTTCCATTTTTATATGTTCTAAATAAAATCTTTAACCAAGCGCAAGCATTTCCTGTGGTTAGGTCAGAGTCTTCCTCCATTAAGTCAAACCAACAAACGGAAACGCCTAGCAGTTAGAATAACTAAACTTTAACAAAGAAAAAAATACACCCAATGTTACCAAGTCAGGCCTTAAAACTCCAAACAAGACAAATAAAAACTCAGTTTTAAAAGCCATAAAATGCCATCAGCAATGATAAAAAATGTGGGACGCACAGGGGAAAACAAGAGCATGCTGCGATTATTTCCTTTAAAGCTGCTGTTCATTCGTTGCAGTGTTATTCGATTTTATTTCATTTAAAGGAAATCAGAGAAACAAACCACAAATGAAGTCTAACCATCAGTATGACCTGGAAATAGTTACTCTTTCTGAATCTTTCTGATTCATCCTTGCACCCACCAGCAGGTCTCCAGCAGGTGCTATGTCCTTTCATCATTTTCTCCTCCGGTTTGTGTTTGTTTGCGTGTATACGTCCTCCTTTCACGTTTGCTACGCCTCTGTGTTCACGTGGTTTGATTTTGTCTTGAAAACACATGGCTTAATATAGAGTTAAGCCATGTAGTTCTATAAGAATTACTTATAGAACTGCGACCTCCAGAATAGGTTGTTCCTTTGTCAGGAGAGTAAATAGTGGAAGTCAGAGTAAGGGCAGATAATTATAATTCTATTGAATCTCTGCCCCAATACATCATCAGAGTGTAATTCGTTATTGTTCACCATAAAAAAAAAGTTAAATCAATGACACAAAAGGTTTCCCGGACTAACATTAGAACGTGTTCTACAAAACGTAAAGAAACATGTAAAGAAACATGAGGTATAACGACTTGGTAATTAGAATCTACAGAAGATGGCAGACAAAACGAACAGTCATCTATATTACAGTAAAATGCAATTTCTTGAAACGACAACTCACTCAACTCATTCTAATAAGACAAGGTTATTCACTTTATATACAATAAATAAGAAATATTTCATATCAATTAACTTCTGTTTAGTCTTTTTTTAGTCTTTTTTTTCCTGTTATCATTGCCCTTCCCAATTTAACATTTGAGGTGGCTGCTCCTCCCTGAGACTGTTTCTCTTCCTCCTAAGTGTGGAGTTTGTCCTCCACACCATCACTAAGTGCTTGTCATATAATCATCTAAGTAATCTTGTAGGGTCTTTAAAAGATAAAACACCTTGTGATTACTGACATTCTGATCTGGATCCCATTTTATATTTATGTATAATAAATTGTTTTAATAATTAGATATCAAGCAACTTTTTGAGTTTGAAATGAGTAAATACAATTAGGATATTAACTCTCCTGCATTTCATGGTGACATTTGCAATTGGCTTGAAGTTGACCTCTATTGTAGTTTGCCACATCCATATTGACTTCCTGATGAAGGCTCTTTGGGTCCGGTTGGTTTTGTACAGTTCTAAGCATTCCAGGATTCATGTGTGAGCCATTCACTCATAGGCTTTCTTGTAGTCAGTCCAGGTGGTGCATGATTGGTCAGTCTCATGTTGCAGACAATGACTGCTCTAGCTACCAGTAGCTGGTGTTTTGCCCCTCTGATGTTTCTGCCAGTTCCTGTCTGAGGTCGAATAATTTATTGAGCCATATGCCTGTTCATAGCTCCTATGATGCCTGACACTATGGTTCTTCTGTGCTGCCAGAGGCTCATGGAATATAGTTAGCTTTTTTAGCCAGTACGTGTGAAAGACGCTAAGGACTGGTACTGTCCAACTCTTCATATTTGAAACTCTTGAGATGACTGGTGTTGTGAACTGACACTGTATATAACCAGTGGGTGGCATGATGGGCTATGGCCGTCATTTGTATGCAGTCTATAGTAATCTTGCAATGCTTGAAACTCTGGGTTTTGAAGATGATTGCATTATCTAGAATCTGTCTCTGCTTGGATTTGACAGAAGATATAATTTAGGTTTCTCTTCTGTTCTCCCTGCAAGTTGAATTATAGTTAGTGGCCATTGTCAGTAAATATGTCCTTAATACCTTCTGGAATTAATTTCCTTCAACAAAAGCAGCATGTAGAGGATTTATTTCAATGCAGAACAAAATATTGTCCAGTAAGGTGATGAGGCTGGTGGGAACTAGGGGGGTGAGAGCTTTTGTCACTGTAAAGTGTGTGCTTTGCATTCCCTGGGTGTATATTCACCTCTACGACCATTCATTACCCTCAGAGCTGTGCCGTGACGATGGCTGTCACCCAGGATGACAAACCGATTGAGGAGTGGGAGAGTTTGGAAAGGGCTGAGTTAGTGTAGACATCTTTTTTCTAATATATGGGAAGTCAGAGAGTATCTCAATAGAAAGAATAAGGCTGGGGTGGGGTGTTGCTTGTATAATGGTAACCCTTGCTTGTATGTTAACTTTAAGTTTTCTGTAGGTTACATCCACATAGTTGCAGAAGCCTGGTGTTCATGGACAGGCGCATGGATGAAAAGATTTACGTTCCCTTAAAGCTGCCTGCTATAGCCCATGGCCCTGCAGCTGATGTTCAGTTGTTAGCATGTGGGTCTTTGCCTAGGTGTGTGTGTGTGTCTACTTTGATGAATGCATGGAAACAGCAACTGAAACAGTTAAGATAAATATCCCATCCAGTCTCTTTTTCTCTGTGTGTCTTCCTCCCTTTGCAATTTCACCCTAATAGTTCCAGAAATTGACCTCTCATATATCCCAAAGGCATGTTATTACATTTCCCAGAGTCATATTTTATCCCGCTCCCATACTTCCCCATCCCCATCCACCGCCAACACTTATACCCCACCCACCAACAGCAACACGCCAATTAATGGGGTTGTTTACTCTGTGTTATAAGTTAATAAAGTTCAAGGTAATAACTTTGTCAGCCTGCTTGGCAGCAAAAGCAGAAGCACAAAGACTGGAGTGTAATCTTGTAGTTTATTCTGGAAAGCAGCCCAGTGCCAGCAGCATAAAGAGAAATCTGTAGCTGTAGACTGGCATTAACTGGATAGGATGTTTTCAAAGGTAGCATTCCAGTGATGTTATTCACATGGCGACCATTTTAAATACTCAGCCATAATCTGAAGATAGACTACATCATGCAGACACTCATTTTTATATTCCTCCCTGAAAACAAGTTAAAGAGGACAGGTACAGTTTATTAGACTGATTTCACAAGCAAAGCTAGTCTTAGAACCTGGCTATCACAGCATGTTCATTTTCAGATCTACAAGGTTGAATTGGGGAAACAGTCAAGTTTTTCATGTTGATAAAAAAAAATGTCCAGAATGTTTCTGTGGTTGACGACACATGAAAGCCAAAAAGTAAAACTTTTTCAGAATTCTTCCAACACCAACCATCTGTTCAAAATTCCTTATTACTATCAAATAGGGGAGGAATTTTGCCGTGCTGTAGCTGACACATTTAAGTATATAATGTCAACATTTTCAGGGGAATCTGGTTACTGTGGAGGACTGCATTGTTAGGCATTTATATGTGACCACTTCTATCCGGTATAAGACCCAGTGTTACGTGAATAATAACAGAAAGTACATTTTAATGTTCTAATTTCATGAGTACACAATATGTAACATGCCTGTTTGTGAGTTTTAAAGGTGCTGAAATTTTTATTTTGCTACCTTTGGAAATTAATGGCTCCTTGCTTCCCTGTTTCCAAGCTAAGTTAAGCCAATAAACGTAATATGTATCCTATATACATAAACATGGTTTCAGTCTTCTCATTTTACCCTTTTCAAGGATGCAAATAAGACTGTCCCTAAAATGCCTAAAGATGTAAAAGAAAGTTATTCCAAACCAAAGAGTTTTGAAAATGACAAATGCAAATCACCCAGTGTGTTTCCACTCAAACTGCTTTACTAATTACTCCAAAAAAAAAAATGTCGCGCGGGGAGGCTCAATCAACGCAGTGTTGTGACGCCACCATTTTGAAATGTCCACGTTATGAAAAAGAGAAAAGGCTTTCACATGCTGCTTAGTATGCTCCCACTACCTGAAACATTAAGTCACTGCAATACGGACACAAAGAGAACACAAATCAACCAGAGGAAAAAAGTCTCTATGGCTGCTTTTTGAACCCTATAAGACAGCTCAGAGAGAAACTTTTTTTTCTATTACTCATTCAAACAGGGGAACAGAGGAACTCTTCAGGAGGAGCACCTTCACGAACACCACGGCGCTACGAACGGAAAGTCTAATAATTCAGACTGGAGCCTGCTAGCCTCCATCCTGTCTTTAGACTAGCTCACTGTTCTGATGGATAGCGTGCTCAATCGCAGTAATAAGCTGGCTGTGCATGTGTATGCATATGTGTGTGACTCTAGTGTAGTATTCGTGTATATATACACTAAACGTGAATGTGTGTATATATGAATGTGTGTTTCTTTGTGACCATTTTTTTCTTATTAAGGCCACAATAGAGACAGAGGTCTCCCGCTCTTTCTCGCACACTGATGTTCCGACTCCTCTGGTAGATTTGTCAGGAGGGAGTTGAGAAAGGGAAATAAACTCCGGCGTCAGTTAAAAAGAAATTATACATTCATTTGAATCTCTTTCTAGGGTACGGTTTTCTTCTGTCCCATCCAAAAAGTCAAGAAACTTTGGAAGAGAACTGTGAAGAGACCCAGCATCAAATGCTGTTGTTAAAAAAAGCAAACAATCAGAAAAAACACAAAGGAACAAAGGCACATAAAAGAAGAGGAGAGAAAAAAGACCGTCCTGCACTTCTCAAACTACCAACGGATTTATAACAAGATGACTGTGATTTGTGGAAGGTATTTTTACATATACGTTCATATAACCACCAGACTACAGACCACAATAAGGTCAGTAGAGCTGTGCCTGGGTTGAAGTATTACACAGCAGGAAAGGGTAATTTTAACAAAGTTACAATTCAATTAGCTGTTTGTTTGATGCTTTGAGATTAACCTGATTTGAAGGCTGCAGTCATTTATATATTATTGGGTGATTTCTTTTAAAAAGTAAATAAATAAATAAAACTCGCTAGTACATAAAGAACACACAAAATTAAATTAATTTAGGATATATATTCATTGTGTTTCACGTTGTAGCTGGCAAAGCTCGAAGCCATTGAGGAATTTACATGGGCCTAGGTGGGACGATTTATACACGCTGTGAGAAGGCAGAGTGCACGTCCTGACTGTCCAGCTCTGATGTGAGTCTAACAAAGTGTAGCCAGACTTAGGCTGACTTAGAGGCCTCTGCGCCACAGATGCTGGCGGCTCGGAGCTCTGCGGCTAGGTCACTGACCTTTCATGATTTTTAAAAAGAAACCGGGTTCGACAATCTGGTTTGTAGTCTTTTGTCTTCTTCTTCCCATTTATAAGCGTACAACTAACAAGAGAAACGGTAGACGCGCGGGGCGTGGGGGGCATAAAATGGGTAATGCGTAAATGCGAAGGATTGGAAGCAGAAGGGTCCAGAGACGATATCTTAATCTATCTCAAAGAAGATTTGGTATTTTTGAAACAGGATAGTAATGCGTATGTCAATCTGAATGTAACACAAACAAACTACCTTCTGTGATTTCTGTCGGGTTGATAGATTTAAGGACGAAGAGGAAAAAAAGTGCCAAATAGGCTAGAAGTTTTCCAACTGTTAGTCTTAATAATCTTTCTTCCTAAGTTGACTTTGAAGCTTTTTGGACTCACCGCCCTACCGCGCGCTCCAAACCTTTTAACGTGTATATAATACGCATCATTTGCGCAAAGCTGTGACAAGCTTTTGCCAGACGGTCAACACTATCGTAAGCACTATGAGTCACTTTGACGGTCTCTTTTAAGGCAATACCAGGGTCACCTTTAAAGCAAGCAACATTATAATACAGAGTGTTGCTCGTAATATCTTTAGCTAATTTAACAGCTTTAATAAAATCGTATGCATCACTTGCTAGTCACTGACACATTTTTTAAAGAACTGTTAAAGTCTGAAAAAGTTGCGTCCCATAATCCATTTAAAAAATGTTGCTACAGGCGCCAGCTGCAAATACAAGGATGACATGAGCCAAAAAACACAGTAAAGTTAGAGAGCAGACGGTGGGGGCACTTCGGCCTCTCCAGTTCTTTGTTCTAGTTTTATGGCGGCATTAAAAGCATTTACAATCACCCTCCCTCGTCTTGTTCTCTCCCACTATCACGCGTTATTTCCTGCTTTAATAACTTACTTTGATCCAGGCCATCTTTGTCCTCATTCCCTTCACTAATGTCCTTGTTTTCTTCGAACCCTGTTCCCTGGATGGCGGCCGAATGGTGGCTAAGCTCGCGCGCTGCCGTGGACGCTGACTCCAAGATGTGTGTTGTGGGCTCGTGCTGATGCTGTCCCATGATTTTGGATGCGATCTCCCCACCGAGATGGCCAAGCTGAGGCTCCAGCTTGACCTGACCCGTTTGGCCCTGTACCGGACCAGACTCAGAGCTCCGCGGCGCACAGTCCAGCCATGAACGTATGTACCGTGTGTCCGCGGCGGGCACGTGCTGCGCGGGGATGTAGGGATGGTAGACAGCGGGGAGGCCACTGGCTCCGTGGTGTGGATTAAATGGACTCCATGATGACGAGAAGACTGGAGGCTTGGGCTGGAAACTGCAGGACGGATAGGAATCGGGATGGGGATGCTCCGTGTGCGCAGCAGCGCCACCCGGCAGCCTCCCACTCGCGGACGCAGCGGAGCTCGAGCCGGAATATTGGGCGCTAGGAAAGCGAGTCTGGGATGAGAGTTCATCGCTCTCGTGACTTATGATGGAGTCCACGTAATAGTTGCTCAAAGTCCCAGAAATGGACATTCTCGGGCATTATCTGTGAAACGCCTCGAGTTCACTAAATAGAAAACAAGACAAGAGACATTACGAGATTTCCTTCTTTTGCCTCTCTTTCTTTTTCTTCTTCAATTCTGTGCTTTGGTAGGTTGCCCCCTCCCTTTCTTACTTCGTCTCTCTGCCTCTCTATCCCTCCCCTAGTCCCTTTCTTTCGAAACAAAGTGCTACAGCCCTACAGCCTAGCACTGTGCACGGGGGTTTGTCAAGTCTGTGAGCGAGGCGAAAAGTGATTGGCCGGTTTTTTTTTTCTTCTAACCTGAAAAAAAGCGTCAATGAAGCGTAAATCACGCATGCACAAGCCCCCACCCCCTACCCCAGATAGATGTTTATATGCAATATGCAAAATTAAGGCTATTTCCGAATATCTTGTCAATTTATTTACTGCTGCTTTCGATCTAGAATGATATAAAACCGTTAAATTATGTTATGTCTGGACTGTATGTATGAACTGTAAAGCAGAGACAATGGCTGACAAATAAGTAGTACCAAATGAATGAAAAAAAAAAACTAAATCAATTCCTGGATCGAGGAGTGTGCTTTTAAAATACCAGTAGTATAAGTGCCAATAGTCCTCCACTTAAGGAGAGTTAACACAGATATTTTCTATCCTAGACAAGATAGGCGGTAAAATTCACACCTATGTGTGTTTTTCATCGTTTACTTGACTCCTGGATCTACTTGGCAGCTTCTCTGAGAATTCTGGAGCGTTTTTATTGACAGATTAACAGCCAGTTGTGTTAACGAGCGCCATTAAATCGGGTCCTGCGTGGTTAGGTCGCTTGTCTTTATAGCGCAAACTACTTCAACTACTTTTTTGAGTCTGTTTAATACCATAATAAAATCCTAGATCGTGCCGGCTGCTTTGGTTTTTATTGAGTTGATATATGGCCTGTGGTGGTGCGGATTGTAAACGCAACTGGGGCTGTTGAATCTTTCCTGCTACTCCGGTACAGGGTACTTTACACTCAGCGGTCAGCCTGCTATGGATAAACATAACTCGGTCCGGAGCGCAATGAGGGCACCGGGAAGAGAAGCTGGAACGGACTTTTGTTTCATGGAACCGGTGGTGACTTCTTTGGCTGAATTAGTTGGGATGAAATCCGCCGGTGTGCTCGAAACCAAGAAGCTGAAGAGCAGCTGCAGTCTGTGCTGATCGGAAGTCCTAACATTTGACTTGCAGCTGACCTGCAAAGTCACCGGGCTTGTAAGTCTTTGCATTTATTTATAATTACAGACTTGGAGTCTTTGACTCGTTCAGGAAGTCATTCTAGTACTCAAGGGTATAAATCCGGTCTGTGCATCGTGTATGGAGCTAACAGTTATTTACGACAATTGAATATGAAATACAGGTTGCTTGTTATTAAAGCTGTTATTTACCAGGTGAAAGATGGACTATAGCGCAGCTTTCATATATGCTGAGGAGACGATTCTGAGCAACGGCTGGTGAATGTTCATTTCAGGAGAAGAAATGCAAATACAAACCCAACAAACCTAGAGTCCTTCAAACATGACTGACTCTGGCGCACAGTTTGGTATTTGAGCTTGAATTCATCACATTCCTCTGAGCTTTTGTATTAAAGCACTCATTTACAACTTCGTTTGAAAATCAAAAAGAAAAAGAAATAAAAATATAAACTGTATTAAAAAAATCTAGCTGTTCATGCTCAATCAAATATGTTCTAGATAAAGTTACTGTGACCCAGATCGCTTTTATCCACAAGAACAAGTAATGAGGTGCGTTGTGAAGCAGTGTAGCACATTGCCACATACGTGCCAATTAACCGGACAGTTCAAATTGTTAAGCATTAATTAGCATTATTTTCGATATGTTTCGAGTAGAAAAATACATACTGTTTTGCAGGCATAAATGCTAGGGATATTTTTCTTTTTCAGACCACAGGCTGTGGGAATTTTAATTGTCGGTGGGCCTCCGCCCTGCAGGGCGTTCTGCCAACTCGAGGAGTTAATTGGAGACAGTGGTGCTGAAAAAGCTAAAATAATTTTTCTGCAAACCACCTTAAATTTCAACATCTTCAGTGTTATGACTAAAGAGAGTTTTGGAAAATAACCTTCATAGACACACAAACAAAATCCAATACCGTCATGCTCGGTTTGTTAACATTGCCCATACCCAATTAGATGTTCTCTTCAAATTTCCTGTAGAGAAAATATTTCCCATCTGACATGGCACAGATTGGCACAAAAGCATGAAACAACTGGAAAGACGTCGGTAACCAAAAAACACAATTTCACTGCGAAAACTGAGCATAATGAAGTACATGTGCAAATTCAGCCTCGTCTGTTCAACTGTTATGTTTTTTATCCATTTCCAATATCTCAAATTTTCTGTTTTGTGTGTTTGTTTTTTTCTGTTTAATATTATCTTAATATCGATCGCAGGAGTCATTTAGTGAGAATGAAGCCAGCTGAGTCAATTAAAAAATAAAGTGTAAGAAAGCAATTTACATGCATGATGAAGATGACTTTACTTCATGCATTTCTCTATTTTCAGATATTGAAATTGAAAAGAAAATGATCGCAGTGTGCCGGATATACTAAAGTGAATATTTTTAAGTAAACCTAGTTTGTTTTTCCCACAGTGAAAGCTCCACAATCACATTGCAACCAATTACAAATTAGATCTAAAGTTAAAGGTATTTTGGCTGTTAATCACAATAAAGTTAAAATTAAATAAATGTAGTCGGTGGGGTAAGAAAAATAACGTGAACTTAACAATTTTCTAAATTATTTTGTCGCAAAACAAAACAAAAACAAAATAATAATAATATATAAATGTAGCATTGACACAGCTAAAATGTCATTATGCAGATATTTAATATTTCAGAAAAGCAGCTCAAATCATCGACTTGCATACATTTTTTTCTTTTCTTTTTTAAGGGTAAATATTATTTTTAAATTACTTTTAATTTGTTTTTAGTTTTACTTAGATAAAATATATTCATTAGCCCTTTGATCTGATTTTTTTTTTAAATCAACTAGTCCCTGTGGTATTTGTATTTAATTTAATACAGAATCGGTCGGTTAATTGTTCAGTCGGTTAGTTTCCCTGGGTGAAAGAGGTCTCAACATTCTGTCTCAGGAACTTTTGATATTTAAATATTTAATTTCCCCTCATACTGGCATTTTTTTCTTCATCCGCTGTTCCTTTTTTTCCTAAACGGCGGAAACGTTTTGAAAGGAGCGCAAAATAGGCAATAACATACATTTCATTATCTTCTGAAATAGAGTGAGGGTCTCAAGTATTCTCCGTTGCATTAAAAGAAACACAATAACCGTGTTTATGCATAATGAGTTAACACACATACAGACATCGTTTCCTCTTCTGTTCAGTTCTTTCTGATATTAAACTGCATTTTCTATTTTGTTTGTAGAAGTAGTCTGTTTAAATAGGCATGCATCACGTGGTCACATTAATATTTTTAGTGTAATGTAATTAATATGTTTTTAAATTGAATTTCTAAAAATCAAAAAAATCTCAAATATTATGAACATTGAGTACAAAACCAGAGGAACAGACTGTTTCAGTGTTAATTCTACAAGAAAAAAATTCCCAAATGTGATAACAGATACTGCAAAAATTAAATTATCAGATTAACACTGATGCATGCTTCTGGTGGAGGTCAGCGTTTACCACTCCAGTAATGGCGGTGTAATAATAAGTCTAAAAAATTAAATAAGATAATAATAAATAATTAAAAGAAATCATTAACACTTACTCATGTGATTTACAATGACTCATTTAGGCTTTATATTCTTATTAAAGGTAACGGTTGTTACCTTACAATAAAACCTGCTGAGTATGATAACCTGTGTGATTGATGTGATCTATATATTTTAATAACGACCACGTGGCTGAACGTCGTAGATCATCATATTTCTCAGCTGAAAAGCTTAAGGAGGCTTTCAAAGGATTCAATACGTCCTATACATTCACCTATTCACACAAGCGGTTTTTTATGCTTAAATCTTTCTATCTAACACTGATCGATGCATCGGACCAACTTGGAGTTAGTATCGTGCCCATGTTTGGCAAACAAACCAGCAACGTTAGGATGACTAGATGACCGCTCTCCCTCCTAATCTACAGCCACAGTGAAGTCAGTATTAATCATTAGTTAAGCAGCAGGAAAAAAGTAGAAACATATCGTTATGCTGGACGGGCAACAAGTAATGTCTGGAAACATCTTAACTATAGTACAGCTGCTGATAATTCATCTTGTATCATTTGACTCAAATAGGGATATTGTTAATAAGTCCACGATATCTTTTAGTTTAGGCACTTCGTTGCTCTAGGGATGATAGTCGTGCTGCTGATGTAATTACAGTATCTTAAAAATCTACAGGAGACCAAAATTATGGGTCTGTTAAGGTGGGTGCAGATTATAAAAAACAAAGCATTTATTAAACACATTAAAAGGATTTATTTTATTTTTTGCCTGGCTTAGTAATTCATGATTTGGTATCATCACTACAATCATTCTTTTATTGAGAATAGAGATTTATAAATCTTAGTTAAATGCATGCTTTTGCTAACATTTGTTCTACAATACATAGCCTCAGAGGACATTTTTGCCAGCAGTATTGAAATCCTAGACAATGTTTGAATATGAATATCTCAAAAAAAAAACTATTAAAGCATCAATCTTTCAATGGCTTCTCTCACCACAAAATTAAATCAGGATCTGTAATTTGTGAGTATTGGCTAGTTAAAATGTGGAAATAAACGACTAAATAAAACCGCCCTGTAAAGTCGCATATTTTAGCACACACTAATAAAATTAAACGAAATCACATTGCAGAAGACAGCTAGTGACAATTTTTGAATAGCATATTGTACAAAAATGTAAAATACTTTTTACCATGAATTTCTTCTAAAAAGAGTTTTCAAATGGCACTTTATTTATAACTGATTATTTTAATATAAACATATTTTTTTATTTTTCAAGACTGAAGGCATGCACATTGCCCTGGAGATGTCTTATGCTGCACATCCTTTCCAGCCCTCTCTCTGTCTGACTCTATGGAAGTCCTCTTCTCCTTCTTTAGTATCCAGCCGCATATGCAAATCACTATAATCGCTTTCCTTTGCCACCCATCGCTTTGCTGTATGCCTTGCCTCAGAGTACTCTTGTCTACTTTCTTTATCTCCTTGACTGTCCCATTTTTTCTTTGTTCTTCCTTTAAGTATTTTCCTGTTCTTTCTTATTTCACCAAGTCTCCTTGTTCTCTTTCCTGTATCCAGAGGGCACACCAAATACCTTCTTGCCAGTTTCCCCGTCACGTAGTAAGTCTTCCCCACCACCGAGAGCCTGTTTCAACTCCTGTCTGAACTCTGTGTAACATTTTCTTTCTTCTGCTTCCACCACTTAATGCTTGCCTGGGCCTTCACACACTTCCGTTGCTTCATTTCCAAAGTCATCCTACAGATCACTATGCAATGCTGTCTAGCTGCTCTCATGGTTTTGGGTTTTCGACTCAGTTTGTGGACTTTTGAATTCTTCTTTATCATTTTATTCTCCATTTGGTTCTTAGTTTGCTTATTATTGGTTGACACTTGCCTAGGCATCTTGAGTCTTAAGTTCTTTGGCTCACTTAATATTCTGCTTCAAAATATTTGGTTTAGTCTGTTCCTATTTTTTCTTAGTCTTTCCCTCCTTGTCTCAACTTGTCTGTCAATGTCTCTGTGTTTAGTTACATCCTGTTTTATTTTGTTAACCTCTTGACTCATTTCTGTTGTGTTTCATTTTGCTTCCCCTATTTTGTTAATGTGATTAGTTTCAGCTTTTTCACTATTTTGCCCCACCCATGTTGCTTTTGCCTGATTAGCCTCTGATCTATCTGAATCCTTTGTTAGTCTGTTCTTGTTCTGTTATTCTGATTGCCTGCTGATCTGTTTCTGCATGTTTTCCCTGTTGGTTTTCTCCATGTTAGTACTTTGCTTATTGGGCTCTATTTTTTTTCCAGAAGTCTCAGCCTCAGTTGAGATGATATTTTTGTTTGTTAAATATATCTGCAGTTCTGCACATGGATCCACATTCTCCTTAATTCCTTAAAGCTACATTTGCCCCTGCAACTACGGTTTCATATCTTTTTCAGATTGTACTTTCTGCATAAAATGTGGTCCACTCTCATGCAACATGCAGTGTTTCTGTCTCTCCTTGAAGTATGTATTGACAGCTATTTCCATCATTTTCACAAAATCCACTTTTCCATTTATTTATTTATTTATTTATTTATTTGTACTTTTTTGTTGTAGAACATAATCACCAAATGGGATGATGGGTTACACCACAGCAATACCACATGAAGAAGGCTCGTATTTACAATCATTTTATCGAATAGACTGTTTATTTAGTGGGACAGGACAAAGTACCTTTTTCTGTTTGTTTTTTGTTACCAGCACACAATAAACAGCAGCTACAACTAGTGCTAGGATGTGCTTGATTTATGCCTCTTTTCAGGTTGGTGGCATGCAGCTGGTGTGACTCAGGCAGTTTCAGGTTCCTGTGATCTTAAGCATACAGACCAACAACTTGAAACAACTACATCTCACAGCTCCTGTTTGAATCCAGAAGCTTTGTGAATGACAGCAGCAGTGGCCACCAACATTGAAAATAAAATAACTCCAATTTATTCTGGAATCTCAACACAAAAACTGAATAAAACTCAGTGAAGCCAATGCCTAATTTTTAAATGCAATAAAAACTTCTCTGAAGCTTTGGCATAGGGGAACATTTTAGGGCCACTTGGAGATGGGGCGAAGATCGAAAACCTTGGACTGTAAAAACTAGTGAACAAGGTAAGCTCTTCAGACATATTTGTATGAATGCAACGGCAGAGGGGAAAGTATTTCTTCCTCGGATCAAACTAGAGGATTTTTTATTTCAAAAAAATATAAAACATAAAAATGTTTTTTTTTTAAACTACACTATAGAGCCACTTACTCGTGCCTTTTTTTTTTTAGTTTTACAGCTTGGCCTACACACTATCTTGTGCAAGACATTCTGCTTTTCCCTGGATTGAAATGTGCCAAAATTATAAATTAGTTTTACTTTTGTGCTTCATATCAGCCTAAACTGTCAACTCACTTGAGTCTGAGTCCTTCTTGAATCTGACACTGACTCCACTCAAACAAATTTCATATTACAATACTATAATACTAGAAGAACTGATGGTCACACATGTAACAATAAATAAAAATGCAAGAAAAAAATGTTCTTTAATATCTCGCTATGTTTACTTGCAATATCCACTGTGTCAACTTTACACACATCTGTTCTGGGCAAGCATGCAACATGCGACAGCATGCTTTTGTGTGACTGTGTTCAGAATGTAAATCCATGTTAATTGACAGTATTTTAGCTGTCACGCAAGTATAATAACTCCCTTAGGGGTTTTTTGTGATGGGTTCAAGCCTTAGAGTATTGCCTTTTTCTGGTTTTGATCAAATTTTTTGGATTGTGTGTGGTTAAATCCAGCAGTAGGAGGTCAGGCTGCTGCCATAAATCATGTCTAACAAGTAAAATCCATTCAGCACCAGGTTGCTGCTTGGCTTAATGAATATCCAGGTGTGACTCTGATATGAAAAGAAATTGAAATCATGTCTAGGGTTGATTTTGTAGACTAAAATGCATGTAAAAAAAAAAACATACACAGACAAAAAGTTTCAGTTCAGTCTCAGAAAATCTGACATGAGGGTATTAAAAGAGAATGCAACAGACAGGAAGAATAACAAAGCAGACATTCCATAGGGTAGAAACCTTCCTTTTGAGTGTATTTTATTGACCACCAATAAACAATAAAAGGCAATTCGGCCACCATAAGGCAATACTCTACCATAATATACACAACGTGTACAGCTGCCGCCTGTACTTTCTCTAGCCACAAATAAATAAGATGGATAATTACCCCTTGGTAAAACATCAAAAGTGGCAAAGAGAGAGAGGAAAAGGAAAGAGACACATAGATGAGCAGGGAGGGAGTAAGAGCAGATATGAAGCTTGAGACAATGTGGTGGGACAGAAATGTTGCTGTCTCAACATGGCGCCTGCAGTCCTGCAGCTGGGGAACTGTCCTTACTGCCTCCTTTAGTAAGCACTTGTTTATTTCCTTCTGTTTCTCCACCCTTCTTACCCTGCACTCCATGTTTGCCATATTTTCCCAGTGAGTATTTTCCTTTCCTCAGTGTCTTTTCTTTTCCTCCTCTCCTCTCCTCTCCTCTCCTCTAATCTCCTAAAAAATGGATGGGCGCTGGTTGTTGCAACAGCATGTGTTTCTGATTAAAGCTCCACACTGGAGTCTTGTGGATTGCTTCTCATGCAAAATAATGTGACCCAGAGTGTCAGATTTAGCCTGTAATGAAACAGAGTAATCTTTATGTTGAGGAAAGCACATCCACTTTTGACTGGCACTATTCTATTATGTTTTCACATGTTCCAATCTCCATCATTTTTTTTTATTATAATAATAAACAAAATTTATAATAATAATAAAATAATAAGAATCCCAACTGGCTAACCAGATTGGATATTTACTGTAAGGTAATATTTTATACTTGACCTTACTTTCTACCATCTTAAACCCTTAACCCAGATAAGTCAGGAAATACTTTTTTAGTATCTATGAAGAGACCACTACATTACTGGAGCTTGCCAGTTATAGTGAAAATGCTCCTTGAGCATGATGTCATCCTGAAGTTGTCTTATGAAAGACTTAAATACAGTCCTTGTGGAACAAACCATGTTGCTAAGAATACATTTTCTTTACCATTAACAGTAATACTGGTGATGATATCACTAGTCTGATGCTATGTTAATCTCTACTTTGATTGTAATAATTTAATGTAATAATAAAAAACAAATAAATGAATACAAAAAAACAAAATTTCAAAAAACAACAAAACTAAAACTACAATTGATGTTAAATATTTGTTACATTTGTAAACTGCAATATCTTATTTTGTTATTTTATAGACATTACATATGTACTCAGAGCAGTTAACACAAAAACTTGTACAATTACTGCCAAGCTGTGCTCTTATTGTAGATGATGTGTGTCATATGTAAACACTGTGATCACCACTCATGCTCAGCTACTTGGGTGCTCAATAATATTTACCAAAATTACTTAAAAGTCTTTTTTTCTTAAAACACATTCTTTCTTCTTCAACAAAATTTGAAGTTATGATGTCAAACAGTGTTTTAAGATGCTTAGTGAATAACCTGCCCAAGTCTCTATTTAATTGCATTTTGTTAAAATGCATTTTAAAATTACATTTCAATACAGCTCCCAACAGAGATCATAATAATTAATTAATTCAGTTCAATTCATCTACAATACAGAGAAAACCCCAACAAACAAACGGCAGCCATCTGTCTACAAATAGTTTCGAAACACTTTCACAATATGCTGAAACAGATTCAAGCCCCACTTTTCTGTATGGATGTATATATGTGTGTACACTGTACAATCTCATTAGTTCCCAGAACTTTAAAAAACTATGCAAACTCATTGCATCAAAAAAACTAAGTAAAGCCTACTTAAGATAGCTACATTAGGACACTTATCCATTTCAAGTACTAAGAACAACTTGTTGTTTCTGGCTGCGCAATACTAATTGTTTACCCACTGACAAACATTTCAAGTTCTACTAAATTAAAAACAGATTGTAGTAACTTAAAAAAAAATCACATTATGTTTTATCATTCTTGAAATTTCTAGTACAACACTTATATTAATATAACACTGAATGTACGTAAGTATGATTCAAAAAGACTAATTGGGTTTTTAAAATCAGCCCAACTTTTATTTTCAAATGCAAAAACGCATATCAGCCAACATACTGGACACTGTTCTACTGAACAACAAACAATTACATTGCCATCGTTGTTTCACTGTAAGGTAATAACCTTACAGTGAAACAACGATAACAAAGTATCAGATTTAATTATTGTGAAACTATGTTTATACTCCCCATTACTTTGTATTGCAAGTTACATTACTTATATAATCAAAGTTAAATGTATTTATTGTTCAGCCACAAGTGCAATCTCTAGATCAAACAACATATTTGTTTTGCATTCAAACACAGAAGCTTGTATGTTGTAATATTTTAAGGATGGCTTGTTTGCAGTCCTGGTATTACTGCCTGAATGACCGTCATGGATTTAGGTGATCCTAATGTAAGTGCAGAAGAAAGTCTTTAACATTGTCCCAATTTCCCTGCAGGTGACCATCCTTACTGACCACACCATTTGTGATGGAGGACTCATCTTCCCTGGTGTCAAATAAGACAAGCAAACAATCATATTCTTTAGAACACCAACTTATTTGCTTTCTTAAAACATCTTTTATTTTTATTTATTTTTTTGCATTTGCTATAGAACAGAACCCGATTTAGACAATCTCAGGTTCTGTCCCCACCGGAGAGGTGACATTTAATGTCCCGCTTGTCAGTCTGGATACCCCTGACCACCACCTGACACACAATAATGTCATGAAATCATATTTTTAAAAAAGGCCATGGAAACACGGCCAATAACTTTTCATCCTGGTGATCTGCAGAATAAATCAGGCACAAAACAAATTTCACTGTTCAAAAACTTGCAGACTTAACTATACAGTGTAGACCCTCTAAACTAAGTTTGTGGGATATGATCTTTCAAAAAATGCAGATCAAACTGTCCTTGTTTGCATTTACTTATTCAGCTTGTCTTGTAGAATTTATTTAAGTCAACAGTAACAGCATAGTGCAGTCATATCTCAAGTCTAATAAGAGAAGACAGGAAAAGACCAAGAAACAATTTCCCCAAACTAAAGCACAAATGAAACAATAAGTAAAACAGGTTGATCTGGTATGATTAAAGTTTAGCCTGATTAATATAAATGTCACTGAAAATTACTAATGTATTGTAAAACCAAAATACTTACCACTCATGTAATGAGTGTTGGTCCAAGCCTCAAAGACACAAAGCAGAGGGAGAAAAAACATAAATTATTTATAAGCTGATTTAATACTTAATGGCTGTGTGACTGTTATAAACTTACAACACAGAAGGTCAATGTAGACCTCATACAACCAAATTATTATTTTTTTTTTTATTTATTTATTTATTTATTTTTTTGTGTGTCCCGTTTGGATCTTTAGCCATCAGAATTGTTGTCTTAAGGCCAAGTAAGATGCCAAGCGGATTTATTTTACCAAGTGGATCATCATGGCCTTGCCATATTGGTCCATTTGATTGACCTTTATTATAATTATGAATTTATTTTCTGTTGCTACAAACGGGACAGACATGACTGGGGGATAGGACAGGGAGAAAGAATGAAAGAAAGAGAGGGAGAGAAAGAAAACCAAAGGGGAGAAGAGACAGTGAGAAGGGGGGGAAGAAAGAAAAAAAAACACCTGGGTCACCTGTATGGAGAAAAAAAACAGAAGAGAAAGCAGACAACAAAGAGCAACATAATAAAAAAAAACGGCACCATCACAATAAACTAGCTAGCAGTAGATATCAGTAGATACTAAATAATAAACGATATTGTGCAGCACGCAAGATAGACAGCGCACAATGTGCTTTGAGGCAGCAGCCAAGAATGCTGTAGTCCGCGTCTGTGAATACCCGTGTGTACACCTGTGTGCATACCTGTGTGGACCAGCATGCTTGCATTCCAAAGGTTTCTCCATGTAACGATCTGCTAGGGAGTGTGGGGAGCCACAGCCCCGTCCTCCAGGGTATGAAGCAGGTATGGAGGAGATCAAAACTCCAGACATCCAGAGGCCCCCAGAACACAAGAGACCAAGGAAAACCAACAGAGGGGCAGCCGCGCCACTGTCCCAGTAAGAGCTGAGGAGAGTCCCAGATGAGGGCTCACTCAGCAGCCGCGGAGCAGAAGCCAGGGGGAGTTGCAGTGACGCGCCCGTGAGCTCCGCCGGCAGCCAGCTGTGCCTGAGTGACCGAGCCCCAGGCCGAGAGGCCGGGGGCACCCCATCTCCGAAGTGGCCCGAGCGAGCCCCAGGCTCCAGGCCCCGATAAGCGGCCGCCAAGGAGTGAGCCGGTGTGTTCTCGGACGCCCACCCCCAGACACAAAGAACCACCAACGCACCGACATACAACCAAATTAGACTTAATAATACTAAAAACACCATCTACTAAGTGTCTTAATGTGTGGTATTACCACCGTCAGTTTAGGCCTAAAGAGATATGTGTTGTTGTTTTTTTTTTAAACAGCTAAATAAAATGGATTCATTACATGCTTGTTAAAAGCTAACTTCGAATATATAAAGTTTCTAATGAGAACAATAACCAGGTAAAACATGTGACAGTGTTTATATTTAACATAGTCAATTGTGACTTTAACGTAATTCTTTAGAAGGACAGGCTAAAATTACTTTATTTTTTTTAACTATAAAGCCAAACTAGACTGATGCATGATGCATGTTAAAAATAGTACTTCCCATATAAAGGGCTTTAGTTGGAAAATTAAAAATCTAAAAATAGTGTACGTTCTTTAAACTTTCCACTCTAAAATAACACACTATATCTGGAAAACTGTCCCATGTTTTTTAAAAAAAGAAAAGGTACAAGCTTCAGCCATGGAACCAACAGAACAGATTTAGAGAAACTGTTCTTAAAAAACCATGCTAATGCAAAGGAATAAAACAATGATCAGAAATCTGTATGTATCTAAATATAGGATTTATGTTCTTCATAACTGATTATAGTATATTTTTCATATATTCATCTAATCTAAATTAAATATATAACTTAAGGACCTTACATGTGAGCCATGAGTTTTCTATTAAGTGTTAGGTAACAAAACGGTAAACTAGACAAAAAAAAGAGAGAGAGAGAAAAAAAAAAACTAATACAATCTAAAATCTAAAGAAAAGAAGCCCTCAGGTTCAGTTAGGCACACTTACCTGTAGTTTGTGAAAAAAAATCAATAGAGCATTTTAGTTCTACACTACACTGGGGAGTGGTTGCATGCATGCTGGGACACAATGCGATTCATGTCCCTTGAATGCAGGCAAACACAGCAGAATACACATACGAGTCCAAATAAGTACTGTGTGTGTGTGTGTGTGTGTGTGTGTGTGTGTGTGTGTGTGTGTGTGTGTGTGTGTGTGTGTGTGTGTGTGTGTGTGTGTGTGTGTGTGTTGTAACGTGCAGTGGAGGTGAAGCCAGCCGCGGAGGTGTGCAGGTGGATAGCGAATGAGCAACAGCTTCTGACTTTCCAAAAAGTACTCATTTATTTACAATATCAAAATAAAAGTGCTACCTCTACCACACATTACTAAAGAGCACACTAGTCCGCGTACACACGGGAGCATCCATTACCGGAGGAGTGCGAAGAAGAACAAAAAGGGGGTGACACCAGTCGTGAGACAGGAGGCGCCGCCATGTGGTGATACACTGCATTACAATAGCAACTGTTACAGTGTGTGTGTGTGTGTGTGATGCATGATGTGATTTCATTTCCTAATTATATATAATTAGGAAATAAAATCTTTTGGGTAAAAATCAGTCAGTGTAATGTATGTGCACATATGTATACAAACAAGACACTTCACATGTTCCCTGTATTCATTATTTTTTCAGCTCCGAGATTTGCAAGCTCCTCTTCTCCGACAGTCCATTGGACCTGAAACAAAACTGCAGCTCCAGGTATGCTCTGCTACCTGAATTCGCAGGTTCTGAAACTTCATCGTCGCCTGGCTGGTAGGTCGGTGTTTATGTCAATTTCCATTAGGCGACGCTGTTGAGTCAAGCACTGGTAAAACAAGTTATCCAGCTCCACTTGATCGGTGTCAGGACTTGATCGGGGCTCATCTGGAGAAGACTTTAAGGCAACACACATCGGACACGTGTCAGTTGCATTAATCTTTTTAATTAATACTACTACAATACAGCTTTCAAAAGCAGGAAATATCATGTAGTGACTTTAAAAGAAATACCATTCATCGTTTACAGTTTTTTCTGAATGCTTAAACCCTAACTGTGATTCTTATAGCACAATTTCTAAAACTATTAATACTTATAGCAAAACCACTCACTGAGTTTGCAAAACTAAAAGCACAAACACTGCTTTGCACTCAGTTTGCCATTTTGTAACACACACCTTGCAAAATTGTGGCTATCCACAATCCACTGCACAGCACTCTTTTTGCAGAACTGTAAACACAACTCACTGCTTTACACTCAATTTCCAAATGATCAACACGCTCCTAGCAAAACTATACACATTTATGGCTATTACAGTGGGGCAAAAAAGTATTTAGTCAGCCACTGATTGTGCAAGTTCCCCCACTTAAAATGATGACAGAGGTCAGTAATTTGCACCAGAGGTACACTTCAACTGTGAGAGACAGAATGTGAAAAAAAAATCCATGAATTCACATGGTAGGATTTGTAAAGAATTTATTCGTAAATTAGGGTGGAAAATAAGTATTTGGTCACCTCAAACATGGAAAATCTCTGGCTCTCACAGACCTGTAACGTCTTCTGTAAGACGCTTTTCTGTCCCCCACTCGTTACCTGTATGAATGGCACCTGTTTGAACTCATCATCTGTATAAAAGACACCTGTCCACAGCCTCAAACAGTCAGACTCCAAACTCCGCCATGGCCAAGACCAAAGAGCTTTCGAAGGACACCAGGAAAAGTATTGTAGACCTGCACCAGACTGGGAAGAGTGAATCTACAATAGGCAAGCAGCTTGGTGTGAAAAAATCAACTGTGGGAGCAATCATCAGAAAATGGAAGACATACAAGACCACTGATAATCTCCCACGATCTGGGGCTCCACGCAAGATCTCATCCCGTGGGGTCAAAATGATCATGAGAACGGTGAGCAAAGATCCCAGAACCACACGGGGGGACCTGGTGAATGACCTGCAGAGAGCTGGGACCAAAGTAACAAAGGTCACCATCAGTAACACACTACAACGGCAGGGAATCAAATCCCGCAGTGCCAGACGTGTTCCGCTGCTGAAGCCAGTGCATGTCCAGGCCCGTCTGAAGTTTGCCAGAGAGCACATGGATGATACAGCAGAGGATTGGGAGAATGTCATGTGGTCAGATGAAACCAAAGTAGAACTTTTTGGTATAAACTCAACTCGTCGTGTTTGGAGGACGAAGAATACTGAGTTGCATCCCAAGAACACCATACCTACTGTGAAGCATGGGGGTGGAAACATCATGCTATGGGGCTGTTTTTCTGCCAAGGGGACAGGACGACTGATCCGTGTTAAGGACAGAATGAATGGGGCCATGTATCGTGAGATTTTGAGCCAAAACCTCCTTCCATCAGTGAGAACTTTGAAGATGAAACGAGGCTGGGTCTTCCAACATGACAATGATCCAAAACACACCGCCCGGGCAGCAAAGGAGTGGCTCCGTAAGAAGCATTTGAAAGTCCTGGAGTGGCCTAGCCAGTCTCCAGACCTCAACCCCATAGAAAATCTGTGACGGGAGTTGAAAGTCTGTGTTGCTCGGCGACAGCCCCAAAACATCACTGCTCTCGAGAAGATCTGCATGGAGGAATGGGCCAAAATACCAGCTACTGTGTGTGTGCAAACCTGGTAAAGACCTATAGTAAACGTTTGACCTCTGTTATTGCCAACAAAGGTTATGTTACAAAGTATTGAGTTGTATTTTTGTTATTGACCAAATACTTTTCCACCCTGATTTACGAATAAATTCTTTACAAATCCTACCATGTGGATTCATGGATTTTTTTTCACATTCTGTCTCTCACAGTTGAAGTGTACCTCTGGTGCAAATTACTGACCTCTGTCATCATTTTAAGTGGGGGAACTTGCACAATCGGTGGCTGACTAAATACTTTTTTGCCCCACTGTATGTACACTATTTTGCCAACTGTCTGGCACACTGTCACATGTGAAAACTGTGTTAGATAAGTAGTTCACTTTGCAATCAGCCTAAGCACTATAAATAAGCTACAGCAGCGGTCCCCAACCCCGGGCCTCGGACCGGTACCGGTCCGTGAGTCGTTTGGTACCGGGCCGCGAGAGTTGAGGCTCAGGTGTGAAATGTATGGTTTTCAGGGTTTTTATCGGTTTTAAGCGTTATTTTGTTATCGTTTTTATCTTTAACTCGGTCTTCCTGGGTCTTTTCATGTCTGTTATCAATAAATCTTCTTTTTTTCGGTACCGGTACTAGTTTTATTTTGTTGTATTTTTCCGCGACACCTTAAAGGCCGGTCTGTGAAAATATTGTCGGGCATAAACCGGTCCGTGGCGCAAAAAAGGTTGGGGACCGCTGAGCTACAGGTAAGCTGTCCATGTGGAGTACAATAGAGGGAGCAAGAAGAGTGAGAATTAGAGGAGGCTGAGGAAGAGGGCGTGGAGGTGAAGAAGTAGGACGAAGAGGACGACAAGGACAAGGAGGTGAAGTTAGAGGAAGAGGACAAGGAGAAGCAAGAGGAGGACGAGGAGGGGGAGGAGGAAGGGTAAGAAGAGTAAGAAATATAATTACTGATGACATCACAGCTACAATAGTGGACCATGTAATCAACCATGGAATGACCCTGAGGGAAGCTGGCCAACGGGTTCAGCCTAACTCGAGCCGCTACACTGTAGCAAGCTAGTGCATTGTGTGCTTATTACAGTTTTTTCTGAATGCTTAAACCCTAACTGTGATTCCTGTAGCACAATCTCTAAAACTATTCAGACTTATAGCAAAACCACTCACTGAGTTTGCAAAACGAAAAGCACAAAAACTGCTTTGCACTCAGTTTGCAATTTTGTAACACACACTTTGCAAAACTGTAGGCACAATTCACTGCACAACACTCAATTACCAAATTTCCAACACACTCCTAGCAAAAGTATACACATGTATGGCTATCATTAACACTAATTTGCCAACTGCCTGGCACACTTTCACATGTGAAAACTTTTTTAGATAATTAGTTCACTTTGCAATCAGCCTAAGCACTATAATACAGGTAAGCTGTGTGTGCGGAGTGCAATGGAGGGAGCAGAAAGAGTGAGAAGTAGAGGAGGCCGAGGAAGAGGACGTGGAGGTGAAGAAGTATAGGATGAAGAGGACGACAAGGACAAGGAGGAGCAAGAGGAAGACGAGGAGGGGGGGGAGGAAGATGAGGAGGGGGGAGAGGAAGAGTAGGAAGAGTAAGAAATAGAATTGCTGATGACATCAGAGCTACAATAGTGGACCATGTAATCAACCGTGGAATGACACTGAGGGTAGCTGGCCAACGGGTCCAGCCTAACTCGAGCCGCTACACTGTAGCAAGTACCATAAGGACATCTTGAAATGAGAATCGGTTCGCACAAAGATTTGTAGCACTGCCATATGCCAATGAGAAACACACCAATACCATTGATGTAAAAATACTGAAATTGTTATTTTACAGAATTGCTAGATGACCAGATGCTGGGGGCAGAGGAAGCATGTTCACTGCAGACCAAGTAACCCATATAGTCATTATGGCGATTGCAAATAATCCTATACTTGGAAATAAACACTTGTGTTTGTTTTTATGTGTTTGAATAAACACCAGTACTTGAAGTTTGGATCCCTCTATGCTTATGGATTTATGACAGAAGTATGAGCTCAAACTGACATAGCCTACCTTGTGCACAGAGAAAGCAAAAGCCAGATGTGTTTTGTATTCATACCATCAGTGTGCAGTTGGCGCATTGTGTGCTTAGTAAATGATGCATGGCTTGTGTGTACTGTTTGATACGGAAACACCATTTTTACGAAGGTGTGAAGAGTTAATCTAGCTGTGTTTGCTTTTGCAAGAGAACTACAATGTTTTGATTATTGGGTGACAGGTTTTCTTATTTGTGTGAAGAGTTTTGCAAAATTAGCCAATAGTTACAAAAAATGTGCTTAAGCAATCAGAAAAAACTGTAATGTGATGGCTTGTGTTAACTGTTGGATACGAAAATACCATTTTTACAAAGGTGTGGAGAGTTAAGCAAGGGTTATTCGCTTTTACAAGAAAACTACAATGTTTTGCTGATTGGGTGAAAAGTTTTCTTATTTGTGTGTAGAGTTTTGCAAAAATAGCCAAAGGTGACACTCTAACTTCCGTGTCGCTTGGCTGGCTGGTTGTTATGAGAGAATAACTTAAAAATACAATAACTTATATAATATACGCATATTATAACTTATTTCCCCCACTACTTTTCTCCCTGAAATGGATGTATTGCTTCTTTATAATTTAATTACCCACTTCCCGCATACAGCTGGCCACCAGGAAGGCAACAATGCAATGCCGACAGATCTAACGAGCGGCTGATTGTAGCTCGCGAGGTTGGTGATTTGATCTCTGCCTGCTCCAGTCTGGATGCCACGTGTCTGAATGTTAAATAGAGAAGCACTTATGAATAGAAAAAAAGTGTTTGTAAGGGTGAATGTGGCATGTTTTATATAGCACTTTGAGTGCAGGTAGAGTAGTAATAACCATGTAAGACCCAGTCCATAACAAGTAAAATGAAGGGGAAAAAGTATAATATAATAATATAAAAGTCCTCTGTGAACCAAAACGCACTCTCTTGTTGTCTCTTGTTAACTGTTTTTAAATTTTACTAATTCAGGAAGTATATTCTTCTTTTTCAAGGAACCAATAAATTATTCTTTTTTATTTATTTATTAATTATCATTTCTAGCTTCTAACACATCTACTGTACTTCTTGGAGGGTGCAGGAGAGCAAGAGCAAGAGATGTCTTGCAGAAATCGCGGAATGGAGGGGACATTATTGTGAATTATCACTGTTCAAACCAGAGGTTTCACACACTGTGACAAGTGTGCATCCAGGTGGCCGGTACCACAGAAAGCGAATGCTAAAGTGTTTTCTGCCATTTATACTTATGATCTATACTGATACCTCTGACTGGATATCGATCAGTGACTGTAAAACAGTTTAGATATCCTGTAGCCTAATAATAATCAACACGTTCTCACTCCCGAGGCGTAATATTTTACGCTAGGTGAAATCCTCAACATGTTACGCTTCCGGGCATCCAACACGTTCCTAAATGACGAGATCAGAAAAATGAGGAAACATGAGAACCGTTTTGGAATCCGTCTACACATATTCGTTAATTTTCCTCAACTCGCTTAAGTCTGATCCTAACAGCCATAATAACACAATCATATATTTTGTATTTAAGTTTTTATTTAGTTCTTATGCTGCGATAAGCGTTGTTTTGGTAAGTACGACTGTCGATCCAAATAACATCTGTAACATTAGATAAACTGATGTTACTATAAAATGATATCCTGTTATTCCGGTTAAATTGTGATGGTATCTTAGGCTGATGCGTTTGGCATAAGCATAATAAGAACACTGAATAATGTGCTGAGTTAGTAGTAGTATTAACTCAAAGTTCTTCCCAGAGTTTATTCTCCCTGTTTGTTAAAATAACACTGTACTCTATTACAGAAGACTTTAATTATTGTCGTCAAATGTCATACAAAGTAAATATATTAGATTTTAACTTTTTGATTTTGTTTTCCCCATGTACTGTATTACAACCGCTACTAGTACTACTGTTTCTAAAACTAAAGTAGTATGAATAATGATAATAATGTATTATTTAGTTTCTTACCTTGTTTCGACTATGCCTATAAAGGGTTTGGTCCGATAATAAATACAGTGATACAAGGATACACAGTTGCCCATTTTTATCTTAATTTCTTGTCTGTTTATATTTATTCAAATTCATCAGAAAAAAATATGATATGGAAAACAAAAATGAATGTTTACTCCAGTTATACATTACAGTTTTTTCTGATTAAGCACATTTTACGCGCCAGAGATCCCTTAGCTACACCGTGTTTGTTTCTATTTAGCACACCTTCCCGAGTGCCCTCCTCTCTCTGAATTAATTTATCCCAGCCCTTCTTCTGCTACGTCTATTCATTATCTAAATCTTTTCTTTCCTTTTTCCCCCACTTATCTCATTTTCTAATTTCTCTCGATCCTACAGGTTCACTCTTCCATACCGTGTTCTTGTGGGCCGCTGTCCCTCCACCAGGCTGTCCCATCCAGTGATACTGCTTTTTCTACGGCTAAATTCGACCAGAACAGAATGACATGTTATTTCTTTATGTTATATCCGTTCTCCACTCCTCGTCCCTCTTCCTCTTCTCTTATGTAATTAAGCAGCCGTCGTATGTAGCAGTCATTCATTCTCACTGGAAGTCAAGGTCTGCGTTTGTAGTGAAGGAGGACCTCTCTGGTTGTAGTTTTAGATGCCCAAGTCACACTCCTGGAGCCGACTACAGTCCAGACTAAAGTCCAGAAGCGGACCCGCGGCAAACGTGAGAACAATGCATGACGAGGAATGTGTTGTGCGACTACCTGCGCTGCCGGTTTGCCTCGCGAGTGATGTGTGCAGATGAGGGCGCCATGAGATCGCTTTTGATGGTATACTGCAAAAAATAAAATAAAAATATAATAAAAAGGTAAATATCCCATAGCTCATCCGGCAATAGCTCATCCAAAAAAAAAACTGTTGGTGTGTGTGTGTGTGTGTGTGTGTGTGCGTGTGTGTGTGTGTGTGTGTGTGTGTGTGTGTGTGTGTGTGTATCTATAGGCCTATGTATACATATATGTAAATTTAGAAACACACACACAAAACCTCCAAGATGGATGAAACAGGCATGACAGAGAATAGCTTAAAAAGGGGACAAAACAAAAAAGGAATGTCCAACTTTTATGAAAACTGACATTTCTGATCAACCAGTTCAGTATGAAAACATTGTAGTTAACTTTAAAATTCTTGTGAAATTGACTGCAAGCTGCTCCGGAGGTTGCCTTCATCACTTCACAGTCGCAGAGATATGTGACCTGAAACTTTCGATGGATCTGAATGAAAACGCCAGGTTGCTGTAATCAGAAAGAGAAAGAGATTGGTAGTCTAAACAAATTGCCTAGGGTCCACCAAACATTTTTCTCCAGGGATCTTTAACTTGTTAATCCTGCCATGATCTCACCTGACGGCACGGGACGCTGTAGCTCTCTCCTGCCATTGATACCGGCTCGTCATCTTTATGCACAATCTAGAGACGTTATCGTAACGGATATTGAAGATGGATTGCTAGAGAACACCGGTGATTTGATTTCCGAGGTGGCTACGATGAGGGCCGAGGACGGTCCATTACACAGTTGATACATATTGTTAACTGTACACAAACCTTCAGTGTGCTCTATAGCGAAGGGTTTTAGAGGGAGAGGCATGCAAAGGGCAGCCAATGACAGTTTCGGGCATGCCACGCCCAAAGCGCTCGGAAGTTCTGACGTAATTTTCTTATATATTATTAAATAATCTGCAGGCTTCATTAAATGTTTTTGCCATATTTTCATATTTCACCGTCGCTTCAAACAAGAATCGTGTTTCACCGCTTATAAGCGGGCAGGAGACTGAGGCGAAGTCGCCCTGACTGTCAAGCTGCATCCAATTACTGTTGCAGCCCGTAGTGGAATTTCCCCACCGAATACAAGTGTCTAAGCTTGTGTAGCAGCATGGGTCTTCTTTTAAGCTGGAAACATGGCACACACAAACACCCACACACACATTTCAGTAAATGCTGACATTTCTTTTTTTACCAAAAAGAAATGTCAGCATTTATTGTCCACAGATTTTGTAGATGGTGTTTTTAGAACCCTACAAAAAGACTCCACTAATCAAACAAAACATTAAGAGCAAGTACTTGACGAGAATGGGAAGGGAAAACTCTATTTTAACAGGAAGAAACCTCTGGCAGAACAAGGCTCAGGGAGGTGCAGCCATCTGCCACAACAGTTGGGGGTGAGGGGAAGAAGACAGAACAAAACCACACTGTGTAAGAAAGCCAGAGATTAATAATAACTAATGATTAAATGCAGTGTGATGTAGAAAAATTTATCAAAACTTACAGAATTGCCAATAATTCATAAAAACAATAATATACAACATTCAGAATTCATTGATATCAATCACTCCATCAGCTTAAAATATACATTTTGCTACTGCAAACACAGACATGCAGTGGTTACTTGAAGCAAGTCTTGCTAAGGCAAAAGTATTGTTTTTCTCCTAATATAAACATTTTCTTTCTATATATATCCATCTACCTCACAGCTCTGTTGCTGTCAAACTGTGCTGGCACATCTACAGCATTATGTGCTACATCTGCTATTTACAGCAAATGACAAGTATGTGCATGTCATGTCCTTAAGAAACAGGGAAAACAATCCAGCAAAGAATGAACCAGGACCTGGAAGGGATGATGTCAAGAAGCCATTCTTAAGGCAGATAAACAGATAAAGCTGGTTTGAGGCTGCATTTAAATAGTAGTGTTGGGAATCTTGTAAAGTGTAATCATATTATGAATGTCGAAAAGTGCCATCAGATTTTGATACACCATGCAATGCCATCTAGGGAATGGCTGGTTGGCACAGGTTAATTTCTTAGCATGATAATCATCCCAAACATACTGCCAGTGCAGTACAATTATATAATTATTGCAGTAAAGTTGTAGCTGAATAGAAAACCAAACAATGGAACACTATCATTCTCATCATTAATGAAGCAGTGTAGGATCATGCTTGACAGAGAACAGCACAAAAGGTAGCCAACGTACAAAGAAGAAATCCAATAGTTCTGGAGAAGCAACTTAAAAAAATTACAATAAAGCTTGCCTAAAAAAGTTCAGGCTCTAGATCAATAAATACACATGGTCATACCAAATATTAACCTTAAATCTAGTTCAAATTGTATATGTTCTACTTTCATTTATATTTGCATCTCTCACCCCAACTAGTTCTCATTATTCTACTAAATATACAGAAATGAGATATGGCTCCAAACTTCAATGATTATACAGCATATATCTTAATGACTTTAAAAACAAGAAGTGGGTGTACACGTTTGAAAAATAGCATCACCATTCCTGAAGAATCTCTTTGATTTCTGTATTTCTATTTCCATGATGAGCATCGGTAATAAATATAGATTCTCAGACATTTTGTTGCTTGATTTTTTTCTGTCTACAGCAAATGACTTAACAACAGTTGTTCTATAAATGTTGACATATATGATCCTAAAAAGGACACCCAGACTGTGCTTCATATTAACTTTGTACTAAGCTAAGCCTATAATTGTGTTTTTATCATAGCCAATATAGGCCAGCTGGACTCAAATGCTGGACTTGGAATCTCAAAGTTCAGTTTTATTTCCAGTGAAGTCAGCAACAACACACTGCAAAATGAGGGAAGCAGTGATCAAAGGGTCCATGGAGAAAAAGAGTCTAAACATCCAGTTATACACAAGAAACTCCTCTCAACTCGGGTTAGGCTCACCCAACACCAGAGAAAAGAATCCAGGAATCTGTGTAGAAGAGACAAATGGTCAGTATCCAGAAAAAAAACAGGAGCAAGATAAGTCAAAGGAGCTTGCAAAGAAAAGCGTCTGGACTTCTTTAAGTTGCTTGAAGATGTTTCACCTCTCATCCGAGAAGCTTCTTCAGTTCTAAAGTCAAATGGTGGAGAGTCCCAGATATAAACCTGGTGGGAGTAACCCCCCACAGAGGGACAAAAGGACCCCCTGATGATCCTCTAATCTCCTGACACCCAGTTTCACACCTTGGCTCAGGCGATTAGAGGATCATCAGGGGGTCCTGATATCTGGGACTCTCCACCATTTGACCTTAGAACTGAAGAAGCTTCTCGGATGAGAGGTGAAACGTCTTCAAGCAACTTAAAGAAGTCCAGATGCTTTTCTTTGCAAGCTCCTTTGACTACGATGACCTGGATGACTGAGAACCTTCACAGACAGGAGCAAGATAACAACACAGTGAACCAGTTTCACTAACTGTATAGCTTACCAGTGCACCAAAGACTGACTGCCAGCCATTATATTACAGTTTTTTCTGATGGCTTTAACCCTAACTGTGATTCTTATAGCACAATTCCTAAAACTATTAATACTTATAGCAAAACCACTCACTGAGTTTGCAAAACTAAAAGCACAAACACTGCTTTGCACTCAGTTTGCCATTTTGTAACACACTTTGCAAAACTGTAGGCACAATTCACTGTTCAACACTCTTTTTGCAGAACTTTAAACACAACTCACTGCTTACACTCAATTACCAAATTTCCAACACACTCCTAGCAAAATTATACACATGTATGGCTATCATTAACACTATTTTGCCAACTGTTTGGCGCACTTTCACATGTGAAAACTGTTTTAGATAATTAGTCCACTTTGCAATCAGCCTAAGCACTATAAACAGGCCACAGGTAAGCTGTCTATGTGGAGTACAATGGAAGGAGCAGGAAGAGTGAGAAGAGTGAGAATCAGAGGAGGCCGAGGGAGAGGACGTGGAGGTGAAGAAGCAAGAGGGTTAGAGGAAGTTAGAGGAAGAGGACAAGGAGGAGCAAGAAGAGGACGAGGAGGGGAAAGAGGAAGTGTAAGAAGAGTAAGAAACAGAATAACTGATGACATCAGAGCTACAATAGTAGACCATGTCATCAACCATCGGATGACCCTGAGGGAAGCTGGCCAACGGGTTCAGCCTAAACTGAGCCACTACACTGTGGCAAGCATCATTAGGACATTTCGAAATGAGAATCGGTAAGTACTTTGTAGCACTGCCAGAGAAACACAACAGTACCATACATGCAAAAATACTGAAATTGTTACTTTACAGAATTGCTAGACATCCAGATGTTGGGGGCAGAGGCAGAATGTTCACTCCAGAGCAAGAGACCCATATAATGAACATGGTGATTGCCAATAATGCAATAAGAATGCGCGAAATACAGCAGCGCATAATTGATAATGACACCATCTTTAAAAATATACACAGTGCAAGCATTTCTGCACTAAGTCGTGTACTTGCGCGCCACAGAATAAGAATGAAGCAAATTTACAGAGTTCCCTTCGAGAGAAACACAGAACGTGTAAAGCAACTGCGATATGACTATGTGCAGGTAAGCTAGTGTCATTGGTTCTGAATTTGGAAGTGCATACTGTAGTGCTGTGCATGGGCCTGATGTGTTGCATTTGTTTTGTCTTGTCCAGAGAGTGATGGAACTAGAAGCAGATGCAATGGGACATGAGCTACTTTTTGTAGATGAGGCCGGTTTTAACCTCAGTAAAACCAGGAGACGTGGCAGGAACATTATTGGACACCGTGCCATCATCAATGTCCCAGGACAACGTGGTGGTAACATAACCATGTGTTATATAAGCCAAAATGGTGTTGTTCATCATCATGCAACCATAGGCCCATACAACACTGCACACATTATTGCATTCCTGGACACCTTGCATGACATGCTCACTGTTCAGAGACCAGAGCAGACCCAATATATCATCATATGGGACAATGTTAGTTTCCATAGGGCTGCTTTGGTCCGCAACTGGTTTACAGACCACCCATCCTTCATGGCACTCAACCTCCCTCCATACTCTCCATTCTTAAATCCCATCGAGGAGTTCTTCTCTGCCTGGCGCTGGAAAGTGTACGACCGTCATCCTCATCAACAGGTAGCCCTTTTACAGGCAATGGAGGAGGCATGTGGAGATATTGACCAGGCATCATGTCAGGCCTGGATATGGCATTCAAGGAGATATTTTCCCCGGTGCCTTGGACTGCGATGTGGACAAAATTTTGTGGCCGGACCCAGAAAGACGACATGATGTAGGCTGATTGTCTTTTTTTTTTCTTTTTTTTTGTGAAATTCCTATTTTGTGTTCTGACTTTGTCTTGGTTTTGATGAGTGTGAATAAACACCAATACTTGAAGTTTGGATGTTTACATGACAATTTGACAAAAGTGTGACCTCAAATTGACATCTGTACACAGAGAAAGCAAAAGCCAGATGTGTTTTGTATTCATACCATCAGTTTGCAGTTGGCGCATTGTGTGCTTAGTAAATGATAGCTTGTGTGTACTGTTTGATACGAAAACACCATTTTTACGAAGGTATGAAGAGTTACAGTTTTAAGATAAGATAGAACTTTATTAATCCCTCGGGTGGGTTCCTCTGGGAAATTCGTTTTTTACAGCCGCTAGGACACATTTCACAATACTTAGGTCACTTTTGCAAAACTCTTCACACAATTCTCCTAACTGACCTTCAGCTTGGCAAAGCAGTTCATTTCACATTCAAAATGCACTACAACTACCAAAACACTTTATTCAGGTCTCAAATAAACTCATTCTTCCAGAACACTAGCAAAGGTTGACAGCTGACAAACACACTTCGTCACCCACAAAACAATGACCTAAAAAACATTAACAACATGTAGCATTACACAGTGTTTTCTTGTGTAAAACAAGGACACATCTCTGTTTATAATTTCAATATATGTTACTGGAATGAATCAGACATCATGCAGAATTCGTTAATATTTGTTTATGTATTTTTTTTTTTTGCACTAAGTAATCCCAAAATACAAGAATTTGTATACACACCATCCACTGATACACATACAATAGTAATGCTAATCTACTCGGTCTTCTCCATTTGGCCACATCACATCTTATGTCATCTAGGGCAATACACCTAGGAAAGAATCTTCTGGCATGCCAGAATTGAAGGAGTTGAAAAATTGAAGGAGTAACACCTGTGTAGATGTTCATCTACAATGAGAATAAGCTGTGGCTGGTTAAACTGCATTTTTAGATTTAAAATATGTTTCAATAAAATATTGCTGTTGGATTTTGCTGTCTTTTTAAGTTTTGCATTGTGTTATTGTTTTGGCCATAAGTTTAACAGTTTTGAAAACAGTATGTAAGTACATGCAAAATGTCCTGTCCGTACAAAGATTTTTGGCAGTTGTTGTGTCTGAGTGAGAAGATAATTCATGAAATTTGAGAGATGTAGTCATTGAATGCATTTTGTGCCAAAACAATGATAACTGGTCCTCAGTTTAGCCCACATAGACTTCTGTTGTGCTCACTGTGTGAGGAGTTTTGCAAACGTGACCTAAGTATTGAGAAATGTGTCCTAGCGTCTGTAAAAAACTGTAATCTAGCTATGTTCACTTTTGCAAGAGAACTAAAATGTTTTGATAATTGGGTGACAGGTTTTCTTATTTGTGTGTAGAGTTTTGCAAAAATAGCCAATAGTTACAAAAAATGTGCTTAAGCAATCAGAAAAAACTGTAAGTAATGGCCTTGATAAGCTCATTGGAGATAGGTGGGTGATTACAGGGGAACCCAGAATGAGTCTCAACCATGGGCAAAGACAATAACAGCACACAGAGAAGAGGAGAGAATCTTGGCATGAGAGACCAACAGGAGCTAAACGCGGTGAAGTCCATGACAGTTTTTATATTTGTCTTTTTAGATTTATAGTTTTTAGATTTAAAATCATCTGGAGGCACCACAAGTTAACTCATTATGTTATTCATAGCATGTTTTACACATTTTGTGCAATGTATAGCAAAGAATCTGTGAAATTGCTCATTTTTTCTTCAGTGTACACTACTGACTACAACTATGCATTTGTAAAAGAATAATTGGAGATTCGTGTACACTTGGTTTTGTGAACACTGGAAAAAGAACATGAAAACAAGTACATCTTTTTCCATCCATCTCCATCTTCATCCGCTTTATCCGAGGCCGGGTCGCATGGGCAGCAGCCTAAGCAAAGGCTGCAGCCCCAATCCGTCTGTCGATCTCCGGCTCGTCCCTATTGCCAGTCTTGGCAGCCGGGGGTCAGTCCGCCAGGGCCTCCGCTCCTGGCTGCCACCCGGTACACAATGCAACCGACCCCTATGGCGCCTCCTGCGGGTGGTGGGCCTGCGGGAGGATGGGCCCATGTCTCCTCTTCGGGCTGTGCCCGGCCGGGCCCCATGGACTAAGGCCCGGCCACCAGACACTCGCCCTCGGGCACCCTCCCCGGGCCTGGCTCCAGGGCGGGGCCCCGGTAACCCTATCCCAGGCAGGGTAAACTGTTCCCTCGATGTTCTTTTCATAAGGGTCTTCTGAATCGCTCTTTGTCTGGTCCCTCACCCAGGACCAATTTGCCATGGGAGACCCTACCAGGGGGCAAAAGCCCCCAGACAACATAGCCCCTGGGATCCCTGGGACACACAAACCCCTCCACCACGATAAGGTAGCGATTCAAGGAGGAGTCTTTTTCCAGTAATGTTAAATTGTTATAAAGGAGCACTGGTTCTTAGATGGGGCACTTATGAAGAAGATGTAACAGAAATATTGACCGATGTATGGGAGAAGCTCCAAGATAAACATCTGTCCATACCAACCATCAACTTATTTTAAAAATCAACTTATTTTAGAAATGGACTCTTTCTAATTCAAAACAGAGGTCTCATTGGCCTCCAGAATGTAAACCCAGTATAAATAATAAAAGTTTAGTGTTGAAGACATCTTAAACTGTCTAATTATTACATGATCAATATGGAATATGGCCACTATCACACATTTGAAACATAAAACACATGGATCTGGGTTGCATCTGAAGTCCAAATGGATGCTTTGTAAAAAATAGTCTCTCAAATTCTGCAGATGAGAACACATGTGGTGTCCAGATACACTTTTATTAATAATCTCATGCCCTCCTCAGCTTTCTTATAATGAGTACAATCTTGTCTGTAAACATGCTCTGTTCTCTAGCTTGCTGAAATTTTAAATCATCAAAGGCTGAATTTACAAGTGATGTGGGCAGGGGTTTGCTGTGGATAACGCACCCTTAGATTTATCCACAATCCCTAAAGTCTATATATCCCTTTAATCTATAGTCAGACACAGTCTTGAAATAAGACGAGTACTGAAGTATTTTTTTAGGACACAAAGAGATGGTCATGACCTGGATTATTCTTCTTTCTACATTAATTATGTGCCTCACTGGGTATGTTTCAGTAGCCCACCTTGTGCCAGTGACCTACAATGACAATAAATACCAGTAAAGTAGTGTTAAGGTTCAAAATTGAGGAAGGAGAGTACAAACCACCCTTGGTCCAGAAGCTCTTGGTCAAACAATGATTTTTAATGAATACACACGTGTGGGAAGACACTCTGTACGCAGACAGCAAGTAGTCTTCGACTTCCTCAAAGCATACACAGATTTTATACCGTCAGGGCTTGATTTACTGACGCCCCTTCATGCGTCACAGACAGGATATATACACATACGTCAATATCAAAACCACAACGACTTTTGACACCGTTTAAAAGAACAATTGTCTTCTATCTTCATAACAGGTGCTTCCTGTCACTGCCGGATGCTCGCTTGTCATCCTGACACCTCAGCAGCAGTTCTGCGACAAACTGCTCTTTTTGCAACCCCAAGCAAAACATGATTAAACTTTCACCTATAAATGATTCTCTAACTGAGTGTGTGTGTGTGTGTGTGTGCTAACCACAATTGCACCCTATTTCACCTCGCGACTAGCTCCTGACCTCTAGACAGAGAGACAGAAGCCACTCTCAGATATGTAATAACTGAACTAAAACTATGGATATGTCATCTACTAAATAAATGTTTTAATCAAGAACCCCTACTAAAAGCTTAATACAAGAATATGAACATATAAAAGATATTAAAATAAACTGATATAAGTGTTTTGTAAGCATGTATTGCAATTCCTTCTATGTTCTAGTTTTCCCTCAGCATGGATCATCTAGACACTCTCACTAGGTGAAGCTTTAGACCATTAATGAACCTGAACATCAACTCAAATAAGCACAGATATGCATTATGTATAAAATAGTTATAACTGCACCTGGAATACAAAGTTAACATCATCATAAACATCTTAAGGCCATCTTAAAGCTATCTGTTACATTGTTAAAGCAATGATCATACTGCAGATTATATTATCAATGCAATGGTACTGATAATAATTATTTAACAATAACAGTAAAATAATTTCCCTGCTCCACAGTAGCCATCCCCTTTTCAGTGTCCTGTTCCCCAGAAGATCCTAGTTTAAGTTACAGAAGGTTGACGGTAGTTGACAGTGTGTGCTTCAATCTGTGTGTATGTAAATAAGTAACAGGCTTTGGAGATTGGCCTTCTGTTTTCAAAAACGACAGTTCATTTTTTTTCTCTCTCCCTCCCTTTCTTTCTTTTGTAATTTCTTAATGGATATATACACTCTCTCTCTCTCCCCATAATTATAAACAGAGGAAGATTTGCAGACACACACACTTTTTTGAAAATGGTGCCCCCCACCCCCACCCCACCCTGCAATCCACCCCCCAGGCAAGCTCATATAACCAGTTACCATGACAGCCAGGCCCCAGATTGCAATAAAGTTTTACAACACAGAAAGAGGCCCCAAACTCCCACTCTGCCCCCTTTCTGTGTGTTTGTGTGTCACTGAGAGGAATTGTAAAAAAAAAGAATCTATGTCAAAACACACTATAATCCTTTTCTCCCTCTCACGCCTTCATTACATGCTTTCTCTAAAAGGATTCGTGAGGGGATTGAGCCCCCCCCCCCCCCCCCATTTTTTAAACAGGCTGTGGGCACATTAGGGGAATTAAAACATATTTATGGAGCTGGATTTGCATTTCTTACAGGCAAGATACACACGGCCCATGGTGTCATTGTGTGTCTGAAGGTCAATCGGTTTGAATCCAATGTGCTGTATTAAATGCACTCTTCAGAGATCAGCACTTTGATCTGCTCTGGTACACTTCATCCCAGTGAAGGCTCTAATTGCTTTTTATCTTGGTAAAATGTACAAATCACACATGTCATTTATATCTCCACAAAATTCTTTCAAAACTGCTAATAATGTTCTCCCTATATATGGAGAGGTTTGCAGTATTTGATATTGTGAAAAACATCAGGAATGATGCTGTCCAAGACTTCTCACCAAGGGAAAATATATTTTGCTGTTTCTTCTTACACTGCATGCTGTTATGTTTGAATTGTATTTCCACGAGGACCAGATGTATCCAGACTGAGTCTGGACATGTGGCTTTTAGCAGATCACAATAGCAGAGCTTACGTTACTGAAGCATTTTAACAGGATACAATCTAAAGAGGCATTCTATGCAGAGTAGGTTACTTTAAGATATAGTCAGAACTGCATGATGTTCTGATTTTTGCTATTCTGTGCACCAAAGTGATCTGAAACTTAAGCTTTAAGAGTACACACTGCTAAAGAGCTGAGCTGATATAAATTTAACACAATTAACTGATATTAGTACAAAATGTAATTTATATATTGGCATTAGAATACCTTATTCAAAAATTATTTTTATTTGTTAAAACACAATACATTATTATCCTTACAATGTTTCTGTGTAATCCTATATCACCTACTCTGAAAGTAAATATTAGCTTTAAAAAAAAAAGCTAATACAGCAGGTTTTGTTTTTATCAGTGTATCGTTAATCCATCTGAAAAAAGGATTACTATAGACACATCAATTATAAACTCAGACTAAATACTAAAACAAATTACTCCTGTATTATGGACAGACAACCAGCAGATGGCACTGTGGTACAAAGAAAGAAACTTTGAAAACAAATGTAAATACCGATACAAAAAAGAGAGTCAGATCAGAATAATTCAGTGTCTTGTATCCCAGTTGACAAGCTTGTTACACAAGTATTAAAGTTGCAGTCTTTAGTTAGTTGATATAAAATGTATTACTTATGAAGGGACAATATTTTTTTTAATTACATTTCATGTTGTGACTGTTATCTGTATGTGAAGCCATCTTTTATGAAAATGCTGAATGCTTACACCTAGTATTTTTATTTTTTATTCCTATTTATTCTATTTATCCCCTTTGTATATTTTATTTATATTTGTCTCTGTATTTATATGTGTGTGTGTGTGTGTGTGTGTGTGTGTATATATATATATATATATAACAATTCTGTAACTGTAACTTCGGTCGTTGCTGTGCTTTTTTTGGAAGTCGAATTTCCCAGAGGAACCCACCCGAGGGATTAATAAAGTTCTATCTTATCTTATCTTATCTTAGTCATTTTCAAGCTAAAATGCATCCAGTTATTCGCCTTAAACCTTCAGCCTGTTTTTTCTTCATTTCAGTCTCCTAGGACACGTTGGGCTCCAGCCGGCAGCTCTTTTTATGGTTCTATATTTCCCGGGCTTTTTTATTGCCACTGACAGACAATTAAAGTCTGCTGAACACACGCTTGCTGCCCGTCAGCAGGCTGTGGCTCCATAAAAGCGTCTTTCTGTGAAAAACAAGTGGCTGTCCAATCAAAGAAAAGAAGAGCAGAAGCAGTCAGAAAAAGCCTTACCAATCAGGGTTAAGCTGGGCCCTATAAACTTGGGAAACCCACAATGCCCCACCTCAGCCGGGGTCGATTTGACCTTGAAATCTTGCAAAAGTGCAGCTCCCTTCCTTTGCTGTTTTGTGTCACAAGGAAGCTGAGCGAAAATGACAGTTAATGCAGTTGGTTCTGAAATATGTTATCCCAAACAATGTCAATTGGATCAAATTAATTTACCCTGGAATACAGTGAGCAAATTGGCAAAATGTTAACTTAATGTACAGCCTTCAAACAGATTGTATTATGTGACTAATTACTGAATGGTAACCTACATTTATTTTTGTATTAACTGTTTTTCAAACAGGGAAATTAAGCTTATAAAGACCTTTAAATTATATTTGATGATATAATAATGTGTATGGCACTAATGCTATCACTCAATTTTCAGCCCATCTTACTTTACATTGGAGTTGGGCTGGATCAGGTAACCCTGAATCCTCCCATAATTATGCTGCAGTAGGCCTAGGCTGCAGGGGGGATTCCCAACATACACTGATTATTTCTTCCTCACTCACGCTTTTTCGCTCAGTATGTGTTTATACCCCCCTATACATTTAATCATTACAGGGAGTGCAGAATTATTAGGCAAATGAGTATTTTGTCCACATCATCCTCTTCATGCATGTTGTCTTACTCCAAGCTGTATAGGCTCGAAAGCCTACTACCAATTAAGCATATTAGGTGATGTGCATATGTGTGCATAATTATTAGGCAACGTCCTTTCCTTTGGCAAAATGGGTCAAAAGAAGGACTTGACAGGCTCAGAAAAGTCAAAAATAGTGAGATATCTTGCAGAGGGATGCAGCAGTCTCAAAATTGCAAAGCTTCTGAAGCGTGATCATCGAACAATCAAGCGTTTCGTTCAAAATAGTCAACAGGGTCGCAAGAAGCGTGTGGAAAAACCAAGGCGCAAAATAACTGCCCATGAACTGAGAAAAGTTAAGCGTGCAGCTGCCAAGATGCCACTTGCCACCAGTTTGGCCATATTTCAGAGCTGCAGCATCACTGGAGTGCCCAAAAGCACAAGGTGTGCAATACTCAGAGACATGGCCAAGGTAAGAAAGGCTGAAAGACGACCACCACTGAACAAGACACACAAGCTGAAACGTCAAGACTGGGCCAAGAAATATCTCAAGACTGGTTTTTCTAAGGTTTTATGGACTGATGAAATGAGAGTGAGTCTTGATGGGCCAGATGGATGGGCCCGTGGCTGGATTGGTAAAGGGCAGAGAGCTCCAGTCCGACTCAGACGCCAGCAAGGTGGAGGTGGAGTACTGGTTTGGGCTGGTATCATCAAAGATGAGCTTGTGGGGCCTTTTCGGGTTGAGGATGGAGTCAAGCTCAACTCCCAGTCCTACTGCCAGTTTCTGGAAGACACCTTCTTCAAGCAGTGGTACAGGAAGAAGTCTGCATCCTTCAAGAAAAACATGATTTTCATGCAGGACAATGCTCCATCACACGTGTCCAAGTACTCCACAGTGTGGCTGGCAAGAAAGGGTATAAAAGAAGAAAAACTAATGACATGGCCACCTTGTTCACCTTTTTTTTTTTTTTTTTTTTTTTGCCTGTCCCGTTTGGCTCTTTTGCCATCAGAATTGTTGTCTAAAGGCAAAGAAAGATGCCCAACGGATTTACTTTACCAAACTGACCATCCCAGCCTTGCCATACTGGTCCATTTGATTCACCTTTTATTGTTTATTTTATTTTCACTTACTGAATATGGGACAGACTTGACTGGGGGAAAGAAGGGGAGAAAGAAAGAGGGAAAGAGAAACAGCTGAGAAGAGGGACGGGGGAGAAGGGCAAAAACCAAAAACCAACAGAATGAGCAAAAAAAGAAAAAAAGAAAAAGAAAGAAAAAAAATGTATATATCAATCACCTGGGTCACCTGCTGAGAAAGAAAAAAGAAAACAAGCAGAAGAGAACAAGAGTAATAGAATAAACAACATCACAATGATATATGGGAATATGACAGTAAATACTAAATATTAAACATTATTGTGCAGCACATAAGATCAACAGAACACAGTGTGCTTTGAGGTAGGAGCCAAAAAGGGTGTAGTTTGTGGGTGTGATCACCCGTGTGTACACCTGTGAGCATGGACGCGTTTGTTTTTTGTTTTTTAAAAGGTTCCTTCATGTAATGATCTGCTAGAGGGTGTGGGGGGGCCACAGCCCCGTCCTCCAGGGCATGAAGCAGGTATGGAGGAGATCAAAACTCCAGACATCCAGAGGCCCCCAGAACACAAGAGACCAAGGAAGACCAACAGAGGGGCAGCCGCGCCACTGTCCCAGAAAGAGCTGAGGAGAGTCCCAGATGAGGGCTCACTCAGCAGCCGCGGAGCAGAAACCAGGGGGAGTTGCAGTGACGCGCCCGTGAGCGGTCACTCAGCCGCGCCTGAGTGACCGAGCCCCAGGCCGAGAGGCCGGGGGCACCCCACCTCCGAAGTGGCCCGAGCAAGCCCCAGGCTCCAGGCCCCGATAAGCGGCCGCCAAGGAGTGAGCCAGTGTGTACCTGGACGCCCACCCCCGGACACAAAGAACCACCAACGCACCGATGTCTGAGGGAGTCCGCCACTGGCAGGGGAAGTGGTGGTAGGGGGAGATAGGCCTCCATACCTTGGAGGGCCTAAGATGTCCCCAGAGAGGTGGCGCCTGACACCCAACCTGACATATAGACACAGAAATACAGGCACACACATATACAAACATCCATTCCCACCCTCATGCTCTCATATACACTTACTCCACACTCAACCAACGTGGAGACAGACATAAAGAGACGCTGTACACACGATCACACTCCCCAAGCGTACTCTACAAACCGGGTCTAGGTACCCTTGCCCCTGGAGGGGGGGAACTGCCCCCAGACCCAGGTGGTGTTACCCTTTTCCCTGCGGTGGGGGGAGGCAGACCGCCCCGACTCCGCAGCAGCAGGGAGGCCCCACACTCCAGACCGCAGTCGGACGGCCAACTCCTCCTCCTAGCCCCCCTGCTCCAGCAGGTCGCAGAGAATGGGGGTGAGAGAAGACTCCAAACCTCCCTCCACCTGCTCATTGTAGTGTTGATGCATGTGTGTTCTAAGGTGCATTTAAAACCCAGGAGGGCATGGAGCTACCTGCCAGAGAGCAGCAGGTAAGCGCATGGTCCCTCCTGCTGGCCCTCAATGTCTACGTGTATTTAACCTTGTTCACCTAATCTGAACCCCATTGAGAACCTGTGGTCCATCATCAAATGTGAGATTTACAAGGAGGGAAAACACCTCTCTGAACAGTGTCTGGGAGGCTGTGGTTGCTGCTGCACGCAATGTTGATGGTGAACAGATCAAAACACTGACAGAATCCATGGATGGCAGGCTTTTGAGTGTCCTTGCAAAGAAAGGTGGCTATATTGGTCGCTGATTTGTTTTTGTTTTGTTTTTGAATGTCAGAAATGTATATTTGTGAATGTGGAGATGTTATATTGGTTTCACTGGTAAAAATAAATAATTGAAATGGGTATATATTTGTTTTTTTGTTAGGTTGCCTAATAATTATGCACAGTAATAGTCACCTGCACACACAGATATCCCCCTAAAATAGCTAAAACTAAAAACAAACTAAAAACTACTTCCAAGAACATTCAGCTTTGATATTAATGAGTTTTTTGGGTTCATTGAGAACATGGTTGTTGTTCAATAATGAAAGTATTCCTCAAAAATACAACTTGCCTAATAATTCTGCACTCCCTGTTAGGGATGGGTACCGGTGTCCGGGAACCAGACCGAAAAGCAGCGCACATTTCGGTGCTTTATTTCGGTGCTTTTTTTTCCTGAGCTGTGATACACTTCTAGCCAATCATTTTACGTTTCCGAGGATAGTAGGCGGGGCCAGGTACGTACATTCTGTTAGAGCAGAGCTACAGATTAAAAATGTCCAAGGCGAAGCAGTCAAAAGTCTGGCTGTACTTCACAGCAAAATATGCAAACTCAGCAGCCTGCAACAAGTGCTTTAAGCTGATACTGTGATACTGTCAAAGGAGGTAACACCAAGAATCCTATTAAACAGCTGGCGACGCATAGCGTTTTTTTTAAAAGCCGAGAAATGCGCCGTATTTGATAGCTTGCTGCGAGACCTCACACTGTGCACGTTGGGTGGGTTGCCAGTTATCGGACCCGGAGCAACATCCCCCAAAAACCCGAAGAATAGAGTCCTGGCCCCTAGCCCTGCCAGTGTAGCAGAAATGATGACGGATGATGATGCAGCAGCAGCCGTTCTTCTCTGCATGAGTAGCTTCATGTTGTTCGTGTGTAATTTACGTTGAGTAGGCTAACCACGTTATTACATTAATGCATGTAAGGTGAACTAGCAAACATCATCATAGCTACATGCGGCTGTCTTCTTGTTTGATGGCAGATACTCCCTTCACCCTGGTCAAAAAGGCTAAAATGACCAAAGAAAAAGTGGGAAACAGTTAAACATGAGAGGTTTTTGGACAAAGTTTGTGTTTTTTCCATTGTTTAAGCACTGCTTCCAGCCAAGAGTGATGCCATATATGCCACATAGCTGCAGAAAAGGCACACATTGTTATCTTTTTACAAAAAAAAAACAGCTGAACATGAGAGGTTTTTGGACAAAGTTTGTGTTCTCCATTCTTTAAGCACCGGTTCGAGCACCGTTTAAGCACCGGCACCGTTTCAAAAGTACCGATTTGGCACCGGTATCGGATAAAACCTAAACGATACCCATCCCTACTCCCTGTAGTTATTATTGTCCGCTGTCTCTCTTGCACACTGTTTTTTGTCCTGTCTTCCTCCTCTGACCCAAAACCGGTGAAGTGAAGAAAGCCATCAAGCTAAATGAGTCCTAGCCTAAACCTAGCCCGTCTGACTTTGGAAGCAGGTAATGGGTACCTGCAGGCCAATCAGCACACAGCTCGAGTGGTGGCTGAAACATGCAACTGAGGATAAAGTTAGGTGGTGAAAGGAATACTTTGAAGATGTGGTAGAGATGTGGTCTGTGGCTCTGCTGCAGAGGAAACATGGTCCTGGGGTTAGTGCCAGGGAGCCTGCCAGAGCAGCTGGGACTAATCTCCTGATGATGTCCCCTATGTTTAGTAGCCCATTGAGACCAGAGGAAGCAGGGATGAGCAGGATATATCAATATTATTGTTAATATTGTTGTTTTGTTGCTGTGGAGGCCAATAAATGGACTCTTGTCCATAAATGCTGCCTGTGTGTCCTTTAGGCCCTTCTAGGACCGCCTTAATGCCAACTGACATGGTTTCGGCAGAGAAAGCAGAGTCCAGGGATGAGGGGGGCAACTAGCTCTTCACTGGGGGCGAGGTCACTAAGGTAGTTAAACATCTCCTTGGTGGTAGGGCTCCTGGAGTTCCTTAGGCTATGGATGTCAGGGCTGTCTTGCGTGACATGTCTCTGCAACATCACATGGCAACCAGGGGCAGTGCCTCTGGATTGGCAGACTGGGGCATTATAATAAAAAGTAAAAATACAAAAAGTCAGACAGAGATGATTATGACTGCAACAGAGATGAATAGAGGGAAGTGAGAAGCATTTTGGTGGTTCCAGTCGTGAAGAAAGGGGATCCGAGAGTGGGCATAGAGGGAATCACACTTCTTAGCCTGCCTGGGAAGATTTTTACCAAAGTACTAAAAGGTTTTCAGTTAATTTAATATTAGATTCGGGAAGAACAATACAGACAAAACACACTGACAGGAAATGTTCCCTCTAAGCTGCCCGCGTGCGCAATTGCGCAGAGTAGGTTACTTTACGGTCTCTGCGCAGAAAAAAATCCGCGTTGCGCACAAAGTTTTTTTTTTACCTGAGTTGAAATTAAAATTAAAATTTTAACAATTCTGTTTTGCAGTGTTAGCCAGTAAGTGACTGGCTGCTCCAGTATGGGATTAGAACGATGCCACCTTATCCCATAGTCCAGCCAATGACGCGATTCACATTCACGTATATGCGCAGCTAATCAACGTCATTGACAGGCTATGACAACGTCCTTATGTGTTTTAGCTAGGAAAGCGGCGTGGCAGATGTGGAATGAAGCCATGTTAATGACAACGTGTACAACCATTGGAGATGTGAGCAGGACAGACGGGACAATTGATGGAAAAAGTGTGGACTTTATACCAGTTTTTAAATTGTGTTGATAGGCCACGTAAAACCAGAGTTATGATAAAAATATATGCAATGTTTGGTTTTCTTCCTGATTACTATTGTTGTTTATATTTACTGCAGGAAGAAACGGTAAAAACGGCGTTTTATAAGGAAATCGCTGGAAAGCACTCCGCATGTGAGCAAAGATGAAACCAAAACATCCCCCCCACCCTTTCCCTTTGGTCGAAAAATACACCATGTTGACCAATCAAAACATGGCATTTAGTTGTTAAGAAACGGGGAGGAAGTTTTAGGAGTGATGGCGGTTTTGAGATGTGAGAGATTTGCAATATTTAGCACAAATCTTGTGTAGTTAGTGTGTAGTGTATTCAATAGTTTAATTGTGTGTGTCAGAACAATGAGGCGCTACAGGTGTTACAGGAGTGATACATCTCCTGTTGTCAGGCCTGCAGGTATCAGGCTTTTGTTCTCCTTTATCTCATAGTGGACAGAAATTAGTTTTTGGAGTGGCACAAATAATTTGTGTGGCATCAAATTTGATGCAGAACAGCTGATTGTTCTGTAAATATTTTGAAATGTTTGTTTAAAAAACGCCTTGGCTACATTTTTAGGTAAACAGCTGCAAAAAACTTTGTTGTTTGTAAAACCTTTTAAAGAAGTAACTATATAATTAATTGCCCAACATTGGTCTCTATATACTGTATTTTGCAGACAGAGAGTTACAGAACTCTCTCCCAGACCACAGACTCATACTCATAATACAAGTCCGCTTTATAAAAAAAAAAAAGAAAGAAAGTTGTGTTTTCAAAATTGGAGTACAAGTTATTTTTACTTCCAATACTGTTACTGTTACTACACAGGTCATGAACAAGATGTTTGTAAATTTTCATTGTAAGTGGGCTAAAGCAGTTAATTAAAAGTAGTCTAACATAAATGTAAATGCTGTAATTTGATTATTTTAATAAACCATGTAACTTGGATGGATTCGATGCTGGCGTGACCACAGTGAACACGTTTACTGTTGCTCACAGTGGTCCAAGGGAGTTTGTGCGTTTGCTCAGACACATGAAAAATTAGAGGGAACATTGCTGACAGGGAATACACTGCACTGAGAGATGAAAGAAGACAAGAAAAAGAACTCAGTGAGATACAGTGTCATGGTCTGCGGTGGGTGGCTGGAATTTCCATAAGGCTCCTGAACTGACCTGGGATCCGCCCCTGGGCAGGGCCAACTCCAGCTCCTGCACACCTGGAGCCTATTGCAGGCAATCAAGCCAGAGGGATTTAAACCACACGTTGATGTTCATTCACTGCCAGTTTGTCATCAACACATGTTGGTAACAGGCCTTATACTTCAAGTTCTTGCTGTGATCTATCTTGTTAACAAGTCTCTCTTGTGCTGCAGTTGCTGTATTCACCTTGGCTCATGCTCCACCTCCGGACTCAGGATACCAAGCAATCATTTTGAAAATCTCTCTGTGCCTCACCTGCCTGCCCTCCTGCCATCAAACTCCATCTGAAGCCCCGGATCTCAGGCCAGCCTTTCCACGCCACTCAGCCTCCCCTGGATTCTCATCACCCCCTCTCAACACTCCATGTCCCCTACTGCAAGTAAGAATTGCTACTCTTACAACTGGCCACTTCAGAGCTGCCTCCACTACCTCCCTAACTCCTCTATCTTCTCTCTTCAGTGTGACTGTTCCCTGCTCAGCTCCACTCCGCATCTCAGGCCTCATCCCCTCGCCCTAGCCACGTTCCCCAGGCCACGCCTCGTCAAACTCCACGTCTTATTGTTTTTTATGTCTTTGCTACGTTTTCTTTTTTTTGCACTTAAGCCTAATAAATTATTACATCATCTGCTGTCTCTGCTCTGGGTTTCTGCACCTGAGTCCTGTTCAGTACAGGCCACTCGGCCCCGTGACATACAGACCATATATAGGCACACAGGATAATGAAAGCATAGGAAGCAGGTGGGGAAACAGCTTGTAAGAATTAAATTTGAGGACACGAGGAAAGCAAAACTAAGCAAAATGCACATGAAACAAAGACAAAAAAAAATGAAACAGGAAGTGACAAAAAAAACAGACAGATTGAGGAGCCACTCACCTAGTTTGGGAGTCACCGCACCTAGTGCTCCAATTACCACTGGGACCACCGTCACCTTCACCCTCCACATCTTCTCGAGCTCTTCTCTGAGCCCATGGTATTTCTCGAGCTTCTCGTGTTCCTTCTTCCTGATATTGCTGTCATTCGGAACCGCTACATCAATCACTACGGCCGTCTTCTTCTGTTTGTCTACCACCACTATGTCCGGTTGGTTAGCCACCACCATTTTGTCCGTCTGTATCTGGAAGTCCCACAGGATCTTAGCTTGGTCATTCTCCATCACTCTTGGGGGCATCTCCCATTTTGACCTTGGGACTTCTGGGTTATACTCGGCACAGATGTTCCTGTATACTATGCCGGCCACTTGGTTATGGCGTTCCATGTATGCCTTGCCTGCTAGCATCTTGCACCCTGCTGTTATGTGCTGGATTGTCTCTGGAGCATCTTTACACAGCCTGCACCTGGGGTCTTGCCTGGTGTGATAGACCCCAGCCTCAATGGATCTTGTGCTTAGTGCTTGTTCCTGTGCTGCCATGATTAGTGCTTCCGTGCTGTCTTTCAGTCCAGCTTTGTCCAGCCACTGGTAGGATTTCTGGATATCAGCCACCTCCTTTATCTGCCGGTGGTACATACCGTGCAGGGGCCTGTCCTTCCATGATGGTTCCTCGCCTTCGTCCACTTTCTTGGGTTTCTGTTGCCTGAGGGATTCACTGAGCAAGCTATCAGTTGGGGCCATCTTTGTGATGTATTCGTGGATGTTCCTTTTCTCATCCTGGACTGTGGCGCTGACACTCACCAGTCCCCGGCCCCCTTCCTTCCTCAGGGTGCTGGACTTGGGGTGAAACCCTCCATGCATTGTAAGGAGCTTTCTTGTCTTGATGTCAGTGGCTTCTATCTCCTCCTTTGGCCAGCCTATTACCCCAGCAGGGTACCTGATCACGGGCAGGGCATAGGTGTTGATAGCCCGGATCTTGTTCTTACCGTTCAGCTGACTCCTCAGGACTTGCCTGACCCTCTGCAGGTACTTGGTGGTTGCAGCTTTTCTAGCGGCCTCTTCATGGTTCCCATTCGCCTGCGGGATCCCCAGGTACTTGTAACTGTCCTCTATGTCTGCAATGTTTCCTTCTGGTAGTTTGATCCCCTCTGTTCTGGCTATGTTCCCTTTCTTTGTTATCATCCGACTACACTTCTCCAGCCCGAACGACATTCCGATGTCATTGCTGTATAGCCTGGTAGTGTGGATCAGTGAATCGATGTCTCGTTCACTCTTGGCATACAGCTTGATGTCATCCATGTACAGGAGGTGGCTGACAACTGCTCCGTTCCGTAGTCGGTATCCGTAGCCAGTCTTGTTAATGATCTCACTGAGGGGGTTCAGGCCTATGCAGAACAGCAGTGGGGACAGAGCATCTCCTTGGTAGATCCCGCACTTGATGGTGACTTGTGCTATGGGCTTGGAGTTGGCCTCTAGTGTTGTACACCACATCCCCATTGAGTTCCTGATGAAGGCTCTTAGGGTCCCATTGATCTTGTACAATTCTAGGCATTCCAGTATCCAGCTGTGGGGCATTGAGTCATAGGCCTTCTTATAATTAATCCAGGCAGTGCACAGGTTTGTCAGTCTGGTCTTGCAGTCTCGGCTGACTGTTCTGTCTACCAGTAGCTGGTGTTTTGCGCCTCTGGTATTCTTGCCAATTCCTTTCTGTGTCCCGCTCATGTATTGACCCATGTGCCTGTTCATCTTAGCCGATATGATGCCTGACAGGAGCTTCCATGTAGTACTGAGGCAGGTTATTGGTCGATAGTTGGAGGGGACCGGTCCCTTCTTGGGCTCCTTGGGGACCAGGACCGTCCGGCCTTCGGTTAGCCATTCTGGGTGTCTCTCGTTAACTAGCAGCTGGTTCATTTGTGCTGCCAGACGCTCGTGGAGTGCAGTCAGCTTCTTCAGCCAGTAGGCGTGAACCATGTCGGGACCTGGTGTGGAGACCCTTTCTTGGATATCTGCCACTGTGATGGTTACTGGACCCTGTTCAGGGAGGTCGCTGTGGTCTGCCCTCAGATCCACTAGCCACTGAGCATTGCCGTTATGGGTTGCGTCCTTCTCCCATTTGCTCTTCCAGTATTGCTCCGTCTCCAGCCTTGGTGGTGCTGTTCTCTTATTGTTCCCTTGCCACTGAGAGTACACCTTTGCTGGTTCTGTGGAGAACAGCTGGTTTATTCTCCTGCCTTCTATCTCTCTGGTGTACCTCCTCAAGCGGCTGGCCAAGGCTGTGAGTCTTTTCTTGGCAGTTTCCAAGGCCTCAGGTATGGACAGCTTGCTGTATTTCTTAGGCACCTTATTTGTCGCACCTTTCTGCAACTCCGTTAGTTGGCTAACCTCCCTCCGTGCTACTCTGATCTTGCCCTCTAGCCTCCTTCTCCATGGAGGGTACTGCCCCTTGTTGCTGTTCAACTTGTAGCCGAGCATCTCACTGATCACTGCTGCCGTATTGTAGATCAGCTTGTTAGTGTCGGTAATCGTGGTTGTAGGTATTGCCCGTAGTGCTACATTAACATCATCTAGCAGACCTTCTGAGAGTACTTCACGTAATCTTGGTAACCGGCTACGGGGGATCCAGGTTTCAAGCTTGGCCATGATTCAGGTCAGTTTCTCTCGCACTCAACGATCCTTCTCCTATCGCACTTGGGGCTATGTACCCAATCTCGGGTGGGGGTGATGATATCTCCCCCCTGACCTGGCGTCCTGACTCCTCCTTGCCGTAGCATTTGTGTTGTACCTCGTCAATCTCTAGCTGTGAGAGCAGTCCCTTCTTTCGAATGAGGTCGATTATCTTGTTAATAATTTCACCTCCTCACTACGTACGACTCTGGATACTGTAGCTCCTGTGAAAACTAAGGCCTCAAATCAGAAGTACCTGACTCCGTGGTATAATTCTGAAACACGTACCCTAAAGCAGATGACTCGTAATCTGGAGAGGAAATGGCGTGTCACAAATCTAGAGGATCATCATTTAGCCTGGAGAAATAGTTTGCTGCTTTATAAGAAAGCCCTCCGCAAAGCCAGAACATCTTACTATTCATCACTGATTGAAGAAAATAAGAACAACCCTAGGTTTCTCTTCAGCACTGTAGCCAGGCTGACAAAAAGTCAGAGCTCTTTTGAGCCAACCATCCCTTTAACGTTAACTAGTAATGACTTCATGAACTTCTTCACAAATAAAATTTTTATCATTAGAGAAAAAATTACCAATAATCATCCCACAGATGTAATATTATCTACAGCTACTCTTAGTACCATTGATATTAAGTTAGACTCTTTTTCTCCAATTGATCTTTCTGAGTTAACTTCAATAATTACTTCCTCCAAACCATCAACGTGTCTTTTAGACCCCATTCCTACAAAACTGCTCAAAGAAGTCCTGCCATTAATTAATTCTTCGATCTTAAATATGATCAACCTATCTCTAATAATCGGCTATGTACCACAGGCCTTCAAGCTGGCTGTAGTTAAACCTTTACTCAAAAAGCCATCTCTAGACCCAGCAGTCTTAGCTAATTATAGGCCAATCTCCAACCTTCCTTTCATATCAAAAATCCTTGAAAGAGTAGTTGTCAAACAGCTAACAGATCATCTGCAGAGGAATGGTTTATTTGAAGAGTTTCAGTCAGGTTTCAGAGCTCAGCACAGCACAGAAACAGCTTTAGTGAAGGTTACAAATGATCTTCTTATGGCCTCTGACAGTGGACTCATCTCTGTGCTTGTCCTGCTAGACCTCAGTGCAGCGTTCGATACTGTTGATCATAATATCCTATTAGAGCGATTAGAACATGCTGTAGGTATTACAAGTACTGCGCTGCAGTGGTTTGTATCATATCTATCTAATAGACTCCAATTCGTGCATGTAAATGGAGAGTCCTCTTCACACACTGAGGTTAATTATGGAGTTCCACAGGGTTCAGTGCTAGGACCAATTCTGTTTACATTATACATGCTTCCCTTAGGCAGTATCATTAGAAGACATAGCATACATTTTCACTGCTATGCAGATGACACCCAGCTCTATCTGTCCATGAAGCCAGATAACACACACCAATTAGTTAAACTGCAGGAATGTCTTAAAGACATAAAGACCTGGATGGCCGCTAACTTTCTGCTTCTTAATTCAGATAAAACTGAGGTTATTGTACTCGGCCCTGAAAATCTTAGAAATATGGTATCTAATCAGATTCTTACTCTGGATGGCATTACCTTGGCCTCCAGTAACGCGGTGAGGAACCTTGGAGTCATTTTTGACCAGGACATGTCCTTCAACGCACATATTAAACAAATATGTAAGACTGCTTTCTTCCATTTGCGCAGCATCTCTAAAATTAGAAATATCCTGTCTCAGAGTGACGCTGAAAAACTAGTTCATGCATTTATTACTTCCAGGCTGGACTACTGTAATTCATTATTATCAGGATGTCCAAAAAACTCACTGAAAAGCCTTCAGCTAATCCAAAATGCTGCAGCAAGAGTCCTGACAGGGACTAGAAAGAGAGAGCATATTTCTCCTGTTTTGGCTTCCCTTCATTGGCTTCCTGTTAAATCCAGAATTGAATTCAAAATCCTGCTCCTCACATACAAGGTCTTAAATAATCAGGCCCCATCTTATCTTAATGACCTTGTAGTACCATATCACCCTATTAGAGCGCTCCGCTCTCGCTCTGCAGGCCTACTTGTTGTTCCTAGAGTATTTAAAAGTAGAATGGGAGGGAGAGCCTTCAGTTTTCAGGCCCCTCTTCTGTGGAACCAGCTTCCAGTTTGGATTCGGGAGACAGACACTATCTCTACTTTTAAGATTAGGCTTAAAACTTTCCTTTTTTCTAAAGCATATAGTTAGGGCTGGACCAGGTGACCCTGAATCCTCCCTTTGTTATGCTGCAATAGATGTAGGCTGCCGGGGGATTCCCATGATGCATTGAGTTTTTCCTTTCCAGTCACCTTTCTCACTCACTATGTATTAATAGACCTCTCTGCATTGAATCATATCTGTTATTAACCTCTGTCTCTCTTCCACAGCATGTCTTTATCCTGTCTTCCTTCTCTCACCCCAACCGGTCGCAGCAGATGGCCGCCCCTCCCTGAGCCTGGTTCTGCCGGAGGTTTCTTCCTGTTAAAAGGGAGTTTTTCCTTCCCACTGTCGCCAAAGTGCTTGCTCATAGGGGGTCATATGATTGTTGGGTTTTTCTCTGTATCTATGAAGCGCCTTGAGGCGACTTTTGTTGTGATTTGGCGCTATATAAATAAAATTGAATTGAATTGAATTGAATTGAATTGAATTGAATTGAATTGAATGTTGGAACACTGAGCTACTAGTTGTTTCGCCATCATTGTGGATGTTGGGTATCGAAGAATCCATAGGTCCGTCATCCTATTCATGTAGACCCTTCCGCCGGGGTTACTTGCGTAGTAGCATTCCAACAACGCCCTGTTTTCGTCTCTTGCCCACCGATGCCTTCTTGTTCCAGTAGCCCACTTTTCGTCAGGGTGCCCTGGTTCCTCAACACCTGACGCGGACCTTGTTGATCCGGGCGACATCCGAGCGACGTCACTCTTCTTGGCTGCAGTGGTTATTATTATATTCACATGTTTCCAGCTCCCGTTTCTGCTCGATGACAGCTTGTACTTTTCTACTTCCTTTTTCTCCCTCCTCGTGCTCAAAGACACATAACGGGTATGGCAGTCCATTCTCCCTGCAGCATGGACTACACTGCCCATGTGTCAGGGTTCCTGGGTCGTTGACCCAGTGTTTTCCGTTTTGTCATGTTCAGTTTATTTTCACATCTGTTTTCTGTGCCAGCATACTGCCTGCGTATTGTGTTCCAGTTATTCCCATGTATCATTAGTCAGAATAAGTTCAGCTGCGTACTCACCGGTTTCTAATCATTCATCACCCAGCGTGTATTTAAGTCCTCAGTTCCATCCGATCATTGTCGTGTCATTGATGTACATGTGATGTTCCTGTCGTCTCCCCGTATGTACGTTCAGTTAGTCAGCCAGCCATCCATCCAGTCTTTCAGCCAGCCATTCATCCAGTCTTTCAGTCAGCCAGTTCTTCGTTCCTGCTTTGTTCATTCACCCGCTCCAATAAATCCCCGTCATTTCTGTACCTGCGAGTCCTGCGTTTGGGTTCCTTCTTCCTCACCTCCACACAATGCCTGACCGAATGACATGACCCGTGCCACGAAGACACGATTGGAACCCAGCAGACTCGGACCTCTACGAGCGGCAGGAGGCAGCGCTTTCCCGTTGGGCAGAGGAGCTCAGGGGAAAACAGCGGTTCTTCGCGGAGAGAGAGCACGTCTTCAAGGGGACTCGCCTGGCTCTGGGCGGGCCTCGGAGACTCCGCGTTCCCCCACCTGCTGCCTCACCTGCACCGGAGCATTTGCCGCGGAGAGTGGACGTTTCATGCCGCGCTTCGGCCGCTCCCTCTCTCGCCGCTCCGCTCCTCGCTCACACACCCGCCGCCTCATTCGCCGGACCTCCACTATCGCCACGGCACAGCGGCTACGCCTCCCACCTCGGCTCAACGGAGGCTACCGCGCCAGGGGTTCTGCTGTTTACCCCGGCCGCTTCCTCTTCCCGGAGAAAGCGGTGCACACGCCGCCACAATATGAAGCATTTTCAACAACTCCTGGTGGTGAGTTCCAGTGACTGTTTTTCGCACTCCTCGACTGATTCCTCACTCAAAACAAATAACGGACTCATCTCTGATTCGTGGGGAGTTTCCCTCCAAGAGGACGATGTAGACTGGGACGAATTTTTCTGCTCTGCTCCCCCAAAAACTGTTCAGTCAAAGACTGTAAATAGTGGTGGCAAGAGGAACAGAATAATCCCAGAAAAACCTGCTAGTATCACACACCCACTCGTTATCTCCACTCCCGTCCGTCAGGCTACACCCACACCAGTGCCAGCTCCCAGGAGGAGGGCAGCTGCGACCCAGTCTACCGCCACACCTGCTTCTGTTTCTCGGGTGGGGGTGACTGGTGTCCAGCCACCTCCCGTGCCTGTCCCAGCGCCCAGGCTGAGGGCAGCCAGAACCCAGCCTGACCCCCCTAGAGGCTTGGAAGAGCTTATCCGTCCACCACTTCATCCACCACCTGATCCAGCCTTTAACACACTAGCTTTATCCCTGGTTAGGCTAGCTGAAGTGTCCCCTGCTCAGGCACCAGCTTTACTAGCCCAGCTCCATCGTCAGCCTCGCCTACCTCTGTTCCTCCCTTAGCGTCTCCACTCCAGTCAGTTCCCTCACCTACTGTTCAGCTTTCACTCCAGTCAGTTCCCTCACCTGCTGTTCAGCCTTCACTCCAGTCCCCTGTAGTCCAGTCTCCTGCCTTCCAGTCCCCTGTAGTCCAGTCTCCTGCCTTCCAGTCCCCTGTAGTCCAGTCTCATGCCTTCCAGTCCCCTGTAGTCCAGTCTCCTGCCTTCCAGTCCCCTGTAGTCCAGTCTCATGCCTTCCAGTCCCCTGTAGTTCAGTCTCCTCCTGTCTTCCAGTCCCCTGTAGTTCAGACTCCTCCTGTCCTCCAGTCCCCTGTAGTTCAGTCTCCTCCTGTCCTCCAGTCTGTCCAGTCAGTCCAGTCTGCTCCTGTCCTCCAGTCTGTCCAGTCAGTCCAGTCTGCTCCTGGCCAGTCTGTAGTCCAGTCGCCTCCCGTCTCCCATCCACCATCCTGTTCAGTTCCCGGACCTGCAGCCACAGCGCCCAGAGCCAGCTGTGAGCTCTCCTGCGCCTCAGCCAGGGGTTTCCGCACCCGCTGGCCCGGCCGCTCCTCAGCCAGGGGTTTCCGCACCCACTGGCCCGGCCGCTCCAGCAGCCAGGGTTTTCCGCACCCGCTGGCCCTGCCTGTCTCCAGCCTGAGGCTTCCGCGCCTACTGGCCCTGCCTGTCTTCAGCCAGGGGCTTCCGCGCCTGCTGGCTCTACAGCTGTGGCTCCGTCACCCCCGGCTCCCGTGCCGTCGCCTGGTCCAGCCTCAGCTTCAGCTTCGCCTGGTCCAGCTTCAGCTTCTGCTTCGCCTGGTCCTGCGGCCGCCACGCCGTCGCCCAAGCCACGTTCTGGACGTCATCGCCTGCGTGGTCGCCCACCGGACCCGTCTTGTCTCGGCCGCCGCCGTCTTCCTCACGGCCGCCCACTGGACCTGCTCAGTGGCCGCCGCCGTCTTCCTCGCGGCTACCCACCGGAACTGTCCCGTCTCGGCCACCGGCCACGGGGCCGCCCACCTGAACTGTCTCTATGTGGACTCCGTCCCTCCGTCCTGGGCCCCCTCCGCCCGCCCTGTTCTGTTTTTTTTCTTTTGGCCATCGGGTGCCGGCCTTTGAAGGGGGGGGGGGGGGGGGGTACTGTCAGGGTTCCTGAGTCGTTGACCCAGTGTTTTCCGTTTTGTCATGTTCAGTTTATTTTCACATCTGTTTTCTGTGCCAGCATGTATGGGGCCACGTATGGGGCCACGTACTGTAAAATCTTGGAGATTCTCCTTGCCTCAGTAAGAACACTGAAGATGAATCATGGATTAGTCTTCCAGCGTGACATTGACCAAAACCATGGACCCAATACAACAAAGGTGTGGTTAAAGATGAAATGAAAGACCAAGACAGACTTTTAATTCATTTGAAAGCCTGATGCTTAACATTGTCCACCCCAGCTGTGAAACTCAGAAACCAGTCTTACTTGTTATCATCTATCGTCCACCTGGGCCTTACACAGAGTTTCTGTCTGATTTCTCAGACTTTATATCTAATTTAGTTCTGAGCTCAGATAAAATAATTATTGTGGGTGATTTTAACATCCATGTAGAGACATGGCATTTAATCTGTTATTAGACTCAATTGGTTTGTCTCAAAATGTAAAAGAACCCACCCACCACTTTAATCACACTCTAGATCTTGTTTTAACATATGGCATAGAAACTGAACATTTAACAGTGTTTCCTGAAAACCCTCTCCTGTCTGATCATTTCCTGATAACATTTATATTTACAATAATTGATTACACAGCGGTGGAGAGTAGACTTTATCAAAGTAGATGTCTTTCTGAAAGCGCTGTAACTAAGTTTAAGAATATAATCCACCCACTGTTATCATCTTCAATGCCCTGTACCAACACAGAGCAGAGCAGCTATCTGAACGCTACCCCAACAGAGGTCGATTATCTTGTTTATAATTACACCTCCTCACTACGTACGACTCTGGATACTGTAGCTCCAGTGAAAACTAAGGTCTCTAATCAGAAGTACCTGACTCCGTGGTATAATTCTCAAACACGTACCCTAAAGCAGATGACTCGTAAGCTGGAGAGGAAATGGCATGTCACAAATTTAGAGGATCATCATTTAGCCTGGAGAAATACTTTGCTGCTTTATAAGAAAGCCCTCCGCAAAGCCAGAACATCTTACTATTCATCACTGATTGAAGAAAATAAGAACAACCCCATGTTTCTCTTCAGCACTGTAGCCAGGCTGACAAAAAGTCAGAGCTCTTTTGAGCCAACCATCCCTTTAACGTTAACTAGTAATGACTTCATGAACTTCTTCACAAATAAAATTTTTATCATTAGAGAAAAAATTACCAATAATCATCCCACAGATGTAATATTATCTACAGCTACTCTTAGTACCATTGATGTTAAGTTAGACTCTTTTTCTCCAATTGATCTTTCTGAGTTAACTTCAATAATTACTTCCTCCAAACCATCAACGTGTCTTTTAGACCCCCATTCCTACAAAACTGCTCAAAGAAGTCCTGCCATTAATTAATTCTTCGATCTTAAATATGATCAACCTATCTCTAATAATCGGCTATGTACCACAGGCCTTCAAGCTGGCTGTAGTTAAACCTTTACTCAAAAATCCATCTCTAGACCCAGCAGTCTTAGGCCAATCTCCAACCTTCCTTTCATATCAAAAATCCTTGAAAGAGTAGTTGTCAAACAGCTAACAGATCATCTGCAGAGGAATGGTTTATCTGAAGAGTTTCAGTCAGGTTTCAGAGCTCATCACAGCACAGAAACAGCTTTAGCGAAGGTTACAAATGATCTTCTTATGGCCTCTGACAGTGGACTCATCTCTGTGCTTGTCCTGCTAGACCTTAGTGCAGCATTCGATACTGTTGACCATAATATCCTATTAGAGGGATTAGAACATGCTGTAGGTATTACAGGTACTGCACTGCAGTGGTTTGTATCATATCTATCTAATAGACTCCAATTTGTGCATGTAAATAGAGAGTCCTCTTCACACACTGAGGTTAATTATGGAGTTCCACAGGGTTCAGTGCTAGGACCAATTCTGTTTACATTATACATGCTTCCCTTAGGCAGCATCATTAGAAGACATAGCATACATTTTCACTGCTATGCAGATGACACCCGGTCTATCTGTCCATGAAGCCAGATAACACACACCAATTAGTTCAACTGCAGGAATGTCTTAAAGACATAAAGACCTAGATGGCCGCTAACTTTCTGCTTCTTAATTCAGATAAAACTGAGGTTATTGTACTCGGCCCTGAAAAGCTTAGAAATATGGTATCTAACCAGATTCTTACTCTGGATGGCATTACCTTGGCCTCCAGTAACGCTGTGAGGAACCTTGGAGTCATTTTTGACCAGGATATTTCCTTCAACGCACATATTAAACAAATATGTAAGACTGCGTTCTTCCATTTGCGCAACATCTCTAAAATTAGAAATATCCTGTCTCAGAGTGACGCTGAAAAACGAATTCATGAATTTATTACTTCCAGGCTGGACTACTGTAATTCATTATTATCAGGATGTCCAAAAAACTCACTGAAAAGCCTTCAGCTAATCCAAAATGCTGCAGCAAGAGTACTGACAGGGACTAGAAAGAGAGAGCATATTTCTCCTGTTTTGGCTTCCCTTCATTGGCTTCCTGTTAAATCCAGAATTGAATTCAAAATCCTGCTCCTCACATACAAGGTCTTAAATAATCAGGCCCCATCTTATCTTAATGACCATGTAGTACCATATCACCCTATTAGAGCACTTCGCTCTCGCTCTGCAGGCCTACTTGTTGTTCCTAGAGTAATTAAAAGTAGAATGGGAGGGAGAGCCTTCAGTTTTCAGGCCCCTCTTCTGTGGAACCAGCTTCCAGTTTGGATTCGGGAGACAGACACTATCTCTACTTTTAAGATTAGGCTTAAAACTTTCCTTTTTTGCTAAAGCATATAGTTAGGGCTGGACCAGGTGACCCTGAATCCTCCCTTAGCTATGCTACAATAGACGTAGGCTGCCGGGGGATTCCCATGATGCATTGAGTTTTTCCTTTCCAGTCACCTTTCTCACTCACTATGTATTAACAAACCTCTCTGCATTGGATCATATCTGTTATTAACCTCTGTCTCTCTTCCACAGCATGTCTTTTATCCTGTCTTCCTTCTCTCAACCCAACAGGTCGCAGCAGATGGCCGCCCCTCCCTGAGCCTGGTTCTGCCGGAGGTTTCTTCCTGTTAAAAGGGAGTTTTTTCTCCTCACTCTCGCCAAAGTGCTTGCTCATAGGGGGTCATATGATTGTTGGGATTTCTCTGTATCTATGAAGCGCCTTGAGGCGACTTTTGTTGTGATTTGGCACTATATAAATAAAATTGAATTGAATTGTATTGTCCAGCTGATCCATCAAACCCCCCAGCAGGTGAACCTTATTCATGACATAACACAGTAACTATTTAAAAAATTAAACAGCAAAAGTCTAAATGTAAAGTGCATTCTAAACTCCTCTTCAATAAATTATATGCAAAGAGTCATTCAGGACTGTAACGTGAACTACAGAACCCAGAGTCTTCATCATTAAATCTCTGGTTGCTTCGTTTTTCTATCCTATATCAGATACTTTAAAGGTTTTAGTAAAGTTGCATTCTCATGGTGAGGCAAAGTGCTTTATGTGTGTGTCTGCGTGTCATGAACGGGGGTTTGAGTTTGAGTTACGGCAGACTGGCGCTACTTGTAAATGGAACGCAGCCTTCCTACGGTGGACAGCTAGTAACAGGAATCGGACGCGCGGTCCACCTTAATCCACAGCAACCACCATAGCAACAACCTAGCATGTCTTTAAAAACATATTCTGTCTTCATAACTATCAAAAACGTGAAATGATTTGCAAAGCGTGAAAGTGTTACAGCTGCAGAGAGCTATGGCGGCATCTTTGGAAGCTGTTTACATAGCTAATAATATACGATATAACCATGGAGACAGTCAGTCACGTGAGCTAGCGGTGCACGTTTACTACAGTGAATAAGGTGATTGCGTGCACAGCGTCCACACACGCTGCACAGGGTAAAGACATTACTTCAATGTTGTTTTATATCTATATATATTTGCCTTCTGTTGACCATCACCTCAGGTTCACCATTACAGTTCCAGCATACAGATGCACACTGTTTAAATATGAACACATTCAAAAAAAAAAATCATGTCTCAGAAATAAGCACAGCTGTTCATGTTTGTCATTATAGTTTTATTTGTAAGAAAATTATGAACTTCACATTGTGTATCAAATCAAAGAACATTTGACAAGTCTGAGTCATTCCTTTGCCCTACGAGAGCTGGAATAAATATATATCCTGACAGTTACAGTTGAGCAAACTTCAGTGAAATGTTGAAACAGTAGAGACAGGTAGAAATGGGATCAGACTAATCTTTGCTTAGTCAGACATGTCCTGTGTTCAGTCCATTGTATTAAAAAACAAACAATAGCACGATCCGTGTGATTTTGCATCTACTTCCAAATCGTAGTCAAGCAGCCCAGTCTCATAAATAGGTAACAGAAATGTCTCTAATGTAGACGTGTACAGTGTACTGTAAGCATTAAAAGATCATAAAGGAAACACTAACATTTATGTGAAACTAATTTTAATTAAAAATGAGCAGGTGCTTTGCAGATTTAAAAGAAAGAATCTGAAAACAACACTTTTTTGGTCTAAGTGGTCAAAGTAGAAAACAGAACTGATGTTCAAGAACAAACCGTAGCTGCACTAATGTTACACATCTCGATTGTTGTGGTGAACAGACATGTTGCTTTTAAAACAACATGCAGTGTGTGACCATGACTGTTCACTGAGACCATGAACGCCACTTCGCTGAAGCATTCTTCTTCTTCTTGCCACCAAAATGGAAGCAGAAAGAGGACGAGCTGCTTTGATCTACTGAAAGGAAAAAGCAGAACATCTGAGCTGAAACCAGCCAGCTGAAATCATTAAAACAGAAACAATCATTCAATGCAGTGTCTCAGGTGGCTTAGCCTGTTACAACTGTTGACACAAGCTCAGTACAATTAACACACAGTGTCAGGGAGCTCCAGTGTGGGAACTAGTGGCTTTAGGTTTGTAGTCATTTAACTTTCATCCATTCATTCATTTAATTCAGGAGGAAGAAATGTCAGGTTGGTGCAGGCTGGTTACATGCATTTGGTCCCATGCTGTCTTTAACTAAATGACTTGGTTCACTTTATGGCTGGGTTGTATGTGGGGTTATATCATGTTATTTGGGCAGGAGTACCTGTCCCCTGTTAGGCTTAGAAAGTTTCTCCATAAGCAGAGCTTTTAACTCTTATAGCTTTTAGCACATCTGTAGCTGTGCAGGCTGACAGCTTTTTGGTGGCTCTTTTTACCCCACACTGCTTGTGAGTTTGTAAATAGCCCCACTAATTCTTTTGGGTTGCAGTTAACTTGGGAGGAAGGGTTGGGTCTGCCATGACTAGATGAATAACAATTATCTGGGATACATAAATTTCATAATGCATGCATATATCTCTATCAATTAAACCTGGCCTGAGTGCTGCCATTTTTTACATTCAGTTATTTCTCTTAGCAATGTTGGAACTAAATAATGAATGTGTTACAGTTAAACTGACACTGGTCAGTGTAAATGGCTCACTGGGACACAGAAACCTTTAAATTAAACCTGATATCTAGTGTCAAACAATATAAAAGCTGTAAAAGGTGTTTACGGTCAGAATTTATAAAACTATGATTGTAAATAAATTCAAACAAGTGAGCTTTTCTCTTTGTGCTGAATATCAATACTGTGGCTTCTTAGACTGTAAGCTTTACTTCAGCACAACCAGTTGTAGAAGCCGTCACTCCAAATGTCTTTTGATAACAAGAAAAAAATACCTTTTCAGTACATGGCCTGAAGTTCTTCTCCGACATCTTCTGCCATCGGCTTTGTCTGCTGGTTTGAAGACAATAAACCATAAAAAAGATGATTTAGTCACTTTGTCTGCATCCTGCAGCTCGAATGTGTCGTGTAACGATGTTGAATAGCCGTCGTTATCCCTCTGCTGTCAGTAGGATTGTACTGTACAGCATCTTACTGATATGTGAGGAATGCTAATGTAACACGATAACAGACGTCTGGTCTTACATCATTAAAATATAAAGGGCAGGAGATATTTAGATATTTTTTATATTTATATTACATTTTATAGCTGACAGATATTACTAAATAGATAGAATTTACTAAATGGTTGATGTGCATGAAAAATATGTCCATAATCACAAATGACCATGAAAGCCAGTAGAATTAATTCAACTGGACAATCAAAAGACATCCTTAAATGTCCTTTAAGTGGCAGAACAAATGAATAAACAGTTAATTGCTTACTTGAGATGAAATCTGCTCAGCTACTTTGAAAACAGCTTCTAACTGGTTCCTCCTTTAACAGGATGACTGCTCAGGGGTAGGGATGGGTATCGAAAACCGGTTCTTGTCGAGAACCGGTTCCCACTGTTTCAATCAGAGGAGGAGCCAGACATTTGAAACACCCGGGGCTTAGCCCTAAAGGGTAGTATGCATGTGGGATTTTTTTTTTTTTGAGGGGGGGGGGGGGGGGGGGGGACTTAACCAAGACATAACCACAATCAGAACTAGATGATAGTAGCACTAAAAATCATCATAGACCTGCACTACACTTATTTATTTAATTCTACCAAAGTACAATATTTAGATTGAGAAAAGTTTATATAATTATTTAGCCTTGTTGTGCAAACAAGCCTGCAGAACTTAATAAATATAGAATTTGAAAAATAGCAAACCTAAAAAGAAACACTAGGTACGAGATACATGAGTACCTATGATACGGTGATACTTTTAGTAAGCAACCATTTGACTAACATGCGTGTCTCACCTGCTCTTGCTCATCTCTGTTCTGTCCTCATTCTCCATCTCAATCTCTGTTCCTCTCTCTCTCTCTTTGTGCTGACAATCATCAAATATACAGTTGAAACCAGATATTTACAAACTCTTCAGATCAAAACAAACACTTTTTTAATTGTAACATCAAATCAGACTAAATGTTTATTTTTTTAGATTGATAAATATAAAAACATATTTGTTAACTTTAAGAGTAAAGAGAGAAACTGTCTATGTTTTTTAATTGCAAATGGCACCAAATTGTATTCAAACTGAGCCACACTTATGGAGCTCCACAGTTCTTTTCCTGGTGTTTTGGTTGACATCTCTTGATTTTCCCATGTCACAGAAACAGGCTTTGTGTTTTGCCTTATATGCATCCACAGCTGTGCCACCAATTTACTCACATGGACTCTACTAACCTATCAGAAGCTTCTTCAGCTCAGAATGGAATCCTCTGGAGTTTTCTTATTAATTAACAATAAACTTAGTGTATATGTACTCCTAAATTTAATGAAAGTGATAAAAAATAGACAGCTCTGTCTCTCTTTATTCTGGAGTGCTTCACCAGGTTCGACAGGTGCAACTGAGCTAAAGATGACCTCGATGGTACTTTTGTCCTGGATGTCCGACATTGACTCCAAGTTGGTGAATTCATTCCCAAATTCTGCATCCATGAAGTGAAGCCTGAAGTCCCCATTAACTCCACACTGTCCCTTTATCTGCTGAACTAGCTCACTGACAGACACTGGCATCCCATTTGGAAGGATCAATCTCCGGGAATCATTTTCTCCGAGAATGAGTTTCACCATTGCAGCCATTTCACAACAGCCTAAAAGAGGAAATTAAGACAACGTTAACCATTTCAACAACGGTAAATCTGATTTCAACAAAGCAATTCGGATAAAAGTGTGGCATGCTATGTCCATTCAAATGGATTCAAATAAAATAATGCCACATTAATTTTCAAAACATTTTAGATTTATTAGACTGCCTGTCATAAAAAAAACGAGTTAATTCCTGTAATTTGGACTCTTTCCTTTTCAGTGAGTTCAACATTTTACCATGTTGAACAGGAGTGAAGAATTTCAAAATGAATTATTTACATTATGTAACCAAATTTAAACTGGAATTCTCTCAGAAGTAAAATTATTAAAGCATAACATTCGCTTCAGGAATTAAAATAAATAATTGTAATTTCCTCCTCAGTGTACTAAAAACATACATCAATTGTTAAGTAAACTACTGTGCAAAAGTTACAACTTACAAACTTACACATTTCAACAACCCATAAATAAAATGCATATGTATCACAAAAGTTTCTGTGGTAGAGCCCAACTAGCTTATTTGCAGAGGTTAAGTTATAAACAATACCTACATTTGAAGTAGCTATGTCTTTCATATTAGGCTTTTATACTTGTGCTAGCTTGACATTGTGCTATATTGTTGCACTAACGTGTTAGCTAGCTAGAATGGCATAAACAGACAGATTTAAAAAAACAAAAAAAAACAAATGTGAATAAATATCCCTGAAAATAATAGACAAACTAATGATATCTTTGCGCAAAAAGTATTTTCATCTGGATGGATGAAGACAGATTCACTCTTACCTTTCCAAGGTGACCGTGAAGCAAACCATGCGGTTCTTCTTCTTCTTCAGTCAAGTTTAACGGCAGCTTGGATCCAAAACTGTTGCATTACTGCCATCTCCTGGCTGTTAATCGTCCGTCACTCCTGAATCCTCAGATCCTCTTGATGAGACCAGTACTTCTCAAAAAAAGAAAAACCACCACTTTCCCTCCACCATGACTTAACTTATTAACCACTTGCTCAAATGTAAGTTCCCTTCCACCACTCATTTCACCCCACATCACCCTCCTGTGACTTACATACTTCCTACAACTAAGGAGTACATGCTCAACCGTCTCCATATCAGTGCACCCATCACACAACCCCGTCAGATGTTTCCCTATCCGAAAAAGAGTATCATTTAAAAAGCAGTGGCCCGTTCGTATTCGACTGATAACAACCTCCTCACGTCTCTGCAATCCGCTACTCCTCTTAGCTTCTATTGTGTTTTGCACCCTATATAAATGTCTCCCTTTTGTTTCATTATCCCATGCCATTTGCCATAAGTTCCGACTTTCTGCCCAAACTACACTTTTCCCTTCAGATTTTGACAATGGTAACTGTACATCTATGTCGACTCTTTTGACAGCTGCTTTGGCCAACCTCTCTGCGCTTTCATTACCCAAGATACCCACATGAGCCGGAGTCCACATTATTACTACATGTTTATTTTGGTCAGACAGTCTATGATGAGCAAAAAGAATGTCATACAGAATTTGCTGATGGGTAGTTGTGTAACCCTGTGCAATACTTAATAATGCGGACAATGAATCACTGCATATCAGTACTTTTGAGACCCTGCTGTCCTCCACCCATTCTAGAGCCAGCAGTATGGAAAACAATTCAAATGCATACAGTATACACCCAGACGGGTTGATGTTCTTTTCGCAATCTTGATATTCAACACCGGAATTACCATTGCTACACCAGTTGCTTCTGTCTTAGGATCTTTTGACCCATCTGTATACACCTGTAAAAAGTCACTGTATTTGCTGTCCAATCTGTTATAGAATTTTTGACAAATATCTGTGGTCACTTTCCGCTTTCCAGTGTCCGTTAAAGAGCTGTCCACGACAAGACACTTCAATGTCCATATGGGACGTAAAGGCCACAACACTGTCTGATTAAAGACTTTGTCAGACACTTTAAAAGTTCTTGCACTATCATCTCCAACCCACCCAAAACTATTTTTAAAAACCTTCCCTCTTTCCCAACAAGCCCCCAACACTTTCTTAACAAAACCATGTGGTTTCCTGCCTCCTGTGCTTAAAATCACCCGTGATCTTGTGATATCGCGAGTCTTTAAGGCAACTAACCACTATCGTTAGATTTTATCATGTCATATCAACAAGAATAAATTTAAGAGGTGCTAAGTTGGTAAATTTCATGCAGATCATATATGATTTACAGAGATGGGCAGTAACGCGTTACTTGTAATGCGTTACTGTAATCTGATTACTTTTTTCAAGTAACGAGTAAAGTAAGGGATTACTATTGCAAAATCGGTAATTAGATTACCGTTACCTTCCCGTTGGAACGCTGTGTTACTGCGTTACTAAAACCGTGATTTTTTTGCGAGAATGTCTCATGACAGTGACGTAGGCGAGTGCGCCGTTAGTGACAACAGCTGTGTGCAGATCAACAATGGATCACATATCGATTGTGGGAGAGAGTATGAGCGTGCAGCGTTTAAAGTGTGGACGTACTGACCTTACTTTGAGTTTGATTCCATAAAAAGTGACAAAAACATTAGCGTTCATCGTGCGTGGGAAAAAAAACTTCTTTTTACAGCGAAAAAAACCCCCTAAACTTCCAAGCAAGCACCGAGTGCGCAACGACGTAATGGGAAACTCACAGAGAAAGTCGCGGATTCTTCAACTGACCGCGGCACACCTGCACCAGGGTAAACCTCCGCCTACCCCCGGACGATCTGATTTCCTCGTGTCAGCATTGTTCCCACATCATCATAATTAATGTTGTTCCAGGTTCAACATTGCAAGTGACCAATCACCTTCTTGTGACGTCATTCCTTTGCGACTTCGAAATACCCGCCTTCGAGTATTTCGAAATACAAGTGAAGAAGCGAGAAACCGCCGCCTGTCCGCCGAATTTGAAGTCAAATCGCCTGTCCGCCGAATTTGAAGTCAATTTAGGATACTTTCCTTTAATAAACGGTAAGCATTATACATATGTTCCTCACTTGGCTTGCTGTTTGTTTGCTAGCGATAGGCTACTTGACGACAGCATTAGCTAACCAGTGTTCTCTAGACCAGCGTTCCCCAACTTTTTGGGTGTTTCGTGGCCCGGGGGTTGGGTCAGGCAAAATTGCAGTAGCTTCCCTGATCATTTTACAAACATAAGTGAAGAGAATCTGGACTAAAAGGCCTAGACTTATGGTTGTGTGCTGAATCTATGAATCAAACTATCACCTGGAAACATAATTAACTGGTCCATAGCTGTGAAACTGGACATGAGTTCTTGATTCTATGGAGATTAACAGTAATCCAGAAATTTACAAATTTGTCCCAGGGACATCGCGTAGATGTTGTCCCTGGGACATCGCGTAAATGTTGTCCCTGAGACATCGCGTAAATGTTGTCCCTGGGACATCGCGTAAATGTTGTCCCTGGGACATCGCGTAAATGTTGTCCCTGGGACATCGCGTAAATGTTGTCCCTGGAACATCATGTAGAAGTTGCCCTGGGACATCGTGTAGATGTTGTCCCTGGGACATCATGTTAAAGTTGCCAGAGACATACCATATGAAAGTTTAGCTTCTTTTAGCCCCTGTTTGTTTTATATTATTTTATATATATATTTTTTTTAATATTATATTTAATATTTACATTGTATTGCAAAAACCCCCAAAACAAGTTAAAATGAATTAATGAATATTGACTAATTAAACCTTCGTTATTTTTCCACCAGAAATGGACGACATAATTAGAAGAAGTGTTCTGAATGACGAAAAAAAAAGAACTGGAAAAGACACACAACTTTGTGTGCATGTGTCACAATGCCAGGAGGACCCATTCAGTGTTGTGTTAGAAAAATTGAACTCATTAACCCTTCATGGACATTATAAATGTTTAAATGTTGCCTCAGGTAAAGACAGGAAAAGAGACTATTACAAATTCAACTGCATCAGAGCTGGGAAAAAAAGTCGAAACAGCTACAGAGCAGTGGGCTGTAAGGCCTATGTTTCATTTAAAGTACTCAAATGTTGGAAAGACCACACAGTCATCGTGCAGCGTACATATGATAAGCATGATGGGCATGATCCTTCGGACCCAAAAGACGCACATTTCAACAATATTTCCAGTGATTTGAGGAGGAAGATTGAGGAACTGCTTTCCCTTGGAACTAAGCCAGCCATCATACTAACCGAATGTCATAAATGGGCCAAAGAACATGGACACAGAGATCTTCACAACAGAGAGCATTTTGTCACACCACGTGACATTGACAGTGTTAGAACCTGCATGATGAGGAAGAAGCACTTTAACTGTGGAGACAGTCAAAGTGTACATACCTTACTTAATGGAAAACATCAAGAACATGTTCTCTTCTATCAACCATACACATCTGACCAAGAACTAATGATTGTTTTGCAGACACCTGTAATGAAATCAAACATGGAGAACTATGCAAAACAGTTAGTATTTGTTGACACCACGCACTGCGTTAACCAGTATTCATTTCCCTTATTCACACTTGTTGTAAGAGATGATCATGGGCATGGAGTCCCTGTGGCCTATGCTATTGTCAGCAACGAAAGTCAGAAAACCCTGGAAACTGTTCTTGGAATAGTTTGTGAGCATTTCCCAACTTCCCCGAGGTAAATAATACATTGACAGCTATTAATTTTGAAATAATTCCTTTTCAAAAAAGTTATAACGTGCCAGAATCTAATGCTATAGCTGCAGCATGGGCTGCAAAAAACTTTCCTTTCCAGTTGTTAAAGTTATTCCTATAGGCTGTATGCAGTATTTTATATATCTACTTGTGAGTTGAAATGTTTGATTTGGCATTGAAGTGGTGCTTTGAGATAGCAAAAACATTTTCATACTGTTTAATCTCATTTAGTGTTTTCTTTTTTTCTGTAGAGCATTTATGGTTGACAAAGACTTTGCGGAAATAAATGCTTTGCAGAAGGTTTTTCCAGAGTCAGCTATCCTTCTATGCTGGTACCATGTCTTGCAGGTAAACCACATTGTTTTCTTTTCACGTTGTCTAAGATGCACCTGAAACACATTTTTACAACAGGGTCCTGTTGTTATGATTTGCCTCATTGTGATATTCACCTACTCAGGTTAATGAATATAAAGGGATAAAATGTTGAGTGACTATGTCCATCCATTTAAGACCACAGTGCACTCATCTTCTGGTGGCTGCTTCCCAAAGCTCTTTTTGACATTTAAAAATATGTTTGCCTGGTTGATTTCTGTAATGCACAGGTCCTCTTGTCCAGTGAGTGACAAAGTTATTTTTGGACGTCAGCTTTCTTTTATGCTTTTTGTACAGCTGCTCCTCTGTCTCTCTCTCCAGATTAACTTTTTTTCTCTTACATTCACAGGCTGTTAATCGATGGCTTTCAAAATCAGAGTCCGGGGTCCATGGGCTTTCTAACACCCAAAAGAGAAATGAAATCATTTCTTTCTTTTGTAAGCTGAAAGCTTGCACATCTGTAAGTGTAATTTGTCTATTTCACATTTTGATTTCTTGATTACACTAAGAGCATAATAACTTTCAGTTGCTAAAAAAAGTTACAGAGAGATACAAAATAGATTTTTGAAACAATTTCTAAAACTGGCTTCTTATCTTGCTTATCAAAACAAGTACTTAAGCTGTGCAGAACATCATTGTGTCACCCACTGTGCAGTAGAACTTGTGAGTGGGATTCTTTCACAGACAGATGCTGAAACCAAATATGCTTATAGGTTTAGTGTTCCTCCTTAGCCATTGTAAGGGAAGAAATAATTGCTTCTTAATACAAAAACACGACATATTATTAATAACTTAAAATTCTTAATGTTATTCAATAAAAGGAAAAGGGCTTCAATACATAATATTAAAGATTTCAATAGGTCTGTTAAATGGATTGAAATATATTCTGTTGCATCCAATTCTCTTAGGAGGACGACTTTAAAGCCACATCAGCAGAGTTCTGCCAGACATTTAAGCAATACCCTTTGGTGTGCCAGTATTTTCAGAAGCACTGGGAAGGCATTGGCCACATGTGGTGTGACTACGGCCGTCGCTTCAGTCACGCTCGTTCTGAAACAAACAATGTGATTGAAAGGTATGATTTATTATTTTGACCTCATTCAATTGTATTGCTGAAAAAAAGATATTATGCTTTAATCCAAGAGGCTAAACTGAGTAGGTTCGTCATGTCATTGCCAGAACAGGTTTTAGGCAAATCCTTTAAATTCTAGCAGCGTTTTTTATGTTATCACAACAAAAAACAGAGTAGGTGGATTTGCCTAAATCAGCTAAACCGGCACAGAGCATTCCTTTATAAAAGACGTGTGCAATATGTATTCCAATTTTTAAAAAAATAATACAGTCTTGATTAAAACTTTAAATTCCTTCAATTACAGTTACTAATCATTTCAAATAACTGTTTTTCAGATTTTTCCACCGCCTGAAATACCAGTTTTTATCTGGCTACAAGAATAGGCGTCTGGATGATCTGATTGAAGTGCTCCTAGGGAAGGCCGACGACTACTTCTCAGTCATAAAAACCCTGCAAGATGTGGGCCGCATGAAAAACAGGTTTGCTGACACCTTGTCTCAAGTTTCAGACTCTGCTTCAAGACTGATGGAAAGTGGTTGGGCTCTTAAAATTACAGTCAAGAACAGCCATGGAGTTAATGCATATCAAGTCCCATCTGAGTCAAGAGAAGACATGGTGTATGATGTCTGCCCTGTTGAGTCCTACTGCAACTGTACATATGGCTTACGAGGACTTCTTTGCAAGCATCTAGTGTTACTTGCAAAATTAGCAGAGGCTGACAATGACATCTATCCAAACATGGAAACAGACATTTCTACCTTGGCAAGAATTGCAGTGAAAGAAAGGCATTACTTTGTACACTGTGAGGACTTGAAAGTGATAAAAATGCCAAGTTTGTTTGGAAATCTGTGTTTTTTTGCATCGGCTGAAACACTTCAGTGCACTTGTTGTACGTTCTCTCACTATAACACATGTGCTTGCCTGAAGGTGGCTTGTAGCCATTTTAAACAAATGAAAAACTCTCTGAAAAGTCCTCTATCAACTTTGAATGACACTCCTGTAGTTGAAAGCACAGACAAAAAATGCACAGAAGATGCAGTTGGAAAACTAAATGCTGTTTTAGACACAGTTAAACAGTGGGCATTCATTCCAGAGGGTATTACTGCAATGATAGATGAACTGCATACAAATGTCTTAAAAACAAAACAAGTAGGCAAAAGTATATGCCAGTACGAAATAAAGACGACAGATAATGCACGCAAAATTAGGCCATTGTATTCTAGCAAGAAACGTTCGGCCAGCATCGACATTCCAACAGTCTGTGAAAATGAATGTGAACAGTCGATAACCACTGAAAGAGAGACATCCTCTGGAGAAAATGAAAACCTTTTGGAATACAAAACAAAAAAGAGAAGAGTTAAAGCTAAGTATATGCACAAGTAGACTTTTGTGTGACATTTCAAAGGGACTGCATCCATTACTTCTGTTTATTGAAACCTAAAGCTGAATAGCTGTCTTAACTTTCTGCCAAGGAACAGATGAAAAGAAATTGTTTGGTCTCTCAAGCAGTTGTTATTTATGTGTGTTATTCATTACTTTGGCTTGGTTGCTGTTTTTGATACAAATTCATCTCTGCCCATTGTAATATTTTCATATGTTACTATTTTTATATTGCTATGCATTATAAATAAAGGATTACTTATTACTATTAAAGGTCTGCATTTGTAATTGTTGGTATTATTTATAAAATATGCGCTCTTAAGTTTTTTGCTCCATAAAACGATACCTGTCACTTTTTGGACATAGAGTATCAGCTGTTGAGAATCCTGGCTCATACAAAATAGAAGTAAAAGGTTTCAACATCCAGCCTTTTTATGATTAAATACAAAGTGTAATAACAGAGTTATTGGGGTGTGATTTTGTTAATAGTTAGTCTTAAGTATAAGTTTAATAGTAATGAGTAAGAAAATATAGCCAGAATAATGGAATGAGACTAACACCTGACCTCACACTGAGATTTGGTATGAAGTGGCATGTTTGTGCTAATGCTGACATTGGGGCTCAGAATTCCTCTGTGTGTATATATTTGTGAACGTTAACTTGGCTAATGTCCAAGGGTTTGACTGCTTTCCTGTTGGATTGTATCACAAAGAACAGGGATAAGAGCACCAGTGGCCGTGCACACCCTCATCTCTCTCCTTCACCCGATCATTAGTGTTGGAAACCGGCATTAGCTCAGAGTAGATTAGACTTCAGTATAGTGCAAGTGATTTGATTTTATGATTATTTGATTCAGTTTTTTCTGTGTTCAAGCTCAATTACTTTAATAAAATATGTTGAATTCAAACAAATAAATAAACAAATAAACTGTGGACATTACCCTTTTAAACCTTTCTGAAACAAGACAGGTAAAAACCAGTGTATAAAAGTTTACATAGGTATAAATAGCTCTAACACTTTACTCCAGCCTGGCGTCCACACATGTGGACATCACATTTTGGGTTATTTAGACCAAAATACTAAATCTTGATCAACAAGTGCCTGATATACAGTTATGAGGACATTATACTGCAACTGTTCTATCGAAATTTCAAATTAATGTCCTCATATGTGGCTCTCATTTTTCTCAGAAACAAAAATTAGGTAAAAAAAACAAAACCTGGTAATTCTTTCTTTTTACATTCATCGGGTTCCAATCGGCCCAAATATCAAAGAGAAATTAAAAATGCATGCCATGGAAGATTTCGGGTCTTAGGGGGTTAAAATGACCAGACCCCTCCGGCCTGTTTTCCAGGCCACTAAATTAAACCCAGTCAATTACCAATTGAACAGAATAAAAACCTACGAGGTCCACTAATAGTCCAAAAGTCCAAATCTTTAATAGAAAAGACAGGCAGAACTCAAACAAACAATAATCCAAACGAGGAGCATATATACACACTGGAAAGTAAATAATTATAAGTTATTAAATCAGACTAATTAAATACAGTAAAACTAATAAGGGAAGACGAACACACGGGAAATAAAAATAACAGTGTAAACATACCAAAACTCAAAATAAAACAGGAAAGCTACTACAAACCGAGTGTGACACAATTACATTCATATTGAAACATATGTGATAATTTTCTTTCTTTGTAGCATTTTTAAGATATGTGTTAGAACAGTCATTATGCTGTTTGGATTAGGAACCAATCATTTTTGCCAAATAGTTAACACAAACTTAGAACAACAATGAACAATTTTCAAGATTCTGATTTACAGAACAAACAAAAGTCACAAAAGGTTTCATTATTTAAGAGACAAGATCAAGTTTTTCACACAGGAATGAAATGACAGAATCCAGTGCAGCGGGGCCAAAGGTGTGTGTCAGCAAACTGAAGGTTGAGGAATCAGTCAGTTCATGTTTAAGATTGTGTTGGATTTTGAGAAGAGTCTGTCTGTTATTAGAAAGTAAGATTAACAATGTTACACCAATAACCCAAATAAGATAAGATAAGATAAGATAAGATAACCTTTATTAGTCCCACACGTGGGAAATTACAAATACGGGGAAATGACAAATAATACCAAAAAAGATACAACTTTCATATTGTTTTACTAACTTACTTTGTCATATCAGCACTTGAATGGTCGATGCCTTTACAGACCATGTCTGTTGTGACATCGCAGGCCAATCTTCCGGCAAACCCGAGGGCTAGCTCCCCAGCCTCCTCTTCACTCAGAACACTAAACACTGTTACTTTAGTTTTGGCCTTCTTAGGCCTGTCAAGAATCATTGCGGGCAGTTTGGCTTTACGGCCCTAAAAAAGAAAAAGTGCAAACACCAAAAGAGCAGAGAGAGACACACACACGCGCACAAAGTTAAATGCTTTTGTTTACATGGTGTAATTGTGTATATGTTGCAGCAAATGCACAATTTCCAGCCACATTGTCACTTCATTGATACGAGTAACCCGGATTTATTTCAGGTGACATCAAAATCACGAAATGTATACCTACCCCAATCAAACCTCTGAAAACATGAACTGACATGTTCTCTGCGTTGATTCTGCGCTTGATCTCGTCTTCTGTTATTGTGTAGGTTTTCTTTTTTGAGCTTGGTACAGATAAGCGACCATGCACTCTGTAAACTGTACTAGTTCCTTCTGAATCAGTTTGGAATTCTGTATCTGCATCGATCCTGTCAACATCATCAGCAGCAGCATTATCTGTACTCAAACTTGTGCCGTATACTTCTGCTTCTTTTTCGTTGTCTTCAGTCTGTGTACCTTCATCTCTTTCAGTCTGTGTACCTTCATCTCTGACTGTCAGTCTTCCTATCTCACTGTTACTTGTCGATTTGCTGCAGATATTCTCTCCCTTAGGAACTTTTCCTTTGTCATTCGCTGCCTGATGCTTTCCCTGATGACATTCTTCACTGGCTACTTCTATTGCTCCTCCTGTATAGCCACCCACTATGCTGCACAACTCCTTTCCCTCTGCTGTGCTGCACTGTGCTGTTACATAAAGAAGAATGATATAAACAGCACTATATCAATTTAATTGTGAAGAGAAATCCCCACAATACGACACAGTTATGTCTAAAATAGTTTTGTGTAAAAACTGGATCTTGAAACGTCCACTTTAATTATACAGTCCTGGTGTGCAAAGGCAAAATTACGAAAAAAATTTTCACTTTAAACATTTTTGGACATTGTTTAGTTATATTGTGACTTACTCTCACAGAAGATACAGATGCCACAAACAGACTTTGAACAACGCATGTGCTTGTATGCACCACATTTCTGGCACTGCACCTGTGAATAAAAAAAAAAAAAGAAGAAGAAATAAACAAACAAAAAACAAATGAACAAAGTCCATTAAATAAACAATCTATATGGCTAAGGACATGTCATAGTGTACCCGGTCTTTGGCTGCAATCACACACCAGCACTGACTGCACTTCCTAGTTCGATCTGCAAAATATAATTTGTTTCAGTACAAGTTACATTTTCCAATGTTAGAGAAAAAGAAGGCAGCTAATTTTATCTTTACCTATTGAGGAAAATAAGTAGTGGCAAAGTCGGGACCTGAGCTTTGTGATTTCAGTGTTGTACTCCTCCACTTGTGTTTTACCGTCAATGAGAGATTGGGCAAACTAATAATTGACGAAGAAGAAAAAAAAAAAAAAGAACAAAAAGAATTAGATTAACAAAGAAATGTTTGTTTGTTTTTAAACCGCCCCCCCCCCCAAGAAAAAAAAAAAAACAGAGCAACCAAAGCAAAGCATTACTGCTGAAATGGTTCAATCTACAAAAAAAATTGAGATTTTACCATCCTGCCTCTAAGGCTTTAAAAACTGAATAGGCAAAAATGTAAACATTACTTATATAGGTTAAAGCTATAGTTTTCAGTACCATTATGACATGCACTCCACATGAGTTCCCATCCTGTTGATGTGGGTGGCTCACATGTGACAAGGTCTGTGATGTTTACAGATGTTTTATTTTGAAAGGTCGAACAGGAAACGAAAAAAATGAACAAGTTAGCGCTGCAGACTGTGTTATCGCTGCAAGCCTGAGAATAAAAGAATGGAACTGAGAATTACCGAGGGTGTGATCATTAATGTTTGAGGCATGCAAACATTACAAGGTCCACTCTCCAGCGCAGCCTCTTGCTGAAGCAAATGAGCTGAGAGATCGCAGTTATTACAAATAAAAAGCATATAGAGAAATCAATAACCACGTTCGGTAATGATTTCAATTAAATTAAATATGTTATGTTAAATATGTTAATTAATTACCTCCAGTTTTTCAACACCGCACTTTTTCTGACCTCCGACTCGCCAAATGAATTCATATAGACTATGGTCCTCTTGGGTATGTCACAAAACTGTTTTGTAAAAAGATGGATATGGTAGGCTTGGGCCTTGAGCTTTCCTAATGAGGGACACTGAAAAGTATCATGCACTAGAGAGAGTGCAAAATCTGTGCAACTTACAAACAAGGTCCAGTGGCTGCCGTTTTCCAGACAGGCTCCAATCAATTTCTCATACATCTGAAAGATGTTTTTCTGGAAATAAAAATAATGTGACAAGTATGTTTTTCTGTCAAGAATGACACTGCAAAACTGCAAAAGCTTGTCAGGTGAGACTTGTAATTAATTCTGCAGATACACAAACATATAGAAAGTGTCATTTTTGGTTTACATTAATTAATTTCTATAGTGTGTACAAAACAAATCAAGACCACAGACTCAACACGCACCACTCAATTTTTGGTGTTCTTTATCTGTCATGGTCCTGGGCCATGTTGGCCCAGTATTCTTAGTTTTCTTGCATGTTTGTATTTTGTTCCCTATTTAGGCCATGTTTCCTGAGTTGCCCTGTTGTGTTGTTCCCTAAGTGTTTTCCCTTCGTGGCTTTTACCCCGTGTGCCCCTCTGTGTATCTGTGAGCCCTCGTCTCTCCTTATGTTTTATTCCATGTTTCCCCAGCCCGTTATGTCTGTGTTTTCCCCGTGCTCTCTCTCCTCCTGTCTGAACCTCTGTACTTCCTGTTTGACTCTGCCCGTCTCCCGTCAGTGTTATGTTCACCCCGCCCTGTCTCGTTATGGTTATCTGTGTCAGCTGTGTTCCCCGTGTGTTCCCACTTTCCTCGTTAACCCTCTGTGTATTTCTGTCTGCGTCTCCCTCTGTTCGGCGTTCGCATTCTCCCTCATGCTGTGTGTGGTTCTCCCCGTGTCTTCTGGTATATGTTACAATTAGCTTTTCCCAGTGTAGTTTAGTTTTGTATTGCTTTGGTATCACTGCTTTCGTTTGTCACCTGTCAGCAATAAAGCTGCATTTTGAGTTTATCCCCTGAGTCTGTGAGTTTGCATTTTGGGTCCTCATCCTGCCTGCCACACAGCGACCATGACATTATCAGTTGGCCAAGACAGAAATGTTTTAATCTGTGTGCATTGCTTTTGAACAAGTCTTTACACAGAAAAGGTTTCAGAAAGGTATTTTTCAGGTTCTTCTGACAAGGCTTCAATTTTGGAAAATGCTGTTTGTTTATAGTGGCAACTTATAAACCCTTTGTGATAAGAACATAGTTACCACAGTCCAAGTCATACCTTCAAAAAGTATGCACTTTGTGCTCTTGTGGACCCATCCAAAATTTTTCCAGTGATTTGGCTTGGTATTGGATAAATGTGAGGGAAATTCTATAAAAATAACATAAATACACCTGTTTTCAAATACGTTACAAAAAACGTAAACATGCTATGTCATTATGATCAAACAAGCTTTTCAACATACCTCACACTGCAAATAGATTAGGCCATCTATTACCTTATAAAACAAATAAATAAATACATATAAATAAAAACAGAACTAAGGAATACGATTCATTAAGTAAATTGTACAATAAAGTGTATTTAAAGCAGAATTTAACATTAGTTTTATGACAACATAAAAGGATTTTTATGTCAAGAGGTACCTCATCTGAAATGTTAGTCTGGTCAAACAGGGATTTCAAACTTGAAATACCAATAGAGTTTGGTCCAGCTACTCCCACAAGGTAATCTGTGAGAAAGCATATGCTGTAGTCAACAGATATCATTTTCTTTTTGCATGCTGCAACCATCATCCATTTCAGTCTTCTAGGAGCTTTGTCTGGTTGTAGTTCTTTTTTCTCCTCCTCTCCCCTCATCTATTAATTAAATTGTTTTCTGACCTTCCTAACTGTTTCCGACCTGTCTTCCCAATGTGATGTTTAAGCAATATATGTATGGTCAGAAGGGGGTGAAATTTTCATTGCAGTTGTACGTGTAACATTGCATGTGATAATAAAAGGCTTGATTGGTTGATTATTCAACATGAGTTGACATTTACCTGACATTGTGAAGGAGTCACAGTTTCTGTAAGGGTGTAAGAACATAACATGTGGATTTGTTACACTTCTTTTTCACAAGTTAATAACAATCAATAATTTTCATTCCATTATTTACAAGCTATCACACGATGTCCCAGGGACAACATCTACACGATGTCCCAGGGACAACATTTACACGATGTCCCAGGGACAACATCTACACGATGTCCCAGGGCAACTTCTACATGATGTCCCAGGGACAACATTTACACAATGTCCCAGGGACAACATTTACGCGATGTCCCTGGGACAACATTTACGCGATGTACCAGGACAAATTTGTAAATTTCTGGATTACTGTTAATCTCCATAGAATCAAGAACTCATGTCCAGTTTCACAGCTATGGACCAGTTAATTATGTTTCCAGGTGATAGTTTGATTCATAGATTCAGCACACAATCATAAGTCTAGGCCTTTTAGTCCAGATTCTCTTCACTTATGTTTGTAAAATGATCAGGGAAGCTACTGCAATTTTGCCTGACCCAACCCCCGGGCCACGAAACACCCAAAAAGTTGGGGAACGCTGGTCTAGAGAACACTGGTTAGCTAATGCTGTCGTCAAGTAGCCTATCGCTAGCAAACAAACAGCAAGCCAAGTGAGGAACATATGTATAATGCTTACTGTTGCAGCTTTAAGGCAGGGATGACTCCTGGAGTTGCTTTCTCACTGTATATGCTTTATTTCACAATCCGATCATAACAAAAACATACAGCAGCTCCTCTCCGACTCCTAGCCCTTTGCTGCGGTGGAAAAAGAACCACTCCAAAACCCCTTCAAGGAACATATGTACAAAAGAGTTTTCCTAACACACCAATGGGGCGTTCAATGCCATCTGGTTAATATGAGTACTCTGGCAGAATAACAGTTCAAATGAAAAATATACCAGAACAAACAAGCAACCAAAAAAGAAGTGTGGGGTACCTTTGAACCAATGAACAAAGTATAACCATTTATACTTTTTAACATAACCCGGCCCCGTCGATATGTGTATCTCTCACACTCTCCCCCACTCGAGAAATGTCGTCCCGACATAAATGTACCTTATAATCGACAATCCATAGAGAACAATAGAATGGCATGGACTATGTACCAGGTTACATTACACCCTTTTTTTTTTTTTTAAGTTACCCAAACTACCGTGCACTGTAGTTGTGTATACTCCTGATATAATCAGTTCAGCTTTTTTTTTTTTTTGTCCACAATTCAATCTATCAAATTACCATGCTATTTGTACTCTCCTGTAAAGGCATTAACTTTGTCCACATCTCATCTGAACACTAAGCATCTTCCCTTTACTCATACACATGTTCGGCCTGCAATCCATGTGTCACAATATTTCAATCAACATAGGTACATTTGTTACAATCTGAAATAGGGGTACCAAGTGTAAACATTATATCTTCCCCTTTTACCAAGGTCGCCAGTAACCTTGAATATTCACACATTTGGTGGCCACTATTCTTTCTTCAAGACTTGGTTGTCCAAGTTTACTATAGGTCAAAGTCTGTGGTCTCCTCCTTTCTCTCTTTGGGTATGGACTTGGCTGGTCTGTTTCCAAAGCCTCTTCGACATCAGAGCTGCTGTCCACCTCCCCTGCACCCACAATAGCCACATCCTCTGGTTCCCTATTGTCCATTTTCTCCTCATCAGCTTGGCTGGGGTCCCCCTGGCCATCTCCTGACATGTGAGGAAGCTCATCTGGCTCACCCCCGTCCCTTAGTGGCATAAACTCTGCCGCTGTGGGGTCCAATGTAGGTGAACACTGAGGCTCAGGATAAGGCCAGGTGAAAACCGCATCAGAAAACTCATCTGTGTCCTCCTCCTCCTCACTCCCCACTTGTGTCGGAGTCATGCATGTTTGTTTCCGTTTGTTATAATGTCTTTTCCTTGTTTTAGTACTAGTTACAGTTGCCTCCTTATCTGCTGGGAGTGGAAGAAAATCGCAAGGCAACAACATATTCCTGTGCAAAATCCTTGTCCTGCCTTTACCATTCTCTGGCTCTAACTCAAACACAGGACTGTCCTCTCCCTTTTGTCTTTTAATGATGTAGATGTTGTCTTCCCAATAGGAGCGGATTTTACCTGGCCCACCCCTCTCCACAACATTTCTAACAAGGACACGACTCCCTATTTGAAGTGGTGGACCATGCACACTTTTGTTGTACTGCCTTTTACCTCGGTCAGCTGACTTAGCTGCATTTTTGGAGGCGACAGTGTAAGCTTCAGCCATTCTCCTTCTCCATCTGTCCACATAGTCCTGGTAGGAGCCTGAACTGTCCTCCTGCTCAATGCCAAAGAGAAGGTCAACTGGTAACCGTGGTGACCTACCAAACATTAGGAGAAAAGGAGGGTAGCCAGTGGCCTCATTAACAGTACAATTGTAGGCATGTACAACTTTATGGAGGTGGCTTTTCCAGTCTCTTTTCTGTTCCTCTGTTAGTGTTCTTAACATCGAGAGCAAGGTCCTGTTGAATCTTTCGGTCTGCCCATTTCCTTGTGGGTGATAAGGAGTAGTGTGTGACCCTTTAACACCAGCCAGTTCTTTTAAATGGTGCAATAGTCTATTCTCAAACTCTCGCCCCAAATCGTGGTGTAGTTTTTCTGGAAAACCAAACCTGAGACAATAATCATTGAATAGTTTTTCTGCTACAGTCTTAGCTGTCTTATTTGTAGTTGCGTAGGCCTGAGCGAAGCGGGTGTAGTGGTCCATAACTACAAGTATGTATTCACACCCCCCCTTGCATTGCTCCAGGTGCAAAAAGTCAACTGAAACCAACTGAAATGGATGAGTGGTCTCTATGCTCAACATAGGTGCCCGTGCCTGTCTGTTTGGCTTCCTCTGTTTGAGACACTCACAAACATTACTGACAAAGTGTTCAATGTCTCTTTGCATCTTAGGCCAGAAGAAACGATCCCTAATTAAATTTAGGGTCCTTTCTGATCCCAAGTGGCCCATCTGTTGGTGTAGTTCTTTGAGCACTAGTGGGTGGTAAACTGAGGGGAGAACTAGTTGTTTTTTGTGTCGAGTCTCTCTGAACATAGTTCCATCCTCTCTGATTTTCAGTTTGCTCCACTCTCTAGCCAATGCTTTAAACTCAGTGCTCTCAGTCTTAATTTCCTGTGTGGTGGGCCTTTTGTTTTGCACTACAGACTCGTACATTTTACCTATCACGGGGTCTTGCCGCTGTGCTGCACAGATTTCCTCTCTCGGTATTGGCTGAATCATGTCCAGCAGTTCCTCTGCTTGTGTTTGATGCTGAAGGGTGTGGAAGGAGACAGTGTTAAACATTAGAGCTTCTGTTTGCTGCACTAATATGCCCTGCTGTGAGGCTACAACCACGTCCTGGCTAACCGTCTGTGTACAGCAGTTCATATAGTCCTCAAAATCGAGGGGCATCCTGGATAAAAAATCTGCATCTGCATTTGTTTTTCCTGGCCTGTATTTTATCGTAAAGTTGAAATCTGCGAGCTCAGCCACCCAACGCTGACCTGATGCATTCAACTTTGCTGTCGTTAACACATAGGTGAGTGGATTATTATCTGTATAAACCACAAACGATGGCGCATGCAGCAAATAATCTCTGAAGCGCTCACAGACAGCCCATTTGAGAGCTAAAAACTCCAGTTTGCCAGCATGCATATGGTAATTTTTTTCTGGCGGCGTTAACGTTCTAGATCCATAAGCTATGACTCTTAACTTGCCATTACTGCGCTGGTAGAGCACTGCTCCTAACCCTGCTTGAGAAGCATCAGTATGAAGCACAAATGGTTGGTCTAGATCAGGGTAGCCTAGGATCGGAGGACTGGCCAGTTTATTGACTAAGTAAGACAAAACCTGATGGTGTGACTCTGTCCATTTCACAGGGGCTGATGAAGGCAACTGTCCTTTAGCCTGTTTGTTTTTCTCCTTCCTACTCTTGTTCTGTGTTTTTAAGTCCTGTGGGCTACTTTTAGCATTTGTTTGGGCTGCTAGCAGTTCATACAAAGGTTTGGCGATACGTGAAAAGTCCTGTATATAGGCTCTATAATAAGATAGGAAGCCCAAAATCTGTCTCACTTCCCCCACTGTACTAGGGTGTTTCTCTTTAAGTGACATCACGGAGGCGACTTCTGCTGGATCCATACTATGGCCATCTTTTGACACCACTCTACCCAAAAACCTGACCTTAGGCTTGAACAGTTCACATTTCTTAGCAGTAAGTTTGACCCCATGTCTCTGATACCTTTGTAGCACGGCTCTTACATGCTCAACATGGTCCTCAAAAGATTTACTGTGGACCAAATTGTCATCAAGGTACGGTAGACAGATATCATCACGCAGACCCCAAAGACACTCCTCCATGCTCCTCTGGAACTCTGCTGGGGCGGAGCTGAGTCCAAATGGGATTCTAACCCACTGGTATAAACCCCAGGGGGTGATGAATGCAGTGAGTGGCTGACTGTCTTCGTCTAGGAATCCTTGATGATAAGCCTTTCCCTGGTCTAGTACTGTAAACCAGGAGCTACCAGTAAGGCTGTCCAACATGTCCTGTATCCTGGGAATAGGATGTCTGTCAGGCACCGATTTGCGATTAAGTTCTCGATAATCCACACAAAGTCTGAGGTCACCGGACTTTTTCCTAACACAGACTATCGGTGACGAATAAGGCGACTTGGATTTTGTAACCCACCCCCTATTGATCAAGTCTTGCAGGTAAGCTTTTACTTCCTGATGCAGAGGTTTAGGCACACTATTGTAAGTCTTTTGAACTGGTGTTTGGTCGTTGAGGGTGATGTGCATCCGAAGGCTAGGAATGCAGCCTACATCATTTTCGTCTTTTGCAAAAGCTTTGCATTCCTCCCTAAGCATCATCCTCACCGCCGACTGTTGGCCACTCGTTAGATGGTCTAGAACTACAGGGGGATCCCAAACACCACTTGTCTCACCTGTGGGGGCTAATGGGACTTCGACACCTGCATCGTCTGCTGTTTTAGTTGTTGGAGTTTCTACAGGTTTTAGGGCAGCTGGGTATATTGCTTTTACGCCCTCAATGTGCCCCAGGACCACACGCGGATCTACAGTAATATTATGGCATGTGGTATTTGTGACAGATACTGGGACCATGGCTGAGTTGCCCCTTTTTACTTTAAACAATACTTCCTGCAAATGAAGCCCCTCAGGCAGGCTGGGGTTCAGAACAGGACAAAATAACATTACAGTGTCCTCGTCAGCCTGTATGCGTGTGCGACAGCGAATGGTAGTAGCTTCACTAGGGCCTAAAACAACTTTACTCCGCCCTGTCTTGACTTGGATCTCTTCCGCAGCTGTTCGATGTGTCTCTATCAACTGGATAAAAGTCTTAGCAGATCCGACGTCAATACCAAAAGCACTACTCACAATATTTGCAGCACAGTCACTGTTTTTAACACCCTGTTGTTTAAGTTGCTCGTTGATGATTTCTTCTATAACATTGTATCCAATAATGGGATCCTGAGCTACATTTGGGTCACTAGAGACCAATACGGGCACTAGGAGACTCGAGCTGGTCGTCTCCACCCCCGTCAGTCTAAACTCTACAGGGACCCACCCCATAAATGGTATCTCTGTCTGATTAGCTGCGAGCCCATTTAATGGTTCTGAACCTAAGAGTTCATCTATCCCCCTGATAGTGGTGTGAGGTAAGTGCTCGACTCTCCAGTTCTCATTTATTACGGTAGCCTGTGCACCCGTGTCCCACAATGCGGTGACTGGTACATTGTCAAAGGTGCATCTCACCATTTTTCGTCTACCAATCAGCTTCACTAATTTTTGTCCTTGCTTATCTGATAGAAGGTCAGAATATCCCATGTATGACAACCACCCCTTTTTCTCTCTTTCCCTCAAATGTTGTTCAACTAGCCTCACCGCTTTACATACATGTTTGTGATGGTGCCAGTGTTGTCCCGGACAGGCTTTAGAACAGTAACTGACAGATGAGCAGCCTGCACACCTCTGGAGTGGGGTGCTGACCGACTCTCTCTGGTGGCAGCAACCACAGCGGCGGGACTCCTGATGTGGCGGTGGGGTCACTGCTGGTCCCGTGGCAGTGGCCCTCTGGCGTTTCCCTGCAGCTGAAGTGGAGCTCGGCATCCTCTGGAGATGTGGCCAGGCTGGCCACACTTAAAGCAGTGGGTGCAGTTGTCTCCCTCTCCGTTGCTCTGGCAGGTCCTGCAGCCTTTCTTCCTCCAGGTACCCGCGGCAGCATCTGATGTCCTCTTTGTAGTCTGCGACTTGCCAGCGTTCAGGGAAGCAAGAACCATCTGCCTCACCTCTGCAACCTCGTTCCTCAGCTCTTTCACCAGGTCGTGCATTTCGGGTGGAGGATGATCTTTCTTGTCTTCCTTGGTGGCGGGGATCTGTGAGCTGCTGCGTGGTTCATCCCTAGTATGTAGCTCATTGATTCTTGGTGGTTTTGTATTGTTCCTCTTTAACTTGTTCAGTCTTTCTGTCTCGAGATTGGCAGCTTCATTTAGTTTCTCAATCAGCATTTCATCAGTCACATCCGGGTTGTCAAGAAGGGCTTTAATCTGGAACTTTATGTTGTCATTTTGCAGCCCAGTACCCACTGATCTCAAAAACTTCCTTTTTACCAGGTCCCGACTGTAGTGTTCTGCTTCTTTGTCCTTGGATGCGTACAGGAGGCGATCTTTAAGCTCAATGGCTCTGAATAAAAAGTCTTGAGCTGACTCTTTTGGATCTTGGGAAATATTTATCAGTTTTTGGTACAAATCAGATGTGTCATCTTCTCGGTAATGTCCTTTTAATATTGTCTTTAACTGTGTGAGTGTCAAATCAGTCTTTATTTCAAGCATATCACGCAGTTTGAGACCTGGATTGATGGCTCTTATCACTGCTTCAATAACTTCTGACTCACTGTGGCCTTTGCGGAGTCCATTTTCCATCTGATGCAGCAGGTTGGTATAGGACAGCCGATCGCGCTGCCCTCCCTCACCTATTTGGCCACAGATGCGAAACTCCCTGCGAATTGTCACCTCTGGTACTTTAGAAGACAGCAGGTTCGGGGCAGCGTCCGCCATCTTGAGTTTCTGCCCTATCGCTCTAATTTCTTCCTGCAGCTCGTCATACTTGTCTCTTGCGTCTGAAGGGCGGGAAAAATCACTCTCGGCCGTATTGTCTTTAGCTTTATATTCGCCCAAAAACGATAAAAGTTCTTTCACAAACTGTACAGCATCGTCTGGTGTATAACTGTTTTCCACCTCGTCCAGTTTATGTTCTATAACTTTCATCAGTTGGCGTCTGGAAGTGTCTTTTGTAGGCTCATTTAGCGGTGTAGCAAAGCCTTTCACCTTATAACCCACTTCTATGAGCTGATCACGACTTAGCTGGCAGAGTGTGGCGGTGATCTTATCTCGTCGGGCTTCTATCTCCATTGTGGGTACTCACAAGCTTGTCTTTAGTCCGTCAGATTTCAGGTCCGGTGCTTGGAGAAAGGTTTTTCTTCAGCCGTGCGGTAGCGCTAACGTTAGCCGCTAATGGCGCTAACCAGGCTTCTGCTTCACTCTCGTGCGGGAAGTTCTTCAAACCTTCCTCCTGGCTGGCTCGCCATGATATGTTGCAGCTTTAAGGCAGGGATGACTCCTGGAGTTGCTTTCTCACTGTATATGCTTTATTTCACAATCCGATCATAACAAAAACATACAGCAGCTCCTCTCCGACTCCTAGCCCTTTGCTGCGGTGGAAAAAGAACCACTCCAAAACCCCTTCAAGGAACATATGTACAAAAGAGTTTTCCTAACACACCAATGGGGCGTTCAATGCCATCTGGTTAATATGAGTACTCTGGCAGAATAACAGTTCAAATGAAAAATATACCAGAACAAACAAGCAACCAAAAAAGAAGTGTGGGGTACCTTTGAACCAATGAACAAAGTATAACCATTTATACTTTTTAACATAACCCGGCCCCGTCGATATGTGTATCTCTCACATTACCGTTTATTAAAGGAAAGTATCCTAAATTGACTTCAAATTCGGCGGACAGGCGAATTGACTTCAAATTCGGCGGACAGGCGGCGGTTTTTCGCTTCTTCACTTGTATTTCGAAATAATCGAAGGCGGGTATTTCGAAGTCGCAAAGGAATGACGTCACAAGAAGGTGATTGGTCACTTGCAATGTTGAACCTGGAACAACATTAATTATGATGATGTGGGAACAATGCTGACACGAGGAAATCAGATCGTCCGCCTACCCCCAGTCCTGCTTTACAGGTGAAAATAGAGCAACAGGACCGCTGAGTCTTTGACTTTATTTATTTTCTGCTGTGTTTTACTTGCATCTATTTGAAAGAGTGAGTGTAAACACAAAAAATATTTTATTTTATGTGCTGGAATGTGCAGAAAATAGGTTTAAATGTTAAACTAATTTATTCAAGTCAGAGAATGTTGCATATAATTAAATTTTTGCTTGATGCATAAAGTTAAAAGATTAAAACTGATAAAACAAGTAAAAAATAAAGAGACTTTTCCATTTGATTACATTTTGTATGATGGATTATGTAGAAAAAGTAGAATTGGGCTGAAAGAGCTATCGCTTTATCACCTCTTCAGGTTGTAAATCGTGTTTTTAAAAAGTAACTAAGTAACTAAGTAATTAATTACTTTTGAAAATAAGTAATCAGTAAAGTAACGGGATTACTTTTTGGGGGAAGTAATCAGTAATTAGTTACTGATTACTTTTTTCAAGTAACTTGACCAACACTAATGATTTAATTAAGTTCACCTTGGAAACCTCGGATTTTGTTAGAGACTTGTAAATGCAATAACCATTCAATTTCACTTTTTTGAGTGTACATAACATATTATGACTATACTTTTATGACTATTAAACTTTTGAGTGATAACGCCTGACAAGATTTTGAAAGAGCTGAAAGAAAATGTCATAGTACAAACTGTATAATCACAATAAATAAATAAATAAGAAAGCTATTAAATATATTGGTATCTCAAAATATTTTTGCTTTTGTTTATGTATTTTTTCTACACTAAAACCCTGATAATATGTAATATCGAGGTAAAAGCACCACAGAATACACCCTTAATCTAAGGATCTAAGGTAAAATTAGTTTATCTGAATCCATTAGTTTTAGTTAACAGTATCTAATGCTCTAACAGCTTAGCATTTGCTTACTGATTCAGCAGATACTTCCATCCCATTCATCCTTCCTGAATTTAATGCTGTTATAGGTTTAATCACTTAATAAATGTATTTTTTAGCTATCTACTGCTAACAATGATCCAATGTCAAATTACACTGCAGCAGTGTACTATCCATGGATATAATAGAATGGATGGATGGACAATTTTTAATTGATAGTTTTTCAGTTTTCCTCTAATATTAATGATATCCAGAGTTAGCATTTTTCTTCAGGTCTGTTACAGTTCAACGTGGGAGACTCAAGCGCAGGACTCCAGAATCAGCTGAACACAAGAATTTATTTACAGAGTTCACCAGGTGTATATAAAGGAAGTGCAGGGCAGTGCTATATACAACAATGTGGGGGACGGGGCTCCAGGGAAATCCAAAGGGGGGAAATCTCTCGTTCTCCAACTCTCCACACTCACGACCGCAGTTCCTTTCTCCACACTTGACACAAAGATTCACACAGGGAAGGTTATCCAGGAGGTCTGTAGGCAAGGAAACGAGAATGAGTTACAACTTTCACAATAGACACTTGACTTAGCTTGAGCTGTAGCTTGAGTCTCACTGATTGTTGTCTACCACGATCCAGCAATCGTGGTAGACAACGATCCAGCAAAGACCAGCAGACTCCTCCTGGTTAAATGATTTTCTTTTTTTTGCCTGTTTCTGGGTCTTTTCAATTCAACATACTGTGCTGTTAATTTTAAAAATATGTTATAAAATGTCACGTCATCTCTTCACAGTGAAAAGTCTATGGGTTTTAGATGCCACACAAAAAGGTTAAATATTATATATTGATTAAGTAAGTAATAAAACAACAATAGCAATGTGTCCATGTGACCATAGTTGTGTCTTTTTTTTTTTTATCTCAACTTTAGCTCTAAGCAAGAATCTAGAAACAGCAGTGCTTAAAGTTACCAATGATATTATGATGTAGAGATAAGATAAGATAAGATAACCTTTATTAGTCCCACACGTGGGAAATTTGTTTTGTCACAGCAGGAAGTGGACAGTGCAAAAGTTATGAGGCAAAAATTAGGATACAATAAGAATAAATACAGTACACAACTGTACAGAATAGAATAAAATAAAATACTATATACAGTAGAATAAAATAAAATAAATATACAATAAGATAAAAATAGAATACAAATACAAATGCTATATACAACTGAGTAAAAATACAACGATGACAGAAAGGATTATTGCACTTAGTATTATTGCATATGTATGGATGTGTGTGTTTGATCAGTTAAAGTCTTTATTATGGAGTCTGACAGCAGTGGGGAGGAAAGACCTGCGAAATCTCTCCGTCCCACACCGTGGGTGCCGCAGTCTCCCACTGAAGGAGCTGCTCAGTGCTGTCACAGTCTGCTGCATGGGGTGGGAGATGTTGTCCAACAGTGATGACAGCTTAGCCACCATTCTCCTGTCACTCACCACCTCCACTGGGTCCAGAGGACATCCTAGAACAGAGCTGGCCCTTCGGATCACCCTGTTCAGTCTCTTCCTGTCCCCAGCAGAGATGCTGCCGCCCCAGCAGACCACACCATAAAAGATAGCAGAAGCCACGACAGAGTCATAGAAGGTCTTCAGGAGTGGGCCCTCCACTCCAAATGACCTGAGTCTCCGCAGCAGGTACAGCCTGCTCTGCCCTTTCCTGTAGAGGGCGTCTGAGTTATGAGTCCAGTCCAGTCTATTGTTCAGATGAACACCAAGGTATCTGTAGCTGTCCACAGCCTCAATGTCCATACCTTGGATGTTCAGTGGTTGCAGTGGAGAATGCTTGTGCCTGCGGAAGTCTACCACCAGTTCCTTGGTTTTACTGGCGTTGATCTGGAGGTAGTTCAGCTGGCACCAGTCCACAAAGTCTTGGGTCAGACCTCTGTACTCCTTGTCGTCCCCATCAGTGATGAGGCCGACTATTGCAGAGTCATCAGAGAACTTCTGCAGGAAGCACTGGGTGGAATTGTGGGAGAAGTCTGCAGTGTAGATGGTGAAGAGGAACGGAGCCAGAACCGTTCCCTGTGGGGTCCCCGTACTGCAGATGACCCTGTCCGACACACAGCCCTGAGTCCTCACATACTGTGGTCGGTCGGTGAGGTAGTCCAAAATCCAGGTAGTGAGGTGATGGTCCACTCCAGAGTTCACCAGCTTGTCCTTTAGAACCGAGGGAAGAATAGTGTTGAAGGCACTGGAGAAATCAAAGAACATAATTCTCACAGTGCTTCCAGCGGTCTCCAGGTGAGCGAGGGAACGATGTAGGAGGTGAATGACGGCATCATCCGCTCCAATGCCAGGCTGGTAGGCAAACTGAAGTGGGTCCAGTGATGAGCTTATTAGGCGCCGAAGCTGAGCCAGGACCAACCGCTCCAGGGTCTTCATCAGGTGGGATGTCAGAGCCACCGGCCTGTAGCTGTTGAGGTCCTTGGGGCGTGAAGTCTTTGGCACTGGTACAACACAGGAGGTTTTCCAGAGCTGTGGGACTCTTCCCAACCTCAGGCTCAGGTTGAAGAGGTGCTCCATCACCCCACACAGTTGGTCCGCGCAGGACCTGACGACCCTCGAGCTGATGCCATCTGGACCCGCTGCCTTCTTGCCATTAATCCTCCTCAGTTCCCTCCTAACCTGGGTGGTTGAGAGAGACAGGCTGGAGCTTTGTGTTGAGTGTGTATTGGATGCTGTAGTTGGGGGTGGGGGGGAGTGAGCAGGGTGAATAGAGGAGGTGTGAAGAGTCTGAGGTGGAACAGCAGCAGTGGGGGTGGGTGAGTCTGCAGCCGATGTTGCAGACTGCCTCATGGCTGAATCAAATCTGTTGAAGAAATGATTCAGTTCATTTGCCCACCTCACATCCCTCCCAGGCAGAGAGTTCTGCTGTTTGTGGCCCGAGATGGTTCTGAGGCCTCTCCAGACTTCACCAACGTTGTTTTGTTGAAGCTGGTTCTCCATCTTCTGCCTGTAGCTGTCCTTCCCATTCCTTATCAGTCCCCTCAGCTCTCTCTGCACCCTTTTCAACTCCTCTTTGTCTCTGGATTTGAAGGCCCTCCTCTTCTGCTTGAGGACGGTTTTAATTTCTGGGGTAATCCAAGGTTTGTTGTTGGAGAAACACCGTACAGTCCTGGTAGGTACGGTGTTATCCACACAGAAATTTATATAGTCAGTAATGCATGTCACCAGGCTGTCGATGTCCTCTCCGTGGTCATCACAAATCACCTCCCACACAGTCGACTCAAAACAATCCTTAAGAGCCTCCTCGCTCTCCTCCGACCATCTCTGTACTGTGCGGGTGGCTGGTGGCTCCCTGCGCACTAAGGGCTCATACACAGGGACAAGGTGCACCAGGTTGTGATCAGATCTGCCTAGGGGAGGGAGAGGTGATGAACTGTATGCCTCTTCTGCATTGGCATACAGTAAGTCCAGTGTTTTATTGACTCTGGTTGGGCAGGTCACATACTGGGTGAAGGTGGGCAGTGTGGAGTCCAGTGAGGCATGATTGAAGTCCCCTGATATTATGATTGTGATTGTGTTTGCAGTCTGCTGACCACAGAGTGGAGAGAGTCACAGGCTGCATCCGCATTGGCCGAGGGGGGGACATACGCTGTTATCGCGATAACATGCGAGAACTCCCGGGGCAGGTAGTACGGACGCATGCTAATGGCTAACAGCTCAATGTCTCTGCTGCAGAGTTGCTCTTTTACAGTGATGTGCCCAGGGTTACACCATCTGTCGTTCACAAAAACTGCCAGTCCCCCTCCTTTCCTCTTACCGCTGTCTCTGGTCCTGTCTGCTCGCAGCAGCTGGAATCCCGGTAGTGTCACGCTTGTGTCCGGAGTTAGCGATGTTAGCCACGACTCCGTTAGCATCATGATGCTACATTGCCGGTACTCCCTCTGTGACCAGGTTAGTGACATGAGCTCATCCATCTTATTGGACAAAGATCTTACGTTTCCAATAATTACAGAAGGAAGAGATGGTCGATAACGTCTCCTTCTCGGGCGACGGCGCTCCTTCCCAGCACGACACCCCCGTCTTTTCCTCCTCAGCTCGCTGGGAATGTCGGGTCTGTCCGCCGGCAGTACCGCTGCAGGACGCAGCGCTAACAGCTGATCCTTACTGTAAACAAAGGATCTCTGCTCTGGGTCCCCAGACACGGGTGAAAAAAGTAGAAATAAACTGAGAAAAACGACCAGGACTAGCACAAAACGGTAGAACATGGTTGCAGAGTGTAATTACTAATACGTTAGTTATAAAAAAAATTACGAGAAAAAAGATAAGAAAGAAAGAAACTCAGAATGAGCAGAGCTGCTGTAACAGGCTGCCGCACACGGGGGGCGCCGGAAGAGGATGGCACGATACCACTTTTTTATGTCCGATACCGATATCATAAATTTGGATATTTGCCGATACCGATATAAATCCGATATAGAGATTGACAGACCACGTGACTTTCGCGCATTGCGTGCCGGGAACTCGTGGCAAAACAATCCAAGTACCGCATCAAATGCAAGCATTTTCAGCACCTGAAAACGTTCATTCTCCGGTTCCAATACCTTCTTGCTTGTTCTTTGTCCCCCGAAAAAGTAATGTACACAACGAAGGAGAACAATGCCAGTCCGTACAAAGACAGACTTGATGAAAAGTCAAAGAAAAGATACGAGGAAAAAATCAAAGGAGTGAAAGGGTTAGACCCTTACGAGCACACAGAGTGGACAAAAGACGTTAGCGTGCTGCCCAACTTTCACCACGCTCATATTTATAATTATACGGTTCTTGGAGTGAGTGCATACTCTCATGAAGTTTAGTAACTTCAGGTCACTGCAACAAGCCCAGGTACAGTGTACAGACGGATGGGTACAGGACCTTGAAATGCACCGTGTAGAACGAAAGACCATCGTACCTATCATAAGTTTACCAGTCTCACAAATCGTCTTCATAAATACACATTCGTTAACAGTTTATTAATAGGACCTTTAAGCTCAACGGTAATTAATTAGTAGTGGAAATAATTTCTGGTACGCATTACAGAAATGTAGCAGTGACAACAATATTGTATGCTGTAATCGCACTGGGCAATTGGTGATACAAAAAAACCTGTTTTACCCTGTGAATAAAAGTATATGTTTTTGTCAATGTACCATGGTAATAACAGAAGCGAAACACAATATTGTGTCAGGACAATTCAGTATTTATGCACAATAAACAAAGGAGCATAGCGCGACAATTTCTGTTCAGCACCAGACTTGCTTATAACCTATATCACCAATTATGTTAAGAAAAATGACGTATTAATTACTACAAAACACTGACCTTTGTGGGAATGCTTGGAGCAGACTAACATGTGAGCTGGAGTGTTCTGGGACGTTATATTTGGTCTTTGAATGGCTGCAATCCAGGCCATCCGTCGCCTGTTTGTTACTTCGGAAACATGGCTCGAACAATTTCTCTTCAACGACGTAATCCGATAACAACCGATCTCTTTACCCATCGGCTTCCCGTGGCTGTCATGCGACTGGCTATTGCAGTTAACAATACAACAGCTTCTTGACATCTTTTGTTTATTTTTATCGCTGTGTAACTGATTTCAATTGAAAGCCTGCGTGCACTAGTACCTCTTGCCATGAGTTCCCAGAATCCTTTGCGGTTTTACCCCTGAATGACGTCACATTTTCAATCTCTATAGGGTATTTCATAATCAATAAAATGTTTTTTTTAAATATCTTGCTGCATTTTGTATAAGTTCATACTCAAGTTTAAAAAAGAAAACCACTAAAGCTATTCTGTTAAACCTGTATGCAAAAAATACACTGCACCCAAAATATTTCATAGTTCAGCAAAACTGATCAATCTAATAAACTTAAACCTACACCATCCTCACTATTCTGGTATTTTAAAGAGTACTTAGTGGAAATATTAAACAACCTAACTAATAGGGTTGCCAACTCCCAGCAAAAGAAAAAAAAATAAATAGAGACACCCCCCCCCCCCCCCCCCAATAATGCTTAATTATGCTTAGCACGTGCTTAATGCTTAATCAACTTTAATTTAAAGCACGTATTAAAAAAAAGCACAGTAGTCAACAATTTTTCTACAATACTTAAATAGATTCAACATGATCAATCAATCAATCAATCAATCAATCAAAGCTTTATTCACCACATGCAGGTTGCCCTGCAGTGAAATGGGACCCCCCCCCGACCTTACACACACAACACAGACATCACATGGGGATACAGGTCGGAGATTAGTAACATTACAGAAAAACACTGAAATGTACACTACAATGGGAAAGTACAAGAGGAAAAAAAGTAGTGATGGGATTTCCAGCTCTTTTTAGAGATCCGGCTCTTTCGGTTCGGCTCACTAAAAAGAGCCGGCTCTTTCGGCTCCGAACCGGCTCTTCAGATTGTTTTGTTGCTTTAATTAATTAATTATTAACAATAATATAAAATTATGCACAAAAGGAATTACTAACGTAAAAAAAGTGGCTTTATTTATATATGTTTATATATAAATATATGCGGTGGCACCTAGAGACAAAACACGTACAAACTCCAAAACACATTTCTAGCATGAACTGAACTTCCAAAGCAAAGCTACTAGATCACTTAAATTACACAATTGAAAGCATGTATGTATTGTTTGTGTATTCATACACAAGCACTCATATATATTCAAATAATTTAAAAAAAAAGTTCATTTACCTGTTACTACCATACATCAAATCCGGTCGTTGGTACTTGCTGGCTTGTGTAGCCACAAGATAACAAAAGCTCAACACTGCGCCCAGCATCCTGGAGTACTTCTGTTGTCTTTTGTACGTGTTTTGAGTTTTTATATCCTTCTAAGTTTTTACGTGCTTATGAGTTTTTACGTGTTTTGGAGTTTTTACGTGTTTTGGAGTTTGTACGTGTTTTTACGTGTTTTGGAGTTTTTACGTGTTTTGGAGTTTGTACGTGATTTGAAGTTTATATGTGCTTCGTCTCTAGGGGCCACCATAAATATACTTTTATTTATTCACTCCACATAAAATGTAATAAATAAATAATATAATACAAAAATCAACTATTCACATTTCAACTTTTAACTATTTAAATTTTCAGCTTTTTCCTTTTACAAATTTAAAGTGAAAACAACACAAAACACTGCAAACCACAACACAATTAAATATAAATTAAAATATGAAAACATAAAGAAGATGCATATTCTCTGTCATATGGGCCCGCATGAATAAACTTTCTGAATCCTTTATCATCTGCAACCGAAAATAGTTGTGGATGATTACTATACCTTTCTAATGTGATGTTGTTGTCCCTGGCTCCCGTTCTCTCTCTCTCCCTCTGGCTCTGTTCCTGTGCTACTGAGTATAACTCCCCCCTCTGCCCAGCGTAAAGCACAAGGCTCATGTGCAGAGTGAAGCGGAAAAAAAGTGCGAGAGAGAGAGAGAGGGTGAGAGAAAAAAAAAAACCCCACGTGACGGCTCGCGTCGTTCACGTCAAAGAGCCGGCTATAAGAGCCATTTCGTTCGCGAACGACCCATCACTAAAAAAAAGAGACCTCTACTCATGCTGGGCTCCTATGAAAGGACAGCATGAGAACAGGAAACCAAAAAACTCCTCTGCACAGAAGCACATAAATGTCCACAGCACAACATTATGGAGCACGTGACAAGCAACAGGGTTGGGTAGGGGGTGAGGAGTAATCCGAAGCAAACACAGCAGCCATCCTGCCCTCAGTGGCGTGTCCAGCAGGGTGGCCTGGGGGGGCACAGGCCACCCCCCCAACCAGACTGGCCACCCCAGGTGCCACCCCAAAGGCAAAACAATAAAATTCAATCAAATATCAAATGTCCGATTATGTTTTCACGGTGAAGCTCAGATATCCGAGTGTAAGTGAATGCAGCATCGGCTTCTGCGCTTTGTGCATCACGTTAGCAAAGGTAGGAGAGCCAAGCACGAAAGATGGCACCGCAGGAAACAATTTTTCGGTGAAAGAAAATGAGGCCAGAATAAATGTCCCGGTAAGTAATATTAAGTTTGTTGAGTTTAGTAAACTTCGGTGAAATTAGAATACCAAGGAAAAAATAACACTTGAAGAATTATTGCAGCCGTCGAATATTTCAGACAGTATGCTACTGAGGGGAGCTAACATAAGAGTTATGAGTTATAATATATAATCCAAGTCGTAACATTGCTGTATGGAGCTGCAGATTTGGTTGCAGGTTAACATAGCTGGACTGGCCATCGGGCATACCGGGGATATGCCCGGTGAAGAAAATATAATCTGATCAAACATTATTCAGCTTTAAACATTATTCAGCTTTAAATATTGTTCAGCTTTAAACATTATTCAGCTTTAAATATTGTTCAGCTTTAAAGTTACTGTGCAACTGTGTAATAAAAATGTGCTCACGGCCTTGAGAGCGATAAGAAGCGATCGCCTCAGCCTGCAGGTGCAAGATATCTGCAAGCGAACAGACTAGAACACCCAAGGCCGATTTCCTTTTATGGAGTTGTTTTTCTGCTAATGCAGCACTTTCCTCACAACCCCCTCCTGTAAGTTTTAGAGAATATATACTCATCCTCACAGCAAATCTTTGGAATCTCTTGATGTGAGCTGTGTTGAGAGTTTGTCTCTGTCTCAATAAAAGTTCACTGATTCCCCATCTGCAGCAGGTGTCCGGTTGTCTTCATTCTCCGCCAGCCTGGTTAAGTCAATTCCTCCTTAACATCTAAAAGAACCTATTTAATGAAGGAAGACGGGTTCACTTTGTGTTTAATATTATTCTATTGCTGTTGTTGTTTTTTTTATATCCTTCAATTGGCGTCACGAACAGGATCCGCTCCAGGTCAACTGGACGGAGGGGAGGAGATCAGCCGTGGTCTGAGTGAACGGAGTTTGGACAAAAGCTGTGTGCACACAAAAACAAGGTAAGCAGACCTTTTATTTCTGCTATATTGAACATTATAAAAATACTTAGTGTCCAAACTCCTAGTAATTCATAACCAAAATTGTCTGGCTTACTTAAGGCTTGCTGAGAATCAGACAAGTGAATAAGAGATAAGTGAATAAGAAATAAGTGAATAAGTGAATAAAGATAAGAGTGAACTGAGGTCTGACCACGGTTGCGGCCGACGGGTCGCTCTCCGGTGTCGGATACACCTCAGTGCAGGTCTGGGACCTTGAAAGGGTTTATTAGAAACGCCTTTCTAAACAAATTAAAAGGTTAAAGGCCTTGAGAATATTTTTTAGTAATATTCTCTAAACTACAGAAGGGTTAGGAAGGCCCAGAGGACTTTATTAGAAAAGATCCTCTAAAACTTAAAAAAGAGAAGTACTGGTTGGAGTCCAAAGGACGGGTCCCTTTGATCAATAGGAGAAAACGGATCTCTTCTTAAAACCCCGATGATTTTAGTGTTTTAAATGTTTTGATGTTCTGTTTGATATTGGACACACATAAATACACGCTGAATGCTTGCTGTGGAACACTGGGCAGGACAGTTTGGTTCTCCGTTGTTCACAGATTACACAATTAAAGGAACTAGGTTCCTCTTTTGGTTAAAATAATACACCACACATAGAATTTTTTTTTACACATTTATTACATACATAAGGAGGGTAATGAGTGACTGCAGGTAATGTATGAAGTGTGAATGAGACGTGTGAACAAGGTGACAACCAACTAGCACCCCTATCAGGAAGCTCTAGGCAAGGTTACCCGCCAGACTCCGGTTTGGTAGAAGCTTGGTAACACCTGAAGGGATATTTCAGTGCTGACTCACCTTTAAAGCAGCGCCCCAGCTGATTAGTGCCTAACAGAGGCAGAAACCCAGCTGGCCCAAATTCTCCTTTAAAAGCAATAAAAGAACACTCCTCCATTGACAGTAAAATGGATGGAGAATTAGATCGAGAAACTAATGATGATGGTTGGGGTCCCGGTGTTATTCTTAGCACATTGGGAGAACAATTAACATGTGTTGAGACAGTCATCAACTCCACACACCAGCCTAAAGAAGCAAAACAGCTGAAAGATGCTTTTAAATTAGTCAAAAAGTTAGGGGTAACCTCTTCTGGCATATGTCTATGCGGGCCCGTGTGTAAATAGAACATAAATTACCGGTGTGTGTAAATAAAGTGTAAAATAGTGGTATAAACTGTCTGTTGAATTTCTCCTGAGTGTTGAAAAAAGGAAAAACTCTTTTCTGCTCTCTCTCTGAGAGAGGGGCTGTGTGTGTGAGACAGGAAGTGTGCATGCCCATAGAAGGAAAGAGATGAGGTAAACTCTGTGCAGATAGACCGAAGTAAAAAAAAAAAAAAAAAAAAAAGGAAAAGGGTCTCTCTCTCTGTCTCTGTGAGAGGAAAAAGGTGGGGGCCGAGTGAGCCCGCGGGGCCGAGCGGGTCCGCGGGAGCGAGCGTGTATGCTGTATGAGGAAGAAGGGAGTGAGAGGGAGCGAGTGAAAAGAGTAATCGAGTATTTGGTGATTTTTTTGTTATTTCAGAGGCACTGGGTAAGAGTTTTGACTTTAGCTGTGAGAGTTGTGAAAAGAGCAGGTTTTTCTTTTGTTGTAGACTGTGAGTAATCGGTGTTTTTCGGCCTATTGTGCTGCGTGGAAGACACAGAAGTGTAGAAATGTTTGTGGTTTATCTTTGTTTGACGTTTTATACAGAGTTGGTTGATTCAGGGTGATTTCTCCCGTTTAAGGGAGGAGTTGCATTATGGTTATGTTAAAGCTTTGCTGTAGGGGTATGTGTGTGATTTTGTGCTGGCTTCGCATGTTTAAATGGATGCATAGAAGTTTGTCAGTGAGAAATTGTTATGGTGGGGTTTTAAAGTTAGTAAAGAGTCAAACAACGCCCGCTGTTTTAAAAAGGCCCAAAACATCATAAAAGACACCTCACATCCTGGCCACTCCCTGTTCGAACTGTTGCCCTAAGGCAGACGGTACAGGGCAATCAGAGCAAGGACTAATAGACTCAAACACAGCTGTTATCCAACTGCAATAACACATCTGAATACTACAAAAATGTCCACCATGCCACTCTTGTGTTAATCTATGCACGGTCTGAAGCATGACGGTGGGAATACTTAGTATTTTAAGTATTCTATCTATTTTATTGATTGAATTTTATTGTTTTTTTATATTTGATATTACTAGGGATGATGCAATGATCGGGGACCATTCTTAATGTCGTCGGTCTCATGACAATGACAATAAAGTTTTTGATTTTGATTCTGATTCTGAAATACACCCTCCTCAAGAGTTCAATGATTTAGGCAGTTATGTTTATACAAATACTAAATGTATGTTTAGTGTCTTCATACAGGTGTTTTTTCTTAACCTGGAAGCCTGAGTACGGCAGCAGAAGACAGGCCAAGCTTTGGCTAAAATTCACGGCTGGACACCAGAGTTGTCCTCACCCCTCCCGGTAAAACAAAAAAGAGAGAATGTAGTTTGAGGCGGGTTTTTCTTGCTGAACTGCTCTGGGTGCTGTGTCCCTGAATCTCACCAGTGTTAACCTCTGGCGGAAGACATGGAGAAAAGGAAAAGATGTTCCTGGTAAATCACTGAAACAAATAAAACCACACACAACCAGAGAAAGATATGAGAAGGGTGAGGAACAGACACATGTGCGTGTTAGAGACATGCCTCGTTTGAGAAAAAGTTAAAGTAACCCATATACAGACGCACCCATACATGCAATGAAGAAACAGCTTACATACATGTGCACGTACATGCAAGGTTAAAGTAGCGACACTTAACATACACCTGTTTTTAAATGATATAGTTTATACATTACTGACAATTAAACGCTTTGGGTTGCAGGACAACAACGTAACGTCAAAAGACAAAGACACTGGTCTGAGGATTAAGTGAGGACACGACAAATTTAGTGGTTAAAAGGGTCGACTTGGGACATGTTTTTGTTGATTGTTTAAGACAAATGACTACTGAATGATAGGAAATTACTTTTTAGGTTTCTAAACAGGATCTTAAGAATTTTAACACGTACCTGTGTTGTCCTGTCAACTTGAGGGGTTATGAGTTGATTATATGGTGAAAAAAAAAAAAAAAAAAAAAAAAACAAAAACAAAAAAGGGGGGAGACGAGATCTCGTTGTTTCTCCCCTCTCGGGATAACACAGCCAACACAGCACAGCCAACACAACATCATTTTCCTGTTCGCCTGTTTTGTTTTGTTTTTGTTTTTTCTGAGAGCCGAAGCTGACCTGGACTCCTACCCTCCCCTCTACCATCGTTGCCCTCTCCGCGACCATCTTTGACCCTTTGACCCCTGAAGGCCACAGCAGCTGGACTCACAACAACAACTTGAGGATGTCAACAGTGCTGCAAAAGAGTGATCTCATGCAGCAGAGACGGAGAGCACTAAACCTAAAGCCCGTTTCACTACACGGGGGAAATTCCCAGGCTGCGTCAGCTGACAGAGCTGTGACGAGACGCGCATTAAGCCCGGAGGAAAAGGGACGGTGAGCAGAAGGATGCTGACCTCTGAGAAGAGCCGAACAGCAGAGCTGCAGAAGGCCGTGGAGCAAAGTAAGGACAACATAAACAGACCCAAAGAGGAGGGGAGGACCCTAGGCCATGCGTCAGGCCGCTGGTTTACCTAAACTACAGAACAGGAAGGTGATGAACACAAACATATACCAACACACGAACACACACTTCTGCATGCGCCTACTTAGAATGAAGGGAAACACACACATGAACACTTATGCACTTGTTGAGGGAGTAAAAACTGATACATACCCATGCACTAAAAGCAAAATGTTGATTTAATTTACTAAGAAGTGACACACAATGCTCCAGCTGCTGCAATGAAGAATGCTTTACTGACAAAGGCTCAATGCTGCACACAACAAAGTCAAATACAGAATTTGCTATAATAATAAGCCCAGAGGGCATTTGTGTGGTCTGGGGAGCAGAGTCCGGAGCGGTTTGGTTATGAAAATGATGCCCGTGCGAGATATCTGGGGCTTAAGGCCTCGACTTAATTGTTTACTCTACACTAAAAAGAAAAGAAAACACTCTGAGCAGTGGTGCAGAGTGAAAACGAGGAATTAACAGTGTGAGTTTTATTTCAGAGCGCCACGTCATTGTGATGGAGATTTAATAAAGGAGGAACACACGGACAAAGAAGAAGAGAAGGGGGGGCAGCCCTTGAACGCGATTGCCTGAGGCATTAAAGTTCTGTACTAAATTCTGGTTTCCAGTGTGAGAAAAGTCACGCAGTGCCAGTAGTAGAGCTAGGTTGAGTGATGATTCTAAATTACTGTAAGTAAATCATCGTACACCGTTAAAGGTTCATGATAACGGGGATCTAGACTTTGTTGAACCCTAGGCAATTTGAACAGGTAAAATTCGAGTGACCAAGTAGCAGTTGAATAAAAGTCATTGAATAAGTGTTGAAATAAACTGGCAGAATTAAGAGAATTAAAACATTTCAAGAGCTCAACTTACTTAATGGTTCAATTTTGTTTCACGAACGCAAAACATATAGGTTTATGAATATGAAAAGGTTGAGGTGGTGTTGATTTGACTCTGTGTAGGTTTAGGTTGGTATTTTTATTGATGGGAAGAATATTCAGTGACAAGTCCTAAGACCCGGGCGTCTGCATTTTGTTTTTGTTATTTTTCATTTTATTTTGTTTTATATTTACTGATTTTTGTTTGTGAATCTTTTCTTTAAGCAGATCTGCACATCGGAAATTACAAGCATTACACGTCGGCGAGAAAATTGTTGTAAGTGAGTTTCTCCGCATTGAAATGGGTTCTGGAGGAAACACTTGTGGGGACAATTAGAAACGAGAGTCCCTGTTTAAAAAAGGATTCAGCGAGGTAATCCAAACTCAAGTTCTTGTTTCTTTTTGAGATGACGTCATTTTGCTGAGTGTGGAAACTAGATGCGACGACAGGTTTCACTATCAGCAAAGAACGGATGAATGGATGAAAGACTGGGAATAAAAACAAACGGACTGACTGGTAAAAGATGACAAGACTTGACCATGACTCAAGGTTAACCACCTCCACCTAGATAGGATAAAAGGGTGGATGAATTTATGTGGGTTTCTTTTACAGGAGTAGAAGGATGACAAAATATTCGAGGATGAGTGAACCTGTAAATGCCATTTTTGTGTCTTGTGTTGCTTACAGAGGTAACTGCGCAGCGTTACCATTTACATTTTCTTCCCTACAGGGTTACAGTTTTAATGTTTTTCTATTACAGGATTTCTGGGCGGATGTGTGAAGAAACGGTGTTTATGGGTTAGGAGTTGGGGATGCTATTACACTGTATTCTGGTGAGAGTGTTGGGGGAGACACACCCTGTCTTGAAAACTGTGATTCTTTTACAGGAAATGTTTTATAGCACCTATGGAATGAGGATGCCTGACTACGGTCAATGTGCTGCTAATGTTTGCTTTGCTTTGGTGAGAGGGGTGCAGTAGAAAACAGACAAGTGACATGAAAACAAGTAATAATAACAAATAACAAATTTGGTGACAGTTTGACCTAGAGCCCACTAACTGGCCATTAGGGGCTCTCGCTCTCTCTCTCTCTCTCTCTCTCTCTCTCTCTCTCTCTCTCTCTCTCTCTCTCTCTCTCTCTCTCTCTCTCTCTCTCTCTCTCTCTCTTGGAATAACATTGCCCAAAGGGTGAATAAAGCAAATTGTGGCAATAATATTGATTTAATGATTGGAGAAACCTGAACATGATACTTGTCTGTTGAGCTGAATCGTTTATTACTCTTATGATTTTCCGGTGGGACTATGAAGATTTTTTGGTACAGATTGCAGGTTGTTGCTCTTTGACTCCTAGAACACGCCCTTGGCGAGGTGGGGGGAACTGGACCACCTTTCTCTGCCCCATCATCCTCTATTAGACGACATCCAAGCTAAGTAAACATGTCTTGGCCCTTTCCCCCTGAAATGACAGGCAGGCAAAGATGTTGCGTCTTTGTTTCCTTCCTGGCCCTGGGTCTCATTCCCATTGGCATAATCCTGATCTGTGAAGGGCCCCCGACACTTCTGACACCTTCAAGTTCAAAAGCTTCGCCCCCTTCTGACAGTCCCAATCTGACAAATGTAGCCCCTAGGGTCTTGCCCACCACTTCCTCTCCAGTTTTACCATATTCACTTTTGAATGTCCTTAGCAGTTACCGTTCTGAGTTTATTTTACGGTTGATTTATTCTTTCACATTTTCACGTTTATATCTCTCATTATTATAGTATACTCTGTACTCTCCACATTTTTATCATTACTTATGCTTTTTGGTTGCTGAGTTACAGGAACTGTTAATTTTGTGTCACTACCCTGGTTGCGCTAACTCGTTGTACCCTTGTGTGCAGGACAGCTGTTACTGCTTTCGTCGGGAACCGAGACTGCTTGCAGCCGACCCCTGGGCAGGGTGGTGCCTGGACTCTTTTCTCCTCATCTGCAATGACAGATAAAGACAAATGAAAAGACCCGAGGAGTTTTTCGAGCCAGGCTTCGACACGTCTCTGTGTTCCTTTGAATGTTACTTATTTTTGTGGGTTGACCCATTTAAGATGGGTCAAAAGGGGGATTTGAAGAAAATATAATCTGATCAAACATTATTCAGCTTTAAACATTATTCAGCTTTAAATATTGTTCAGCTTTAAACATTATTCAGCTTTAAATATTGTTCAGCTTTAAAGTTACTGTGCAACTGTGTAATAAAAATGTGCTCACGGCCTTGAGAGCGATAAGAAGCGATCGCCTCAGCCTGCAGGTGCAAGATATCTGCAAGCGAACAGACTAGAACACCCAAGGCCGATTTCCTTTTATGGAGTTGTTTTTCTGCTAATGCAGCACTTTCCTCACAACCCCCTCCTGTAAGTTTTAGAGAATATATACTCATCCTCACAGCAAATCTTTGGAATCTCTTGATGTGAGCTGTGTTGAGAGTTTGTCTCTGTCTCAATAAAAGTTCACTGATTCCCCATCTGCAGCAGGTGTCCGGTTGTCTTCATTCTCCGCCAGCCTGGTTAAGTCAATTCCTCCTTAACATCTAAAAGAACCTATTTAATGAAGGAAGACGGGTTCACTTTGTGTTTAATATTATTCTATTGCTGTTGTTGTTTTTTTTATATCCTTCACCGGTGACTTATTTTTTATTTTTTTTTGTAACGGCATGAACAATGAGAGGTGGTGGATTGGCCAGATGCAGGTCGATGTGTAAAAATAACTCAGTTGTTTGGTGGTGGCTATGGCGGGGCTTCCACAGAGGCCAGCAGGTGGATGAGGGAAGGGGAGGCAGGTTTCATTCAAATGTTAGTCTTTTCAGTTGTTTCCCCACTTTTTTCAAAATCAAACACCAGTTTGTGAGAAGATTATCTTCTTTTTTTAACAGGCAGATAAAGTTTTACATTGGAATTGGCTGATTTGTCAATTATTTGTTACAAATGTTCGTATTTTAATATTAAAAAATGTTTTTGCCCAAAACATATGTGCACTATATGTCAGTAAAAATACTATGCAAATATTGCTGTCCTTGAATGCTGAGTAAACACTGACAAAGCACTGATTGTATCTCTTGTACTTTATCAACGCAGTATCTAAAAACTTTGCACCGTAGTGCTTAAAATCTCATTCTAATAAGAGTTAAAAGCACATTCAGTTATTAGGTTTACAGGGTTATTTAATTATGGTTAACGGTTGGTAGAATTTTTTTTAAACATTATCTGCCAATTACATCTGCCACCCTTCTCCAAATCTGTGCCCCTACCTGGCCCCCCCAACAAAAATTTTCTAGACACGCCACTGCCTGCCCTGCGCTATTATTCCAGCGCGGGCTCAGACCCGCCGTGTTCTCCAGAAGGGAACAAGCATCGAAGGCGTTTGGAAAGGGAGGGGGGATGAGTGAGTGCGTATCAGTGTATGTGTATGTGTGTGTGTGTGTGTGTCCAGAGTTCAAGATCTTATCCATGCTGCACTCAATGAGCCCATTCTGAGAACTCATGCCTCGTCCCATCGTTTCAATCCCAGCGGGCAGCCTTGTGGGGGAACAGCCAGTTCTGCTTTCTTAATTCTTCGATAAGCCAGGGCCAAGCCAGCTCCGATCAGCAAGAACCCTGTTATCATGGTTCCGGATAGGTAGATATCTTCAGTGTCCTCGATCGACAGTCCCGCCAGGCACACGATTCTCCATTTCTGCCACCCGTCCATCGTGTATCCGGCAGGGAAAGTACCACCCGGACACTCAGACTTCTCGTTGAGAAAAGGGTGTCAATAGCATTCAGGGACCAGTTGATCAAATCCATAATTCCCTTTTAGGTTTTAGAGAACAGACTATGAGAGAGTGTTCCAGGGAAAAGTAATACAAAAAACACGAGACTAGACAAGGACATAAGAGGCTAAGCCCCTGCTAAGATAAGGGAGAGGAGGAGAGGAGTAAAGTGCGACCGCCTTCGCCAAGAGCCAAACGAGGTTTCCCACCTTTGAGTACTGTAGCTTTCTAGGTTATAAATTTGACTTAGTAGTTACTATATACAATAATGGATTTCTATACATTTTACATCAGACGAAAACTTTGGTTGTAAGATTCAGATAATTATTTATTAAAAGCCAGACATGACAATTAGAAAGAAAAGTATGTTTTTGTGCCCCCCTTTCCCTGTTAATGCCCTACCTGGCAAAACCTTGCTAGACCCGCCCCTGCATAGTTATCAGCTGTCAGCAACGTAGAAAATAATCCTGGTGTAGAAAGTAATATTAAATAAATTCTAACAACAGCTTATTACGTTTAAACGTGCTGCTGTTGTTTATCCGCTGGTTTCCTCTTTCTGGCGCAAAGTGGGCGATAAACAAACAAGAGAGACGGGGGTTGCGACGGAAAAGCCGATCAGCTGATCGTTGATCAGTTTCATGATTGAAGTAGCAGCAGGAGAGGAAGGGGAGAGAGGCAGTCGCGCCATATATCGGTTGTTAAGCTTAACGTGGGAATGCTTTATGAAATGCTGGTTTGGAAGCACGTAGCGAGGCTCCAAATGCTCAACCAGACCGCCGACAGGTTTCGCACGCCACAGCCGCTCTATCACGAGACGCACACTGCTCCCACGTGCTAAGGTCATGAGCTGGGTTACACTGTGTCGCTAGTTTTGTGAGGCGCTTTTATGATATTTAATGGATCGGATTACATTTTTTATTTCTCTCCGATATCCGATCCAATAATTTCGGTCAGTATCAGTCCGATCGGTCCATCTCTATTATGATGTCAGACGATTCTGGAGAATACACAGCGTTGGTCTTACTAGACCTTTCCTCAGCTTTTGACACAATTAATCATACTATCCTAATAAAAAGACTGAAGAATCTGGTTGAGATATCCAGTCTGTTTTAAAGTGGTTTTCATCCTACATCCTAATCTGGTGGGAGTTTTAATGTGTCTGCAAAACAGATTATGTCTAAATGTGGAGTCCCTGAAGGCTCTGTGCTGGGACCTATTTTCTTTTTAATATATATTCTTCTTTTAGACCAGATATTAATGATATTCAGCAGTACTGCTCTTTTACGCCTTCAGAGGTTCACAAACTGTCTGTTTTAATTAATTGCTTAACTAACATTAATCAATGTTTAAATAAAAACTATTTACAGCTAACCCCAGATAAAACTGAAACTTTGATTATATTGCTGATTAATTGATTATTGCTGTTTAATGTTGGAAATTGCAGTGTCCAACATTAACCTCCTAAGAACCGAACTCTTCCATGGCATACATTTTTAATTTCTCTTTGATATTTGGACAGATTTTTTTTTTACCTAATTTTTATTTCGAAGATAAATGAGAACCACATATGAGGACTTTCGTTTAAAATGAAAAAAAGAACAGTGGCAGTATAATGTCCTCGTAAGTGAATATCAGGCCCTTGTAGACCAAAATTGAGTATTTTGGTCTAGACAACCCAAAATGTGATGTTCACATATTTGGGCGCCAGGTCCTAGAGGTTAATCAGAAATTGGGTGATCCTGGTCACTCAGAAATTTAGGTGTTATTTTTGACAAAGCTTTTTTCCCAGAAATATAACTTAAAACAGACAGTAAGAACTAGCTTCTCTCATTTGAGGAACAGCTCAAAACTTCAATCAATGGTGTCAGCAAGTGAACTTGAGATGATAATTCATGCTTTTGTCTCTACAAGACTGGACTATTCTAATTGTCTATTTACGTGTCAAGAAAGGGCTGAATAGTTTCCAGGTTGTCCAAAACTCTGCAGTGAGACTATTGGCTCTCTGAAACAGAGGAACTCATAACCCCTGTTTTAAAGTTGCTGCACTTTTTAAATTTTATTTGTAACTTTTAGAGCATAGGTGTCAAACTCTGGCCCGCGGGCGCCATACCAAATTATTATTAGAGCTGGCCTACTGGTATTATACAGCTAATATATATATTGTTTAGTATTAAGCTTTGCTTGTCCCATATTCAGTTTTTCAGCAAAACTTGTTTGAGTCCATAAGAAGAGATCCATTCTTAAATTCCAGTTTTGAATTTTGGCCCACTGTGTATTTGAGTTTGACACCCCTGTTTTAGAGCATTATATGGAGAAGCCCTTCCTTGTATTGTTGATATGATTCATATATAACTATATATATATACCTCTTCTCGTAGCCTGATGTCATAGAATCAAAACCTTTTAGTGGCCTCTCACACCTGCTTCAAAACTATTGCACCCAGACTGTGGAATGCATTGAACCCTGTGATGACTTAAAGGGCTTTAATGCTTTGATGATGCATTTATGATTGTATTATTTTCTGTTTTTTTGTGGCATTTGTCTGCAAAATCTGCTGTATAAAGAAACTTTAAGGCTACGTTCACACTGCAGGTCTTAATGCTCAATTCCGATTTTTTGATCAAATCCGATCTTTTTGTCTGCCTGTTCACACTACAAATAAAATGCGACAGCAAACGCGCTCTAGTGTGAACGCTCAAAGCGGCCCGCATGCGCAAAAGAAGACTTCACACACAACGCGCTCTGTTTAGACCCAGAGCAAACAGTATTGTTTGATAGATGGCCCTTAATATAAAGAGTTCGGACTTTACATTTCCCAATTTTTTCTTTAAGTTATTTTGTTATTTACATAATAATGTAAATAACCTAATAATGATCCTTATTGCTGTTTTAGAGAGGAGCGGTGCTTCAAAGGATAGTTGCAGATTTCTGTCAGAATCTGCAGATTATACAGTACAAATAAAATGTTCACGTTTCTCCAACATTGTCTGCCCAACAGTTTCACTGATATCTACACGGGATGGCCAGAGAAGCGTTCGCGATGTCTTCTCTGGCGCTGATAATTGGCGTCTGTCTTGTGTCGGTGACGTAAAAGACGGATTTAATGCGACCTGACCGTTCACACACCAGTCGCTTTCTGAAACATCGGATATGTATCGGATTCAGTACCACATACGAAAGTGACCCAGATCGGATTTGAAAATATCGGATTTGTGCCGTTCACACTGTCATACCATGATCGGATATGGGTCGCATAGGGTCAAAAAAATCGGATTTGATGCGCTTTCGCCTGCAGTGTGAACGTAGCCTTATTTACTTACATATTGATGTTATTTTAAAAAGTGACCTGCAATGTAAATGCCATGTCACAGTATCAGGTTGCATTGTCTCTTGCCACTTGTAGGGCCCTCAATTATATGGGTGGGAACAGAATTTGTGTAGGCATCAGTTCACTGTAGGAAATAATTTCGCGAGCTATTGACCTGTTAATAACGACTATCAATCTCATCTTGAATGTATTTCTTGGCCTATAATATGACTATTTTGCATTACCTCTGTGCCATTTTTATTGACTCTGAGCATTTTTATAATCATCAGTCACTGATGTTTTCAGCTGCATAATGTTTTGTCAGGGTTTATCATGCAGTGCAGTGCATTACAAAGTTCCAAGATACAAAGCATGACTGCAACTTAAAATATTAATCTTTAGAGTACACACAAAAAACTGACAGAATAAGTTCCAAGACCCAATGAAGTAGATCTATTGGATATCAGAGGGGAATTCAGGTGTGAGCTGAAAGAGTTTGTGGTTTTCTGAGGAGTCAGTGGAAAGTGGGCAGCAGGATTTCGTCTCTGAGTAGTCAGCTGGTTGAACAAAGAACAAAGATCACCAGGATTTACAGACTTGGTGATCTAGAGGATGAGGAATATAGGATGAGCATACTTGAAGCAATAGCTATCTAAGAAGATGTATAACATTGTTTTTGAAATATGTAACATTTGTCAAAGTATTAGAATTAAAACATCTCTTATATCAACATTTACAAAAAGAGATTTGTTGGTTCATCAGTTTTCCAGTATATTCTGTAAATGATGTTAATTGCTGTCTTTCACTCAGAACTGTGATTTTTATTACCGGTATAAGTAAAATATTTAACATGTCTACTGAAAATGAATTTCTAGAAACCATTGGGGCGATCGTGGCTCAAGAGTTGGGAGCTCGCCTTGTAATCGGAAGGTTGCCGGTTCGAGCCCCGGCTTGGACAGTCTCGGTCGTTGTGTCCTTGGGCAAGACACTTCACCCGTTGCCTACTGGTGGTGGTCAGAGGGCCCGGTGGCGTCAGTGTCCGGCAGCCTCGCCTCTGTCAGTGCGCCCCAGGGTGGCTACAATGTAGCTTGCCATCACCAGTGTGTGAATGGGTGGATGACTGGATATGTAAAGCGCTTTGGGGTCCTTAGGGACTAGTAAAGCGCTATATAAATACAGGCCATATATATATTTAATTTTCTTACACAATGGATACGTTTATATATATATATATATATATATATATATATATATATATATATATATATATAATTTCTAATGTCTTCCCTTACCTTTGCATGTTATAAATCAAATCAAATCACTTTTTATTGTCACATCACATGTGCAGGCACACTGGCACAGCACATGCGAGTGAAATTCTTGTGTGCGAGCCCCACAAGCAACAGAGATGTGCAAACACAACAACACAAACGAGCAAAATACAAGATTATACATAATTATTCTGGTATCAAACATAGAATGGTCTACTGAAGAGGAATACCAACATGTCATTGCAACAGTGTTAATAAATAAACTAAATTATTTTGTATTGATTCATATTTTGAATGTTACCTTATTAAGAATATACTAAAAGTAATAATTGTACAAGAGAAATAAATGTAATTGCCTTGTTTATTATATGCCAATAATTTCCACTGAATTTACTGTTTATCAACTTTAGAAATATGCAGCTGATGAAATAAATGAAGGTTAAATAAAGCTGTTTTTTTATTCCTGCTCCTCTGAATTCCAGGAAACTCTTTCCGTGTTTTTCAAACCAGGCTGGCATTCACCATCCCACACACAAAGGCTTTGTTGGAGGCCTGTCCGGCTGTATAGTGTGTTTATAGTCATTTCCTTTTCTTCCTGAGCTGTTAAAATTCACACATACTCAGACACACACGCATACACACATAGTTACATGCATGCACACACACACACGAACACACACACACACACAGTAGTAGTGTTATTTCTTTACATCTCAATTTAAAGTTAGTTTGATTTCATATATTCTCCATTCTAGAGCTTCAACAGTTTTACCATTTTACATCCAATATCTGTGCTACCTAGTCCAGTGTGTATTTTTTTTAACTGTATTTTTTTTAACAGATCTTGAACTTGAAACAGATCAGAGATTGTATGTGCATATGAAAGCATTTGGTTTAAAAAAGGGTTGCTGAATTCAGTTCCCCCCTCCACTGCTGCCACCACTTCCCCCAGGCCATTCCGCACTAGACAAGGGCCAGACTGCCAACAGTTTACAAGCTGTCTGTCTGTCTCAAGTTCAACTTCAACATTCAACCTGGAGAACAAAAAATCAGTCTGCAATGCACACAGAGAAGGATGGCTAAAGATGGTTTGTGTGTGTGTGTGTGTGTGTGTGTGTGTGTGTGTGTGTGTGTGTGTGTGTGTGTGTGTGTGTGTGTGTGTGTGTGCATGTGTGCATCTGCAGTCTGTTAAACACGAATTTGAGACGGGAAAAAAAAGAGCTACAGTCCTGCATTCCTGATGTAAAGCATACCCTAGAGAAGGTGTGTGTGTGTAGTGAATTGACACTTTGTTTTATGCCTCTAAATCATAATTTGTACTTAGTATAATTTATTGACTTTAGAATAACTGAATTTCATTGAGTATTCATTAGGTTTAGTTGTGTAATTTGTAAAGCTTAGGGGTGATAAATAATGGTTTAATTTTGAAATTTTATACTGTTTTCCAGGCTTTATGGGGCGATCGTGGCTCAAGAGTTGGGCGTTCGCCTTGTAATCGGAAGGTTGCCGGTTCGAGCCCCGGCTTGGACAGTCTCGGTCGTTGTGTCCTTGGGCAAGACACTTCACCCGTTGCCTACTGGTGGTAGTCAGAGGGCCCGGTGGCGCCAGTGTCCGGCAGCCTCGCCTCTGTCAGTGCGCCCCAGGGTGGCTGTGGCTACAATGTAGCTTGCCATCACCAGTGTGTGAATGTGTGTGTGAATGGGTCGATGACTGGATATGTAAAGCGCTTTGGGGTCCTTAGGGACTAGTAAAGCGCTATATAAATACAGGCCATTTACCATTTACTCATAACTCGGCTAAAGTATTTTATCATACTTTTTAGAATAAATACATTATCAATTTAAGTTAAGTTCTTTGATTTAAATTATTCAATTATAGAATTTAATTCTTATTTTATTTTTTTGTTGTTTTTTGTGTTTATTTATGCTAAATAAAACATGACATTGCATACCTCTGTACACAGGCAAACTACAAAGTAAAGGCAAGTTTCCTGAGGTCACGGGTATAGTGTGATACTATCTAGCTCGCTGATCTCTTATATTAATCTCTAAACATGTTTGTGGTTGTACAAGTCAATCTTTTTAAAGCTGTCTTCCATGTATAAATTTATTTGCACACATAATGCATCTGATAATGAAATCATTGTGACCCCCCTTAAGTATAATATTTAATTTCACTTCACACCACTGTCAATCCCAGCTGTGGATAAATGTGTATAGGCAGCTTTCTTTTGAACATCTTTCTTTTCTTTTTTATGCCATTTCTTTTTTTGTTGTTGTTGTTTTAAGTCTAGTCAATTTAGTCTCTAAAAAAAATGGTTGGTTGGATCCAATGTTGAATTTTGACTAAGTATATAATATAATTTAACAAATATTAAAATTCCTCTGCAAAATATTAGCTGTGCACTGATATATAAACATATAAATGCCAGTGATGCGTGATAACCCTGAAAATTCCACAGTGAAAATGATCCACTCCTTTGAAAGCATAATAACTTTATTGAAACCCTTCCTGAATAAAAGTACTGAATAATAATCTATAAAATGCACTTAATCATTAATAAAATAAAAAAAGTAAATTTGAATGTTCTTTCTGATTCTTTCATATGTGTGTGTTACTGCATTCATTTTTAAATTGAAGATCACTTTACTTATATTTCAGATTTTTTATGTTTTATTGATTATATATTTTTTATTTATTTATTTACCCTTGGTGTTTTTTGCTCTTAATTTTGTGACATTTTCAACAGATATTGTCAAGTTCTTAAAGAGTTACATAAAATTATAGTCTTGAGTCCTGCATTTTTTCTATTTTACTAGGAACATGGGCAATAGGTACAGTAATTTGTGGAAACATATGACAACATGACTCCTACCAAAGCTTTCTTGTAATATCTTTAATATCTTTATCTTTAATATCTTGTATAACTAGCTCGGCATTCCAGCTCTTCTTTAGATGCTGATTGCCTTTTATTCCATTCTCTTTCATGATGATCCCACACTGATTTAATAATTATGAGGTCAGGTCTCTGGGTAGGAGTGTCCATTGTGTGTTTTTAAATCCAACGCATCTGCAGTTTGTAATGCTGTTTCTCTTCCTTAAAATGTCTTCTTGACAGCAATGGTTTCTGACCTGCATTGCCTTCCATGCCAAGATATGCCAACTATTCAGCGATACTCCTTGAAATAACCCACGGTGAAAAAAATGACTGTTGAATTGTGTTATCATTATCATTTTTATAGATTCAGCTAAAGAAATGGGGGTGGAGAGGATTATTTTTGTGGCAGGCTGCTAGTAACTAAGTGTATAAATTTTTAGTGCTTGTCTGTTATGTGTTTAAACAACACTGGTTCCTACCTTCAGTTAGATACCTTTTTATTTTTTCAGTGGTTATTAAATGAGTGTTAAGTGGCTTAAAAAACAAACAAAAAATAAAAATTCCTCTGACAACGGCCAGGTACAAGGAGTGGCCTGAAAAGTCAGTGAAAATATAGCAATTATCATAAGACCTTCAAAACAGTGGCGTGTCTAGAAAATTTTTGTTGGGGGGGGCAGGTAGGGGCACAGATTTGGAGAAGAGTGGCAGATGTAATTGGCACATAATGTTTAAAAAAAATTCTACCAACCATTAACCATAATTCAACAATCCTATAATACAATACAATCTTCTCACAAACTGGTGTTTGATTTTGAAACAGGAAAAAAGTGTGGAAACAAATGAAAAGACTAACATTTGAATAAAACCTGAAAGCAAGTAAATACTTTCTATGCTGCCTTATGGTAAACTTTGGTAATATTGATCAAGAGCAACACTGGCTGATGATGAAATACAGTCAGCTGGCATGGTGACACTGCCAGTATTAACCTGCAGGGCTGGACTGGGACAGAAAATCTGGCATTTTGACTACAGACCGACCCACCAGGTATTAAAGCCATAAAGACTTTGAATGAAAACAAATGCTGTTGTGACAGTGCCCATATGGAAAAGAAATAGTAAAAACTTATATGATTTACTCATGAAAGTGGCCACTTTCTTATTACTTTCATATATTGTTTTAGTATCCAAAACATACAAGATTCATTATATAATCTTTCAAGGGATCTTATATCTGTTTTTACTCTTTCATGCTTTTCATACAAGTTTCACACAAGACAGATACAAACTTTATAAAATTTATATATATCTTTTCCATATGTACACTGTCTTGTTGGTATATGTATGATTTCTATACATTTTACATCAGATAAAAACTTTGGTTGTAAGATTTAGATAATTATTTAATAAAAGCTAGATATTTTAAATGAGAATAAGAAAGAAAAGTATTTCTTTGTGCCCCACCTTTCCTGTTAATGCCCTACCTGCCCCCCTGGCAAAACTTTCCTAGACCCGCCCCTGCACAGTTACCAGCTGTCAGCTACATAAAAAAAGGATCCTGGTGTTATTTGTCTCTCAGATACAGTTCATAACTTCAACTCATTCATGTGAACTAAAAGGTAAACCTGTTTCTCCATCACCTGTTCAGCTCCGATGATTCAGTAAGGACATCTCCTGGTTTCATCTTCATGTTTCCCTCTCACCAGATAACCAAACCGACATCATGACCAGCAGCTTTACAGCTGTGGCTCCAGCCAACATCAGCTGATACTAGAAATTAATATTAAATAAATTCTAACATCAGCTGATCAAGCTTAAATGTGCTGCTGTTGTTTAGTGCGACATCTGCTGGTTTCCTCTTTCTGGCACAAAGTGGGCGATAAATAAACAAGAGAGAAAAGCCGATCAGCTGATCATTGATCAGTTTCATGATTGAAGTAGCAACAGGAGGGGGGGGGGGGAGAATGAGAGAAGTTCACTATCAGTAAAATCACAGCACCCACCCAGCTGTGTAGAAACTCCGTCAAGCTGGCTAGAACGCAGTATGAGTTATTGTAACTGACAGTAAAAAGTCAGCACAACGAAAATAAACTCCACCTAAACTTGGTTTATATCTGACCCACATAGACTGCAGGTCATAACTTCTTACCTGAAGCTCAGTTCACCTGACACTCGGACTGGCGGCTGCCTCTGGGCTCTCCTCCTGCCTCCCCTTCCCTCATCCACCTGCTGGCCTCTGTGGAAACCCTGCCATAGCCACCACCAAACAACTGAGTTATTTTTACACATCGACCTCAGGGCTCGCAAAATCGCTAGCCCGACGTCCCGGGGCTAGCGATTTTTCCAGTCGGGCTACCAAAATCTATCTCAGCCCTGCCCGTCGGGCTATCATAGGAAGGAAAAAATATATGTCAATGCTTTTGCATTCTTTCGGAAATGTAGCTGGGTAATTATGTCATTGGCATCGGTGAGCCACTGTCAATATGTGACATATTGAAATCGCGTTTGAATTTGCGCTTGTTTTTTGCTTTCACTTTGCAAATGTCCAGGTGCCTTCTTTTGGCGCACCAAGTCACTCGGGTCAGAACATGGGGTGCCACCATCATCCCACTTCTGACACCAATGTGGCGAGCTCAGACAACGAGGAGACGGAGGTGTCGTTTGGTCTTGCTTCCCGTGAGCTAGCCAGGGACCACAGCCGTTTATTGACATCTGCAGAAGAACACTGCCGCTAGCTAACTGCTCAGCGCGGCAACCGCACAGCAACAACAACAACAACAACACACAGGGCGCCCTCTGACCCCGGAAGGACACACCGTCGCAGCGAGAGGGCGTCACCCGTCACTATGGCAACATAAACAAAACATAACTGTACAAACAGAACCCCGAACAGCCCTGACCCGCTACAATATGCTGCTGAGAATATAGCCCAGAAGAAGCGTATAGTATAGCTTTTATTTTGGAAAGAGCCATTTCTCTGTAATAAACTCTCTTTTCCAAAGATGAGTGATTCCTCAATCAGATACGCAAACGCGCGTTGCAACTTCTTATCTGGTGCGAGTCTTTTATTTTGACAGCGAATGCGCACATGCGGACCACTTATGTGCACCCGTGTAAATAACATAATGTTCTGCCGGGTGTGTTGTTGGTTTTCTCTCGATTTCTGAGTCGACAAGCGCCTTTGTTACTGGGACCAGTCATTTTAAGAAAGGCCCCCATTAGAACCCATGAGAAATGCAAGAAATGCATTATTGCTCAGTCTGCAATATCTTTCCCAGAACAAACACCAATTGCAAATAACATACTAAAAATAAACCTGAAAAATCTGTTTAGAACAGCGTACTATGTTGCAAAGAGTGAACTACCACTGGCAAAATTTAGCAGTCTTTGCAAACTTCAAAAAGCAAATGGCCTAGATCTTGGTTCCACTTGTCTCTTACCCGTGACTTCAGCGGAAATTTCAAATTCAGGATCTGACACAGACTGATTCATGTCCTACACAGTTCTTACAAGTTCATAGAAATTTCTGTTCAATTAGAACCAAGTATTTGAGTTGATGATTGTAATTTTTATACAATGTTGTAATTTGTTTTTCAACAATTTTTTGATTAATGTTTTGTTTCCTTTACAATATTATACTTTAATGTATAATATTGTAAAGGAAACAAAACAGGAAACAAAACATCAATCAAAAAAATTGCTCTCTTTTTTATTCGGGCTACTTACATTTATTTTTGGCTACCAAAAACTGAAGAGTCCCTGCCCGAAGGGCTACCAGGGATTTTGAAATTTTGAGAGCCCTGGACCTGCATCTGGCCAATCCACCACCTCTCATTGTTCATGCCATTACAAAAAAAAATAAAAAATAAGTCACCGGGCATATGCCCGGTATGCCCGATGGCCAGTCCAGCTATGTTAACCTGCAACCAAATCTGCAGCTCCATACAGCAATGTTACGACTTAGATTATATCTTATAACGCATAACTCTTATGTTAGCTCCCCTCAGTAGCATACTGTCTGAAATATTCGACGGCTGCAATAATTCTTTAAGTGTTATTTTTTCCTTGGTATTCTAATTTCACCGAAGTTTACTAAACTCAACAAACTTAATATTACTTACCGGGACATTTATTCTGTCCTCATTTTCTTTCACCGAAAAATTGTTTCCTGCAGTGCCCTCTTTCGTGCTTGGCTCTCCTACCTTTGCTAAAGTGATGCACATAGCGCAGAAGCCGATGCTGCATTCACTTACACTCGGATATCTGAGCTTCACCGTGAAAACATAATCGTACATTTGATATTTGATTGAATTTTATTGTTTTGCCTTTGGGGTGGCACCTGGGGTGGCCAGTCTGGTTGGGGGGGTGGCCTGTGCCCCCCCAGGCCACCCTGCTGGACACGCCACTGCTTCAAAAAACTATGGCTCAAGTACAATCTTAAAAATGACAAGTTTTGCTCCTAGTAAGGAAAATATAAAGAAATAAGGGGTGGCTCTAGACCAGGGGTCTCAAACTCGTGGCCCGGGAGCCACTTGAGGCCCACGTCACCCCTACATGCATATCGATGTGAAGAAATACAATGCAATTTTGCCCTTGAAGTTACTTTTTTTGCTTGGGAGGATTCGTTTGTTGTTGAGTGCAATGTTAAAATAAGTTATTTAAAAAGCAAAAAATGATTTAATATGAAAGCAATATGAGAAGAGAGTACAAACATCCGGATTGGCTGTGTTAGTTCAGTGAGACAGTTATTTGTCACTGGCTGTCAAAAACTAATATATACACTTATGTCTGCATTTTTATTTTGTTAAATACAAACAAAATGATAGCAGAAGTGCTGCCACGTGTCTGGTCAGAAAGAGAGTACCAATGTATTTATTTGGTAGTTCAATGAAAGGCTTCAGTTAGTTACTGTAAGCGTGAGGGAAAAAATTGTATTCACAATTGAAGTTAAATTTACTAGTTGAACACTAAAGTGGCCCTCCAATGAGATGACAGTACCAGCAGTGGCCCACAGCTCAGACCCCTGCCCCAGACTTTTGCATACTACATTAGATGCTGCATGCCTTTTTTTCTTTAGTGAAGATAAAAAGGCATGCTAAGTGAAAGACATATTTAAAATGCATGTGTGGATTAAAGGGATTTTCTATAGTTATGTGTGAATAAAGTGATAGCATGGTCCAGCTCAAAGGCTTGCTCTTTCATCTCCTCCTCCTCCTCGCTGGTATGCAAAATAAAGGGGAGAAGTAACTTTGTGAGCTTCAGGTCTTCCATCAATTTTGTTGGTTTTAAAGAAGGAAAGAGATGAAGCAGTAAAGAAAGTAAACAGACCAGCAGAACACACTGCTATTTGTGAAGTTCAGTGTTAATTTTTAATGGTAACACACATGGGGCGATTGTGGCTCAAGAGTTGGCAGTTCGTCTTGTAATCGGAAGGTTGCTGGTTCTCGGTCGTTGTGTCCTTGGGCAAGACCCTTCACCCGTTGCCTACTAGTGGTGATCAAAGGGCCCGGTGGGGTCAGTGTCCGGCAGCCTCGCCTCTGTCAGTGCACCCCAGGGTGGCTGTGGCTACAATGTAGCTTGCCATCACCAGTGTGTGAATGTGTGGATGACTGAATGTAGTGTAAAGCGCTTTGGGGTCCTTAGGGACTAAGTAAAGCGCTATACAAATACAGGCCATTTACCATTTACATGCATGTGCCTCATTTTGAAATATAAAGTATTATTTTCTTGATAGAAGCAATTAATCAACTCTTCATATATGTACCCAGCAGTTCAATTATGTGCATTCCCTGGTGCAGCCTGCTTTAAGCAAAAATAACTACTGCTGTCCAGTTCATTCTAATTAATACATTGTATGCTTTAATGTACACTTGACCCTGGAGTTTCACTTCAGTTCTGCCAAATCGCCCTGGCAAAGCAAATAAAGTTGTATTTAATATTGTATTTCAATTTTTAACACTGTATTCTAAGCCACATATTTGAGCCTGTAGATATTACTGTAAAAATCTTCCTGCACACAGAAATCTCACATTTCATCTTTGATTGTATCTGAAGCATGTGTATACATATTCTATTTGTTTAATACAATTAACTGACTTCAAGCAAAGTATCCAATGAAAGAGAACTAAGAACTTTTAGAAGCAGGTCTGTTGAAGCAATTAACTTCAATTTGACAGGAACACAAAAAGTGCATGCATTTAACACCAGTCAAGTTTTACAGAAGCATTTTCCTTTATAGTTTTACTTAAACTATTATATTTCTGCTGTCACCCCATGAAATTTATAGTCAGCACTCCTTGAGTGGACTTGGACTTTCTTTAAAAAGTCTACAGTGTCACTTCCATGAAATGTGCAGATGAAATGCTCAGTGCAATGAAAACCATTTTCTGGTGGACTGAAATGTTCTCATTTAAAAGACATTGCCCAATGAAGCAAAAAAATAAATAAAATAAAATAAAAATTACGGCCATGAAAAAGAAGCCATCAATATGATTTTGTGTAAATTATTTCTGGGGATTCATGGTAGAGATTTGGATATAGACCAAAACTGTTTTAAGACAAGAAATTCTGAAAAGTGTTTTTATTCAATAACAATTCCTGAATTTTAAAAATTTCTCTTACAATAAAATTGATTTTTCTTTGCTGCATTTCAGGTTTGTTTGACCTTTTTACAGCAGAAAAAAAAGACAACCTGTACCGGTGGTCAAAACCACTTGGAAGGGACCACATGGCGATCAAGAAGGCACTCCTTGATAGTCATTTGAATTTTGGGCCACGAGGGTGACCAAATGTCCCTCAGAACGTGACACAGCGTTTTTGTTCCCTGTGCTCCTGTCCCAAATCTTGAGGCACTGTGACTAGTTCTAAAGGACATTTAGAACTAGCGCTTATTAGTCTGGTTTTTACCCACATCTATGTACATGAAAGGAAAACTTTTTGTTATAGTCTGAAGAAGGTTAGCCAGTCTAATGCCCTACTCCTCAGCAGATAAGATAAGATGAGGCTTGATTATTCAAGACCTTGTATGTGAGGAGCATGATTTTGAATTAAATTCTGGATTTAACAGGGAGCCAATGAAGGGAGGCCAATACAGGAGAAATATGCTCTCTCTTTCTAGTCACTGTCAGTACTCTTGCTGCAGCAAATGTTTAATATGATGGAAACTTTCACAAACAAAAATGGAACAGCAGCATGTTCTGAGAAATCGATGTTTGGTCTTTTTTGCCAATGTTATTTTTCATTTTCACTTTGGGGGGGAAATGTTGTGTGAAATCACTTAGTATATGTCTCAAGGTCTGGCTGTGTGGCAGGCAAGATGGGACCCAAATGCAGGACTCGCGACCCGAAAGAGTGAACTAAGGGAGGCAGCTTTATTTTGGGTGTACAAAAATTCAAATACTAAATACAAGAAAACTAAAACAAAAGCTAGACACTAGAGACAAGGATAAAACTTGTAAACTGAGAAACTAGAATTAAGCATTGCAAGGCTCATAGAGGAACATGCAGCTATAACAGTAGCATGAAACAACAATGGACAGAGGAGAACACGGGGCTTAAATACACAAGAGAGTAATGAGGGAATGGGAAACAGGAGGGAAACACAGCTAGTGCTAATCTGACATAACAAGATGAGGAGTTAGCAAAACTGAATACATTGAACACAGGAAGCGGAACTATCAAAATAAAAAAGAGAAACACACCAACCAAAGACACACACTTTTAACACAGTGACTGGGGAGACATAAGGAACATAGAGACAAAGTTGACTATACATGAAACGTGGGACACGGGAAAAGCACAGACATGTGACAAGGGAACAGAGACTAAACACAGATAAATACTAAGGGAGAAAGAACTAACATCACTAAGAACTTAAGAAATAAAGATAACCAAAACCAGAAATAACAAAAGTCAAAGAATATTAAATCAGAATCTGAAACATAAATATTGGGTCACAGACCCAGTACTGTAACAATATGTGTGTCATAACTGGATAAAGTTTGCAAAGTTTACAAAAGCAATTGACCATAATTAAAGAATATTGGCCTGAGCATATACCAACTATTGATTGAGATCATAAGGACAAACCAAATTGTTGGAAATATGATATGTTTAGCCTGTACAAGCTAAATGATAATCCTGTATCAGCCACAATTTATTGTATTTTTAATTTTAGTTTAGATATCAAAATTTCAGAGTAACTCTCAGCATTGTTCACCTGTCCCATGTTGTCCCACATAAACACTGTGTTTGCCCCACATTTTATTTGTTAGAATCTGGACAGCCTATGTGAATATTAAACCCTTGTTTTGGACACACAAAACTGCGTCAAAAAATGTTTCAAAGATCTTTGATTATAGCACCCTCTTAAATCCGTCGCTACATCCTCTCCCTATAAACACTTTCAAATTTATTTGAGGATAGCCCACATTGTGTGCGTTTCCAAACAAATTACCTTTAAGTGAAGTGGTTATCAAACTACTCAGCATATTCTGCATCTATAAAGCCTACTAACCACAATCTGTGTGTCTGGTAAAGAGGTGATAAGATCCGACACAAGGTCCAGTGCCCCAGTTCTTAATAATAATAATAATAATAATAATAATAATAATAATAATAATAATAGTTTATTCATTCATTTCAGTTATGTTTGAGCATTAACGTAAATGTTTAGAACTCGGTTTATCGCCCATAAAACACAGTCAAAGGATTTGTTAAATTCAAAAAACGTTGCTCATGGTTTTCAGATTGAGGACTCAGATTTCAGCGTTGCGCAAGACGTTCACATCAGAAATCTTTTGACTTCACCAGTGCTGAACATTTATGAAATGGAGTGGCATTTATCGATTGCCAAAGTCGCATACTTTGTCTCGCATATATGCGAGACAAAGTTATCAAAGTATACTTTGTCTTGCATCCACACAATCAGACTATGTAAATTAAAACAGATCCCAATCGCCAGAAAGCACACTAATGTTAAAGGGCTGGACATCGCATTGAAACCATAGCGAGTAAAAACTGTGGTGAACTCATGTGTAGCTGTAATCTGTGGTGCATGGCAGTGGCCCGTATATATTGTGTGTATTGTTAGTGATGTCCCTCACACACCCCGCTATTATAAAATATTCATGGAAGACTTGATACAAGCCTGTCTGGTCACATGATTTTCAAGGTCACCCACCCTCACGTTTGTGTTTGAGAGCTACATACAATGCAGGCTAAAAAAAATTGTATACATACGCACAGACAATTCTGTTTTGTTCTACAGGAGCTTCTAGGATTATCTTCACGGAACATCAATTATTATTATTATTATTATTATTATTATTATTATTATTATTATTATTATTATTATTATTATCATCACACATCACGCTCAAGGTCAGGGTCTTTTTTGTCCCTCCCCCCCACCCTCCTTATTCTCTCTGTCTCTCTCTCTCTCTCTCTCTCTGTGTGTCTGTCTCAAACGCACGCACAGTGCAGGCTAAAAGAACTTGCAGAAAGCGCAAAGAAAATAACACGATTTGAAGTCTCTACTCAGTTTTGTTCTGGAATTATTATTATTATTATTATTATTATTATTATTATTATTCACGAAATATTGAACTGATATGAATTGCTAAGTTAACTTTATTTAAAATTAAAATACTGTTCACGTTAGTTCTCTGTGATGTTAATGTTATGGATAGAATGTTCAAAAAGGGAAGAAAGGAACGAGAGTTTTTGTTTAGCATTTTTTAAATAATATTTTTATAAATACTTTTTAACAAGTAGATATATTAAAACACATTTCCAATGTCTATGATAATAATAAGTACACTAATGATTTTTTCTTCTTCTCCCATACGCGGTTCTGTCACAGGCATGGAAAACCAGAATGCTTGCCATTCCATGAGACAGGCTTCCACCACAGGGAGCGTTCCTCCAGAGGCAGACTTGGTAAGTGAATCTGGTCTATCGTGAACAGTTTTAATCAACAAGCGCAATATGGATTCCTCTGCTGTTTGTCTAATTTCGGATATCAGTTTTCAATGTTAAATAAAAGTTTGTTTGCCTCCTCAAGGCATAGAAAATTATTTTAAAAACATAACACCTTTATTGGGGTGGGACAAAATTTATTTAGTGTTACACTGTGATTTGGTTACTGTTTTACATGCGATATAAACAGTATGGAGAGCATAGTAGTTATGCTATAGGCTACTTGGCACGGACAACACTGACAGTGGAAGACACACACTAGACAGATATATTATCAAAGCAGTCAGGAAAGTTCTGTAATTACAGTCTGTGAGAGGTCCCACTTCCAGTTTCTTTACTTTTTTCCATTCACTGTTAATTATCTCAACTGTTACGAATTGTCCAAAGAGCAGTGACCTGCATGCTATTGAGTACTGCTCTTCACTTTGGCCACGAATTTTTTCTCCTTCACCCTCCTGTTCTGGAACCAGATGGTAATCTGTCGCTCTGACAGGTTGGTCACGGCCGAAATCTTTCTCCTCTTGTCCTTTGTGATGAACTTGTTGGCTGCGTACTCTTTCTCTAGCTCTTTGAGCTGGACCTTGGTGTAAGGTATCCGTTTCTTCCTGCCTCGGCGGAAAGACAAGCTGTCGTTCTGGTGCGCCACCACATCTGTCAAAGAGAAAAAGCCAGTCTGAAGGTGATGGGCTGCACACACCATGATACATTTTCAAGCTCTACACTCCACGATTGCTGTAATAGTGTAAGTGCCGATAAAATATTTGTCGAGCACAATTTAGCATATTTAAGGAAGTGAACGGGAACTTTATGTTTCGATCGGACTGGATACAATCCTGCGAGGCAGACGGGAAACGAATATCTGCTGTCTGGGTTAAGTTCAAATTGACCTACAAAAATGGCGTCTTTAAACACAGTGCACGCATCTATTCTACTCCACATAGACTGTCACAAGGACAGCATTTTGTGTCTTCTCTTGACTTTGTGTTTACAGTGTTTTTAGTTTAATTCTACATTTGTGCGATGTGTGTGTTAAATAAAGAGAGAAGTGGAGTGGGCGTTAGGGTTTTTCCTGTTCACTGTGAATATTGGGCCAAGAGGATTAATTATTTCCATCATTATTATTGAATTAATTACAATGTTAATAATGAAAGTAAATTTTCCTGTTTATTTAATTTATTTATTCATTCATTAATTTTAGCAGTGGCAGCAGAGTAACATGTCTCTCATCATAATAACCATTATGATAACCATTAAATTAACTGGAAGGCCCCAGCAATAAAATGATTATCTCACTTGGTTAATAAACGATATTGAACGAAACACCAAAATGTTTTTCACTCTGCACCAAGAGATGGCAATGCAAGGCTCATTTCTAAGTTAGAGTCTGCAACATGTTGGTATTTTCACAATATCAAGGATCCAATCAACATGACGTTAATTTTCACTTGTACGTGACGCCCTAAACTAGATGGGGATTCAAGGGCAGTGATTAACCTCAGCCATCACAAACCTCAAGCACATTATTGCCTTGCTTTTGCAAAGAAACTCGATGCACCTAATTTTAGTCCAAATTTATGAAGACGATAATTTACTATCGGAGCAAATTAATCATCCGAGATGTTTTTTGTTTTAACAAATGTCAATCCTTTAATTTCTTAATTGTTATTAAATGTAATTTTTATTAAATAAATATGTTCAGTTGCGTCATAGTTACAAAAAATCTGTTAGAGTTCTGTTTAACTGTTTTAAAATCGTTATTATGAACCTTGAAAGCAGCAGTACTCACCAGCAAGAGCGGACTTCCAGAGGTGGCCGGCCTGTCCCTGATCTTTGGAGCAGTACATCTGTCCTCCCCAGGCGTTGGTCAGAGCCCAGGGCTGGTAGCTGTCCATGGGCAGCAGTGTGTCATGGCGCGGTTCCCCGGTGCCGAGCGTTTGGACCACCGACACATCCAGGTAGCTGGCCATCGACTGGTATGGGCTGGCATAGCCATGGTAAAAGGCGAACTCCTTGGCCCGGTGGTTTGGATATTCGTCTGAGCTCACTGTTGTGTCCATGTACTGTGAGCTGAGAGCGGCTCCGGCCGCTTGTGTACAGGACTTAAGAGGAGCCCGACCCATCCTGCATGGGTAGTAGCCGTTACCAAAGTAGCTGTAGGGTAATGCGGTTGCGGCCGACGAGTTCTGGTGCGGCACAGCCGCACATTGCTTCCCCGAAGAGGCAGCGGTCTCACCGGAGCCTGAAGCGGACACATCCATTGTGGAATACCCACCTGAAGAGTGCACCAAGCTGGACGGGTGGCCACCCAGAGCAGCGGCGGCCGCCGAATGTGCCATGATGTTGCGGCACTGGCTTGCTGCAGTGGCAGCGGCAAAGTTGCCGCTACCTACCAGCCCCTCCATGTTCTTGTTCAACTCGTCCACGTTGTTGTCATACACAAACATTACCGTTTCCACTGGCCAGCGAGGATTGAGTACTAAAGAGGCTGTCATATGCCCACCCTTCCCCGTTTTGGCCTTCGTGTGCCTCAGACTCCGTCCGTTCCTGGCGCTAAGCTGCTACATTTGCTGAATGAGGCTGATCACTGGCGCTCACTACACATACATACATATACACACACAAATACAAACACACAAACGCAGCTCAAGAAATGTACTTGTACAGCACTATCATAGCACGGTATGCTGCTTTGTTGGAGTGACGGCGTGTCATTCGGTAGCAAAGACTCCCACTAACCGGCCGGATCTCCACTTACATCCCAGCCGCAGCCTTGACGCAACAAGCCCCCTGGACCAAGAAGTAAGGGGAGCATAACTATTGGATGAGACAGGGTGATCACGTGATGGGACAAGCGCAAAAAGAAGAGTAGAAGAGACTAGTTGAGGACTGTCAGTGAGAGGAGGGAAAAAGCATTTTATGAGTTTCCAGCTGTGATATGAGAAGGGAATGAGCAGATTCGCTTTAGCTTACTGTAGTTTGGTTTACTTTAGTTTGTCTCTGCAGCTGCCTTTGCGTCAGACTCAAGTCTGTGATGTGATGTTCTCTGGTCGATACTAAGAGTGACATTACCTTAGTCTGCCTAAAAACAGAAAGAAAGAAAGAAAGAAAGAAAGAAAGAAAGAAAGAAAGAAAGAAAGAAAGACAATGAAAATAAATCACTCGACCAACTTCTTTTGTGTCGTGCATAAAAGTACGTGGTGCAAATGGACTCGCCAATATCTGAAATCGACTCGCCAATATCTGAACTGACCGTTTAGATAATCACTTTTTCAATAACTATACTCTCCATTCTACACTAACAGCACACCTGAACCACAAGAAACAACAATGTAAACTGTAAAGTGTATAAGTTTCAAACTGATTTGAAACTTATACACTTTCAGAGAAACTGAAATTTTGTTGTGTAAATGTTATTTATTTATTCAATATTTATTCTTCTTTTAATATGGAACTCCAGATGCTCAGTTTTATACAGATGTGAACACATTTAAAATCGGTGCTTCTCAAATGCATGAAAAACGTATTATTAATTTATCATTACCGTGAATGTTTTCAAGCCTTCAAAAGCAAAGTTTGGCTATTAAAATAAGTGCACCCACTGGAACATTTCTCCACCTAGTCAAAAACCAGGTTTTAGTTTAACTCGCTCTCAGTCGTTCTGACTAAAGTAAACGTTAAGGAGATTTATGGAAGGGTTTTGGAGTTCTTAAAACTTGAGAAAAACGGCTTTGGTTGAAAGTGTCTCAGAAAGGTTTCCGCGGCACTCAAGGGCCGTTATATTAAGAAACAATTTCACTACGGGGAAGTTATTGTTCTCATTTTTTATAGGAGACGGGAACTTAGTCTGCGCTTGGTTTGAAATTAATCCTTCTGATGCTCCTCTATAGTGTAATTGAAATTACTGTAATTATTTTTATTTTGAATCACTCCATGTGCCGTATAGATGAAGGCTAAATAAGCCGTAAGTGAGAAATTAGTGAATTTCCTAAAGGTTATTAATGAACATGAAGACATGGAAAAGAAATGGTTGGTCAATGAAATACTGCAGACAGGAACCATTATTTTGCTTCAATACATGTTTTATCTCTGGCCTGCAATGAACCTATATGACTACTTCTTCTGCAAATAATTTAAAAGGAAACTTAAAGATTAAGCATTTTTTCAGTTTTTTATTCATTCTAGAATAATTTTGTTCAAGTTCATTATCTACAGAAAGCAGATCTAAAGAGAAATGTGGTGGGTAAAATAAACTCCTTACACATTACCATGAGCTCTTAACCCGAAGCTTCCAGCTTAAAAGCGTAGGGCCACTCATTTGAGTTCACTGGATTTTCATCATTTTCACCAGGGAGTCCGCCATTAGGCGCATATACGGTGGGGAAGTTCACTTTTACGTGTGCCGCAGAATTAATCCGAACACGTTAATATCAGACTTTGTTTTCAGTAACATTACAGTGACAGACTTTAGGATCACGTGTAAAGCCAACAGCCTGTACAATGTGAAGAATGCGGAAGTTTACTTCTCACCAAGCTACATAAAGAGGAAATACGTATCCAGATCAAGTCTTTGTTTGAGCTTTGTGGTCATAGAACAGTGGCTGGATCCGTACAGTATAAAGAAATAAGCCGTTATAATGGACTTTAAATAAATAAAATATAATAATCTGTGCAATCATTTAAATGTTTTGAAATGTATTAGAATTCAAAATTAGCAACACAAGCTGAATGTAAAACTTGTATCTAAAATATATTCTTACACATGTAACCATCACGGTGTTTATTCCAGCTCACTATCAGGTGAACTCGAATAAACACTATTATATTTAATATTTATATAGCGCTTTTATACTAAAAGTGAGCACTTGAAGCGTTTTTCTTACTCAAGGTCTCAATCAAGCATTCACACAAGTGCTTTTTTCTATGCATGAACACTTTTAAAGTAATGTTCATACACTCGGATGGCTGCAACTTGCTCACAGACACTTCTACATGCAGGTTGGGGAAACCAGTAGACGACCGGCTAAACCTCCTGTCCAATCCTCACTTGCCGTCACAATATGACTATACTATCACAATATCAAAACAAGGAAAGAAAATATTCGTTTTAATTCTATATTTTTGTTGTAATATCTTTAATTGTTATTGACAGTTATATAAACATTTCGCTGTGCAATAGTTCTGTGTATGTGACAAATACAATCTTAAATCTTGAAGCTGCCAATGAATAAATAAATAAATAAATAAATATTCACAATATTGCCATCAGTTATATTCATATGCAACATTTATTTTCCTTGTGTTGTTTTAAAGCAAATGAATAAGTCTGAAAATACAAGTGAATGGGGCGCCAGTATGATAAATTTACACAGTTAACATTAAGTCCATGATAAGCATAATATCTATAATTGTTATTCTGAAATATCACCAATATAGTCCGTAAACATTATTGATAGGATATTTTTAAATTTCTATTCCTAAATAATTTAAAAATAATTTTTTTTATCAACATAAGGAAAATTAATCTCCCATGATAGTTTGGCATTTATTTTACTTATTTCCAATTTATTCTGACGAGGAATCAGTAGATTGCGAGGTTGAGGGTTTATTTTTAAATTAAAATAATATTTTGTATTTTGCCCAACAAAGTAGAAAGCTTAAAAATGCTTCAGTAGACATAGTCCTTTAGAAATGAAAGGAAATAAACAGCTCAGTGGTGACGTAAATGCAGATGAATCACCTGCTCAAATCGACGCTATTGCTTTGTATAGCTGAAGTCTTCTGTTCAAAAATATTCAAACCTTGCAGCGTGGCCTATTGCAGACAAGACTTCACAAACAAACCACCCAGACAGTACAACTCTAACCCACAGTGTGGTCTGCTGTTGGTGGGGGTGTCAAATGTCAGACCGCCCCCGAAGGTCAAGGTCAAGTTTAACGTGAAAGGTGGGTGGGTTGGGGGGTTACAGCCAGAAAGACAGACATATTGTAATGAGTTCAACTTCAAGTTCAAGACCACCGCACACCTTGAAACTCACTCTCTCTGTCTGCGTGTGCTTGTGTGTCACCATGGTTGTGTTCAAAATTGCTTAGATGATGCCACGCACGGATGAGGCCCAATGTTACCACTATAACCGGTATGGAGTTAAATCAGCAGACTGCAATTCACTCAAAATGAATCGTGAATAAAAAATAAAACCATTCTCAATAACATAGAAGTCAACAGACTCACAGAGAGACTGAAAAGTCGTTTCTGAAAATAATAATAATAATAATGATAATATTTTCACTTTCAAATACACAGCGCTATGAGGATAGTACACTTTATTTCAAGCCTGAATCGTCCTCTGGTCTTCGTCAGGGCATTTTGTCATGTATGTATTTTCGCTTTTTAATCTAAATACAGTCTATAGACAAATAAAGCTAATACATCATTTATTTTAGAAAAAGAAAATGTTGTGTCGTATTCATTGATACATTTCATTAGTTTCCTAGGCTAACCCTATTTCTCTGGGCCACTGTGAAATTACTAAAACATTCCCAGTCTCATTTTCCCCATATTTCTGCAATCCATGAATCGAAATCAGCGGTATAGGTTATAAAATGTCATACAGTAAGTGAGAGATGGAATTTAACGGCTAAAGCAAGCATAAACTGATATATTTTATTTTAAGAAATTTACACGGTAGGTACGTGGGATGTTCTACCTCCTGAACTACGGGAGTGGTTCCTGCCACAAGGGTGGCTGGCACCCAAAAGGTAGAACATGTCAGTTATTACTCGGAAGATTTGTGGTTTGATTCCTAACCGCTTCAGTCTGCATAACTTAGAAACAAACCCCAAGTTGCTCTCCGCTGTATCCATCAATCAGAATGGGTTAATTGAACACGATTTGAGCGCTCAGGTAGAGCAGGAAAGCGCTATAAGAAGCAGGGCATATAAATATTGGAAAACGTAACATCAAAAGAAAATAGAGCCGACTACGCGTTCCCCAGAAACGTTACAAACTGTACGTGTCAAATTATATCTGCGTCGACTTAATCATGTTTTAATGTTTTGATTTCATTTGGTGATAGTTATAGGTTAATTACAACCGATTAGTCTGCGCAAAAAAGAATTAAATAAATACACATCTAAATGTCCTGTTTTTACCCTCATAAAGGCCAGTGGAACGGTTTCACAGGTCTTCTAGCATTTACTTTTAGAAATCCCGCGAATGTAAAAATATCGTATATGCTATATCAGTTATTTCATTTGATGACTTAGTACAATAGACTTAGATTAAACGTATAAAATCACCCTGCCTAATAGAAAATAATAAATTTATATAGGGGTTTAGGGTTGCAGGACTATAATATAATAGAATATATTAAGCTGGAAAAAAAATGGTATTACAACATTGGACACATTTTAGAATGTTAAGATGAGAACAAAACTGGTTTCATACAGTATTATGTACTTCTCCCTTTGGCTTTCTGTGTAATAAATTGTGAAAAAGACGGTTGCGCAGATCGATCCTGGTGCTTTTACGTGGTCTTGTCTTATTCTCCATCTTGAGCAAACTCTTGAAGGTTATCATTGCATTGCAGGTTTGTTTCAGTTTAAAGAACTGCATCCATTGTAATTTCACAGTGCATCCAGGCTTGATGCAAATGCAGTAAACAAGGAACATTTGCAGCCTGACAATATGGATTGAAGTATTAAAAACGCGCCGGTTTCATAACACAATACCACTTCCGGCTTTCTTTTAGGTTACCTGATCCCAAAAAAGAAAAAGAAAAAAGTCTGAGCTGTCACCTAATTGACATGACCTGTCCAAAGTTCAAATTTATTCCAAAGGTGCCGTGGCTGAAAGTAATTCGTTATCCAGACTTTGTCTTTAACTTCATTAGACTTAATGTCACTCATCTAAATTTAATTCAGCAATTTACATCCGATAAAAAGCCGTAAGAGCTTCAGTAGAATAATGGAAGGAAAGTTGCCAGGCAGTGGCTGTAATCTTTACACTAAATTTCCAATAATGTTAGTTACATTTATACCTCTAGTTTTATAAAGATATATTTAGAAAATATATGCTGTATAGTCAATATATCGAACTAATTACTTACTATGGTATAAGTTATTAATTAAAGTACCGGTATATACAATAGTGTAGAGGAACTAGGTCAAGCATAATGCTGTAGTATTTTTTTATTTAGTATTTATTTATTTATTGTCATTGTCAAGAACAATGAAATTGCGTTTGGGGCTTCCATACAACCCCCAAAAAAGAAGAAAATAATAAATACCCCTTAAAACCCAAGTGTACATATTTAACCCAGTGTGACTCCAATGCAATAAGACAATCCTTAGCAATAATGTTCGTAGAAATTCAGACAAAGACCTGAGAAACATGACAAAATACAACAATGCAACCCATTCAATATTATTGTACTGTGAGATATGATATCAGATATGATAGTTATCTATTTAAGAAAGAAAGTATCTACGATTAATCACATGAATGTGTGAATATATTATATTTGTAGGAAGTGTATAAAATACCATGCAATCAACATATTTAGCTGATTGTATGTAGCTTATTTAAACATTCCTGAGTTTAGCTGCACCAGTCAGCAGTGTTTCAAATAGGGTACCTTTTTTATAATCTTCATGTTTAATTCAGCAGTAAAAACATATTAAATCATTAGGGTATTCAGTATTGATATAAAATCCTCGAACTTTATTTCAAATATGACTTCACACACAAACATTTAAATACACTATGGAATAGCATTGTTAAATAAAGAGTGTAAAGGTAATTTTGTACACACTTTGAAAACCTCCATTCACAAAATGGACAACTTGGTCCTCTAAAGAGCAATATACAATCTTGAAAAATTATAGTAAGTTAAAATTATAAATTAAGCTACATAGTAGAATAAAGTTTTCAACACCCTATTAACTGCAGTCATGATATGTATTAACTCAAAAAATAACCTGATTTGAGCCAGTTTAACTCACTGTATGCCACAGGTCTAGATCTATGGAATCCAAGCTGTGGCCCTCTTCCCCTGCTCTCCCTATGGTCTTAGTGGAAGGTTGGCTGTCAAGAAGCCATTATTGAGGAAAGGAAACAGGGTGAAAGGGGTTAGGTGTGAGAAATTACACAAGAAATGGACTAAACATCAGTGCCAGCAGGTCTGATGGAGTGATTAATGTAAATTTGACATTTTGTATCAAATCATCAGGATGTACAGAGGAAGTCAGGGGAGAGGTACATCAGTGAGTGGCCACAGGAATCTGAAAGGGTTGTTTTCACACCTGCGGTGTTGAACTTCTTTAAACTCCGGTCTGGTTTGTTTCCACCCTGGCTGCAGTTCACTTGAGCAGATGTAAGCCTAGTAATCAAACTTGGGTGCCAACCAAAAACTGCTTTGAAGGAGGTGGTATAATGAACTGTAGTGTGGTTAATTTCAATTCAATTTTAATTATACAGGGCCATATCACAACAGCAGTCACCTTAAGGCATTTCTTGTAATCCGGACTGTACAAAAATTAATTTTATGACTTTAGACTTGAAAAAAATGTTCTAAGACTTGTGACTTGACTTGGACTTTTACACCAATGACTTGGGACTTAAATTGGATATGAACCTGTTTACTTGAAAAGACTTGATATTTTACCCCAAATATTAAATTTAAAACATATATTATATAAAAAGTGCGTACCATTAATTCATTTAATTCATTCTTACCACACTCCGTATGTATGTGTGCAATGACTGTAGCACAGCCAATCAAATAAACTAGATTAAAAAAACAACAAAAAAACGTTTCAGACAAAATTTTGGCCAGTAAGGGCGGCGGGGGGGGGGTACATAAATTCAAATTCAAATTCAAATTTTATTTGTCACGTACACAGTCATACACAGTACGATATGTAGTGAAATGCTTGGACAACTGCTCGTGACCTAAAGAAAACAAAAAAGGAAAGGGCTATGAATAAGATAGGAAATAAATATGAAAAATTAAAAAGGGTAAATTTAACTAGGAAGGGATAAAATATAAATTAAGGTTAAAAATGAAATAACTGTACAACACAAATTAGAATGAAGGGTAAATTTAACTGGGAAAGAATAAGATACAATATATAAATTAAAGTTGAAAATAAAATAACTGTACAACAAAATACACAATATAGAACTATATAAGAATGTATGAAGAAATATAAATAAATATATACACAATAACAGCAGCTGTACAAGTATTAACTGGAAATGAAGAATGTAGTGACCAGTGTTGTGCAATCCACATTATGTCTTGTGCAGTGCAAATATGCTTAAAGTGATTTAAGTGATGAAGTGAAAACAATGTCCAGAATGTCCAGTGTGTGTGTAAGAACTATATGTGTGGGTCAGTACTGTGTGGTGGTGTGATTGAGAGACCGTATCGCCTGCGGGAAGAAGCTCCTCCTCAGTCTCTCTGTGTTGGTCTTCAGGGAGCGGAATCGCTTTCCTGATCTCAACAGAGAGAACAGTCTGTTGTTGGGATGGCTGTGGTCCTTCACGATCTTCCTGGCCTTGGTCCAGCACCGCCTGCTGTAGATTGAGTGCAGGTCAGGGAGCTCGGAGCGGATGGTGCGCTCAGCTGACCGCACAACCCTCTGTAGAGCTCGTCTGTCTTGCATGGTGCTGTTCCCGAACCAGGTTAAGATGTTTCCCGTCAGGATGCTCTCTATGGTGCACGAGTAAAAGTTCCTGAGCACCTTGGAGGGCAGTTGGAAGTCTCTCAAGAGTCTGAGGTGGTAGAGACGCTGACGGGCCTTTTTCACCACGGTGTTGATGTGACAGGACCATGACAGGTCCTGCGTGATGTGAACTCCGAGGTATTTGAAGCTGTCCACTCTCTCCACTGGGCACTCGTTGATGACAGGGGTCTGGCAGTTCCTCTCCTGCTTAGTGCCGAAGTCCACTATCAGCTCCTTTGTCTTACTGACGTTTAGAAGGAGGTTGTTCCTCTGGCACCAGTTCTCCAGATTCCTAATCTCCTTCAAGTAGGCCGTCTCGTTGTTATCAGAGATCAGGCCCACTATGAGGTAGTCAACAAAAAACAAAATGCAATATGTAAAACATGCAAGAAGGGAATCACACATGGAGATGGAACAACCTCCAACTTTGTAAGACATTTGAAGAACAGTCTGTGGTTCTTTTCTGTTGCTACAATGAGATAGCTGACTTAGCTAACATTATCTTATTAGCAAATGTTCTCCCGGGTATGTCAATAATATTGTTTGGCTTTAATATATGTGATGTTTTTGTCATGCTATTTTAAATCATTTCAGGAAGTGGGCTCTGAACCTGAAAGACAGTTTCTCACCATCTCTTTCCCATTATTCAACCCCGCTTGGACTGACAAATATTTATTTTACCATCACGTCAAAATTCAAAACCCACTGTGTTTAATTTGCAATTAGTGCATGGCAGTGTTTTACTTTTGCATGGCTTTTATCTGGACAGGCCAAATGCAATGTCTGGCCCAGTGAAATTTCTTGGCTTGAAAAACTGGCCCATCTTAGTGTGTAACAGCCCTGTATTACATGGCCTTTTTCTTCTGTCATTTATGTCAATAAATCACATATAATACTTTGAGTGCTCTTATTGAGTTAGCTGTTGTTTATTTGCAAATGTCAGTAATTCTTAACAGGGATCTGAAATATTGCTTATTAGAACTGTGACTTTGACTGTCTGAAAACTATGAGGATTTAAGTGTTAGTAGAAACAATTAAAGTCAAATGCAATTCATTAATGGCTATAATGGAATTTATTATATCAGTTTTCTTAACTCTAGCAGATTTGTGCTGGGCAGTACAGTATGGCTATCTACAGCAGAAAGCCATCACAAATGCATTATTAAGTGACTTGATTATTGGTTGCAACCTGCCCCTGTCTATTGTGGAAAACAAGCATTTTCGGCACTTTCTGACAGTAATAGTTTCTGACAAAAACAGTCGTTTCTGACAGCAAATACAGCCCGGTATGAACAATTTTTGATGAACAGTTACATCAAAAATGATGATGATGGTGATCATCTTGATGACCCAGAGCTCTGGCACGACTTAACCTTGGAAGATCAGGAAACAGTAGGTGCTGCAATGGCAACAAAACAGCACCTGCAGTGTTTTGCGCACACACTTCAGCTGGTGGCGAGAGATGGGTTGTCAAAGACCAAAGTGGCATCTCCCCTTCAAAGATGTGTTTGAAGCTGAATTTTTTAAACAGAAAGTGATCCCTGCTGCTGTAATCACAAGACGGAATTCAACACTGAGGCAAGTAAAAGCAGTTCCGCAATGTTAACATCTAAAGTTGTTCTTGAAATGCCTGGGCACAAGGAGAGTGGAACCTGTTGAAGGAGATGGTAGACATTTTGAAGCCTTTTGGATTTGACATTACATGAGAACACGATCAGTGCCGTTGTTCCATCCGTGCTGTCCATCAATCACCACCTTGAAAAACTGAAGCCTCAAGTTTGTTTCCTGAATGGTCTGGTCAGGAGTCCCAAGCATCTTTGAACAAAAGATTTTTTGGAATTTTTATCAGTGTGCGAATGGCTAGAGCAGAAGATGGGATCACTGCCCCCTTTTCAGATCCAGTGTACCTGGGTGTTGGGTAGATAGCTTGTACTGGAAGGACTGTAAGGTGCTAGTTCAGGTTTGCAGCTACCACTCCCCGGAGTGTCGGCCAGAACACTGCTCAAGGCCCGGATGAATGTTCAGAAGGGAGACAATGAAGACACCGAGGATAGTGCAGACTCTTGTATTGACTTCACACAGTTGAAGGTAACAGAGGTTGTCAGAGGAGCAGGTATTGCATACAGGTTTAGGTGCGTGGGCATGGATGTGTGTGTGTGTGTGGTCTCTGAACGGAACAGAAAGAAAATGCTACATTACTAAAGTGTTCACAACAATATCTCCAGAGTACATCAACATAAACACAGGCAGGAAATAAACCAACATCCCCTTTAATACCATAGGCCATATATTACCCACGACTCACACGTAGACCCCCTGAGAGAGCTAACCAGGTACACAGCTATACCCAACCACACGGCAGGAAAGTTAGCTTAGCTTAGCTTAGCACCCGCTAGCGGCACAGACAGAAACATAATCATTTCCCCCCTAACCTTGGTTACAGTCCCAAACACATCTTATTATCACATCCTCACACATCACCAACTTACGTTGCTCATTAACGCACACTTCTCACGGGATAACCAATTCTCTGCCAGTAATCTGGAGCAGAAAAGCTCAGGTGCTTTGCCCACGTCTCTCCCTGGACATAGTCTCTCATACAAAGCGGTGGGGTGACCTCTACTGGCCACTCTAAAAACTACAGGTGAACTAACAACTGAACAGAATAAACCCATAACTACGGGGCCTTTTGTACACTGGGCATTTAGTATATCTATATCTATATATATGTATTAGTGCTGTTGTGCGCGGTTATGACGTTAACACCATAAGGCAAACCTACGTTAGCGGGATAGCGCGGATTGCGTGGGGCTGGACGGCATCAACACGTTAGCGCGGTTAGCTCGTTAACGCATTAGCGCCGTGCAGCCCCACGCACAGGGCGATCCGTACCCGGGGCTTAATGGCGTTAATATAATTTTAGCACTAATATAGATATACAGAGATTAAACAATAATACTAGTAAAAATAAAATAAAATTAGTAAATAATTAATTAATCAATTAAATAATTAGTTAGTTAATTAATACATTAATTAAGGAATTAATTAATTTAATTAATACAATAATAAAAAGAAATCTACTAAAGCCCACATATAGCACTCCTGAGGATCGGAAAGATTTTCTTCCTAAAGATTTTTTTATATACAATGAAAACGTCTGCCCAAAAAGTAAAGCTGACTAGGCCACTCCAGGACTTTCAAATGCTTCTTACGGAGCCACTCCTTTGTTGCCCGGGCGGTGTGTTTTGGATCATTGTCATGTTGGAAGACCCAGCCTCGTTTCATCTTCAAAGTTCTCACTGATGGAAGGAGGTTTTGGCTCAAAATCTCACGATACATGGTCCCATTCATTCTGTCCTTAACACGGATCAGTCGTCCTGTCCCCTTGGCAGAAAAACAGCCCCATAGCATGATGTTTCCACCCCCATGCTTCACAGTAGGTATGGTGTTCTTGGGATGCAACTCAGTATTCTTCTTCCTCCAAACACAACGAGTTGAGTTTATACCAAAAAGTTCTACTTTGGTTTCATCTTACCACATGACATTCTCCCAATCCTCTGCTGTATCATCCATGTGCTCTCTGGCAAACTTCAGACGGGCCTGGACATGCACTGGCTTCAGCAGCGGAACACGTCTGGCACTGCGGGATTTTACTACAATTACGTTTGCTTGACTCTGTGGATTCTTTTAAAAAACAGTTAAAAACTCTTCTGTTCAAACCAGCCTTTTGTTGATCTACATATTTTATTTTATTTTTTTTACATTATTTACATTTGATCTTTTACATTGTATATAATGTCTATTGATTTTATTGTTTATTTTAATATTTTAATATTTGTGTACAGCGCTTTGTGATTGCCTGTCTGCGAAAAGCGCTTAATAAATAAAGTTTACTTACTTACTTACTTACTTACTTCCCTGCCGTTGTAGTGTGTTACTGATGGTGACCTTTGTTACTTTGGTCCCAGCTCTCTGCAGGTCATTCACCAGGTCCCCCCGTGTGGTTCTGGGATCTTTGCTCACCGTTCTCATTATCATTTTGACCCCACGGGATGAGATCTTGCGTGGAGCCCCAGATCGAGGGAGATTATCAGTGGTCTTGTATGTCTTCCATTTTCTGATGATTGCCCCCACAGTTGATTTTTTCACACCAAGCTGCTTGCCTATTGTAGATTCACTCTTCCCAGTCTGGTGCAGGTCTACAATACTTTTCCTGGTGTCCTTCGAAAGCTCTTTGGTCTTGGCCATGGCGGAGTTTGGAGTCTGACTGTTTAAGGCTGTGGACAGGTGTCTTTTATACAGATGATGAGTTCAAACAGGTGCCATTCATACAGGTAACGAGTGGGGGACAGAAAAGCTTCTTACAGAAGATGTTACAGGTCTGTGAGAACCAGAGATTTTCCTTGTTTGAGGTGACCAAATACTTATTTTCCACCCTAATTTACGAATAAATTCTTTACAAATCCTACCATGTGGATTCATGGATTTTTTTTCACATTCTGTCTCTCACAGTTGAAGTGTACCTCTGGTGCAAGTTACTGACCTCTGTCATCATTTTAAGTGGGGGAACTTGCACAATCGGTGGCTGACTAAATACTTTTTTGCCCCACTGTATGTAATCTGCTAGTAGGTTCTTACACGGAAGGCAAGAAGGGTCTGCATCAGAATACATGTCTGGAAGCTCTTAAGAACAAATTGAGGATCCAGGTATACCTCTAAGAATGGCCTCCCATGATTCATCACCAGTTGCTGAAAACTATGTCCGCTTCCCACCACCTTTTGTTTTGCTCAAGAGATCATGTCATTAATTATCATTATCGTGTCATTACTTAACCCATACAGGGTGGCAATTAGTCTGTTCTTTGGTGGTGACAGTGATCAAATATTGTCTGTCACCATCTGGTAAATTTGGAAAGGAAGGAAAATCTCCAGATATCTGAAGAAATTTGAGTTTGAAAAATTAAAGGTCACTTAGTTAAAAGAATGGGAAAACATTTTCCCTTAAAAACATTTTAAACAAAAATTTAATGCCTTTTGTGTGCCATAATTGATAATAGGCATCCAAAGAGTAAACATGGTTTACCAAAGATGCATACACATGATGTCCCTTTAAGACCAATTGTCTGTATGATCAACACGGTCACCTATAACATCTCAAAGTTTCTGGCTTCGAACCTTTAACCATCTGGTAGGCAGCTCTGAACACCACATCCAGAAAACCTTGGATTTTGTTGAGAAGATGAGAGATTTCATTATGGAAGCAGATGAAACAATGGTCTTGTGTGATGTTGCATCTCTCTTCACTTGCGTTCCAGTCACTGAAGCAGTGGAGGTAGTTCATAAGGGATTACAGGATGACCCCAACTTCAGCAACAGACCTACTCTCGGCACTGACCAAGTGTGTTTTCTTTTGGAAGAAAAACACCATTTTCACGTACAAGTGTCAGTACTACATGCAGAAAGATGCGTGTTCAAGTCATTGGTTCAGGTATGTGGAGTGAAAATCAAATCAAGCGAAAATCCTTAGTGATCTCGTATGTGTCAGGAGAATTGGAACACTTGAGGCACATTTTTTTTAAACACTGCGCCTCTCCAAAACACACTGCACAAAATTTGGTCCACCCCAAGGATCGGGTACCCTGACACAAACAGAGTAATATAGTGTATGATTTTAAGTGCTGGGAGGATTGCCATGATTCATACATCGGGGAAACAAAACGACCTCTGGCTATGCAGATGGCACAACACAGAAGAGCTAACTCGTCAGACCCGAACTACAAAGTCTATTTACACCTAAAGACCAGTGACCACTCTGAGGTGGAGGTGTGGTCTCTGGCTCAGCTGCAGGGAAGGGTGGTGCAGCAAGCTCAAGGGGCAGTTCCAGGGAGGTTGGTGGGACAGGTGTGTGGTGTTTTGTTAATGAGATTGCTCTCTTCCTTTATGATTTAGTAAAACTGGAGCGGCGTGTGGGAGAGGAGTGTCGGAGTGCAGCTGGAAAGCTGCATGAGTGGGTGCTGAGCCAAAAGTAGAGAGATAAACTGTCAGTTGTGTCTCACTACAATAAAAGAGAAAATCAGCACAGACAGCATGTCCACCTTTTGCACACACTCTTTCAATGATGATTATGTACACATCCTGGACAGGGAAGAACATTGGTTTGAGCGTGGTGTCACGGAGGCAATTTACACAAAAAAGGAAAGACCACCTCTGAATCAAGGAGGGGGGCCTAAGTTTACATCTTTCACCATCTTACAATGCTGTGATTGTAACCATTCCCCAACGCTCTGTGAATAGTACTTATGGTCCCTGATCAGTGGTCTTTGATCAATGTGTTTTCATCAGTTTGTTGATCAATGGTTAGGACAGTTTGAATATTAATGATAAAAAAACTGACCTCACAGGCCATTGTTCATTCAGTGAGCTAGTTTCAGTTATTGTGCAAATGTACTGTTTATAATGTACTCAGTACATCAGTGTTTATAAGTCTGAAGAAGTCACTTGGATGAGTGATGAAATGTTTCTCCAACTGAAACGCTACATCCAGATGAACAGAATCAACCTTTTGGGATTTACTTACCTGGATGACTGAGCATGCATCAAGACACGACCATTTCAATTATATTGAGCCTTCCAGCGACAGACAAAGGAAGGTCTTTCCATCTGTCAAAATCAGATTTACATTTCTTTAAAAGAAGAGAAAATTTTTTTGTTAAAGTGTTTGCAATTTACGTGTCACTTCCACTCCAAGATATTTGAAAGAAAGATATTTGGCCAGGGGCTCTATAACAACTGCAAAGAGGAGTGGGGACAACGGGCATCCCTCGCATGTGCCTCCACCAACTGCCACCTGGTTGGAATAAAGTAACTTTATCCATGAAATTAAACCAACCCCAAAGCCAAACTTATGGAGTGTAGCAAGTAAAACTTCCCACTCGGTCAAAAGCTTTCTCTGCCTCAAGAGATAAGATGATTTCAGTGCTTGGATGGGTGACTCCAGCCCACAATTTGACTACATTTTTGTCACTCAGAGCAGATTGGCAGCCATAAAATACAATCAAGGCTTTTGAGTCAAGAAGGATGATATATTTTAGCATGTTATTTCACAAGTCACTAGCTTATCAGTGTGCAGTGTCCTTCAGTGTGCAGTGTCCTCACTGTCCCTTGTCACTTATCCAGCATATGACCATCTGCCACATCCAGTTTTAAACACAAAGGAGACAGTAAAAACACTCAACTGGAGTCTTTATAGTGGGAATTCAATAACCACTGGGTGGTTCACTAGAATGACTGTGATGTGCTATGTTTACTCTGTTATTCTAGATCAAAATAACTAGTATGAAATAGCCCTACAGATTTCTGCTTCTAACAAACATTGTTGAGATAACAAATAAGCAATTTCATTGCTTTACTTCTGCCTGATTGAAATTGCATGCACCACTGTGGTGTAGTGATTAGCACAGCAAGAAGGTCCAGAGTTCAATTCCACCATCAGGCCAGGGCCTTTTTGTGTGAGAGTGAGTTTGCATGTTCTCTGCATGTCTGCATGGGTTCTGTCCAGGTACTCCAGCTTCCTACCATAGTCCAAAGACATGCAGTTAGTGGGGTTAGGTTAGTTGGCAATTCTAAATTGCCCTTTGGTGTGAATGTGAGTGACAATGGTTGTCTGTCTGGCAACCTGTCAAGGGTGTAGCTTGCCAGCAATCCTGAGCCAAAAAATAAATAAATACAAGAAAAATGGTGGCACACTACCAAGAACATGCTTGGTAGCTGCAAAAGTCCTGAACCCAATAAAGTAACTCTGGAAAATCCTCAAAATACCTTTCATAGGCAACCTAGTTGAGCAATTTCTACAAGAGCCATCTAAAAGAACAGTGTGCCAAGCTTGAATGATGAAGCTTGAAGCTGTCATTGCCTTCAAAAGTACTTAATTTAAGTAATAATTTTGCTTGCATAAGAAAATTAGGTATTTTATATCTGTCTATTTGTTTTATTCATTTGACTTGAATTGGAACAAGTCCCACTTTATCAACAAATTATTTTTTTAGATTAAGAATGAAAATGAAATGAAAATACTGCACGAATTTACTGTGTCAGTAAGGAAATTTGGCATATAAAATCCTACTAAATAGAATGTACTGATTACAGATTCAGACACCTATTATAATATGCTAATATGAATTCCAATTTGTCACACATTTTTCCGAAGCAAATGTTGAGCTATTCCTCTAACTGCCAAAACTGCTACCTATTTATGCTTCACAACGTGAATGGGCAATCGAATGGAATATAACGTTTGAGAGCCAAAATGACATGAATACACCATACATGTATTAGAAATTAAGAAACCCTTCATGAAATACTAACAAAGTGAAATCTATTAATTTGAGTTGTTGGACAGGAAATTGTCTCCTTTCTTTGATTTGCATGAACAGACCAGGTGGATGAGTTATTTTGCTCCTCACATCATCAACCACAGATTGAGACCCACAATGAACCAAGAAGTTTTACACTTTATTACATTACTTATTATTTTTTTTACATTACATAGTTTGCATTTAGGTTCATTTTTGTTCTTTGTTTGCTTTGGTGTTGAATCCAGTCCTTGGTTACAACAGATAAAAGCTTTTTTCAAAGCTCTCTGTTTTCATGATTCTGGATTCAATTTTATTTATACAGCACCAAATCACCAAATCACAACAACAGTCATCTCTGTACCTTAAAGTGTAAGGTAAAGACCCTACAAAAATACAGAGAAAATCCCAACAATCAGATGACCCCCTATAGACAAGCACTTGGCAAGAGTGGAAAGGAAAAACTACTTTTTAACATGAAGAAACCTTTAGCAAAACCAGGTTAAGAAGAGGTAGTGATCCATCACAACTGGTTTTGGGTGGGAGGAGGAAGACAATACAAAAAATACATACTGCAATTGAACCATATGGTAATAATAACTAATGATTAAATGCAAAGTGGTGTATAAATACATAGTGAGTAAAAAAAGTGAGTGAAGAAGAATCACTGAGTGCATCATGGGAAGCTGCCACCACCCTAGGTCCTTTACAGCATAAATAAACAAGGTTTTTAGGATCACCTGATCAAGATTAAAATAATCAGTTGTCATAACTGCCCAAGTATTTGAAAAAATCCTATTACAATAATTTGTTGGTAGTTTCCAAATGCCTTCAGACTTGAATTCTAAAGACTTTCATTGTGATTGGTAGTAATTTATAGTGAAAGTTACCTTAGAACATGTGTTACTGCTGATTTTATTAAATGAAAGATAGTTCCATAGTTTAGGTAAATAAAGAGTTGAAAGACATGACACACTTACTCCACACCACCATAAGTACAAGTATAAGTACATAGGTATAAGAAAAACTGCAACAGCAAACTCATTTTTCTATTCTGGGTACTGTGGGCAACAAAACTATGGATGTTAAACTATTTGAATGTCATGATAAAAACAAGTCCAATAGCCATATGTTATACAGATACAATTGTGTACTTTGATCATTTGATCAAAAATACCAACCCTTTGGAAAAGAGTTTGGCAGTGTCCACATGCAAACTCTGCAAAGCATGACATCTGTAAAAAGTCCGGTGATGAAGCTGAAATCAAAGACAATAAGAAAATCTCATTGTCATGCATGGTCACAAATGATGCTATTTATCCTTGCATGGGAAATATGCACTCAATAATATATCTGCACAGGATGTTCTTCGTTTTTTTCTGCATAACATGTGTTTCTGATGAGGCCCGCATCAGCCATGTAGTACCACACTTGCCACTGTCCCTATCTGAATATATGTGAGTAATATGTGATTATAAAGCGAGTAAGAGCTGTATGATCAATGACAATGAGAAATACAATGATGTCCATATACTGTAAACACATTTAGTTATGCTAGCTTAGCCTGCAAGGGGGCTTCACATGATGCACTAAGCATTTTTCTTTTCTCACCTCTTTTACTCAGTATGTATTTACACACCACCTCCCTCACCACCAACTGGTCACGGCAGAAAGACTTTCCCACATTTTAAGTCTGGTCTGCTTCCAGGATGAGGCAACAAACATCCTTGAGTACATCAGGAAAATGTCCATAACTGACCGTGTGCTTAGTGAATACCTCAGGCAGCAGTAATCATGGCAGCACAGGAGCTTTGAGTTCTGAGCACAAGAGATGCAGGCTGTGCAAAGACGCCCCGAGACAATCCAGCACATAACAGCAGGATGCAAGATGCTAGCAGGCACAACATACATGGAACAACATAACCAAGTGGCTGGCATAGTATACAGGAACATCTGTGTCAAGTATGGCCTGAAAGTCCCAAGGTAATGCGATACGCCCCCCCGGGTGATTAAGAATGACCGAGCTAAGATCTTCTCTGACTTTCAGATACAGACAGACAAACTGATGATGACTAACGAACTGGACATAGTATCTTAGAGCATAGAAGCTTGAGAAATATCAAGAGCTGAGAGAGAAGCTCCAGAAGATGTGGAGAGGGAGGGAGGCTAGCTCATGTAGTCTGCAAATGCAAGAGAGATTATAGGACTCTTTTTAAGAAATAATTTTGTCAAATTTACATTTAATTTATCACTGTCAAAAGATCCCTTAAGGTCTATTTGGTACTGGTACAGGTCCACACCACATAAAAAAGCAACAATAACACCTTGAGAACATTTCATACAAAGTATGTTTCAGAACCTGGGCTGAGTTGTGAATCGATTTGTTATGTGTGTGTACTAGAGGACAACACACACATTTTCTGTAAATTTCCAAGACATTTTAGCAACAAGAACAGCATAGTTACATATGTTTGGCACATGCAGATTAAATGCAACATGTGCATTGCTCCTCAAATATGGATCTAGTGAAGAAAACCATGTCTGAGTGTTTGATCAATTACACAGATTGGGATAATTCATTGTTCCAAGCCCCAGACTTCCAAGTTATTCAGCTGTATTAGGACATTATCAGCCTGTACTTCAGCCAGTTGGCTGTCACTGAAACACACACAACATATACATACATATACATACATACATACATATATATGTGTGTGTGTGTGTGTGTGTGTGTGTGTGTGTGTGTATAGATAGATAGATAGATAGATGAGTATGAACAGGACAATTCTGTGATGTTGAATGTTGAAAAGCACTTCAGTGGCTCTCCCTATTTCCCAGGAGGTCACCACAGTAGATGGATCATCATGTTTGTATTTGTATTGATCAACAAATAAAGATTTTCAAGATGGCGGCGCGCACAGACGCAGCGGCTCACTGCTCCTCACGTTCGGTGTTTTGTTTTTTACTTTTTCTACATGTATCTCTGTGGATGTGTGTGTTTTTTATTATTATACATCGAGTAGAGTCCACCTACAGTCATCAGGACCTTCTGAGTTTGGGATTACGCTGTGCAAGGAGCATTACATCGGACTACCACCACTTTCATGGCATTCCGGAGGACATAATAAGAGTTCCAGGGTCTCCGTGGTTGGTTCTTCCCAGCGGCAAGACAAAGAGGAAACGTAAACAAAGGAGGCAAAAGCGTGGCTGCAGGGCGGGCCCACTAGCTCGGCTAAAGAAAAAGCCATTTAAGCCACCGCTTCCGAGTATTTTCCTCTCCAACGTCAGGTCCATAACCAACAAAATCGATGAACTGAGATTACAAATTGCAGTCAACAAGTGTGTACGGGACAGCAGCATAATATTACTCACAGAGACTTGGCTGCAGCCATCAATTCTGGACTCGGCTATTGAGCTAGCAGGCCGCACGGTCCACCATCACGACAGGAACGGCCACTCCGGTAAGATCAAAGGAGGGGGTTTATGCATCTACACCAATGACAGCTGGTGCAAAAACACAAAGACTGTAGACAGCCATTGTTCCCCGGATTTGGAATATTTGACTGTGAAGTGCAGACCTGTCTACATACCTTGCGAGTTTACTGTTGTCATGGTAACGGCTGCGTATGTACCACCCGATGCTAATGCTAACTCGGCCATGGAGGAGCTGCACAAGACAATAAGCAACCAGCAGAACTCCCATCCAAACGCAGTGCACATTATAGCTGGGGACTTCAACCATGCTGATTTAAGGTCAGTATTCCCCAGATTTGAACAGCATATTAAATGTGCAACGAGGGGGGAAAACGCATTGGATAAAGCCTACAGCAACATCCAAAAAGGCTACAGAGCAACCCCTCTACCACATCTAGGTTTGTCAGACCACATGTCCATGCTGCTGATCCCTGCATACACTCCCATTAGGAGAAGAGCCCCCCCAGTCACAAAAACTATGAAAACCTGGCCAGAAGGTGCATCACATCAGCTGCAGGACTGTTTTGAAAACACGGACTGGAGTGTGTTCAAACATCAGGACCTTGAAGAGCACACAACATCAGTGCTCTCATATATTAACTTCTGTGCCAACAGTGTCACTGTGGACAAACTTCTCCGGGTGTATTCCAACCAGAAACCCTGGATGACTAAAGAGGTCCAGGTCCTGCTGAAGCAACGTGACGCCGCTTTTAGATCCGGTGATGGTATGCAGTACAGTCCAGCCAGATCTGAGTTGAAAAGAGGCATCAGAGAGGCCAAGAGAAGGATCAAAGACCACTTCAGCACCAACAACTCACGACAGGTATGGCAGGGAGTTCAGCACTTAACCAACTACAAACCTTGCAATACCACGTTGACTGAGGGTAACGCGGAGCTTGCGGAGGAGCTGAACCACTTCTTCGCACGCTTTGAGGTGAAGGCACCAGAGGCAGCAGCAGCAAAAACATCGGACAGCAGCAGCAGCCCAAGCCTCATAGTGCAGGAATATGAGGTGAGGCGCACACTGAGGGCAGTGAACCCCAGGAAGGCCGCCGGACCAGATGGGGTAACCGCAAAGGTCCTAAAAGAGTGTGCAGACCAGCTGGCTGGGGTCTTCACTAAGATCTTCAACAGTTCACTGTCCCAGTCCTGCATCCCGCCGTGCCTAAAGTCAGCCACAATTGTCCCACTGCCAAAGCATACTAACATTAGCAGCCTCAACGACTACCGACCAGTTGCTCTAACACCTGTTATAATGAAGTGCTTCGAGAAACTGGTCCGACTTCACATCATGTCCTGCTTGCCACCCACACTCGACCCGCTCCAGTTCGCATACAGAGCTAACAGATCAACTGAAGATGCCATTGCTACAACGCTCCACACCACCATCTCTCACCTGGAAGTGCAGGGCCATTATGCCAGGCTGCTCTTTGTTGACTTTAGCTCTGCTTTCAATACAATACTCCCGGACAGACTAATAGTTAAACTGCTGGAAATTGGACTTCCTTCCACCACCGGCTCTCCACAAGGCTGTGTACTGAATCCCCTACTGTACACTCTGTACACACATGACTGTGTTAGTTCCCACCCAGACAACACAGTCATCAAGTTTGCAGATGATACCACCGTGGTGGGGCTCATCTCAGGGGGAGATGAGACTGCGTACAGAGCTGAAGTTCAGAGGCTGTCAGATTGGTGTGTAGATAACAACCTGGACCTCAATACCACCAAGACAAAAGAACTGGTAGTTGACTTCAGAAGGAGGAAGTCCGAGCTGCAGCCTGTCAGCATCAACGGGCAGTGCGTGGAAAGGGTCTCAATTTTCAAGTTTCTGGGTGTGCACATAGACACAGACCTACAATGGAGCTCTAACACCTCTGCGGTCTTATAGAAGGCCCAACAGCGTCTCCACTTTCTGAGAATCCTCAGAAAAATGGACCCGAAGAAGGAGTTGCTGACCGTCTTCTACCGCTGCTCCATTGAAAGTGTGCTGACATATTGCATCAGTGTGTGGTTCTCCAGCTGCACCACAGGACACAGAAAGGCACTCCAGAGGGTCATCAATATGGCCCAAAAAATCAATGGACATCCTCTTCCCTCCCTGAAGGACCTGTACAGCACTCGCTGTCTCAAGAGGGCACGCAGCATCCTACAGGACTGCACACACCCAGGACACCGGGTGTTTAAGCTGCTGCCGTCTGGCAGGAGGTTCAGGCTGCTGAGGTCCCGAACAAATAGACTCAAGGACAGCTTTTACAACAGGGCAATAGCCCCGATCAATGCAAATAGCTGACCTGACTGGCTACCTCCCTGGACTTTTTTAGGGGGGAGGTAACAGTGTTTAAAACAATAACAATAATAATATTTATATTTATAACAAGATGCAATAATAATTAATGTGCAATAATAACACTGTGCAATACACATACACTTCTTCTTCTTTTTTATACTAAGTTAATATACTGTGTTGTGTTGTTTGTTGCGTTGTGATGTGTCATATCGTGTCGTGTTGTGTTATATGTAGTGCCGACGTAGGACAGTTTTCCAATTTCATTGTACTACTGTACTATGTATGACTGTGCAATGACAATAAAGAGTTATCTATTATCTATTATCTATTATCTATCTATTAACATGTTTGTATTTGTATCTGATGGAAGCCATCATTCATCCAGACTAGAGACCGGCACTAGGAATGCACTAGTTTGTAAATCCCTAAGGCTGGATTTGTGCCTCTACCTGTTCTTTTGTATTTAAAGTAAATATGTTTGCCATTGTTGACACGAGGTCCGCAGACCGTCACAAGAGAAAGAGATAGCGATTTGCAGAGTGTTTTTCAAACCTAGGTAAGCGACTCATGTTGTAACTGATGTCAGACGCCGGAGATTTTGGCGGAAAATTAAAGCGAATGGTAGTTTACATTTGAACAAATTCCTTTAAGCTTCAGTATTACCAAATACACTCATCAATTGTCTTATAACTAACAACATTTGTCTAAATCATCTCCAACACCCTGGAGAACAACGGGGAGAGTTTAGAGGCTCTCCAACATTACATTGATCAGTGCTTCCAGGATCTCGTGATGAAGAAGGCCCAGAGTGCAGCTTCCCCCAAACCTGACACGCCATCATCATCAAAATCATCATCATCATCATCATCATCATCATCATCATTTATTTATTTATATAGCACTTTAAAAACACACCTGGTAGACCAAAGTGCTGTACAATACTAATATGCACATAGTAATAAAACCAGACATAGCAATAAAGTTAAAAAACAATAAAAAATGAAAAAAATAAATAAAAAATAAAAAAAATAAAAATAATAATAAAATAAAAATGTCAGTTACCCACAGAGTTAAAAGCCAGGGAATAAAAATTGGTTTTTAATAAAGACTTAAAAACTGGCACTGATGCAGCCTGTCTAATATGGAGAGGAAGGTTATTCCAAAGCATCGGCGTGGCAACAGAGAACGCTCGATCTCCTCTAAGTTTCAGCCGTGACTTTGGGACCGAAAGCATCAACTGCTCAGCTGACCGAAGGGAACGAGTGGGGACGTGGGGCTTCAACAAATCAGACAAATAAACAGGTGCCAGACCATTTAGAGATTTAAAAGCCAATAAAAGGACTTTAAAACAGATCCTGAATTCAATTGGAAGCCAGTGTAAAGAGGCCAAAATCGGAGTGATGTGATCAAATTTTCTTCTACCAGTTAAAAATCGTGCCGCAGCATTTTGCACTAATTGCAAGCGTGACAAAGTGCCCTGCCCAACCCCTGTTAAAAGAGAATTACAATAATCTAAACGTGAGGTAATAAAGGCATGAATAATGCTTTCCAAGTCACGCTTGGAAAGAAAGGGCTTAACCTTTGTTAAAGGTCTGAGGTGATAAAATGCTGATTTTACCACCCCGTTTACATGGTCATCAAAGGTGAGTGCAGAATCAATTTTAACTCCGAGATTTGTGATCGAACTCTTTAGTTGGGAAGTCAAAGCTGCAAGATCAACATCCAGAGTATGAGAAGAACGATTTGGGCCAAATAAAATTGCTTCTGTCTTCCGATCATTAAAATTTAAAAAGTTGTTTGCCATCAATGCTTTGACATCAGTAAGGCAGTCAAGCAGAGGTCCAGTTGGGAGACTATCAGAATGACTAAGAGGTAAGTAGAGCTGGCAGTCATCTGCGTATAGATGGAATGGCACTTTATGCTTTCGGAAAATCGCACCAAGGGGCAAGAGGTACAATGAAAACAATAACGGCCCAAGAATAGATCCCTGTGGAACACCCCAAAGCAGAGGGGCCACAGAGGATGAAGCCGACCCCAACTTAACACAAAATGTCCTATTTAAAAGATAGGACTTTAACCACAAAAGTGCCGAACCAGTAATTCCCACACCGTGCTGTAAGCGGGAGATCAGCAAATCGTGATCCACAGTGTCAAATGCAGCTGTCATGTCCAACAAGACCAGCACTGCATATTTACCACGGTCTGTCGCTATCAGGATGTCATTCATAACTTTTACGAGGGCTGTCTCCGTGCTGTGGAATGGCTTAAAGCCGGACTGAAAGATTTCTGACAATTTAGAGTCATTCAAGTAGTCCATCAACTGAGTATAAACAATCCTTTCCAGAATCTTACTAAGAAAGGGAAGCTTAGAGATGGGTCTAAAATTTGATATGACTAAACCTGGTTTCTTAAGTAAAGGATGTATGACTGCATGCTTAAATTCCCTAGGTACTTGACCAGACAAAAGACTAGTATTAATAATGTTCAGAATATGTGGTCCGATGATAGGAAATACCTTTTTAAGAAAACGGGGAGGAACAACGTCATTTGGAGAGCCACACGGTTTAGCATTCAACACAAGTTTCTCTAAATCAGATAAAACAATTGGTAGAAAAGCAGAGAACAGACTTGAGCAAGAACCATGCATGGCTGGGTCAGCAATAGGTAGAGTCGGAGGTCTCAAACTAGCAACCTTTTCCACAAAATAATTAAGAAACTTATTGCACATAACCGCAGAAGAGTGCAAAAGAATATAGCCTTCCGGATTAAGTACAGAATTTATAGTGTTATATAGAACACGAGGGTTATGCGAGCTGGCAGCAATAAGTTGAGAAAAATAGGAGTGCTTGGCAGCCTTTACTGCTCTCTGATAGACTTTCCAGCTAGTCTTAAGAGCTTCCATAGAGACGCACAGCCTATCTTTTTTCCACCGTCTTTCACATCTTCTACATTCTTTTCTAGCGGCTCTGGTAAAATCAGTTAGCCAAGGACTAGCCTTTGGCTTGCATTGTCTGAATATAAAAGGAGCGACAGCGTCGAGGACAGATTTACAAGCAGAATCCAAACAAGAAACTAATCCATCTGAGATGGACAACTCAGGAGGATAAGAAATAAATTGGTCAAACAATATGGAAAACCGCTCGGCAGTATCTGAGCCAAAAGCACGATAACATCGAGCAGGTACAGCACGCTTAAGAACAGGATTAAAAAGAACAATATCACATAAAATAGGCATATGGTCAGAGAACACCGCATCCTCGACAAGTACGTTTTGGACAGATAAACCATGTGATAAAACCAAGTCCAGTGTGTGACCACGTTCTTGAGTGGCACCTTTAACAGACTGAATAAAGTTAAAAGAGTTCACTAAGTCCAGAAAGTCCTTAGCCAGGGGCTTCCCCGGGCAGCAGACGTGTATATTAAAATCACCAAGTAAAAGGATCTGGTCATACCGTGATGCACAGTCAGCAAGAAACTCTGAGAACTCGGATAAAAACTCCTTGTTATATTTTGGGGGCCGATAAACAATCGCACACAACAGCGAAGACGAGTGGCCCAGTTCACACAAACAGAGTTCAAAACTGGTGTGGCGTGTTGATGGGGATAGCTGCTTAAAGTCAAGATGTGCCTTAAAAACAACAGCTAGCCCCCCTCCGCGACCAGAAACTCTCGGAACACTAAAAAAGGCACAACCAGCCGGCAGTAATTCAGAAAAGGCACTTAACTCACCGGGTGGAATCCAAGTTTCAGTCAAGCAAAGAAAATCCAGTGCATGGGAAGCGAAAAATTCCTTCAAAATGAATGTCTTATTTGCCACCGATCTGGCGTTAATTAATCCCAACCTGAGAGGAATTGGCTCGGGAGCTTCCGAGGCAGCAACAACCAGATCCACAGGTCGGAGGTTTGTTTGGTCCACTCCACGCCAACGCAGATGTCGGAGAGGAGAGGGTTTTGCAGAACCCTTCTCGAGAGATCCCACAACAGGAACCAAGCAGGAGTCCACCGGGTCCAAAGCATGCAACGGCACCAAGAGTAGCGGGCAGGATCGACAAATTGAGCGAAGCTCATGAGGAAAACAAGAGATCCTGAGTCTCAGTTTGACAAGGCGACCTCCACGGTTACCTCGTCTCCTGCGTTGCTTCCGCACATCCAGTGGCAATGGTAAGGAGCGCCAGTGAGGTGGTGTTACTTCCAAATCGGGAGGCAGAAAGCCTTGGTTGTCATTTCCAAACCGAGCTAAAGCTTGGGTAGATGGGCCTATTTCCAATAATGTCTGGCGATCATAAAACAATGCAGGGCTGACATGTTGCACAAAATTGACTAAAAACAATAAAATAAAACAAATAGAAGAGAGCGATAGACGGCATGCCAAACACACAGGCGCCATCGTCAAAAAGACTTCACCCAGCAGATTCCCCCGGCACAACATCGCCAGCCAGCAAAGATATTGTCGACATACTGGAGTCAATCGACCAACGATTGTCCAGTTTTGATGCAAGGCTGTCCTTGGTGGAGATTCTTCACCGGGAATTTAAATCCTTGCGAGAATCCCTGGAGTTCAGCCAGCAGCAGGTGGAGACTCTCCGTCAATGGTTTAATTGGAATGTTTCAGGGGTTTTTTTTCTTCTCGTTTTTTCCCCCTCTTTTTCCCCGTCTTGTTTTTATGCTGCTCACCCTTGTCCTTGGTTTCTTTCTTTTTTATTTTCTTTCACTGCCTCGATCACTATGGAGTGCCAGGACTGCCATAATGAATTAATTAAATACACAATTAAATAATTAATTAAAAGTGGCAATAATTAATTAAAATTTGAATTAATTAATTAAATATATAGTTATGACACATGTAATTAATTAATTATTTTGATTTGATTTGATTTGATTTTGATTTTATTGATTAGCATTCAAATTCAAATCTCAGTGAAAACAGTGAAAAAAAAACAAACAAACAGTGAAAACAGAACAAAAATTTACCATAAAGAAAGAAAGCATGAGACAAGGCTAATCAAAAGGTATTGGCTGAAGCATTTGCTTATTACGCCAACCCTTTTCACAAAATATCTTTTTGTATGCAGCTCCTGTACACAGGGCTTGAAGAAAATAATAAAACAAAGCAAAAACCAAACAAACAAACAAACAAACAAAAAACAAAGAAAAAAAAACAACTTTCCACCTTAGATAAGTAACTACATCAAAGCAAAAGAATCAAGAGGTTGTTTTTTTTCTCCTTTTTGCTCTTTTCATTCTTGATTTATATATTTTTCTATTACTCGATTTTTAAACATGTTTTTAAACAAGGAAAATGAACCACACCTTTTTAAATCACTGTCATAACTATTCCACAGGTTAACTCCTCTAACAGAAACACATCTCTGCTTTATATTTGTCCTTATCTTGTTTTTTTTAAAGAAATCTGTTCCCCTTAAGTCATATTGACTCTCTCTGACTTTGAACAGCTTCTGAGTACTGGGGCAAAGCAAGTTATTTTGTGCTTTATACATTATCTGTGCCATTTTATATTCAACTAAATCATAAAATTTCACACAGTTAATTAATTATTTATGTATTTCACATTTTAATTAATTATTGACACATTTAATTAATTATTGACACATTTAATTAATTATTAACACATTTAATTAGTTATTTAATGATATATTTATTTATTTCATTTTGGCAGTCCTGGCGCCTGGCTCTCATCATGAAATAATTTTATCTGTCAGCCTCACCCATCAAACTCAGGGGGCGGGGTTAACGCTGATTGAGTCAAAACCATTGCTTTGGCCTGGTGGCCATTGTTTCTAGCACACAACAACCGGCATGTGGAAGCTAACAGAACTGAACTTTGATAAACCCTGTTTGTGTGTCACCAAATACCGTTTTAATATTTTTTTAGCCGAGAATGTAGTGGTTTAATCTTCATGTGTCTGGTCGGTTTGTCAAGATACAGCTTCTTTGCAAAAGTGCTTCGATGATTTCGGAGATGTCTGCCCAGTCTCACGGCAAAGCGTGGGATAGACCCGCTCGCCTCGCAAGCAATCCCACCGACAAAGCGCAGGCCCCGGTACACAGCTGTAGTAAGCCCCGCTGACTTCTTTTACTGAGGTTATATTTATCGGTGTTTTATTTCCTGATGTTCTTATGTGTCCTACGTGTTTCAGTCGCCAATTCTGAATTATAACTAACATTAAAAACATGTTTAAGGAGGAGAGAGAGCAAATAAATCTGTTTAACATCTGATCTTTGGGTTTTTGTTCAGTAATCAGCGTGACCTGTGTATAAACGCATAAAAGAGATAACGTTGGTGTTTCTGTCATGTTGGCTTTAACTGTACAAAGGTTGCTCGACACTATGAAACACATACAGACTTCATGATGTTCGGCTAATATTTTTATTGTGAATATTAATCATGCTGACCTCGCTCTGTACACCATGCAGCGAGGTCAGCATATCCACGATATCCTCAGCTAACAGTTAACACAGAGTTTCCCAGCTGACTATCTAACTTCCAACTATTCCAGAGACTTGAAAATATACAGCATAAAGAAAAGTGTAAGAGACTCAGCAGCAGATTAGAATAACAGTTATACATTTAATAAATCACCAAATGAATCCAAGAAACGAGCAAACCTGTTCCGACAATTTGAGTTTGTATTCCCTCAGCTGCAGACTCGATTTTTTTTTTTTTTTTTTTAAATATTTTTATTACTTTTCCAACAACATACAAAGGTAGTTTCCAATAATATGCTGTTGTAATAGAAACCCTTTTCCCCCACCCTCACCTCCCACTCTGCTCTCTTTCGAACAAAGAAAAAAAAGAACAAGCTCACATGAAATATATATACAATTGTACCATATGTGGCATTTATACATAATTCAAGAAAAAAAAACAAAAAAAAAAGAAATAAGAAAATATAATCAATAGGAATAAACAATAAAAAATAGCATGCACATGCTAAACAATTTCCTCCTACTCCACTCTCCTACATAAGTTGTTCTATATTTACTACTTTTAAAATTTTTTTAAATGGCTTCCAAATTTCATCAAAATATATTAACTTATCTTTCAGAAAGTACGTAATCCTTTCCATTTCCATACACTGTGTCAAGGAGTTTATCCAAGCGCCAATAGCAGGAGGAACTGATGTTTTCCAATTTATTGCAATCATACGTTTTGCCTGTAATGTACAATAATCCATAAACTTAATTTGATAGGTTGTTAATTTAATATTTTTAGGATACACTTGTAGTAGCATCATTTCTACATCCAAAGTGATCTTTTTATTTAAAATTTGGTTTATTTTGTTCATCACCTCCTGCCAAAAGGCACAAACAATTCTACATTCCCATATACAATGAAAAAATGTTCCACGGGCTTCTCCACATTTAAAACATGTATCTGGTATTCTATTATTATATTTATTCAGTTTCACCGGTGTTACATATGTTTGCATGATCCAATTGTATTGTAGTAATTTTAAGTTACTGTTAATCGATTGTTTTTGTGCTTTTAAGCAAATTAACTTCCATGTCTCCTCAGAAATATTAATATTTAGGTCCTTTCTCCAAGCTTCCAACTTAGAAACTGATGTTTCTGAAGAGGCAGAAACAATCCAATTATAAAATGTTGAAATTAAGCCTTTATTACCACCTTTTTTCACCATAAACTCCTCTAGCTTACTTAACTGGGGAAAATTAAGGGATTTATTTTGCATAGATGAAATAAAGCTTCTAATTTGTAAATACTTAAAAAAGTGTTTTTGGGGGATTTGAAATTTTGAGACTAAATCCTCAAATGAGACCATTACTCCATCACAAAACAGATCACCCACTTTCTTAACACCTTTTACTGCCCAATCCTGAAACCCTGCATCCAACTTTCCTGGTACAAATAAGGCATTTCCCCAGATGGGGCTAAACTGAGAGAGATTGTTCTTAATATTCATCATTTCTTTTATTGTAAACCAGACTTCAATCATGTTTTGAACTATAGGATTATTTGTTTCTTTCTTTAACTGTTTGGATTTCGCAGAATATAAGTACAAATTTAATGGCATTTTAAGAGCATTTGCTTCCATCCCCACCCATGACGGGGTATTTTGGGATGAAAAATAAAATCTTATTGTCCTTAATTGAATAGCCAAATAGTACCAGTAAAAGTTGGGGCATTTCAACCCCCCTGTATCAAAGGGAAGGTACAACAAAGACAAACGAATACGAGGCTGCTTCTTGTTCCAGATAAACTCTCTGATTAGTGATGTTAATTTAGTAAATAATCCAGCAGGAGGAGCCAGTGGGACATTTTGAAACATATACAACAGTCTAGGTAATACATTCATTTTAAGAACACTTATCCTTCCAATAATAGATAGTGGTAGACTTATCCAACGCTCCAAATCTTTGGAAATTTTCTGTAGTATTATATTATAGTTAAGTACCACCACATCTTTTAATGAAGGAACTATTTTAATACCTAGATAGATGAATTCAGAGTTAACAGTAAAGCCAGATACATTCTGATTTACGTTTTGATTGTACCCTTGATTAAGTAACATTAATGATGATTTTGTTACATTAACTTTATACCCTGAGAAAACCCCAAACTGATCTAATAAATCCTTTACAGCGGGCACAGAATTTTTTAAATTGCTTTAAAAATATTATGATATCATCAGCAAATAAAGCAATTCTATGTTCCTTTCTACCAATCCTAACACCTTGTATCTGTCCGCTGTTTCTAACAGCTATTGCCAGAGGTTCAATAGCTAAAAGGAATAAAAGTGGAGATAAGGGTGAACCCTGCGGGCACCCTCTTTTAATATCAAATTGTTCAGAGATTATCTCATTTTTCTTAACCTGAGCCACAGAGTGACAATGTAATAGCTTGATCCAATGCAGAAATACCTTTCCAAACCCAAATCTAACAATGACATCAAAAAGATATGACCGCTCAATTCTATCAAAAGCCTTCTCCGCGTCAAGCGAAAGAATGGCTGTATCGTCCTGCTCACTTTGATTATGAAGAATGTTTAAAACTCGTCTTACATTATGAAAACCCTGTCTATGTTTAACAAATCCATTTTGATCATCCCCTATAATAACTGGAAGAATACTTTCTAATCTTTTAGCAAAAATTTTACAAATAATTTTAGTGTCTGTATTGATTAAGCTTATAGGACGCATATTTTCACACTTATTATTTAGTTTTCCAGGTTTAGGAAGCAGTATTATCAGGGACTTCCTTAATGAGTCAGTAAGATTGCCATTATTAAAACATTCTATATACATATCTAAGAGGGGCTGTGCTAATTTATCTTTAAAATATTTGTAAAGGTCAATTGGCAATCCATCTGGACCAGCTGTTTTGCCAGCATTTAAGGAGTTTATTGCATCTATAATTTCATGTATACTAATTTGCCTATCAACATTTACTTTGTCTTTTTCTGAAATTTTTGGTATTTCAAGTTTATCTAGAAATAAAGATTGCATTCTAGTTACATTATTGAGTTCAGAGTTATATAGCGTTTCATAAAATCTTTTAAATGCATTATTTATCTCTAATGGGTCTACTATAGTATTACCATTTGAATTTTCTAATTTTGTAATTGCCTTTTCAGATTCCATCTTTTTTATACGCCATGCCAGGAGTTTGCTGGGTTTTTCACCTTGGTCATAGAATTGTTGCTTTAATCTCAATAAATTAACAGCTGCTTTTTCACTTGTCATTTCATTATATTGCGTTCTCAATAGTAATAATTCTTTTACAATATACTCATTGTTTTGACCTGATTGAAAGCTAATCTCTTCTAACTTTTTTATTCTTACTTCCAGATATTTTATCCTTTGATTTCTTTCTCTTGTTTTATTACTAGTATAGCTTATAATTTGCCCTCTTAAGTATGCTTTAAAGGCTTCCCATCTTACACTTGCCGATGTTTGATCTGAGTTATGTTCAAAGTATTCATTAATTTGCTTGCCTAAAAACTCAAGAAACTGTTTATCCTGCATCCACTTCAGTTGAAACCTCCATTCAAATCGAGTCTTGATCAGTTTTGGTTCTATGAGAGTCAAAGTAACGACTGCATGGTCCGAAATTACTATTTCCTTATACTGGCAATCTTTTATAAAATGAACCAACTCATTTGATACCAAGAAGTAATCTATTCTAGAGTACGCTTTATGTGTACCTGACCAGCAAGAATATTGTAACTTGGTTGGATTTTGATCTCGCCATATATCACTTAAATTTAACTCCTTCATGAATTGTTTGATCACCTTTCGTGTTCTATTATGAGTATTATCCATGCCTGAGGATTTATCCTTCTGTGGATTCAGAGCACAATTTAAGTCCCCAGCAATTATACATTTACCTTGCAAGTCTGAGATTTTAAGAAATAAATTGCTATAAAAGTTTGGATTATCTTCATTTGGGCCATAAATATTAATTAAATTTAGTCTAGTGGAGAGTAGATTTCCTTGTATTATTAGAAAACGTCCATTACTATCCTTAAGCACGTGCTCAACTTGAAAAGGTATAGATTTATGAATCATTATCATGACGCCCCTGGAATTGGAGGAGTAGGGCGCTGAAAATATTTGACCTGGCCATCTACGTTTCATTCTATTTGTCTCACTATCTAGCATATGAGTTTCTTGTAGAAACACTATTTTGGCCTTTAAATTCTTAATCCTACTAGTGACTTGTTTTATTTTTACTAACGTGCGCAAACCTCTACAATTCCAAGAAGCACAGTCAATCAAGACTTCTGTCATGTATATTCACTTCTATTAACCTATACTATTAACTAAATCCAATCTCCCGCAGCTTCTTCCTCACACCATCATACTGGCGCTGTTGTCTATATGACTCTGCAGGTAGGTCCGGCAGGAAGGCTATCTTGTTGTCCTTATACGACAATTCCTTTATTGTCCTAGCGGCTTTCATAATGCCTTCTCGATCTCTGTAGCTTAAGCACTTAATTATAAAGGCTCTCGATCGGTTTGCAATGGAGCTTTGCCTTGTATTTATCCTATGCGCTCTTTCCAGGACAGGAGGGGGAATTTTCAAAGTATCCGATATAAACTTCTCCATGAAAGACAACTTGAACAGCTCCTATTGCTGACATAATTCCGCCCATTTCAGTATGGAACTCTTGCTTGAACAAACGAATAGCGTTCAATAAGTCCAAGGTAGAAGGCATATCTGAATTTGCCGGTTGTTTTTGTTGTTCGTGTTCATGCATAGCGTCTATCTGCCCTTCCTCCACCCCGCTTTCATCTTGTGCCTCAAACCTAGTTTTTTGTTTGTCTTTGTTAAATTTTTTAGGCATGATAGCGTTCTCTTATGATCCCAAGCTAGCTATATTAAACGTAAGTTCTATTTGGATTTATAGAGAGTATTTAAAGAAGAAAAAACAACTGAGCTCGCGAAGCACGGGTCTCCTCACTTTGCCGCCATTACCTCAGCTGCAGACTCACTGCTGTTTAAATGTTTGAAAAGGAAGATTAGATATAAACAAACGTCAAACATAGACTCAGTCTGCCTTCACATTTGATATGAGGCCAGCACGTATAGTGGCTGTGTCCTGTTTTAAGATCATACATGTAAAATTGTTGTCTGACCTCCGTCGATCCAGCCGCTCAGAGTCCGTGGTTACCATGGTTACTGCATAAGCAGCTATAATGTTAACAGCTGGCACTGAGGAAACCTACCGGCAGCATGGGTGTTTATGTTTTTCATTGCAAAAGAACTGTCTGAATGGTTAACTGAAGTTAACTTGGATAAATTATAGTTAAGGAGTATCACAGATAACGCTTACGTGAGCTGTGCGACTGTTCACCACTACACTGAAATCAGCAGGCTATTACTGAAATACACGTGCTATATCATAAACTATGATATAAATAGGGAGGTCCTATTAACATGTTTAGTTTTGAAGGACACCTTCCTGCCTTTAGTCTCCTTCATGGGCAGTATTAGTTTTCTTCTAACATCCAGAAGTCTGCACGATGTGTTTCATAGTTTGTAACAAACCTTTGACAGGTAAACATAACATGACCGAAAAAGCAAAAAAAAAAAAAAAAAAAGAGAGAGAGAGAGAGAGAGAGAGTGTTGACATAAGAAGAGAAAATGCTCTCAATTATGGAGACAGGCAAATGGTTCATTTATGTTTGATGTGTGTTTATTCCTCCCTAAATATCGTCGGTGAAGTTTGCCATGCACGTCAGATTTTCCTGCGCATTTTTATACCTCTGCCAACAGAGAGAGAAAAAAAATCACATTCTAACAGACAGCTGGTGCTTAGAATACAGTTAAATAACTATTAAAAAACAGATGACATTTAGATGATAGTTCAGTCTAACACATGTGCCAGTGAACCATTAAACGTCTGTGAAACTATGCAGTTATGAAACGTAACTTTAACCTCAGCCAAACCGATTTGCTCAGTTGTAAATAAAACAGCGAAGTAAACGTGACCCGACAGACAGAACCTGAGTGAATAAAGTCCAGCGTTTAACCACTGAGAGCTAAAACTCAGCTGAGGTTTCAAAGCTGTGTGCCGGTGATTGGACATCAGCCGCTGATGAAGCTGTTCGCCTATAAAGTGCTCTGTAAGGAAACAAGCTCCAGCAGCTCTGCGCTCGGGGAAAACACTATATTTACTTATCTTGTGCAGAAAAATGCGCTGACATTGCTTTATATCGAGCACCGGCTGCCCAGTTAAACTGTGACTATCACCAGGTAACGTAGGCGTGTTTCTTGAATTAGCAGCAGGTGTTAAACAGCTGACAGATGAGGAGGAGAATGCATGCAGGTAAACTGAGGGTCTGTTGAGCTGATCGCTGGTTTCGTGAGAAAAATGTCAGCTCGTTCTTTATGTTACAAGAAGCACAGAGACACAAGACCAGGCGGAAAGAGACGATCGTTCGGTGAAAATGAGAATCTGCGAATGCAATATGTGGAACACGGAGAGTGGAATATGTAAACAAACCGGTTAACGTAACCCCCTGGGTGCACTCTGCATGCTAATTGTTAGCAGAGCTAGTGAAATCTCTGAAAACATCTGAGCACTTTTGCAAACATGTTCTATGTTGACAACCTGACCAGACATACGTCGCGACATTCGCGGCTAAAACACTGTTAAAAGTGTAGCTCGTGACAGAAAAACTACACAACCACCATTGCTGCCTGTGATTTGATCTGCATTCTGGGATACCTGGCTGCCCCAAGTCTACACAAGCAATCGATTATCGAGGATCGACCTGTTTTGACTTACTTTGCACGGCAACCAATCAAATATTAGAGAAGCTGCATGGGCAGCGTTAACCCCGCCCCCTGAGTTTGATGGGTGAGGCTGACAGATAAAATTATTTCATGATGAGAGCCACTGCCAAAATGAAATAAATAAATATATCATTAAATAATTATTTAAATGTGTCAATAATTAATTAATTAAATGTGTCAATAATTAATTACAATGTGAAATACATAAATAATTAATAAAATGTGTCAATAATTAATTCATTAAATGTGTCAATAATTAATTACAATGTGAAATACATAAATAATTAATTAAATGTGTCAATAATTAATTAATTAAATGTGTCATAACTATTTATTTAATTAATTAATTCCAATTGTAATTAATTATTGACACATTTAATTAATTATTTAATGGTGTATTTAATTAATACATTATGGCAGTCCTGGCGTTCCATAGATCACCTGCTTCCACATTCATCCACAAACAACATCCTTTATTTCGACACATACACACAGCACGATCATGCACAATCATGCGCTCAATGGCAGCACATTTACATCAGTCAGACAGCGCACACAGACCTATAGGATACACACACTTAAGCCAAGCGTACTCATGTTAGTAAATATGCACACACATAGTCAAACTCAGGGAGCATCTCGCCACACATTTTTTCTCTCTCCTTCTCTTTATTTACGAACAAGTGATGTATTCTCGCCACCTGTCTAAGCGACACACACAGCGTACACCCCTAGTTATACACAGACATCTATGGGCGCTGTAAGGAAGAGGACTCCCTTACTGCATTTATTTATATTGTATTGTCTGTATAGCACTTTAGAGCACACCTTTCACTTTATTAAAAGCACCTTATCAAGCAATTTATGAGCATTGCACTTTAAGCATGGATTTGCACACAAGAAGTTTAAATATTTATTGACTATTTATTGGGAATTTTAAAATCAGTTGGTAGCCTTGTTTCAGATCCTGCACAGCTGCTCCTCATCAAGGAATGTGGTGGTTGTCTGTCAGGAGAGAAGAATGGTGATTGCGATTGTGATTAAGGTTTACCAATAAGGAAAACTAATGCAAATGTGTGTGTGAAATCTAGGGATAAAAGTGGTGCAAATAAGTGTTTGTAAGTTAATGATTACTCACCTTTCTTGCCTGTGTCCTCTTCAAGGTGTTTGGGCAAATGTTTCCCTGGGGGTCCAGACACCATTTAAAGGTTCCGGGAGAGACCATTGGTAAAGAGAGTGTGGTGAATCTTTTTGTGCTCGGGTTTCTGGGTTTTTATAATATTGGGTTTGGTGTAACATTAAAGTGTGAAGTATTTATTAATATGTAAATGTGAAAATGTATTTATGTATTTATTTATTCTTATTGATATATTGTATACTGTGGTGGAAGGTTGGGATTTAAGAATTTACCTGAGAGTGGAATAATGGTTTAGTCTGTGACAGCTGAACATATTTAAGGCTGCCAGTTGTCATTAGAGGATGGATTTTTGTGCTGTGAAGAAGCTCGACAAATTAATTGTGGTAAGGAGAGCCATATAGCAAATAAATACTTTGTTCCACTACACTTGCCTTGGTCTGTCTCACTGTGTTTCCTAGTGATGGGCAGATGAAGCCCCATGAAGCACTGAAGCTTTTCATCCAATTGGTTCACCCCAACGCGAAGCTTCATGAAGCTTCATTTGCTCTAGCAGGACACCTACTGGACGTAAAAATAATAGCTGGCATGAATTTGAAGAGTGTGGCATTTTGCACACAGCCTGTAAATGTCAACAACAAAAGGAGTGTGTAAAACATGTATATTGTAGTGATGGCAGTATACTGTGTATATTTATAGTGGCAGTATGGGAAATGATTATTTGGAAATGCTTGAAATGGAAATGATCATTTACTGTGAGGTGAGGTGTGGTTGGGGTGTGGACAGTGGTTGTGCTTTTGTAACGTTGAGGTATGGACAGCTACACACTGAGGCTTTGAGCCTCAGTCCTGCCTGTTCACATTTTATTCTGTAAAAACTACATTTTCACTGCTTTTATGACCTTTTTAGTGGGGAGAACATAGCTAGGATTTAATGATTTAACAAATCTTTTGAATCCTTTGTCCTCCACAATGCTAAATGGCTGGGAGTCCTCAATCACCATGCTGACCAGGTCTTCATCTATTTGAGATTGTTCTCCTGAGGAAAGACAATAAAGATAAAGCACAAATATAAATATCACACACGTAACTTATAACAGTTGTATAATATTGTTATATCATTTAGTAACATTACTGCATCCTATATTATCATTGCATTTGATGGCTCACCTGGTCTTGCTCCACGATCGGTGTCCCCCTTATTCTCATGCAAAGCTCTGTAGTGCCTAAGCATGGATGAGGTGTTGCTGTTATATCCCAGCTCCCTGGCACATAGCAAACACTTCACCTTGTACAAAAGTCAAGACAGCTCAACATAAATTGTATTGCACCATCAGTATCATGAAAATACATCTTCTGTAGAAATTTACATACCTTGTTGGGAGGAATAAGATCAAAATGTTCCCACACAGGGGAGGACATCCTCCTCTTCTTAGCTGGCTCCATTCTCTCCTGACTTTCCTCACTCTCATAAACCTCCATACGGTCTCCAAACTCTCACTAACCGCAACTCTCCATCAAACACCCACATTTTTGAATGAAGTCTGAGGGGTTTATATCGCTGTCATATCTCGCGGCAAAGTTCGAACCACTTCATGAACCAGTCACGTGGTACAGCCGGGCAGCGAGGCTTCGGACGTCATCATTTTCAGCTCCTCCCATAAATGAAGCAAGCCTCGATACGCGCTTCGCGGAAACGCCCCCTCCATTACTCGACACACGCTCCGAAGCCTCGATACAGAACGTCCCATCACTAGTGTTTCCAGCCGCTAGGGGCTGCCCTGTTACAGGCGCACTAAAGTTTGTTACATGGAATATAAATGGAGCTGGCTCCAAAGAAAAGAGGTTAAAAATATTTAACCAACTCAAAAAACTACAGGCAGATGTTGTCCTTTTACAAGAGACCCACAGACCTCTTATAGGTTCGAATGAACTTAAAACACCTGAGTTTCCTAATGTGTTCTCAGCTTGTTATAATTCTAGACAAAGGGGAGTAGCAATTTTAATACATAAAAATATTAATTTCACAGTACTCGATACAGTTATAGATCCAGAGGGCAGATTCTTAATCATTAAACTATCTATACGTGAGAAAAAGCTATGTATTGCAAGTGCATATGGTCCAAATGTTGATGATCCCTCATTCTTTCACTTTTTTTTTCAGTGCACTCTCTGAACACTTACAACAACAACAATCTTTATTTATAGAGCACATTTAAAAGCCTTGGGCATACCAAAGTGCTTTACATAAAACAATAAAAAATAAAACAGTTCACACATTAACATCAAATACATAAAAGTAACGGATTATGTTCACAGATAAAAGCCACCAATAAGAGTAAACTGCAGCACATAGGTTATAGCAAGGTAAGACTGTACCACCATGATAAAAGACACCAATAATGGAAAGATAGCAGAGAAATTAATACAATACAATACAATAGGTCACTGCAAGCAAGCCAGCATTTAACTGGTAGAAAAGGCAAGTTTAAAAAGATATGTTTTTAGCCGTGATTTAAAAGAATGAATAGAATCAGACGCCCGGATGCCAATCGGGAGATTGTTCCACAGCTCCGGTGCAACTAGAGCAAACGATCGATCACCTCTAGATTTCAGTCGAGATCTGGGCTGAACCAACAGTAACTGTGAGGATGACCTTAAAGCCCTAGCAGGAGCATATGGGTTTAAAAGTTCCTTAAGATAGCTTGGTGCAGTGTTATTGGTAATTTTAAAAGTAAACAACAAAATTTTAAATTGAATACGATATTTGACAGGCAACCAGTGCAGATCAGCAAGGACAGGAGTAATGTGGGCAAACTTCTTGGTTTTAGTTAGAATGCGTGCTGCAGCATTCTGAACTGTCTGTAATCTATGTAAAAGGGAAGAGTGGAGACCACAATAAAGTGAATTGCAGTAATCAAGCCTTGACGTTACAAAGGCGTGGATGAGCTTTTCTAGGTCTTTATACGGGATATAGTGCCTGGCCTTAGAAATAAGGCGAAGCTGGTAAAAACTGGATCTGACAACAGCAGACACTTGTTTATCAAGTTTAAATGAGCTGTCAAATAAGACACCCAGATTCCTAACAGTGTCAGAGAAAGAACTAGTGAGAAAACCAAAGGCATCCCGAAGTTTGGCACGAAGAGCATTACTACCAAAAATCATAATTTCAGTTTTCTTATCATTAAGGATAAGAGTATTTGCCACTTAGATGGCACACTTGTTCTTGGAGGCGACCTCAACCTTGGACTAAATGAAGAAATGGCTCAACACAGCAGGAACTCAATTGGCAATCCACAAGTAAAATCAAACAGTATATGAGCGACTTTGGTCTTTGCGATGCATGGCGCTCCCTTCACCCCACCAGTAAGGAATATACTTTTTTTCTCACATGTTCATCATTCCTACTCTCGTCTGGATTATTTTTTGGTCAGCAGCTCACTGCTGAGTGGCATTTCAGACACTGAGATTCACCCTATAGCTGTCAGCGATCATGCTCCTGTATCTTTAATACTAATGCACAAGAATAATACTATGCCAAGTAAAAACTGGAGATTTAATACATCACTACTTAAAGATGAAAACTTTATTAAATATTTTAAAAAAGAATGGACTTCATATTTAGACTATAATGACAATCCCGGAACTTCAGCATCTGTTTTATGGGAAGCAGGGAAAGCTGTGATGAGAGGTAAAATAATTTCTTTCTCATCACATAAAAAGAAAGAAGAAAACAAAAATATTCAGGAATTAGAAAAAAACATTAAATCACTAGAAGAAGCCTATGCGTCCCACCAAGATCAGGAAACATTGAACAAAATACGCAAAACAAAACTAGTATTAAATTTGATAATTGATTTAAAAAAAACAAAATTCTTAGTACAAAGACTATGCTTACAAAATTATGAACATGGTAATAAATCCGGTCAATTTCTAGCAAACCAGCTAAAAAAAGAAAAAACAACTATATGTGCTGATCAAGATTCATCTGGGAACACAGTATATGACCCGCAACAAATAAACAACATTTTCAGGGATTTCTATAAAAGATTGTATTCACCACAAATAAACCCGTCTAAAAAGGAAATTGATCAGTTTTTAGACAACATAACTCTTCCAAAATGATTAGACACTCAAGCAATGGCACTGGATTCGCCACTGACATCAGGTGAACTCCAGGAAGTCCTGATAAGTATGCCCAATAATAAGGCTCCAGGTTCAGACGGCTTTCCTGCAGAATTCTACAAAGAATTCTGGACAATTCTAGCACCAGTTTTTTACAGAACGTTGTTGGAAATCAAAGAAAAGGGCAGACTTCCATCAAATATGAATTCTGCAAACATTAATCTCCTGCTAAAACCAGGCTGTATATCCCTCAAGCTATCATCCAATATTCCTTATAAATGTAGACCTTAAAATAATCTGCAAAGCTCTCTCAAAGAGTCTAGAGAAAATAACCCCCCTCTTAATTCATCCTGACCAAACTGGTTTCATAAAAGGTAGGCACTCATCAACAAATACATGTAGGTTACTTAATTTGATAGACTACTCAGTAAAAACCTTGAAAGTACAATATTTTCTTTAGATGCAGAAAAAGCATTTGACAGAGTAAATTTCTATTTGCAACTTTACACAAATTTGGTTTTGGATCCTCTTTCATTAACTGGTTAAAAATATTATATAATTCCCCAACAGCTTGTATCAAAACCAGTGTTGGGACTAACGCGTTATTAAGTAACGCGTTACAGTAACTACGTTATTATTGTGGTAACAAGCACGGTAACTAGTTATTATGCCAAAATCAGGAACGCGTTACTCGTTACTGGGATTTAGATAGGGTCGTTACTTCGTGTGGTGGCTATCGCGGAGCTTCCACAGATTCAGTAACATTAGCAAGTGGTGGAGGCCAGCAGGTGGATGAAGGAAAAGGGAGGCAGAAGGAAAAGAGACCCGAGGCGGCCGCCGGTCCAAGTGTGAACTGAACTTCAGGTAAGAAGTTATGACCTGCAGTCTCTCTGGGTCAGATATAAACCAAGTTTAGGTGGAGTTTATTTTTGTTATTCTGACTTTTTCCGTACTGCGTGCTAGCTAGCATGACGGAGTTTCTATACAGCTGGGTGGTGCTATGATGTTAATGATGTTGAACTTTATTTTGTTCATAAGTTATTAGAGTTGCCAACCGTCCCGCCTGGTATTCAGAGAAAATATTACGCTTTTCTTATTGAGATGAAAAGGAACAGTTTGTCCCGTAATTCAGCTACAATGAAAAAGGCACAAAGCTGGAGTTATTCTGTGTCTTTACGCTGCACAGCTGCCTCTTCTTTCATTCTCCCCCCTCCCTCTCCCGTTTCTACTTCAATCATGAAACTGATCAATGATCAGCTGATCGGCTCTCTTGTTTGTTTATCACCCACTTTGCGCTGAAAGAGAAAACCAGCGGATGTCGCGCTAAACAACAGCAGCACGTTTAAGCTTGATCAGCTGTTGTTAGAATTTATTAAATATTAATTTCTAGTATCAGCTGATGTTTGCTGGAGCCACAGCTGCAAAAAAGCTGCTGGTCATGATATGGTTTGGTTATCTGGTGAGAGGGAAACATGAAGATGAAACCAGGAGATGTCCTTACTGGATCATCAGAGCTGAACAGGTGATGGAGAAACAGGTTTACCTTTTAGGTCACATGAATGAGTTGAAGTTATGAACTGTATCTGAGAGACAAATAACACCAGGATCCTTTTTTAGGTAGCTGACAGCTGGTAACTGTGCAGGGGCGGGTCTAGCAAAGTGTTGCCAGGGGGCAGGTAGGACATTAACAGGGAGAGGGGGGCACAAAGAAATACTTTTTTTTTCTTATTCTCATTTAAAATGTCTAGCTTTTAAAAAAATAATTATCTGAATCTTACAACAAACGATTGATAAATTGATGCATATATACCATCAAAACAGTGTTCATCACTGTCACAACAGCGTTTGTTTTCATTCAAAGTCTTTATAATTTTTCCTATAATGGTGGGCCGGTCTCTAGTCAAAATTCCCAGCTCATCTGCAGTCTGGTGTTACCTACATCTTCCTATTCAGAAGGCAGAATTTCCGAGTTCTGAGTACAATTGAAAGCACCACGACTGCAGTTTTTGTGTTGGATGTAAAAGGCGCACATGACGCTGTGACGTAGGCTAGAATCATGGCAGCAGTCAATGACGGTCCAGGCGTGGGATTTCTCTCGTGGAAATATGCACATTATCTTTTCCTTTCTATTGGTCGGTGGCACAGTGCACTTGTGGCAAGTAAGCAAGCTAGAAGACTGGCAAAGTTATGGAAGAAACACATTGACAAGAGAATTCTGAGTAAAACCAAAGTTACTTTCCCTAGTAACTAGTTACTTTGAAAGTAACGAGTAACTTGAAGTAACTGAGTTACTTTTGAGAGAAGTAACTAGTAATGTAACTAAGTTACTATTTTAAAGTAACTTACCCAACACTGATCAAAACAAATGACCAAACATCCTCCAGCTTCTGTCTCCTGAGGGGCACCAGGCAGGGATGCCCACTTTCCCCTTCACTGTTTGCAATTTTTATTGAACCACTAGCAGCAGCAATTAGACAGAATTTAGTAATTAAGGGCATAAAATGCAAGAACGTGGAACATAAAATCAGCCTTTATGCGGATGATGTGTTACTTTTTCTCCAAAACTCACAAACCAATATCTCTGGGGTGACTGAATTGATAAACTCTTTTGCAAGAATATCAGATTACTCAATTAACTGGTCAAAATCTACAGTCCTTCCGATTAATTGCTCCTTCCATAATTTTTCTTCTACACCACTGCAATCGGGAAATATAAAATATTTAGGTATTAATGTTTCTCCCAAGCTTGCAGATCTAACTAAATTAAACCATATCCCACTTTTAAAGAAGGTAGAAGGCGATCTGGCTAGATGGAAATGTTTACCCATATCACTCATGGGAAGGGTTGCCGCTATAAAAATGATGGTCTTACCAAAAATAAATTATTTATTCTCAATGATCCCAACTAAACTGCCACAAGATTGGTTCAGATCTCTAGACTCATACATGTCCACATTCCTTTGGAAAGATAAACCCCCACGTATAAACTTAAAAACACTACAAAAGACCAAGGATAGAGGAGGATTAGAACTACCTAACTTCCAGCACTACTTCTTAGCCAACAGGCTTATCTCAGGATGGCTAAAACATACAATACTTTTGTAAATAGTCAACGGTGCAATAGACTCAATACTTGAAATGTGCAATTCACTTGTATTTTTATTTTTTATTCCTATTTATTCTATTTATCCCCTTTGTATATTTTATTTATATTTGTCTCTGTATTTATATATATGTGTGTGTGTGTGTGTGTGTGTATATATATATATATATATATATATATATATATATATATATATATATATATATATATATATATAACAATTCTGTAACTGTAACTTCGGTCGTTGCTGTGCTTTTTGGAAGTCGAATTTCCCAGAGGAACCCACCCGAGGGATTAATAAAGTTCTATCTTATCTTATCTTATCTTAACATACCTTCATGGATGAACCTTGGCAAGATGTAGAACAAGCACTTTGCAATAATCTAGAGATTTCAGATCCGCCATTCATCAGCTCTTCTCTGACAGCATGGTGGGAGTTTCTAAGATTGACGGAGTCTTCATTAATCCCATGCAAACGTACACCTATCTGGAACAACCCTGACATATTACAAAACAATAATATGTTCTAAACTTTTCAGATTGGAGTGGTAAAGGAATCAAATATTTAGAACATATATTAGAAGGAACAGAATTTATTTCATTTGACAGACTAGTTACACAATATAGGATCAACAAGAAAAGATTTTTAGAATATCAACAAATGAAATCCATAGTAAGTATGGTCAAGTTGAACTACAAACACCACCAAGTGTGGTTCAATTTCTTACTCTTAAACCCCCCCAAATTACTTTCCAAAATATACAGAATGCTTTCTAAAACAGATGAATCAATATCACTTCCTATTGCAAAATGGGAAGCGGATTTATCAGTTAACTTAGACCAAAACTTCTGGTCTCAGATTTGCTTAAAAACCTTTCATCTAATTAGAAATCCCAGTCTTCAATTAATTGAATACAAAATACTACATAGAGTGCACTATACAGGTCATTGGATGTTAAAGATGGGCATTACGTCTACCAACAACTGCTCACACTGCCAAACCAATTCACCGGACAATTATATCCACGCTCTTTGGTTCTGTCCACCAGTTCAGAAGTTTTGGCGCGAGATATGTGAAGACTTATCGAAGTGTCTGAAATGTAACATTCCAACTTCCCCTTTAGTGTGTTTGTTGGGCAGCTTAGATAATGTCACTACAGATAAGAATATAGCCCATATTGTTTTCACTGCCCTATGCATAGCCAAGAAAACAGTTCTCATGAACTGGAAAAATAAAAATAATCTTAATTCTAACCAATATAGAAATTATCTATTAGATTACATTAGTCTTGATACAGCCTCTGCCACCACATCAGATCAATTGCTCTGGGCTCCTTTGATCAGCTCCATCACCTAGTGGGGGTCATAGTTTGGTCCCACCTGCGCTGTTGTGATGGTGTGGGGTTAGGGACAGGCTTAGGGTGTCGGGGGGTTCCCCAGGAGCATCTTCCTTGGAGGGCTCAACCCAGGGTAGCGGTCATGGCCTATTAAGGGCTCTGTTGGCTCTTAGGTGACGGTTTCCTCGTGGCTGCGTGCAGTGAGGCTAGGGGAGGGTCTGTGCTGACGGATGTGGGTTACTGACCTGGTAGCCTGGCTGCCCCTGGGTGGGTCCAGGACGGGCGTGAGGTTCTGGGAGCGCTCCGTCTCTGGGCTGGGGCCCTGGCTGGGCCTTGGGGGCTTGGGTCCTGGTTGGTGTGTTGCCGGGGTTGTGGGCGGGTGGGTGTATGCCGCCAGTGCATCAAGCCACCTGGGGGGCTCTTCAACTTTTGGGGGGGGGGGGGGGGGGGTTACATCTTGCAGGAGCTCTCCTCTCAGGAGGATACAGGAGAGGTGGAGGAAGATCTCAGCCTAAGTGCAGTCTGGAAGATGAGTGGATGACAGGGTGGGTGCAATTTTCTCTGTGGTGGGGTCGGGTGGGCCGTCCCGGGCTCTGTGGGGCCGGGCGGCGCTGTTATGATGGGCCCCGGTCCGGATGGGCCTGGGCCCCATCATGCAACCCACCCTTTCTCTGGTGGGTTGCAGAGTATGGGGGTGCCTACTGGCCCCAGGGAGGGGTCACTTGCCCCTCCCTTCCTTCCCTCCCAATCTCCAGCTGCCTCCCTCTTCCCGCTCCACCACAATCACCCACACATGCAGGGCCTTGGGGTAAAGGTGTGTCACCAGGGTGCAGGGGAGGCATCCCCCCCCCCCCCCCCCCCCCCTCTGTCCCCTTCTGGCTGCCTGTGCCTCAATTTTATCTCACAACTTAGACATTCACATTACTCACACTCTCATAACACATACATATAGGATCTTGGGGGTGGGCACGCTACACGGAATACAAAAGACCATCACGGGCACGTCACTGCAACCCCCCCTGGCTTCTGCTCCGCGGCTGCTGAGTGACCCCTCATCTGAGACTCTCATCAGCTCTTTCTGGGATAGTGGTGCGGCTGCCCCTCTGTTGGTCTTCCTTGGTCTCTTGTGTTCTGAGGGCCTCTGGATGTCTGGAGTTTTGATCTCCTCCATACCTGCTTCATGCCCTGGTGGACGGGGCTGTGGCTCCCTACACCCTCTAGCAGATCATTACATGAAGGAACCTTTTAAAAACAAGCGCGTTCATGCTCACAGGTGTACACACGGGTGCTCACACACACAAAAACAACACCCTTTTTAGCTCCTACCTCAAAGCACACTGTGCGCTATCGATCTTGCATGCTGCACAATAATGTTTAATATTTAGTATTTACTGTTATATTCCCATATATCATCGTGATGTTGTTTATTCTATTGCTCTCGTTTTCTTCTGCTTTCTTTCTCAACAGGTGAACCAGGTGATTGATATATGTTTGTTTTTTTTGTCTGCTTATCACTGCGCCCACCTTGCAGGAAGTGTTGAGAATGTTGGTGGGCTCTGGGGCACTGAATTCCATGCCAAATTGGGAAGAGCGGGCGTTTGGTTTGACATTACTGGAACTTGGGCAGTAGGAGATAGAGAAGTTAAATTATGCAAAATATAGTGACCAGTGAGCTTGATAGGCATTTAACCTCTTGGCTGTCATCAGCAGAGATGGGCAGTAACGCGTTACTGTAATCTGATTACTTTTTTCAAGTAACGAGTAAAGTAAGGGATTACTATTGCAAAAACGGTAATTAGATTACCGTTACTTTCCCGTAGGAACGCTGCGTTACTGCGTTACTAAAACCGTGATTTTTTGCGAGAATGTCTCATGACAGTGACGTAAGCGAGTGCGCCGTTAGTGACAACAGCTGTGTGCAGATCAACAATGGATCACATATCGATTGTGGGAGAGAGTATGAGCGTGCAGCGTTTAAAGCGTGGAAGTACTGTCCTTACTTTGAGTTTGATTCCATAAAAAGTGACAAAAACATTAGCGTCCATCGTGCGTGGGAAGAAAACTTCTTTTTACAGCGAAAAAAACCCCCTAAACTTCCAAGCAAGCACCGAGTGCGCAACGACATAATGGGAAATTCACAGAGAAACTCGCGGATTCTTCAACTGACCGCGGCACACCTGCACCAGGGTAAACCTCCGCCTACCCCACTCCTGCTTTACATGTGAAAATAGAGCGAGAGGACCGCTGAGTCTTTGACTTTATTTATTTTCTGCTGTGTTTTACTTGCATCTATTTAAAAAGAGTGAGTGTAAACACAAAAAATATTTTATTTTATGTGCTGGAATGTGCAGAAAATAGGTTTAAATGTTAAACTAATTTATTCAAGTCAGAGAATGTTGTATATAATTAAATTTTGCTTGATGCATAAAAGATTAAAACTGATAAAACAAGTTAAAAAAAGAGACTTTTCCATTTGATTACATTTTGTATGATGGATTATGTAGAAAAAGTAGAATTGGGCTGAAAGATCTATCGCTTTATCACCTCTTCAGGTTGTAAATCGCGTTTTTAAAAAGTAACTAAGTAATTAATTACTTTTGAAAATAAGTAATCAGTAAAGTAACGGAATTACTTTTTTGGGGACGTAATCAGTAATTGGTTACTGATTACTTTTTTCAAGTAACTTGACCAACACTGGTCATCAGGTATGTTAAATTCTTGTGATTGGTCCAGATCACGAATGGATGTTCTGTCCCCTCTATTAAGTGCCGCCATTCTTCCAGGGCCAGTTTGATAGCCAACAACTCATGTTCAGCTAAATCATAATTTCTCTGGGCTGGGGAGAGGCAGCAAGAGAAGAAAGTGCAGGGTCAGAATTGGAAAATCTTAGAAACATGGTATCTAACCAGACGCTTACTTTGCATGCCAATACCCTGGTCTCCAGTAACACTGTGAGGAATCTTAGTTCAGATATTGGTTCTTAATCAGGATGTGTCCTTCAATATTAAACAAATATGTAGGAATGCTTTCTTCCGTTTGTACAGAATCTCCAAAATTATAAACATCCTGTCTCAGAGTGATGCTTTTCTCTCTTTTCTTTGTATCACCGTAGAGTGTTTACCTTACAATATTAAGTGCCTTGAAGCAACTGTTGTAGTGATTTGGTGCTGTCTAAATAGAATAGAATAGAATTGAATTGAACACCAACTTGGTATATTTTCCTTTTTGCATAATAAACATGGGTAATGGGTAGCATGAAAATACTGAGGAAGGCTCTGGTTTAGTGTGACTTAAAGTGTGTTGTACTGATGTTCCTGAGTGACAGTGCTGTGGTTGAGAAAGAAAGTCTTCTTTTAGCTCCAACTGTGGGATAAAATTAGTGAGAAGACTGCTGCTGGGATGTGAACTGAAGGATTGTCAAATATCGCAGCTAACCCTTTTGCCATTGCAGCACACTGATCAGTGTATTTATGGTGTATAGCTAGTTGCATTCTGATTGGCTGACCGCCTCCCACCCCCACCATGTTGGAAAAGTCAAAGCGTTCAATGTGTGAATTTGTGACTTGAGAGGGCGCAGTAGAGTGCTCGCATTCACTACTTTGAGAAGTTGTGGTTGTAAGTATTACTAATTAAATAAAGAAATAAATATGAGTAAAATCTGACTTGCAATTTTGCAGCTCAGTATAATATCAATCTACACATTGTGGTCTATAACTGTAAATTTAAAACGTGAATGTGCCAAAAAGATTAAAAGTTAAAATGTAAAAATCCAGTTTCAGATTTCGCACAATTTGCAACATATTTATCTTACCCTCCCTAGCATCTGAGAGTCTCTGACCTCCGCTGATAAATAAATATGATATTTATTATCATAATAAATGAATTAATCGGCGATTAGCCAAGATTGGAATGTTTGGTTTATTTTTCGCAGGAAAGATAAAGCTTTTTTTTCTTTGTTATTTCAATACAGAGAGTAATATGCGTATTACAATTTCATATGCTGGTATATGAAACTGCAGCTGTGCGTATTTGTGTTAAAAGTGCACAGCAAATTCAAAAGTGTTAAATTTTTTGGTGTTAATAGTCTCCTTGCAAAAGTAGAGTTAATTTTACTCTAAGCAGAGTCACATTCTTTTAATGTAACTCTGAGGTGTAAAATGATAGTAGTTAAAATCGAGTGTTAAAAATGAGTGTTTCTCTGTCAAATCTGGAGGTGTTACAATGGAAACATTAACTCTTGACCTCTTAACTCTGAACTCCTAGAGGGGCTATGACACCAACAGAGTAAATTCGCAGACTCCGCCCCCAGCACGGCTCCAATCGAAGCTGAAGTGAAGCCGTTTCAGAACATTTTGCTCTACATATTTGAGTTGTTTGCCATGCTTGGTAAGTCATTTTTTCAAAGATTGTTTCAATTGTTATTAGCCTTTACTTCTGTGGCTCTTTGGAGTTGAGACAAAGCTGTGTGAAAGGCATTAGCCACGTTGCTCGCTGATAGCATAATATTCTGTTTTAGCTAGCTGAAAGGTATTGTTTGCGGGCAAATACCACAGCCTTGAAAAAAGCTTGCATGTGAATTTTCAGTCAAACGTTTGGTCAAATACACCTAAAACAATGTCTAGAATGTGAAATGTTGGTATAATGGTGCTACTTGAAGCCTGAAAACGATCGCCCATAAAAAAAAACAAAAAACGAGCAAACAGCAGTAGCAGACGTCCTGACTCGATTCTACGGTAGCATAGATCCCTCCAGAGTTTTGTGCACACGGTTTAGGTAAAAATGAAAAAGGGTGAGGTTTTACATTTAGTTCAGTATTACCTGTTGCCTGTGTCCTTGTCTTTTGGGAAAATACTTTACACAAGTAATGGCTCAAAGAGGATTCCTTTTTTTTTTTTACTGTGCTGCAATTGTTTACTGGATTATTTGTGCCGTTAATTAGTGTCAACTAATTTTTATTCAATCTCCACACAGGATATGCTTGTGAAGATGGAATATGGGGGAGAGCAGAAGTGCGTTGAAGTTCCACAAAGGGATGAATGAAGGACATGCATATTGTATTGAAGAAATAAGTGATGAGAATGCTGTTATTTGCATTTACCATGTCAGACCTTTTGATAAACAAAATTCTAATAAAAGTGAGAACATGCATACTGTTACATCTTTCAGAAAATGTTTTGAAATTGTGGTGCACAGTTCAGAATAAATGTTTTTCAAAAACCATTGCATCTTTTTAGTAAATGTTTATTTCCAAAAGAAATTTCTAGAAGTTCAGAACAGTAAAATTCCCGCTTTTTAGAATGAATTAGAAGATAACTCTTACGTAGTTAAACTAAAATACTCTTTGAGAGTTAATATATAAACTCTTAACACCAAGTGTTAAATTATCAACTCCAGACAGATTTGGTGTTTAACACTAAATCAGAGTTAACGTACCAACTCTCCAAAAAGAGTTAAATTAACAGTCTCTGGTGTGGACCCATATAGACACTTTAATAGTGTTGAAATCAAATCTGACAGTGTTAATTTGGACATGCTGGATTTGCTGTGTGTTTATGGAATATTGTGATGTTTCAAGCAACTAAATCAAAACTGCATCTTTAACACCAATAGTTGATATTATCTATAGTAATAATCTATTTCCAGTGTGCCACCTTGGCCAATTTGGAGCCATTAGGCCTGTAATGATTTACTTCCAAACACAGAAACATCAAACGCTGGAGAACAATGAGGGTCTGGCTGCTGTCTCTTCTCTTTAATTCTCCATAACAAAAGTACAAAGGCTGAGACGGAGAACAAAGGGTTTACCCCTAAACACCGTTAACACCTCTCCGGGCCGCGGCGCCTCCGCGAGCCGACGCACACGCCGGCGCCCGTCTGGAGCGCCTGGGATAAGGGAGGAGAGGAGCGCTGCCCCGGGGATCATAGATGTTCTGCGGTGGGTGAGGGGTGGGGCAGATGAGACGACTGAAACACCTCATCATCTAGCTCTATCTAAACAGACCTGTGTGTAAGTGTGGTTTCGGGCTGCAAGTAGCATTTGTTGCTAGGGTTGATCTGAAGGAGCACCTAAAGAGATTTTTATTTTACACGGTGAACAAAACAACAACCGATGCGTAAGTAACTTCCCTTTAAAATAGATTTAAAAATTATATAGCCATAATTTAACACTTGGTTTTACTTCGTTACACCCAAACTGTCCTTTTAAGATGATAACAATTGCAAAACTTCCTCGTAAAATAGTTTTCTATATACCTGACCGAACTCTGCATGCAGGAGTCAATGGATCGCGTATTTAGGTCAGTTAGACTTCAGACAGTTCGACCTTCCTTAAGAGCTTTTAGGATAAATGTGGTTAGTAAATATTGTTTAATATGCTGCAGATGGAGTTCACGCCCTAATCAGAATGTGGGATTCACCGAAACCATATCAGCCCAAAACCAGGTTAACAGTAATTCTCATAAAAGCACGAGAAGTCTGTGTTAATTATTACAAGCAAATAAGTTAATAATTCTGTCTCTGAGCTTTTAAAAGGAGACTGGGTTTTCCAGGACCCCTAAAACAAAAAGTTAACGGTGAGGGTTCTGCAGCGATTTATTAGACCCATTTGGGAATTAACAGGTAAGTTATTACTATCGTTACTGTAAAGTGTCTGACTGTGCGTCTGTATCTAAATGTCTCATTTCAGTAGCACAGGGCAGACAGAATCCGGTGGCTGGTACTGCGGTAGTGCACAGTTCCACCGGTAAAGAGCAGCAAGACTCACAGAGCACCCTGTTGGACCAAAGCCGACGGCATCGGACGGCGTTCACGCGGGAGCAGCTGTCTCGTCTGGAGCAGGAATATGGCAAGGAAAACTATGTATCCAGACCCCGGCGCTGCGAACTGGCTACTGCGCTCAATTTACCGGAGACTACAATAAAGGTACCGTGTTTAACTGCAGTCAGTGAAAATAAAGGGCCACGCCAAAGCCATATTTAACAAATAAGCTGTATTTTTGTTCGGTCTATGCTACAGTTGTATAACAGAAATAAACTAAAAATATGGGGAATCTTACTTTTCCTAAGAAAATTAAACACGTTATGAAAGGTGAATGTAAATTATATAACAAACAGATTAATGGCTGTTAATCCAGCTGTTGGTGGCTATAGAGTGACATCACAGACCTAGCTATACGTGTATACCGGAAATAAATTTGCAAATGCAAGAAACCACTGGTGCACAAAGATGTTTCAGGTCCACTGGGTGACTCAAAAATACTCTTTAGACTGGTTTGTATTGTGAAACAGGATATCCTTTTTTATCTTGCTTCAATCATCTTAACATTGACAATCTAGTTAAACAGTCACAAGAAGGTGGCTATTAACACTATATTTCATCAGAGGTATATTCTCGGGTTATAAGGGCAGCCGTGGGCCCTAAGCAAGATCCTGGGGTGGTTATGTATTGAATGAACTGTTTTGCAAACTGGTGAAAGAAAAAATTCAACTGTTTACTTAAGGTAAAGTGATAATACTATTTCAGTAATTGTACTAAACCTTTTGCATCAAAATATACTTACAAATTCGGAAAGTAAAAGTGCCCATTATGTAGAATCTTATGTGATTAGTGTATTGTTGGGTCATTATTATTGATTACACTCATGTGGCTATTACTTGAATGTTGCCACCTAGGATGGTATCACTGGACACACCTTGGAAAGGACATTGGTTGTTATGGTAGATTGAGTAGTGATAAGTTTAGGGCCTCTACATTTAATGGAGATGTTCACTGCACCCAAGGCAGCACATATAATACACAATAAATACACTAACCTTTTGCCAACCAGTAGCAGTCTTTCTTAAAGAAAGATCAGGAATATAAGAAAAAGCCTTAAAATTTCACAGGCATCTGACATTTTAGAAGCACAGCCTTCTGCAATATTCTATGGGCTGGTAAAATAGTTGAGAACTGGACAGTGTCTAAGGCTACGTCCACACGTACACGGGTATTTTTGAAAACGGAGATTTTCCGTTTTTGTTTTTTTTTTTTTTTAAAAATCCCGTCCACACGTAAAAGTCAGAAATGAAGGAAAACGATGCTAGGAACATGCCAAAGCAGCAGGTGGCGCTATATTCCTATCCGTGTAGAAATGTTGGCCAATCAGAAGTCTAGAAGCCTCAGTGGGAAATAGTAAACAAAGTTGGGGCATAGAAGCAGACACGAGTGGTATGTGTGGAGGGACAGTAACTGTGTGTGTATATGTAAGCATTTAAACACTGCACAGAGTACAATTAACAGTAACAGTATTGTAGAAATTCATTTCACCGAAACAATAACCTGGCGCACAGTGTGACGTCAAAAAAGGCGCACACCTTTGATGCTGCGTTTTCTCCGTTTTTCTCGTCCACACTTAAATGCAAAAACTGAGTTTTAGAAAATATCCACCCTGGCAGGCGTTTTTAAAAATCTCCGTTTTCAGTGACCGAAAACGCCGTTTGCGTGTGGACAGAAGGTGCAAACGCATAGAAAAATCTGCATTTTCAGAAATACCCGGGTAGGTATGGACGTAGCCTAAGGTAACTTGTCATTCTGAGCTTTGACATAGAGAAAAGTAGTAATTAAAAGAAAATTAAGTGATGTGTTATGTAATCTGATTCAAAGTGTTAGTGAGACCCCTGCATTTATATTTTCATGTTTATAGAAATTGTAGCAGCTCCTCTCTAGGTATAGAAATGTTGTGATCCATTGGCTTTACCTTTAGTGTCACAGGCAAGCTGTGAAATGTCTCAAAAATTTTTTAGATGTTTTTGTTAAACCTTAATGTTTTTTAAACGAAAAGAAGGGATTCACAGTTGTTCCTCCTAGGGCCCTCTCTTAATTTTTCTAGTCTTTACAAAAAGTTCTTTGAGAGAAGTGTTGTTGTGAAAAAGCACCATATAAATAAAATGTAATTGAACTGAATAATTCACTTCATCCTTCTAGGTATGGTTCCAAAACAGGAGAATGAAGGATAAACGCCAAAGACACTCCTTGCCTTGGCCTCACCCATTTATTGACCCGCTGGGGGGGCTTCTGATGGGCAGCACATCTCCTTCCTCCATCTTACCATACACCTTCATCCAAACCCACCTTCCACACCTCCCACTCCACCCCTATGCTCCCCTGGCTCTCTCTTCAACTACATCATCTCACAGCCCATACAGTGCACCAATGAGTTCAGCAGATGCATTTCATCTCTCCCAATTCAACAAAAGGCCTGGGGAGCTGCCTCCAACAACAGTAGCACTCTACCCCTCTGTAAGAATAATGCACCACCCTACTTCATGCCCCTGTTCACTGTGCCTGCAGTGGGACCCAGAACAACTGTACAAAGCAAGAATGGATGCACTGGGACTGGGCCGACCCCGCACTCTGAAGGCTAACACTCATTCTGCTAGTGTAGGGAAGACACAAGAGATGGTGTAAAACTAGATGAAAACATCATCAAACAAATGTTACTGCAAGAAAATTATACCATTTCCAGTGTCTTCTGTTAACACTAGAAGCTTGCCAAGCATCACCTGCAGCAGATGATTAAGCTCTCATATTTTTGTGTAAATCTTAATAGAAATAAAAAAAAAACTCTGCATCTTTACAATAGAAACCCAAAACACTGGCCTTGTTTAAAATAATGCAAATCACATTTGCAATTAACTGAAGGCATTGGGTTATTCTGTTTTGTTTTGATGTATTATATTTTTGTTGCTGTTGTTACATAATTATTTCAAGTAAGTTAAAAAACTATTCAGTAGTAAGGCCACATTTATGCCTATCAAAGCACACCAAATGAAAGCCTTAACCTTTTCTTTGTATTATTTTTAAAAGAGCACACTATTAATTGTACAGTCTGGTTACTGTTCATTAACTATTGCATATCCAGCCTCAATATTAAAACAACCTCTATTTCAAACTTGTTTTGGTGCATTTCAGCAGTTTGGACCAGAGCACTGCATTGTGACATCTATCTTATAGATTTCTTCAGCTGTCAGTGGTTTTAACATCATATTGCTGAGTGTATACTGAGCATACACCAAAATTAAGCTACTTAGAGCTGCCACAAGTGGTTAACACAGTGGGTAGCTCTATATGTTTGATTTGGGAGAATTGTAATCCGGATGGCCTTCATGACACAAACACAACAGGAATTTGTGTCTCCAAATGGAAATCAACCGCTATGCTATGGAGCACCCATAGTATCCAAATGAAAAAATTAAAATACTTGTCAAAACAAAGTAACTTCATTAAATGTTTTAATGGGACATAGCACTATTATAAGGTGTAGATTTGGAAAAGTCAAGCAACTGATTTATTGTTTGGTTTACCGAAATTCAGAGTTCAGAAAGATTTAAGCCAAGCGAAATATCATCATGTTGTTTTGCCTGATTGACAGAATTGGTATAGTTTTGCAAATGTGAGACAAGGAAGATTGTTACACTGGCTTTCTCTTTTATATTATACAGTTTATGACTCTTTTGAGTTATTGTGACAGAGCCTTCCCCACTTCTGTAGTTATTACACAGAATTTGAAATGTTAAATTAGTTTCAATTCCAATGAGTTTAAGTTCCTCGGCTAATTATATTAAATCCACATCCACCTCCTACTCTAACCTCTACATCTCTTTCATTTTCTGCTCATACACATAAGGCATGCACTATTCCCCAGTTTAACTCCTGAATACTACTTTGGGATTATATTGACTGGCATCAAATCTTCCCTTTCATATATTCCAAATACCTTCTTAATGTTAAAGGCATGTTTGCCTTATGATTGGAAGGCCAGGAGTTCAAATCCACCAAACGGTAGCTGCCCACTGCTTCAATGAGTGAATGGGTTAAATGTAGAGGATAAAGTATGTAGCTTTACCATTAAAATTTATCTCCACACTCTCCTGACCTCTAAGATTATTTAACCCTTCAATTAAACTTTTAAGGCTGATGTATTTTTGAAAGCTACTATTATCTTGGAGCAGAGACACAAAAGGTACATATTAGTTTGTGTCAGTTGGACTGATTTGATTCAGACTTAGCTTAGGTGAAGAAGTGACAGTATACTGGAGCTAAAAAACACACTGTAACATTCCAGAATCATAATTTGCCATATAATAAGAAAAAAAATATTGTTGTGGATATCTTAAATGTACCTAAATGTAATTAGTCAAGAAATAGTTTTAGTATTTAGGTCCTATTCCCTGGCAGGGATAGCTCAGTAGGTAGAGTGGTGGCCCCATGATCAGAAGGTCGGGGGTTCGATTCCCCTGGTACCCTGAGGTACCCCTGAGCAAGGTACCGTCCCTACACACTGCCCACTGCTTCACTGAGTGAATGGGTTAAATGCAGAGAGGGATTTTCCCCACGGGGACCAATAAAGTACACTTTCTTTTTCTATTCAAATAACAACAAAGTTTTCTGGTTCTGTATAATTATACTTTAGAGGGGGTTAGGGTAAGCCTTTCACCCGCCGTCAGTCTTTACATTGACCAAAGCTAACACAAATGGTATTCCACCTGTGCTAAAAAATTAAGTCAGTGTTTCTTGAGTAACGACAGTGGCCACTTGAGGTCAGCTCCAAAAGCATGTTAAAGCACCCAACTTAATAGCAATAACATTTCTCTGGTAACAACTGTGCAAAAGTTATTTATTTATTTTAAAATTCAACTTCCATTTCTATAGTTTATTTATTTATTTTTATCTTTACACTCAGTTTAATTTATAGGCATTCCAGCATATGAAACTATAGTCAATAGCTGTCAGCTAGGCCTCACTTCCTCTTATTCAACTTTTTGAACTAAACCTTTCTACTGTGACTATACTGAAGGTGCCTTGTGAAAACATTTAATTTAATTATTTGACTTGTATGGTTTGCTATGTGGTACTGAAGCCGTATGTGCTTCAGTTTATTAAGCTGTATGGTTTGTGGTTTAAGGACTAGTGATGGGTCGGTTGCGAATGAAATGGCTCTTAGAGCTGGATCTTTGAAGTGAACGATGCGAGCCGGCTCCTTTTTGGGAGTCGTGGTTTTTTTTTTCTTTCTCCTGCCATCTCTTTCACTTTTTTTCGCTTCACGCTCCAAGTAACGTATTTGCGCTGAGCAGAGACCAAACAGAGCCTTGCGTTTGCGCCCCTACCCCCTCTGCTCAGCGCTGAGCTGAGGGGGCTGGGCGGTAGTTACACTCGCAACAGTAGTAGCACACAACAAGAGCAGCAGGGAGAGGGAAAAAAGAGAGCCGGGAGCAACAACAAGAGACAACATCGTGACATTGGAAAGGTACAGTAAAGAAAATGAGTGACACCAAGAAAAGAAGCAAAGTCTGGAACCATTTCAATCTTATTGACAAAACAAAGGCAGAGCGTAGAGTCTACAAGAAAAGGATATCATATAGAGCCGGCTCCACAAACAACATGCACAGGCACCTAAGAACTGTCCACCCATCAGTGCAATGGGAAGATAAAACGCGGTCAGCTGAGTGTGATATTGATATTTCTAAAAAAAAATTAATTAAGGGAAAGGTATTTCCAAACTAATTAAAGATCTGGGCGTTCTCCCCCCCCCCCCCCTTTTTCCCTCATATTTTAAGTTATATTCTATTGTGTTGTGGTTTGCAGTGTTTTGTGTTGTTTCACTTTAAATTTGTTTAAAAGGAAAAAGCTGAAAATTTAAATAGTTAAAAGTTGAAATGTATGAAATGTAAATAGTTGTTTTTTGTATTTTATAATTTATTTATTACATTTTATGTGGAGTGAATAAATACTGTACTCTCGTACATCAGGAACTGCGTTGACAATGTCACCGTCAACAGAAGGGTCAGGGTGTTTCCAAATCAAAAACCCTGGATGAATAGCGAAGTGCAATCCCTCCTAAAAAGCCGCAACACTGCCTTCAAGTCAGGGGACAGGGCTGCGTATAGGCGGCCAGGGCAGACCTGAGTAGAGGCATCAGGAAAGCTAAGGCTGCCTATAGGAGGAGGACTGAAGATCACTTTGCTGATAACGACCCCAGAAAAATGTGGCAGGGATCAATCACATTACCAACTACAGAAGCAATAACCAGGCCAGATGCCTCGCTGGCTGAGGATCTAAACCGTTTCTTCGCCCGCTTTGAGACGACCAGGCCCTCAGCTGTCACACCACTTCCACCTGCCCCCAGCACTGGCACACTAACAATTAGGGAGCATCAAGTGAGGTGTGTTCAAAGGTCAGTGAATCCCAGGAAGGCAGCAGGTCCTGATGGAATACATGGAAAGGTTCTCAGAGCATGTGCTGACGAACTGACTGGAGTCTTCACTAAAATCTTCAACCTTTCCTTGTCATCAAACACCGTCCCGCCCTGCCTCAAAACCTCCACCATCATCCCCATCGCCAAGAAGACAGCTGTGGTCATCCCAAATGACTACAGGCCTGTTGCACTTACACCTGTATCATGGCCTTCCGCAGCCGTCCCGCTGCCGTCAGGTTCCGCAGCCGTCCCGCTGCCGTCAGGTTCCGCAGCCGTCCCGCTGCCGTCAGGTTCCGCTGCCGTCCCGCTGCCGTCAGGTTCCGCCTCTGTGCCTTCATCCACGCCTGGTTCCGCCTCTGTGCCTTCATCCACGCCTGGTCCGGCGTCTGTGCCTTCATCCACGCCTGGTCCTGCCTCGTCTGGTCCTGCCTCGTCTGGTCCTGCCTAGTCTGGTCCTGCCTCGTCTGGTCCTGCGGTTGCCACACCGCCGTCAGAGCCAGCTCGACCTGTTCCGCCTCGCCTCTGCCGGCCGTTTTCCAGGCCGCTAAGTTGGCATCATGGCCTTCGGGGACGGCCTCCGGAAAGAGATCGTGGCCAACCTCCGGACCTGTTCAGTGGCCGCCACTGCCTTCCATGTGGTCGACCTCCTGTTTGGTTTTGCCTGCGCCGCCGCCATTGCCATGTGCACGGTCGGCCTCCAGAACTGTTTGCCCATTGCCGTCGTTGCCGTGTGCACTGTCGGCTTCCAGAACTGTTTGCCTGTCGCCGCCGTGTGCACGGTCGGTCCCCTGAACTTTTCATGGACTCCTGGTGAGCGCTAGTTTCGTTTTTGATGTGTTTTCCTGCATTTTTGGACTCTTATGCTCCTTGTTTTTTGTTTGGTTTCTGTCCCTCCGTCCTGGACCCCCTCCGCCCGCCCTGGCCTGGTGCTTTGTTGTGCTTTTTTGTTTGGGGCTGTCGGGGGCCAGCCCTTAGAGGGGGGGGGGGGGGGGGGGTACTGTCATGGTTCTGGGTCCGTTGGACCCAGCAATTGAGTTTATTATGTTTTGGTTTACTTTGGCATCATGGATTATTCTTTATGTTTCTCTGGTATTTTGTGTTTCAGTTATCTTGGTGTTTTGGATTGTTTTCTCATTCTCTTGTTGTGATGATGATGTTTATTATTAGTTTCATGTTTCTGTTTATCCATGTTTTAGGAATTGTGGTTTCATGTATTATTTTCTGTTCGTGCCTTTTAGTAGTGTTTCCTGTTTTATTGTGAAAGCCGTTGTCTTAGGTTAGTGTGTTCAGCTTTGTTCCCCCCTGTCTCGTTAGCCCTGATCTCTCCCAGCTGTGTCTCCCTCCTGTTGACCATTCCCTCATTACTACCCTGTGTATATAAGCCCTGTGTTTTCCCATACTCGGTGTCGCGTTGTACCCTCAGATTATGCCTGTGTGTTCCTGGTCTCCGGTTTTAGTGGTCACTTCACGTTTGGTTTTCATGTCAGCAATAAAGCTGAGGTTTTGAGTTTCACGTTTGTGTCTGAGTCCTGCGTTTGGATCCTCCTCTCCGCCTGCCCACACACAGAGCCCTGACATCTTCTTTTGTTTTCATATTTTAAGTTATATTTAATTTTGTTGTGGTTTACAGTGTTTTGTGTTGTTTCACTTCAAATTTGTTTAAAAGGAAAAAGCTGAAAATTTAAATAGTTAAAAGTTGAAATGTGAATAGTTAGTTTTTCTATTACATGATTTATTACATTTTATGTGGAGTGAATAAATAAAAGTATAATTACGGTGGCCCCTAGAGACAAAGCACGTACAAACTCCAAAACACGTATGAACTCCAAAACACGTACAAACTCCGGAGCATGTACAAAACACAACAGAAGTGCTCCAGAATGCTAGGCGCAGTGTTGAGCTTTTGTTACCTAGTGGCTACACAAGCAAGGAAGTACCAATGACCCGGATTTGGTGTGTGGTAGTAACAGGTAAATGAACTTTTTAAAAATTTTTTTTAGAATATATATGAGTGCCTGTGTATAAATATACAAACAATAAACATATGCTTTCAATTGTGTAATTTAAGTGATCTAGGTAGCTCTGTTTTGAAAGTTCAGTTAACGCTAGAAATGTGTTTTGGACTTTGTACATGCTTTGGAATTTGTACGCGCTTTTTGGAGTTTATGCATGCTTTGTGTCTAGGTGCCACCACATATATTTATATATAAACATATAGAAATAAAACCACTTTTTTTTTACATTAGTAATTCCTTCTGTGCATATATTTTATATACAATAATATAAAATTATATTATTGTTAATAATACATGAATTAAAACAACAAAACAACTTGAAGAGCCGGTTGGAAGCTGAAAGAGCCGGCTTTTTTTAGTGAGCTGAGCCGAAAGAGCCGGTTCTCTAAAAAGAGACGGAAATCCCATCACTATGGCACACATCTAACGCGTACATGACTACATACTGCAGGTCTGCTATAACACAGGTGATGCAAACAGCATTACAAAATGTTTAGATGGTGGTTATCTTATCCCCATCACTGTTAAATTACTTAATATCACTGCTGCATATGTTTAAGGTAAAGCTTATTTGAAAAACTTTGTATTTTGTTAAATGTCCAGCATCATATTCTATAATATTTAAAAAAAAAATAGATGGCAGTCGGCAGTATATCGTTCAACCTCCTATTTTATCCAAAGATCCATTCTGAGTACAGATAACATAAAGAATATGCTATAGTTGCAGAGCTCACTATCCTCACGTCACAGAAAACAGTGTGGGAATAGAATAGAATGGAACAGAACAGAATAGAGGGCAGCATCGTGGTACGGTGGTTAGCACTGTTTCCGCACAGCAAGAAGGTCCTGAGTTCAATTCCACCATCAGGCCGGGGTCTTTCTGTGTGGAGTTTGCATGTTCTCCCTGTGTTTGCATGGGTTCCCTCTGGGTACTCTGGCTTCCTCCCACCATACACAGAGGGTGTACCCTGCCTCTTGCCCTATGATAGCTGGGATAGGCTCCAGCGCCCCCCATGACCCTGAAAAGGATAAGCAGAAGCGAATGGATGGAATAGAATAGAATTGAATACCCTTTATTGTCATTGTACATGTACAGCAAAATCATGGTGCTTCACGCCAGTTGTGCAGGAATTAAATATACAGTGGGGCAAAAAAGTATTTAGTCAGCCACCGATTGTGCAAGTTCCCCCAACCTAAAATGATGACAGAGGTCAGTAATTTGCACCAGAGGTACACTTCAACTGTGAGAGACAGAATGTGGAAAAAAAATCCATGAATCCACATGGTAGGATTTGTAAAGAATTTATTCATGAATCAGGGTGGAAAATAAGTATTTGGTCAATAACAAAAATACAACTCAATACTTTGTAACATAACCTTTGTTGGCAATAACAGAGGTCAAACGTTTACTATAGGTCTCTACCAGGTTTGCACACACAGTAGCTGGTATTTTGGCCCATTCCTCCATGCAGATCTTCTCGAGAGCAGTGATGTTTTGGGGCTGTCGCCGAGCAACACGGACTTTCAACTCCCGCCACAGATTTTCTATGGGGTTGAGGTCTGGAGACTGGCTAGGCCACTCCAGGACTTTCAAATGCTTCTTACGGAGCCACTCCTTTGTTGCCCGGGCGGTGTGTTTTGGATCATTGTCATGTTGGAAGACCCAGCCTCGTTTCATCTTCAAAGTTCTCACTGATGGAAGGAGGTTTTGGCTCAAAATCTCACAATACATGGCTCCATTCATTCTGTCCTTAACACGGATCAGTCGTCCTGTCCCCTTGGCAGAAAAACAGCCCCATAGCATGATGTTTCCACCCCCATGCTTCACAGTAGGTATGGTGTTCTTGGGATGCAACTCAGTATTCTTCTTCCTCCAAACACGACGAGTTGAGTTTATACCAAAAAGTTCTACTTTGGTTTCATCTGACCACATGACATTCTCCCAATCCTCTGCTGTATCATCCATGTGCTCTCTGGCAAACTTCAGACGGGCCTGGACATGCACTGGCTTCAGCAGCGGAACACGTCTGGCACTGCGGGATTTGATTCCCTGCCGTTGTAGTGTGTTACTGATGGTGACCTTTGTTACTTTGGTCCCAGCTCTCTGCAGGTCATTCACCAGGTCCCCCCGTGTGGTTCTGGGATCTTTGCTCACCGTTCTCATGATCATTTTGACCCCACGGGATGAGATCTTGCGTGGAGCCCCAGATCGAGGGAGATTATCAGTGGTCTTGTATGTCTTCCATTTTCTGATGATTGCTCCCACAGTTGATTTTTTCACACCAAGCTGCTTGCTTATTGTAGATTCACTCTTTCCAGTCTGGTACAGGTCTACAATACTTTTCCTGGTGTCCTTCGAAAGCTCTTTGGTCTTGGCCATGGCGGAGTTTGGAGTCTGACTGTTTAAGGCTGTGGACAGGTGTCTTTTATACAGATGATGAGTTCAAACAGGTGCCATTCATACAGGTAACGAGTGGGGGACAGAAAAGCTTCTTACAGAAGACGTTACAGGTCTGTGAGAGCCAGAGATTTTCCTTGTTTGAAGTGACCAAATACTTATTTTCCACCCTAATTTACGAATAAATTCTTTACAAATCCTACCATGTGGATTCATGGATTTTTTTTTCACATACTGTCTCTCACAGTTGAAGTGTACCTCTGGTGCAAATTACTGACCTCTGTCATCATTTTAAGTGGGGGAACTTGCACAATCGGTGGTTGACTAAATACTTTTTTGCCCCACTGTATGTATATATATATATATATATATATATAAATAGTAAAGACATCAAGAATAACAGAAGAGATACAGAAGAATGATAACCGATGCAAGAATATTTACTAAACACATGTTGGTAAAATCAGTACAGTCAGTTCCAGCATTCTTCAAAAGTCAGCTAGGATTCTCAAATTGATACCATAGGTCTGTTTGCTATGAGGCTAAGGTGAAAAACTGGCAGTTGCCAGTATTTTTATACTTACAAGCAAGTATCTCAAATAAGAAAAGCTTCAAATACAAACAAAGTTCTGGGTATTAGCAGTGTCACCCGTAACCAATGAAAGGAGTCAATTTTACATGTATTGCAAATAAACTGACTCAAAGTGCTGTCAAAACCATAACATCTTCCAAGGCCGTGGTATGGAACTGATGCGAGTGTGTCCTCATCTCCCAAGTCCAAGTTGTTGACTACAAACCTATGCATACAAAAATCTATTGGAAATGTGAACATCAGTGTTACGGCCCTGGCCATATTTTGAATCAAGGTGTCTGGATATTGTTCTATATGTGTGTTCTGTGCCTTTAAGTGTCTCTGCGGGTCCTATTTCTGATTGGAGAGCTGGCAGCTGCTGATTGGTTCCCATCATCAAGTGCCCCCTTTAAATACCCTATCTCTAGCAGTTGTTCCCTAGCAGCAACTGACAGCAGCAGCAGATTTGTCCTTGGCCTCCAAACCCTCACTGACAAATTTTCGTGTGAGCCTTCAGAGAACTTTTACATTTAGTATATAGTGCTATAGATACTCTTTTCTTCTTTTAAATAAGCACTGAAGCAAAAGGGGGGAAACTGCCTTATCGTTTTCTGCACTTTTTCCCTCGGTTATCAAATTAGGGAGTTAAGGATTGCACTTGTCTTTTGTTTGGTTATTGTTTCACGCAGGGCTTAGGTATCACCTTTCTTATTGGAATAGTCCCGCCTAGGGACCCCAAAGCGCTTTACACACCCAGTCATCCACCCATTCACATACTAGTGGAGGCAAGCTACAGTTGTAGCCACAGCTGCCCTGGGGCAGACTGACAGAAGCGAGACCGCCATATCGCGCCATCGGCCCTTCTGGCCAACACCAGTAGGCGGTAGGTGAAGTGTCTTGCCCAAGGACACAACAACCGAGACTGTCTGAGCCGGGGCTCGAACCGGCAACCTTCCGATTACAAGGCAAACTCCCAACTCTTGAGCCACGATCGCCCTGATGGCCGAGCAGCTGATGGATAAGAATGTAGGAGCATTTTCTGAGACCAAGGAGCCAGCGATTGAGTGGATCCCTCATGAAAGGAAAACCATGTAGGTCCCACTACTGAAGAGAGACCGCTCTACAATCCAGTGCCCACTTGTATCAAACCAGGGCTCACCCTGTATGCAGTTTCCTGCATTAGCAGCCTGAGATCTACTTTTGACTTTTTTATAACAAAGGAGACCTTTTAGCTGCTGTGCACCCTTACAAACCTGCAGAAGAGGCAAAGGTGTGAGGATTGGAGGATTATAAATAAAGTAGAGATGTGAGCCTACACCAGAATAAAGCAATACATAGCATGTTGGATGACAACACTGAGAGTTCTCAGGAAGTAAAAAAGGGCAAGGGCTTCAGACTCCAACTGACAGAGGAGCCCCAAGGACAACATCTTTACTTTGGTCATCTGGGCAGAGGAACTCCTCAGATGAAAACTGGCACAGGGGACACAACCCAGAGCTCCCTCCCCAGCTCCTCCAGTTGCAACAGAGGAAGATTTTGTTGTCTGTCCTTGGCTTCACCAAAACTACCACGGCGATATCCCACATGCCAAAGCAACGGAGGAATGTTCTTTTTTTGACACAACACGCAGGGAACTAGCACTCAGTGATGGGGAATAGAGGAAGCCTGGAAGCAAGAAGCAATCCTGGACTACAGTGTGTCACAGTCCGCTGTGGCAGACCGTGTGGAGAGTGCGTGGAAGACTCAGGTGCAGACACAAGTGATACGGGAGTGAACTTAAACCAAAAGCGAGCCTTTTATTGTGGCTGATGAATACAAAAGAAGCAAACAAGAATAAGGGCAGCACAAGAGCAATAACTAAACAGAAACCTAAACTGGGAATAAACTATGGTAAGGCTATGACTTAGAATACAACAGACCGGGCATGGAAACACGGAGGGTGGGAACACAGACGACGCGACACAGACTGCATGAAACACCGAGACTAAATACACATGAAGGATGATCAGGGGAAGTGGCCACACATGGGAGGACAGCTGACACACATGAACCTAACAACAGGACAGGAGAGGTGAAACTAAATACACTGACATTGAATACAGACTTTCAAAGTAAAACAGGAAACATGGAGATTAGACATGACATGAACTAAACATAACCACGCAGACATGACTCATGACAGGTAGACGCACGAACCAGGGAGACGGAGTACAGGGGAAGATGACAGAAGCGACAGCATGAACTTGACAACACAAGACACACAGACATAAACACATGAAGGGCAAGGGAGGCTTAATACAAGGGTCATATAATTACAAATGAGCTGGAATAACTTAACGAACCTAAACAAACAATAAACATCAAAATAGGCTAAACACAAAACACTGGGTCGCACGACCCAGAACCATGACACCACCCCCCCTCCAAGGGCTGGCTCCAGACAGCCCCAAACAAAAAAACAGACCACCGAGCCCGGGCGGGCGGCGGGGGACCAGGACGGAGGGCCCAGAACAGGAAACAAAAAACAGCCGACAGAAAACACTGGAGCACCTGACAATAGTCCAAACATAGTTCAGGGGGTCGGCCTGGAGTGCGGCAACACAACAGCCCACAGTTCAGGAGTTCAGGGGGCCGACCCGGTGGTCGAGGGCACCACAGGTCACGGTTTAGCAGTACAGGCAGCCGACCCGGAGGTTGGCAACTCAACAGGCCACGCCATCTCCCATCAGGAGGCCGTCCATGCGGGAGGCAGTGGCGGAGGCAGTTCAGGAGGCCGCCCCCGATGGCAATGATGTCCAGCTGACGGCCCGGAAAGTGGCCGGCGATTCCGAGGGGCAGAACGTGGCTTGGGCGGCGGCAACACAGCTGCAGCACCAGGCGAGGCCGACACAGAAGCAGAGGCTGAAGCTAGACCAGGCGAGGGCGAAGCCGAGACAGAAGCTGGACCAGGCGACGGCGAAGCAGGAGTGGAGGCAGAAGCGGGGCCAGGCGAGGGCGAAGCCGAGACAGAAGCTGGACCAGGCGACGGCGAAGCAGGAGTGGAGGCAGAAGCGGGGCCAGGCGACGGCGAAGCAGGAGCCGAGGCTGAGGCTGGACCAGGCGACGGCGAAGCAGGAGCCGAGGCTGAGGCTGGACCGGGGGAGGGCGAAGCAGGAGCTGAGGCTGGACCAGGCGACGGCGAAGCAGGAGCTGAGGCAGAGGCTGGACCAGGCGACGGCGAAGCAGGGGCTGAGGCCGAAGCTGGACCAGGCGAAGCACAGGCTGAAGCCGGACCAGGCGAAGCAGAAGCAGAAGCCGAGGCTGGACCAGGCGGAGCAGAAGCAGATGGTGGCTGGATGGGCTCCTCGGGCCCTCCAGCTGACGTGGCATGAGGCCGGACGGGCTCCTCGGGCCCTCCAGCTGACGTGGAATGAGGCCGGAGTGGTTCTCCTGAACCACCAGCAGACGAGGAAGGCTGCTGGACGGGCTCCTCGTGCCCTCCAGTTGACGTGGCATGAGGCCGGACGGGCTCCTCGGGCCCTCCAGCTGACGTGGCATGAGGCCGGACGGGCTCCTCGGGCCCTCCAGCTGACATGGCATGAAGTGGCGTGGATGCTGCAGGGTGCCGGATAGGCGCACCCGGGCATCCAGCAGCAGGCGCCTGCAGAGCGACAACCGCTCCCACCCGAGTGCCTAGGCTGGGTGTGGAGCTCAGCTGTGTGCTGACTGGCATAACCTTGGGAACCAACCTGGGTGTAGGAACAAACCGGACGGCAACCATTCCCACCTGAGGTGTAGATGCAGGTGCAGGATATGGCTGACCTACGGCTGCCCTGACCCTGGTGGTGGGAACTAGCTCAGGTGCTGGCTGGGTGACCACTGCCTCTACCTGGAGATCAGACGCAGGTGAGAGGTCAGGGAATGCCACAGCCACCCTGGGAGTGAGCACAAAGTTCCGGACATTGACTTTGGCAGGTGTAAGCAGAGGAGCAACGACAGACAAAAACCTTAAAGTCTCTTAGTCCTTGACACAGTCCAGCTTGTCCTTAGTTGCCCTTCTTGGGGAGCTAAACACACCTTCTGTCTTGGAGCACGATTCAAACAACATTTCAGACCTGAAATAAGTTGGCTCAGTGACATAAGCGATGGTTATATTGTCCCAGGAAGCATGATTCTTAAGGCCAAGACTTGAGTCATGAACCCACATAAAACAACCAGGATTATGTGCAGATGATTTTAACACAATAATTTGGCAGTCACATGGGAAATAACTACGCTTATTGGGATCTAAGCCCCCCGTTGGCGAGACTGAGTTAAGGAGGGGTTCAGCCACACACACTAATTGGCTGTAGAAGGCTAGTGAGTGGAATGTGCATGGACTTGACTTTGCACAGAAAACATAGTGGACTGGCTCTGAGCAATCCGACTGAATCGTCTTTAGATCGGCCAGTTCATTAACTGCCGTCAAAAGGTCCTGGCCCAGGGGTGCAGTTAAAGGGCTAGCTGGTTTGTAATGACTAGCATGGCGCTCGCCCCCGACAGTCTTGGAAACACAAAATTCAGCCTTGTCATTGGATAAAGCGGGAGCATAACTTAAACAGTCCTTCAGTTTTGTATTAGCGGAAGTTGCAATGTCATCCACGGACATAGGGGACCCTGGCAGACCCATAATAATCGTCCCGTGCCGATGGACTGGTGTAGAAAAGCAGTCGCTGATGTCGGGCTCCAAAGCACTCACTCTGGTCAAACCATCAGCAGGGTGCGCAACATGGGGACCGATCAGCACAGGATCATAACAGACATTTTCATGAGCAACACTGGACATTTCTTCTCTCGCTGGCCTAGTTATACAAACAGAACATTTGTTATTTGACTTGGGAACAAGGAAAACAGACTCGGAAAGGGGGGTGCTAGCCAAAGGCAATACAGTCTTACTACTGGTCAGATCAGAAGCTTTCTCACTTAATTTGTAGTTAACGGACAGCAGGGGCTGAGACACGGTCTTAAATAAGGCCCCAGATGCCGTAGCGGTCTTAAAAGAAGCCCTCTCAGCGGAAGATGGATGTTCTGGGTGTGCAGAATCATTAGCACATTCTGTTTCACTAATGCCCCCCTCAGCCTGCTCATACATAATACCAGGGTTTAACAGTACATCACTTGGTTTAATTCCCAGGACTGGACAGTCTATGGCCGGTTTGGCAGTGTCGGTTTCACAGTTTGGTGCTGGCAGTGTGTCTTCCCCAAGAATAGCGTGCCCAACATCAGAAATTTTAGCTTTTTTGTCAAAACACAACGTGGGCACAAGATTAACACCCTCGACATTAGCAGTCAGAGGCATGGAAAAGGCAGCTTCTTCACTGGCCCCCGAGAAAACAGACCGCGATGAGGTGCATGGGGGGGTGACGGAGTTAACATTACAGGTAAATTGAGTCTCCATCTCCGAGACCTTAATTGTCTTTCCAAGCCGCTCGCCCTCATTACATCCAGGGCGTTTCAGTGGCAGCAGAACATTATCACTGACCTCTGAGTGCTGTGTAGAGCGACGCCGACGCCGCTTCCTCCTGGGAGCGGCCGCGAGCGCAGCAGCGTTAACTGTCGGGATTGGGTCCTCTTCCCCTGCCCACATCCTCGCCAGAAAAGCGGCCGGAGACGAGAAGTCCTCGCGAGGGGGTGAAGGCGAGCGGCCGGCCCGAAGCAGGGCGACAGGTGGGAGCTCCTCCTCGGGAATGAGCCAAGGCTTCCAACGGAGCTCCTCCTCCCGATAAGCCCGTAACACCTGCTGATGCTCATCGTCCCCAAAATCTATGGCCTCCATCGCCTCCGTGTGCTGGTCAGTGCAGCTTGACTGTGGCGGAAACGAGGAAGCGGATCCACGGTGAGGCGATGGTTGAGTGGAAGTGGGCCTCAGCGTTTCACCTCCCACAGCCTCTGGCTCATGAGGCAGCGGCGACGACACCCGTTTACGGGGTGGAGGTGTGGGTGCTGAGGCAGCATTCAGGACCCTCTGGGCCAGCGCACGGGCACGAAGCTCCTCCTTAAGGGGGCCCAGGGAGTCAAACGGCTCGATGAGGTGGGGGAGCTGTCGCAACCGTGGCTCCCGCAACAAAATGGCGTCCATGGCCGCCAATCCCGTGGAAACCACTCTTGGATCCGTGCATCCGATGATGCGATCCATAATGCGGCAGAGCCTGTTCAGCTCCTCTCCTAAACAAACAATAAACATCAAAATAGGCTAAACACAAAACACTGGGTCGCACGACCCAGGACCATGACACCGTGGGCACAAATACAGTTTGAATAACTTAGAGAGGATGTTGGCACCTCAAGTTGTTGAAGGAAAAGTAACTGATGGCAGCTTGTTTTTTTTTCTCCAATTTCCTGGATGTCTTGGGATACAATGCCTTTGTAGGAATCAACATCACTAATGTTGGGGCGTCCTCTACAATCTGTAAATGAAGAGTGATCCTGGAGGAGCTGGGGCACATGCTGGTGACCTCAACAATTGCAAGACGGCCTTGTCCTCGATTCTCAGCCAGTTCTCCCATTTATCTCAAGATACAGCAGTTTGAACCAGAGTGTGACCCATATCCCACCAACAAAATGAGAAGGAGCAAAGGCGCACCTCCAGGATTGGAACAGCAGCCCCGTGCACCAGGTGTAGAAAGTGTGCCTACAAAAAATTTGGTCTAGGCGTATGATTCTCGCTTGGGGTGCGAGAGGTCCCGGGTTCAAATCCCGGACGAGCCCCCACTTGTTACGTTCCCCTGGGGGGGTCTAGGCGATGAGGGGGAAGTAACAAAAGTGACCGGGTCAGAAAAAGGAATCAAGGAGGCGAAACAGTTAAATAAAACAGTTTTATTGAAGTAATTCAACTAAAAGAGACGGACAAGCCGCTATCACCATAAAAGAAACAAAACTCAGGCGTTGGTCAAATAAAGCAAAAAGTCAAAAGGAAAGTGCAGCTCACTAGCTGGAAATCACAATACACAGCTCACTAGCTGGAAACCACAATACACAGCTCACTAGCTGGAAACCACAATACACAGCTCACTAGCTGGAAACCACCGCAAACACTCAGCTCACTAGCTGTACCCACACAAAATGGCACTCTGGCGCAGAGCTCACCCTGCTCTGGGCTTAAATACCTTTAATTGCTGATGGGAGTCAGCTGTACAGGAGGGAAAGGTGGCACCTCAGGCAGGAGGTAGTGGGACACGCCCACACAGGCACCCTCAGGAGAGAGAGAGGCTCTGCTAGGGCCGTAACACCCTCTACTGTGGTTAGTACATCCTGCTGCTAATCAGGATGCACACAGAAGCACACACAGTGAAATATACATTTTGATCATTCTAGTGGTCATTTCAGTGGTTATTTAGTCATTAAATTGCCTTTCTGTTCCTATTCCTGAATATTGATAATCTGGACTGGCAAAACTTGTTGTGCATGTCATGGTCCTGGGTCCCCTGACCCAGCGTTTTTAGTTACAGAGACATTACGTGAATCGATGACATTACAGGAGAAAACGGGTGATCAAAAGAAACGGCAGCTCACCCCTACCCACTCCACTTCCACAACTTTCAAGCGTATACTGCAGCCAGTGGCTACCACAGGACTACTGCTGGGTGATGAGGGGAAACGCGAGGACCTCTCCCGCTGTAGCACTCCAGCCTCCTTTTAATGGGTGGGTCCTCCAGCTGGATCCAATCACGCCGGGGCAGTATATCCACGCACCAATCGGAACAGGGCCCTGGCACAGCTAAATTAACATAGAAAAAAACACAACACCTGCACAAACAAACACATGGACATACAAGTTCGTAACACTCCCTTCCATAAGAATTAAACAATCCTCCTATTGTTTAATTCCTGAACTACAAAATCGCTCTCGACAGGGCGTCCGCGATGACATTTTCCGTCCCCTTCTTATGCTTGATCTGCAGGTTGAAGCCTTGCAAAAGAAGGGACCAACACATAAGTCTCTGATTTGAGTTTTGCATCTGGGAGAGAAATACCAATGGGTTATGGTCAGTGAACACTTGAACAGGGATAGAGCTGGATCCGATATACACCTCGAAATGCTGTAGGGCTAACAACAAGGCAAGGGCTTCTTTTTCAATAGTACTGTAGTTCATCTGATGTTTGTTGAATTTTTTTGAGAAGTAACAAATTGGGCGATCCACGCCGCAATGGTCCTCCTGCATAAGGACAGCTCCTGCACCAGCCGCACTAGCGTCAACCTCGAGCTTGAAAGGGGACATGAAATTTGGTGCCGTAAGAACAGGGGAACTGCACAGTAATGCTTTCGCAGACTCGAAAGCAGTCTGACAAACAGGCGTCCACACAAAAGGCTTCACCGGACTGATCAAATCGGTGAGAGGAACGACAACAGTGGCAAAGTTCTTACAAAAATCTCTGTAATAACCACACATTCCTAGAAATCGGCGCAGCGCCCTTCTCGTTTGTGGGACTGGAAACTCAACGATCGCCTGTATTTTCGCGGTCACCGGCAGTATCTGTCCCTGACCCTCCTGTTTTCCCAGATATGTGATGGTGGCTCTGCCAAATTCACATTTGGCTAGGTTTAGCGTAAGCGAGGCTTTCTGAAAACGGCTGAAAACGAGGGAGAGTGTTTGTAAGTGGTCAGACCAGGTGGATGAGTAAATGACAACATCATCCAAGTAGGCATCGCAATTATTCACGCCTGCCAGTACTTTGGCCATAAGGCGCTGGAAAGTAGCGGGTGCATTACGCAACCCAAACGGCATAACCGTGTACTGGAGAAAATGATCTAGCGTGACAAAAGCAGATATTTCAGAGGCTCTGGGAGTTAAAGGTACTTGCCAGTAACCTTTTAACAGATCAAGTTTGGTTACAAAAGATGCCGATCCCACTCTATCAATACAATCCTCCATTCTAGGAAGAGGAAATGAATCAGGTTTGGTAACAGCGTTAACTTTCCTGTAATCATTACAAAACCGAAGAGTGTTGTCAGGTTTTGGTACTAGCACACACGGTGAACTCCATGCGCTGGCGCTCGGAAAGGCTAAACCGTGTTCTAAGAGATAGTCAACTTCCTTCTGCATTATCGCTCTTTTCACTGGGTTCACTCGGTAAGCATGCTGCTTAATCGGTTTATGTCCTTCCACGTCAATGTCGTGGCACAGGACAGCAGTTTGACGAGGGTGATCAGAAAAAAGTGATAAATTGTTCTCTATCAGATCAGTGATGTCAGCCCGAGTGGGTTCAGATAGGTGGGCTAAATATGTGTCTAAATCATTTAAGATCTCCGAATTTTTCAATCGGCCGCCACCCAGCGCTTCACTTTTCTGGAGTAGCCCGTCATCAGAGGGTTCATAAGGAGAAACAACACTAGCGGCGCACACTGGAGACGGCGCACCCGAAGGACTCCTCGAGTGATACGATTTTAACATATTAATATGACAAACCCTAGACTTTCTCCGGCGGTCTGGGGTCTGAATCACATAATTGCTATCACTGAGTTTCTGTTCCACCACATATGGGCCAGCGAACTGAGCTAATAAACTGGACCCTACCACAGGCAGCAACACCAACACTTTCTCTCCCGGCTGAAAACTTCTACGAACAGCCTTTTTATCATAACGAGCTTTCATTTTTGCCTGCGTATGTGACAGATTTTCTCGAGCTAACTGACATGCAAGGTGAAGCTTTTCCCGAAGTCCGCTAACATAATCCAGAACATTATGCTGGGTTTCAGAAGTTTCTGACAACCACTTCTCCTTCAGAAGGCGGAGGGAACCGCGGACCACGTGTCCAAACACCAGATCCATCGGACTGAATCCCAAGGATTCCTGAGTGGTTTCTCTGACGGCAAACAACAATAACGGCAGACCCTCATCCCATTCTCTATCCGACTCTGCGCAGAACTTGCGCAGCATAGCTTTGAGGGTTTGATGGAATCTCTCCAGAGCACCTTGACTTTCTGGGTGGTATGGACTGGATTTTACATGTTTTATGTGCAACTCCTCCACAACCTGTGCAAACACTTTTGAGGTGAAATTCGTTCCTTGGTCTGTTTGAATAACCTTTGGAAGCCCAAAAGTAGAGAAAAACTTAAGTTTGTGCTTTTATCACCGGTTTTGCTTTCAGCGTGCGTAGTGGAATTGCCTCCGGGAACCTTGTTGCTGAACACATTATTGTAAGTATGTATTGGTGTCCGGATTTAGTTTTTGGCAGGGGACCCACACAATCCAATATTACTTTTTCAAACGGCTCACCTATTACTGGAATAGGATGTAACAGAGCAGGTGGGATGGGTCTGTTAGGTTTCCCCGCCATCTGTGCTACAGGTACGGCAATATGCCACCACATCAGCTTTCAACCCTGGCCAAAAGAAGTTGCGCAACACCCGATGATAAGTTTTGTTCACCCCAAGATGTCCAGCCATGCTGGCATCATGCGCTAAGCTAAGCACCTGCCCTCGATGTGGCTTCGGCACCACCACCTGCGTAGCACCAGGCAAACCACACCGGTCAGGGGACCACCTCCTCATAAGAACTCCATCTTGCACAAAATAAGAAGTGGGAGATTCACTTCCTGCACTCTTAGCTGCAGATAGAAAACAGGGAGCCAGTGATGAGTCATTCTGCTGAGCGGTTGTCAATGCATCCCTATTCAATTTCTCATCCAGCTCTGGCATCAGTTTTGTTACATCATTTCCGCTTCCTATTCTGCCACTCTCACGGCTGGGAGATTTTCTTTCGTCTAACGTCGCCCTAAACATGTCAGCAACATCCACAACATCATCAAATTTGCGCGATTGCGCACGAGTAATAGCACAAACAGGAAACACGCTTGATAAAGGGGTGGCAGCATCAGTAACAGAAGGAACAGGCATTTCCACCACTTCAGGCGGTGGAAAAACTTTTCCACCAGCCAAGTCATTTCCCAGAATAAATGAAACCCCTTTAATAGGCAACTGGGAACTCACCGCAACTTTAACATGCCCCGGTTTCACGGGCGAATGCAAATGCACCTTGTGTAACGGCGCCCGAAGAACGCTCATCTTAATTCCCCAAACCAACACATCTGAATCACAAGCAGTTTTATCTGACAATGGCAGTACACTATCCAACATAAACGACTGATGCGCACCTGTGTCCCGAAGAATAGTAACAGGCACTTTATCCCTCTCTTCTCCCGTCACAGAAACAAAGCCTTTCGTGATAAATGGTTCAAAACGTGGCTCTATTTCCACATCCGCATGGTGCAAATCACGGGTGAGAGTGGAATGCGATTTAGGCAAAGGGACAACTTTGATGAGACCTACGCCTGCTGGATTTTTAGAGCCTTTGCGCTGCTCTTTCCTCCGGAGTGCAGGACAGCCAGCGATCAGATGTCCGGGTTCGCGACAATAAAAACAGTCGCGATTAACACCATCCTCCGGTCTATCTTTCAGTCCTATCTTTGGGGACTTTATTTTCCTTTCCTGTCCCACCCTGATATTCTGTGAGACAGCGGCCGAAAATATAGTTTTGTGGGTGAGAGTAAACTCATCAGCCATCACTGCCGCTTTAGCAAGTGAGGTCACGTTTTGCTCATTCAGATAAATGACTACTTGGTCCGGCAAACATTTTTTGAATTCCTCTAACAAAAGAAGCTCTTTCAGCCCCTCGAGATCCTTTACTTTACTGGCCTGCAACTATCGTTCAAACAAGCGACTCTTTTCACGGGCAAACTGTCACGGCCCAGCGGCACGAGGGAACAGGGATGGACACAGGTGCAGAAACCAACCCGGAAGCGAGGTGACAGAGAACAAATGATTTATTTCCGCCCACAGGTAAACAAAGGTAAAAAACAAAGCAACGCCACCACACTAGTGGTGCGTAGGATTCGTCGGTGAATAATGAGGGCAACCTAGACACCTCTAGGAGACGGCTGAACAGCGGGGGCAGCGGGGAGGTAGAAACAGGACTAGGTAGGGACCGGGGGCACTGGAATAAGAGGAGATCACGATCAGAGGGGATCCAGCAGACAACCAACAATCCTCCACAGTTGAATTGAATTGCCTTACTTGGTTTCAGATGGAGGGGACAGGTGGAGCGGAAAGCCCGGAAGCGGTCGAGGCGTGGGGAGGCAGGCAGGTGAGCGGTGGGCCGGCAGGCCACGTTGTGTAAGTGTAAAAGGTTAACATATGTGTTAAGTTGAAATGTGTGGCTGGTAAATCTGGATTACACTAATAGTTAAAAAATTAAGAGATAAAAAGACTTATGGGGATGTTAGTTCAGTTTATGTCTTCATACAAGGAAATAAAGGGAACACCCCAGTTATATTTTGGTCTTTGTTATATCGTTCAGTGTTAAATCAGTATTTTCTAATTACACTTTACATCTTCCATGGCATTACTTAAAAATACCACTAGGTGGCGCATAGCGGCCAGGAGGAGCGTAAACCCCCCTGGGAGGCAAATCTGCAGAATAAATCCTGCAGTTGAAACGTAAACAAGTTCATGATCTGTGCCTCTTTATTTCAATACACAGGTGGGTTACTAGTCCTCAAAATGACTAATAGGTAACACAGTAGAAGCAATAAGACTGTTGTGAACTCGTGAATGAAAGTATACCATTATAAGTTAAGTACTGTTTAAGTATTGTGTTTTGAATGAGATCGTGATGTGAACGTGATCGTGCTAGGCTAATGGACTGGCTAGCGGGGGAAGTGAGCCTCAAGTACCGTAGCGATGCTAAGGCACGTTCTCAGTTGTGTGTTGTCTATATGTCTTGTTGAAGTAAGACAGGATGCAAAGGCTGTAATTAATGCTTGCATAGCTGCTCATGTGCTGTATACGAATGGTTATTTGCTATTTACGGGCTGTGAGTTACAGTACATTGTATTTCTTGATGCAGTGATATGTATGTGTAACCGGAACAAAGGCTGAGGCAACCTGGTCACTGCGAGCCAATGTTATCTATATTTATGATGGTTAATGTATACTCGGCAAGGTTATTCCTGTACTTTTGACAATGCGCTGACAGCTGTTATGCCACACGTTACAAAGAATTGCTGGGTCTTATGAGAGGCGATTAATGATTTGTTCCCCAGTTGATGAGCAGAATAAATCCTGCAGTTGAAACGTAAACAAGTTCATGATCTGTGCCTCTTTATTTCAATACACAGCTGCAGGATCTAGGATCGCACCCCTCCCAGGCACCTGTCACACCAGGGGGGCAACATAAGCAGCAGGCGGCCCAGGTCCAGGAGGACGGGAGCGAGGGGAACGAGATCTCCACTCCGGGTGCTATCTCTGAGGACAAGAAAAAACAGGTGAGTCATCACACGGCGTCAGGACAAGGTTTATGATGCTCCACTGAACTAACATGGGGATAGCAGATACTCAGGCGATGAATGGTTGAGAGCGCAGGTCTGATATACCGCTGGCACGATTGCTCACAGGTGGTCAGCCAGGGAGGGGCAACCGGACTCCGCCTAAAGGAGGAGGAGCCGCTGTCTGAGACCTGCAGGTGCCCAATCAGACCATGACCCAAACTCCACAAATGTCTGATTGGCGGTTTTTTCACACTTCCTAAATCTTTGACGGTAGGCTTCTGGGACGAGCTCATATGCCTGCAACACAGTCTTCTTCATGATGTCATAATCCAGGCTATCTTCAATTGACAAACTGGTACACACCTCCTGGGCTTTGCCAACCAGTTTGCATTGCAACAGCAGCGGCCAAAATTCCTTCGGCCAGCTTAACGCGGCCGCTATACGCTCAAAAGCGTTAAAATAGGAATCCACTTCGGCCTCACGAAACGGAGGAACCAGTTTAACGTGCCTAGTGATGTCAAAACCTGTTGGGACAGCGGTGGACGTACTAGGATGACTAGAGGCAGATGTGGAGGGCTTTCGCTCCAGCTCCAAAGCTCTGACACGGAGGTGCATTGCTTGTACCTCAAGCTCTTTAGCACGGGTTTCCACCTCCCTTATACGGAGGGTCAAACGGAGATCTTCCGTAGACCGCCCCGCCAGGGGTTCCCCGGCCGTACCAGACCCAGCTGCTTCAATATTTGCCCCAGCAGCATCAGAGTCCGCCTCGGCTGAATCAGAGTCCGCCTCGGCTGGTAGCACGTTAACAGGCCCTTTGGCATCCGGCCCCGGCTCAGCCTCCGGAGCCACCTTCACACCCCCGCCATCAGGCTGCTCTACAGCTGCCTTCGGGGCAGGAAGGATGCCTCGCTCCACCAGCTCTGCACACAAAGCGTCCCTAACCTCCACTTTGCGGGCACCATAGGACACTTGAATATCATAACAACTAGCAATAATAAGCAAATCCGCTTTCCTGCACTTCACTATTTTATCCCATGAAGGCGAAGTAACAAAATCATCCAAAGAAAACTCCATAGTTCCACACACCTACCACCCCCACACCCAAGAAAACCGCCAACAGACCAAACACACGCGAAAACCCACAGAAAAAGGCAGAGGACGAGCCCCTAATTCATGTTACGACCCGTCTAGGGCCAGGCCATAACATGAGCGAGGCACTCGCTTCCCCCCCAAGACCCAAGCAGTCACACGAAACAAATCCGTTAGATGTGAGGTGATTTATGTACAATGTGAATAAAGAGAACCAAAACGGGAGTGTCAACACTTCAGGGTGAGCCAAGGCCAAAACAATAAACAAAACAAACCTACACAAATCCCGCACCCCTGACCTTACCAAAACAAAGTCAAAAATAAAGACAGAGTCTGACCTCCTTAACTAACTCAAAACAGGAGAAAACGGGTGATCAAAAGAAACGGCAGCTCACCCCTACCCACTCCACTTCCACAACTTTCAAGCGTATACTGCAGCCAGCGGCTACCACAGGACTACTGCTGGGTGATGAGGGGAAACGCGAGGACCTCTCCCGCTGTAGCACTCCAGCCTCCTTTTAATGGGCGGGTCCTCCAGCTGGATCCAATCACGCCGGGGCAGTATATCCACGCACCAATCGGAACAGGGCCCTGGCACAGCTAAATTAACATAGAAAAAAACACAACACCTGCACAAACAAACACATGGACATACAAGTTCGTAACAATATATATATATATATATTAGGGGTGCAACGATATTCGTATCGATATTGAACCGTTCGATATGGTGCTTTCGGTTCGGTACACATATGTATCGAACAATACAAAATTTTTAATTTATTTTATCAACTTTCCTTCTGACGATGCTGTCTGTGTTGAGCGCTCAGTGAATCTGCGTTCGACTACTCGCCTAGGCTGTCGAGCCTAGGCGGAGTAGTCGAACGCAGATTCACTGAGCGCTCAACACAGACAGCATCGTCAGAAGGAAGAGCGCAGGGCAAGCTAGCGAGACAGAAGTTAAGCTCTCCTTGCAACATGGACCTCCCCCACCCTCATTCAGATCTGGCGTTTGGAATTATTTTGGTTTTCATGTGACGTATGACCCTGAAGGTAAGCGAGTCATGCACTAAAGTAAAACAGTATGTTGGATGTGCCATGCAATGCTCAATTACATGGGTGGGAACTAGTGTGTTAGCGCAGTTAGCTCGTTAACGTGTTGGCCGTCTAGCCCCATGCACGGGGCGATCGGCGGTAGCTCGTTAACGGAGATTTGCCGTGTTGTGGCGTTAAGGTCATTTCAACGAGATTAACCTGAAAGCACTAGTGGGAACACAACGAATATGACTGCACATTTACGCCGACATCATCCTAGTGCAAAGACAAGTGGAAGCAGAAAAAAAACAAGCAAGCATGCTACTAACTTTAGCCGAGTCATTTAGACAGCTGTTAGCACATGATTCTCCTTATATGTTTAATATGCTGCTGAGAATATAGCCCAGAAGAAGCGGATAGTATAGCTTTTATTTTGGAAAGAGACATTTCTCTGTAATAAACTCTCTTTTCCAAAGATGAGTGATTCCTCAATCAGATACAGGGCTCGCAATATCGCTAGCCCGACGTCCCGGGGCTAGCGATCTTTTCAGTCGGGCTACCAAAATCTATCTCTGCCTTGCCCGTCGGGCTATTGTAGGAAGGAAAAATATATGTCAATGCTTTTGCATTCTTTCAGAAATGTAGCTGGGTAATTATGTCATTGGCATCGGTGAGCCACTGTCAATATGTGACATATTGAAATCGCGTTTGAATTTGCGCTTGTTTTTTTGCTTTCACTTTGCAATGACAGCACTGATCTGTGAGTGATGATAATTTGTGCACCAATTCCTCTGACATCGTCTTATTAATTGGTAGCTTACTATGCAAACATGACAAGTGAAATCTCCCGCAGCAAGCTTAAACATGTGAGAGGTTGATCGCGCAGAGAATCGCTGAGCTTATGTGAGTGCGTGTGTAAAAGCAGCAGGATATATATTTGACTACGATGACCTTCACAGACAGATATATATTTTAGTTCTGCTGAGCCAAATAAGACAGGTCAGGGTGAAGAAGTGACAGCCAAAAAAAAGCTTACCACAAAACGGAGAAGTTATGACAAATCAGACTATAAGGCAAAAAGAAAGTGCAGCTTTATGGTTTCATGGACAAAAGAATTTCTGTGGCTGCAATATGACGAGCTAAATAACCAGGGCTGCACATAAGTGGTCCGCAGGTGCGCATTCGCTGTCAAAATAAAAAAACACGCACAAGGGTTAGGGTTAAATTTAAAAACTGTACTTTTGAGTTAAAATATATATTTATAATTTTAATAAATGACAAATTAAAAAGGCATGAACATTTTTTTTGTATCGAAAAAATATCGAACCGTGACACCAAAGTATCGAACCGAACCGAACCGTGAATTTTGTGTATCGTTGCACCCCTAATATATATGTATATGTGTATATATATATATATATATGTATGTATGTATATGTATATATATATGTATGTATGTGTGTATATGTATATGTATGTATATGTACATGTATATATATATATATATATATATATATGTATATATATATATATATATATATATATATATATATGTATATGTATATATGTATATGTATATATATGTATATTTAAACTTTGAATTGCTCACAGTTCTAAAACTGGGCATTTGTAAATCATATGCCTAATCACTATGTGTCACTGTGATCCACAAGTATGGTCACAAATTTGTTTCCAACTCAACAAGATAAAATAATCAAACAAAACAGAAAACATACATGAGTCAGGACACAAAAAGAAAAAATGCTGCTACTGAAACAGAGCAGAAGTGTGAGGGAAAACTGAGCTCACAGACAGCTGCATGTGTTGGCTTTTATGCAGCTTCTGTTCTAAAAACAAATAAATAAAAATAAAAGAAAATGTGTAACATGCTCATCAACTTAGCGGTGTCCACATATTTAATTCAGCTTCTCAATCCTGTAACTTTAGCTGTTGTCTACAGGGTTTGGCTTATTAGTTGTTATTATAGGTGTGCTCTATATCTCAGTAATATTTTACCTAGGATAAATGACAGGTTTTCAAACAGGTCAAGTGCCTCTATGCACTTAATTAATTTAGATAATTTCTTTATTTTCTTCATCTCATATGTCATTATACTGAGTTTGAGCAAACCTTAAGCTTGATGCAGACTACTTCATAACAATCGTCCACCTCACATCATAACTGACTAGGTTGCTTCTTCTTATTAATATTATATCATTATTAATATTATCATCTTTTTCTTTCTATATAATAACAATAGTATATTACAATATTTTATTAGTGTATATCACTATACTACTACTGAGCCAATTTAATAGTTAGGATCATCTTACTCAGCAAACAGATAATTTAGAATTCATCCAATCTGTACAAATTTGTTTTTTTCTCTGAACAGGTTTGTGCTTACTTTTTAGACTGGTCTTCTGTTTGTCTCATCTCAGATCCAACCTTCGGTCACATTCATTCTCTCTGTTGCATGTCGAACCAAGTAATTTATTATTATATATTTTATTTTGTATCCATCAAGGGCTTCGGGTGATCTGCAGTTTCACCCTTTCCCAAGCTGGAGACATTTACCCTTTCACACACTTTCCTTGGCTGAACAATGACACAGCCTTAATGTACCTTATGCATCTCTCTATTTTATCTAATAGGTTTTCGTGTGAATTATTTCCTTTTATTCATTTTATACATTCTGGGCATGATCGTCATGCCAACTATGTTTCATTGTTAATATAAGTTTACAGGTTGTTATCCTTCCTATTATTAGTTTCAATACGTTAAAAATAAGTTCTAATGTAATTTTGTCTTTGTTTATTTTATTTTTGTACTTCTTATATTTATATCTATTCGTTGGGGTCTGTTTCCAACCTTTTTAAACTACTTTAAACTACTTTGATCTCTGGTTTTCACTTAATAAGGGTTTTGTCAGTCACTGCACTGTAGTGTGACCTGATGCTGATTTTACTATTAAAGTATCTTCTGAGAATTGTACTTCCTATGGTTTTCTGTTCAAAATGGTTTTACATACTCCTGTTTCACATAACATCTGCACTGGTTTGCCATTAACATATACTGTCAGCGTAGGTTTGCCTTTTACTTCAGACACTAATTGATAGACATTAAATACTTCTGCGTCACTTTTGTCATTTTCATTTGGCTTTTTCTCATTTAGTCATTCATTTAAATATTGCCGTTTGTCTGTTTTATGTCTGCAATCTCTGGCGAAATGCCCTTCCTTGCCACAATTCCAGCACGTATTATCTCTTTTTTCACTTCTTTCACGTAAGTCTGTCTGTCCTACATATCTCTGGCCCTTTCCTCTAAGTCCTCCTCTTCCTCTGCCTCTATTTCCTCTCCTCTGTCCCTGTCTGTTACCTTCTAAATCCTCCTGAGAATGCGATAAACTGTTTCTGGATCTAATGTGAAAGTACCTATGCTTGCAGTTTTTTTTATATATATTACAGGGAGAGCGTGCTCGGCATGTTGCAGTGCGTCGGCTAGTGATCCCGTATTCATTGTGACCCAGTGTTTTCCAAAGTGGGATTTCACTGCGGGTAGCAGGCCATTCAGGAATGCATTTTTTAGCTGCTGTTGGTAAGAACCGCCAGGACCTTCATTATAATCCATTCCTGAATGTTGCCTAAAAACCGGACGCAGGCGATCTAAAAAATCGGACGCTGTTTCATTTTCTTTTTGTTTCACTTCACCAACTTTGCCTATCTTTTTGTTACCACGGCCGGAACACGAATATATTTGGGTTATTATCACGTTGTGCCTCTCCACCTTCTTTACCTTCCCCTGTGGGTTGGCCGTATCTGGGGTTTGGTACTGCTATCATGGGAAAAATGCCGGGAGGACCAGGTGGATCGACATCACCTCCCATATCTCGTCCGTAGCGATCTTTTCCTATTTTTTCCTGTGGATTTTCACCTAGTGCCATTTTATCTAACATGTTTTGTGCCTCTGCATAAAGACCAAATTGAGGTCGAAACAGATCACAGGATAGTTTAAGGGGGGGTCGCAGCAGCGGGAGTAGGGGTTGGCTGTGCAGCAGCGGAAGTGGGGGTTGGCTTCAGTATTGATGCTGTTCCAGGGAGTGGTGCATATGGTGGGGGGGTTGATACTTCTGCCTTTTCTTTTTTCTTTTCTTGTTTCTTTTCTTTATTCTCACATCGTCTATCTGCCTCTCGCTTCCATACTTGGAAATATTGCGTCTACTGGAGCATGCTTCGGCATCCTCCGTGGGCGATGTATTTCTCCCTTTTAGGTCTCCTGGTAGCCCCGGTATTCCCCTGGTATCCCTTTGCTTGGTTCCCCCTAGCTGGCCCTTGCTTCCCCTTGGTTGGTCCCCCTTCCCCGGCATATCGCCTCGAAAACAAAGCAGGCTTATGCGCTGGTCGGACCATGCTGTGCAGCTGCCGGCTAGCGAGTAGCTCGGCTACAGTGTGGAAACACAGCAGGGACATGGCTTCTGCGTTCAAGCTTACGCTGTCGCCTTGGCACTGTGCAGCTCGGCTGCTACGTGTTAACACAGAGGGGATACCACTTCAGCGTTCCAAACGTTCGCTGTTGGCCTGCTTAACACTGTGGAAATAAACAGTGGGGAATTATGCTACGGTTCATGCCTGCTATCGTTAGTCGGCCTGCGAGTAGCATTCCAGCCGGTTGGCCTGTCTGGCGTGTTGCCCGCAGCTCGCGGGTTAACGCGGCCAGCAGGGCTCCACTCGTAGCTCGGCTACATTGGGGAAATGTGTCAGAGTTCCAAGCATATGCTTTTACCTGTCAGCACTGTGACACAGGAGCTAATAAACAGTGGAAGGGGAGTTCAGGTTGCGGCTAGCGCCGGCTACCTGTTAGCACTTCCTGGTTAGCGTGTGGCCCCGCCCCCTTGCTTGGTAGCAGAAGTATGGCAGCCCGCACGTCCCAAACATGTCTGTGTATGGTATTTTTGCCTTTATGGTGGGCACGAGCAGTGTGGCTGTGCCTGGGTGAGAAGGGGCACATATCTGACTAATGTGAAAGCAGCCTAGAGCATGCTGTGCTGGCTGACGTGGCTGCTGCTTGCATGCACTGCTTTGTTGCCAGCACAGTCTAGGCAGACCGTGCTGGGTTTGAAAGCATTAGCTGGCCCGCCCCTCCCCCTTCTCCTGCCTCCAAAAATGTGAGAGCGGGCTACTATGGGGAACATGGTTGCCACTGCTGTGACTCCAGTTAGGCAGGCCATGGGCTGGGTCCCCTCCCACACCTGTTGCTGATTTACTGCTGGCCCCTCCCATGGCGTCCTTCCCATGGCTCCGCCTCTGTGAGGCCTGGGCTTGGAGGTTGGCTGTCGGGTGGCGGATGTTGAAGAAGCTTCCGTCCTATCCTCCGGTGTTGCCCACCTGTCCCTGGGCTGCCCCCTGCTGGTCCCCGGGCATGTTGGGACCCTTCAGCTCCTGATTGGAGCATGCCGGGTGTGGGAATTGGCCCTTCCTGAGGTCCCCTCTAGCTGAGTGGACCTCCAGGTTGTTGCTATCACACGGCCTCGGCGCCTACTGCCTAAGGTGCTGCTGCTGCCTGGTTGCAGGCCGTGTGTGCCCTGCCTCCTGGCGTTTATGAGCCCCTGCCTGCAGTTGGATGCTGCCGTGCATGGCGGGAGTAGTTGCCTTTGGCCCCTCCCCCATAGCCCCCCCGGTCTCTAGTTGCCCCTCTGGGCCTTCCCTGGGCAGGGGCGTGGGGGTTACTTATGCCCTGCTGGTGGCCATTCTGTCACTCCCTCTATGGATGGTGCTTGACACGACAGCTGCAGGCGGGCTGGGCGTGGAGACCCCACCCCAATCCTGTGCCTCTCAGGCTAAGTGAGGATGCTGGCTGCAGCGTTCCCTCCCGGAGGGAGGTAGAGGTTGGTAGAGGTTGATTATCGTGAGGTGTTGAGGAAGCTTCAATCTCCTCTGGCTGCCACTGGGGTAGGGTCCGGACGGGTGAACCCATGTCTGGGTTCCCTAGTTCTGGGGCCCTCCCACGGCATTCCCTCCTGTGGCCCCGCCTCCTTGAGGCCTGGGCTGGTGGAGGTTGATGGTCAGGAGGTTGATGTTTATGTCGCTTGGCTCCGGTCGGACGACTACGGTTGCCTGATGGGACTGTCTGTCTGGCCTGCGGCCACCTCGCTTTAAAGAAGCTGAGGGGCCTCTGCTGGCGTGCAGAGACCGCTGTGTTCGGTTGAGGTGGGGAGGTCTTGGAGCCTAGGCTCAGCTGCCCTCCAGCCGGTCTCCTCCCTCCTGACATCCTTTGAGTTGGGCCTAGTGGCCAGCTCCTCTTGCCCGCGCTTCGCCGGTTCATATGGCAGTCGGACCTCGCTGCGTCAGACGGCTCGGCCAGCAGTTGACAGTTCTCCAGCCTGCGGCGCTGGCTCTCTGTCTGGCACATTGCCCAAATGTTGCGGGTTACATTGCCAGTAGGGCCCGCTCAGTGAGCTGACACCCTCGGTGAGTCACGTCCCTGGCTGCACTGTAACTCCGGGCAGTCTTCCCCTGGCATGTTGCCTGCATTCGCCGGCTTGCACGTCAGTTGGACCTCGCGGCGGCGAGTGTGCGTTCTCCTGCCTATTTTGGCTGGGTTCTCTCTGGCATGTCGGCTGCTGCAGCTCCTGGCTGTGTTCCCTTGGTGTGTTGCCTGCGCTCCGCCAGTTTACACGCCAGCCGGGCCTCACTGTGTCTGATTATTCGGCCGGCGAGTGGGTGTTCTCCAGCCTGCGACGCTGTGCATGGGTGTCTCGTTTTCGGAGTTCACTCTTGCTGCTCCCCTGTCTGCGGACGGCGCTAGCGACCGCTCTGCCCTGGGGCAGGCCTTCGGGTTGGGTCCCCACTTGGCTTTCAGTGGGCTAGACCGCCAGCCTCCCCGTCTGCGGATGGCTGGGCGGCTCCGTGGTTGGACAGACCCTACAGGTTGCTTCCCTGCCTTGGCCCTGCGTCTTTGCGGCTGTACTGCTGCTGTGTTCCTCTGGCGTGTAGCCCACGGTTCGCCGACTCTCACGCCAGTCGGACCTCGCTGTGTCTGATAAGTCAGCTGCCGAGTGGGTGTTCTCCGGCGCCCAGCGCTGGCTCTCTGTCTGGTGGGTTGCCCCTGTATCGCGGGTCACCTGGCCAGAGCCGGTGCTCGGTGAGCTGACACCTCCCGTCTGTCCGTTAGTGTCTCATCAGGCCCACTCTGCTGGCCCCCTGTCTATGGACACCGCGGAGTGGTTGCTGTGCCCTAGTGATGAACCTTGGGTTGCCACTTGGGCCCTCAGTGGCCTGAGCCACCAGCACCTCCCCTGTCGTGGATGGTCCAGGTCAGCTGCTCTACTCCTGGGACAGGCCCTGGGCCTCATCCTACCTCGGCCATACTCTGAGTGGCCGAGCTGCTGCGACAGGCTCTCTCTCTCCCTGGCTGTGTATCACTGCCTAGTGCCAGGCGGGGATCTGTTGTGACTTGACTTCTCCAGCTGGCGGCTCCGCCTTCCCTTCTGGGGCGTCATCCGCATATCGCGGGCTTCTGTCATAGCGATAGCCAGCTGCTGGGCACGAGTGGCTTGGTAGGCTGTGTTGCCCTGGCGTTTTGACCGCGTTCGCCGGCTTTCACGCCAGTCGCACCTCGCTGCGGCGAGTGCCTTCTCCAGCCTAGTGTAGCCTGTCCTGTCTGGCGTGTTGCCCACAGTGCGCGGTTCACGAGGCCAGCAGGGCTCCTGTCGTTCCTCGATTGGGATGGCTTCTCGGCTCTGACCGCGGGTTGCAACAGCCTGCTGTTGCAACGGCAGGCTGTGTTTCCCTGGCGTATTGCCCGCGCTTCGCCGGTTTACGCGCCAGCTGGACCTCGCTGTGTCTGATGCTCAGCCAGCGAGTGGGTGTTCTACAGCCTGCAACGCCAGGCTCTCTGCAGGCGGTTCACCTGTTACACGTTAGCCTAGCCTCGCTGTGTCTGATAAGCCGGCCAGCGAGTGTGTTGTGTTTCAGCCTGCGGTGCTGAAACACAATGCTGGCTGTACTGGAGTGTCTCATCCTCGAGTTCACTCTTGTGGCTCCCCTGTCTATGGACAGCGCTCGGCAGCCACTTGGCCCTGGGGCGACCTGCAGGTCGGGTCCCTGGCATGGCCCTCCTCTCCAGCGGCTGCACTGCAGCTGCCGGCTGTGTTCTCTGGCGTGTTGCCCGCATTCGCTGGCTTGCCCGTCTGATACATCAGCCAGCGCATGTGTGTTCTCCAGCCTCCTTAGCCAGTCTCTGTCTGGCATATAGGCTGCTGCGGCTGCGGGCTGTGTTCCCCTGGCACGTTGCCGCATTCGCTGACTTGCCCGGAAGCCAGTCGGTCCTCGCTGTGTCTGATGCCTCAGCCAGTGGGTGAGTGTTCCCCAGCCTGCGGCGCTGGCTCCCTGTGTGGCGTTGCCCGCTTGCTGCAGGCACCCAGTGGGGTCTCCTCTCAGCGGCTCGTTGAGCTACGCTTCCTCTCCTCTTCCTGCTCCTGGGATTCCAGGTTCAGGCCCTGGCCTCCGAGGGCTCCAGCTGGGGATCCTAGGGGAGCGTGTGCGCGGGCTCGTCCTTAGCCGACTGCCCCTGCTTCTGGCCTTTTGTCGCTCCGAACGTGTGCCGCGGGTTGAGCTTGTTAGACCTTGCTGTGTCTGACGTTTTGGCCAGTGAGTGAGAGGTCCCCAGCCTGCGCTGCTGCCTCCCGGTTGGTGCTTTGCCTGTGTGTCACGGACTTACATGGCCAGCACGGGGACGCCCAGTAGCTGGGACTTTGTGTCTGCCCTCGAGTGTCTCTTTGCGAGTTCACTCTTGAGGCTCCACTGTCTGCGGACCTGTACGTGGTGACGGTGACGGGTGGGACCATTGGGTCGTTGCCTTGCTCAGCCCTCCGCTTGCGCAGGCTAGGCTGCCAGCCCCTCCCCCCCCTACCTGCCTGTCGACAGCTCGGGGTGGCTTCAGCTTTGAGAATGGGCGGGTCACATTCCAAGCTTCACCTGTGGTTGCCCGCTTTGCCGGCGTACACGCCAGTCGGACCTCGCTGTGGCGAGTGAGCGTTCTCCAGCTGTAGTGCTGGCTCTCTGTCTGCCATTGCCCGCGTGTCATAGCCCTATGCGACCAGCGGGCTGTTACTTGGCGGCTTGGTGTGCTGCGTTCCCTGGCTATATACCTCGCGGTTCCCGGGCTGCCCTTGAGCGGCCGATCACTTGCATCCTGCAGGACCGGTTCAGGCCGGTCTGGCATCTGCAGACTGCTGCCTCCACCCCCTGGCTCGGCCTTCGCATCTGGCTTGGCCCTGACCGGGGTGGTGTGTGCATCTGTGTCTTGTATATGGCTCTTTGGTCTTCACTCTCGGCGGTTCGGTTGCACTGTCTCCTCGCGGGGTGTCTTACAGAGTTACCCCGTACATATGGAATATGTAACAGTGTGGAGAGATAGTCTCGATATGCTAGAGAACGTGCGGTTATGTTGTAACCTTGGTTCTCTTAGTGAGGGACTATCTCTCCACCGTGAGGCCACTCGGAGACGCGTTCCGATCAAACAATCACCGGTGTCACGTCTGCACAGCTGTTTTATACGTAGCTGTGGGGCGTAGCCGGGCGTGCCGGAGTGTCTTAAAGAAATATCCACACGCCACGACCAGGGGGGTCGTACCCCGTACATATGGAATATGTAACGGTGTGGCGAGATAGTCTCTCACTAAGAGAACCATGGTTACAACGTAACCGTACGATATACAACTATCACTGAAACAGCAAACTTTGTAAATAAACAAACAACAACTCTCATTCTCTAAACGTTTGGCCACAGCTGTAGATTACACTATCAGTGCTTGTTCACTCTTGACAATAATAACATTTCTAAATTTACTTTATGCATTTACAGGTAAACAATATCTAATATTTTATCTAAATGACTGCTTTGTCTTTGAAAAGGGTGAAGAGCCTGAGGCCGGTGACAGTCCAGTTCTACTCTAAGTACATCCTTACAGTGGCTCACAGGACAAGGCTACATTCCTGTCCTGCCAGAAGAGAAGAGAAACTTCAGAGTCTTCATGCAGTTCATATTCCATATGACAAACTCCAGTCCTCAAGGGTCAAAGTGTCATGCAACTTTTCCATGCCCTCGAGGACTGGAGTTTGAGACCCCTGCCGTATGGTGTTCATGCTGTTTTCTACCCCACAGTTAAAGCATGTCTGACTGCCTGTTCAGCATATGCAAAAATATATGATGAGTTTAAACATGTGATGACTAAGGCCTTCCATTATGGTGTTTGTCATCACATGTCACAGACATCTAGATGATCATTTGGAATAAACTAAAAACTTGTTACTTCATCTTTTATCTTTATTATTATTATTGTTCTTATTTTACACTTTTCATTGTTAGGCATTAGGTTTATTTGTAGTAGTCCTTTCCAACGACTTTCCCTCTTCCATGTTACTGTGTCAGCTTGTCAGCATCTATTTGGGTTTGGAAGTTGAACAGAAAGTAAGGAAATCCAAAGTGCCACTAAAACCAGGAGAGGTTCTTATATTTCAGAAGAAGGGATTAATTCAAAAGAAATGACCTCAATGCCATATTTTATTTAGGAACCCTAGAGAGCACTTTGCAAAATAACACATTCTTATAATTTCACCCTCAGATGAGCCAAGCTACGACTGTCAGGGAAGGTGATGTAGGTACAGAGCATATGAGAGTGGTTAAGTTAATGTCTCTTGTCTAGATGAAGGCACAAGAGGGATCGATGGCAAGGCGTAGAGATTCTGTATCTTCAGTCTTCAGTGGACACTCCATTTCTGGCACAAAACACTTGTAAAAGATGGTCAATTTAGGAGGTGACCCGACAACTTCAGCCTGTCAAACAAATTTGTACTTCCGGCGCCCCCGTGTGCGGCAGCCTGTTACAGCAGCTCTGCTCATTCTGAGTTTCTTTCTTTCTTATCTTTTTTCTCGTAATTTTTTTATAACTAACGTATTAGTAATTAGACTCTGCAACCATGTTCTACCGTTTTGTGCTAGTCCTGGTCGTTTTTCTCAGTTTATTTCTACTTTTTTCACCCGTGTCTGGGGACCCAGAGCAGAGATCCTTTGTTTACAGTAAGGATCAGCTGTTAGCGCTGAGTCCTGCAGCGGTACTGCCGGCGGACAGACCCGATATTCCCAGCGAGCTGAGGAGGAAAAGACGGGGGTGTCGTGCTGGGAAGGAGCGCCGTCGCCCGAGAAGGAGACGTTATCGACCATCTCTTCCTTCTGTAATTATTGGAAACGTAAGATCTTTGCCCAATAAGATGGATGAGCTCATGTCGCTAACCTGGTCACAGAGGGAGTACCGGCAATGTAGCATCATGATGCTAACGGAGTCGTGGCTAACATCGCTAACTCCGGACACAAGCGTGACACTACCGGGATTCCAGCTGCTGCGAGCGGACAGGACCAGAGACAGCGGTAAGAGGAAAGGAGGGGGACTGGCAGTTTTTGTGAACGACAGATGGTGTAACCCTGGGCACATCACTGTAAAAGAGCAACTCTGCAGTAGAGACATTGAGCTGTTAGCCGTTAGCATGCGTCCGTACTACCTGCCCCGGGAGTTCTCGCATGTTATCGCGATAACAGCGTATGTCCCCCCCTCGGCCAACGCGGATGCAGCCTGTGACTCTCTCCACTCTGTGGTCAGCAGACTGCAAACACAATCACCGAGAGCCCTTCTCATAATATCAGGGGACTTCAATCATGCCTCACTGGACTCCACACTGCCCACCTTCACCCAGTATGTGACCTGCCCTGGACTCCACACTGCCCACCTTCACCCAGTATGTGACCTGCCCAACCAGAGTCAATAAAACACTGGACTTACTGTATGCCAATGCAGAAGAGGCATACAGTTCATCACCTCTCCCTCCCCTGGGCAGATCTGATCACAACCTGGTGCACCTTGTCCCTGTGTATGAGCCCTTAGTGCGCAGGGAGCCACCAGCCACCCGCACAGTACAGAGATGGTCAGAGGAGAGCGAGGAGGCTCTTAAGGATTGTTTTGAGTCGACTGTGTGGGAGGTGATTTGTGATGACCACGGTGAGGACATCGACAGCCTTACTACATGCATTACTGACTATATAAACTTCTGTGTGGATAACACTGTACCTACCAGGACTGTACGGTGTTTCTCCAACAACAAACCTTGGATTACCCCAGAAATTAAAACCGTCCTCAAGCAGAAGAGGAGGGCCTTCAAATCCAGAGACAAAGAGGAGTTGAAAAGGGTGCAGAGAGAGCTGAGGGGACTGATAAGGAATGGGAAGGAGAGCTACAGGCAGAAGATGGAGAACCAGCTTCAACAAAACAACGTTGGTGAAGTCTGGAGAGGCCTCAGAACCATCTCGGGCCACAAACAGCAGAACTCTCTGCCTGGGAGGGATGTGAGATGGGCAAATGAACTGAATCATTTCTTCAACAGATTTGACTCAGCCATGAGGCAGTCTGCAACATCGGCTGCAGACTCACCCACCCCCACTGCTGCTGTTCCACCTCAGACACTTCACACCTCCTCTATTCACCCTGCTCACTCCCCCCCACCCCCAACAACAGCATCCAATACACACTCAACACAAGGCTCCAGCCTGTCTCTCTCAACCACCCAGGTTAGGAGGGAACTGAGGAGGATTAATGGCAAGAAGGCAGCGGGTCCAGATGGCATCAGCTCGAGGGTCGTCAGGTCCTGCGCGGACCAACTGTGTGGGGTGATGGAGCACCCCTTCAACCTGAGCCTGAGGTTGGGAAGAGTCCCACAGCTCTGGAAAACCTCCTGTGTTGTACCAGTGCCAAAGACTTCACGCCCCAAGGACCTCAACAGCTACAGGCCGGTGGCTCTGACATCCCACCTGATGAAGACCCTGGAGCGGTTGGTCCTGGCTCAGCTTCGGCGCCTAATAAGCTCATCACTGGACCCACTTCAGTTTGCCTACCAGCCTGGCATTGGAGCGGATGATGCCGTCATTCACCTCCTACATCGTTCCCTCGCTCACCTGGAGACCGCTGGAAGCACTGTGAGAATCATGTTCTTTGATTTCTCCAGTGCCTTCAACACCATTCTTCCCTCGGTTCTAAAGGACAAGCTGGTGAACTCTGGAGTGGACCATCACCTCACTACCTGGATCCTGGACTACCTCACCGACCGACCACAGTATGTGAGGACTCAGGGCTGTGTGTCGGACAGGGTCGTCTGCAGTACGGGGGCCCCACAGGGAACGGTTCTGGCTCCGTTCCTCTTCACCATCTACACTGCAGACTTCTCCCACAATTCCACCCAGTGCTTCCTGCAGAAGTTCTCTGATGACTCTGCAATAGTCGGCCTCATCACTGATGGGGACGACAAGGAGTACAGAGGTCTGACCCAAGACTTTGTGGACTGGTGCCAGCTGAACTACCTCCAGATCAACGCCAGTAAAACCAAGGAACTGGTGGTAGACTTCCGCAGGCACAAGCATTCTCCACTGCAACCATTGAACATCCAAGGTATGGACATTGAGGCTGTGGACAGCTACAGGTACCTTGGTGTTCATCTGAACAATAGACTGGACTGGACTCATAACTCAGACGCCCTCTACGGGAAAGGGCAGAGCAGGCTGTACCTGCTGCGGAGATTCAGGTCGTTTGGAGTGGAGGGCCCACTCCTGAAGAAATTCTATGACTCTGTTGTGGCTTCTGCTATCTTTTATGGCGTGGTCTGCTGGGGCGGCAGCATCTCTGCTGGGGACAGGAAGAGACTGAACAGGGTGATCCGAAGGGCCAGCTCTGTTCTAGGATGCCCTCTGGACCCAGTGGAGGTGGTGAGTGACAGGAGAACGGCGGCTAAGCTGTCATCCCTGATGGACAACATCTCCCACCCCATGCAGCAGACTGTGACAGCACTGAGCAGCTCCTTCAGTGGGAGACTGCGGCACCCACGGTGTGGGACGGAGAGATTTCGCAGGTCTTTCCTCCCCACTGCTGTCAGACTCCATAATAAAGACTTTAACTGATCAAGCACACACATCCATACATATGCAATAATACTAAGTGCAATAATCCTTTCTGTCATCGTTGTATTTTTACTCAGTTGTATATAGTATTTGTATTTGTATTCTATTTTTATCTTATTGTATATTTATTTTATTTTATTCTACTGTATATAGTATTTTATTTTATTCTATTCTGTACAGTTGTGTACTGTATTTATTCTTATTGTATTCTAATTTTTGCCTCATAACTTTTGCACTGTCCACTTCCTGCTGTGACAAAACAAATTTCCCACGTGTGGGACTAATAAAGGTTATCTTATCTTATCTTAGTGGGACGACTATAATCCTGGTTGAATAAGATGAAATGCTAGCTGGTGATTAAAAGCATGAAATTCATCAATGTGACATCACATCGGAGGTGCTGGTTGTAGGTGTTGGGCGTGGCTCGACGCGCCAGGGGTGCGAGGGCCCTCATAACGCTGCTTGCAGCTTTAATTAGGGCCCGAGCACCGAGAGTGCGAAGGCCCTATTGTATCTGCTCCGTTTCTTATTAGGGCCCGAGCACCGAGAGTGCGAAGGCCCTATTGTATCTGCTCTGTTTCTTCTTATTATTAGGGCCCGAGCACTGATAGTGCGAAGGCCCTATTGTAATTGCTCTGTTTATCATTATTAGGGCCCGAGCACTGACAGTGCGAAGGCCCTATTGTAATTGCTCTGTTTATTATTATTAGGGCCCGAGCACTGACAGTGCGAAGGCCCTATTGTATCTGCTCTGTTTATTATTATTATTAGGGCCCGAGCACTGACAGTGCGAAGGCCCTATTGTAATTGCTCTGTTTATTAGGGCCCGAGCACTGAGAGTGCGAAGGCCCTATTGTATTTGCTCCGTTTCTTATTAGGGCCCGAGCACTGAGAGTGCGAAGGCCCTATTGTATCTGCTCCGTTTCTTCTTCTTCTTCTTCTTATTATTATTATTATTAGGGCCCGAGCACTGAGAGTGCGAAGGCCCTATTGGATCTGCTCCGTTTCTTATTATTAGGGCCCGAGCACCGAGAGTGCGAAGGCCCTATTGTATCTGCTCCGTTTCTTATTAGGGCCCGAGCACTGACAGTGCGAAGGCCCTATTGTAATTGCTCTGTTTATTATTATTAGGGCCCGAGCACTGACAGTGCGAAGGCCCTATTGTATCTGCTCTGTTTATTATTATTATTAGGGCCCGAGCACTGACAGTGCGAAGGCCCTATTGTAATTGCTCTGTTTATTAGGGCCCGAGCACTGAGAGTGCGAAGGCCCTATTGTATTTGCTCCGTTTCTTATTAGGGCCCGAGCACTGAGAGTGCGAAGGCCCTATTGTATCTGCTCCGTTTCTTCTTCTTCTTCTTATTAGGGCCCGAGCACTGACAGTGCGAAGGCCCTATTGTAATTGCTCTGTTTATTATTATTAGGGCCCGAGCACCGAGAGTGCGAAGGCCCTATTGTATCTGCTCCGTTTCTTATTATTAGGGCCCGAGCACTGACAGTGCGAAGGCCCTATTGTAATTGCTCTGTTTATTATTATTATTATTATTAGGGCCCGAGCACTGAGAGTGCGAAGGCCCTATTGTATCTGCTCCGTTTCTTATTATTATTATTATTATTAGGGCCCGAGCACTGAGAGTGCGAAGGCCCTATTGTATCTGCTCCGTTTCTTATTATTAGGGCCCGAGCACCGAGAGTGCGAAGGCCCTATTGTATCTGCTCCGTTTCTTATTATTAGGGCCCGAGCACTGAGAGTGCGAAGGCCCTATTGTATCTGCTCCGTTTCTTATTATTATTATTATTATTATTATTATTATTATTATTATTATTCAGGCAAAACAAGGGCCTTTTTGAGGGCCTAAACATGCTCAAAAACTCATGAAATTTTGCACACATGCCAGGTCTGGTGAAAAATTTTGTATTTTAATGGTTTTACTTATGAGCACTGGGAAATGGCTCTAGAGCGCCACCTATGCCTTGTTAAATGCAGCCCTACGACCACATAGTTTGAGCTACATGTATGAAATTTGGCACACATGTGTATCATGACGAGCCGAACAAAAAAGTCAGTGGGCCCATTGATGCAAACCCAACAGGAAGTCCGCAATTTAGAAGAGAAGGTGACATTTTGGCTCTAATTTTGTCGTTTCCATGCCTCGAACTTTAACGAACTCCTCCTTGGAAATTGGTCGTATAAGCTTCATATTTGGTCAGTGCCAACTACACCCTTGTGCCATGTTAAATTGCGGAGCTTTTGAGTTTTCACAATACCATGAGGCCGTGGCGCCACGGCGAATTTCGATGACTCGCCATGAAAATCTTATTGCCTCTCATTCTGTCATACATTGTCCGATCTGGACCAAAGAGCACACATATGATAAGGCTCCAGCCCTGAACATATTTCAACTGCCATATTTGACGTCAGCGACAGCGCCACCTAGTGGGAACAGGAAATGTCATGTTTTACACTTTGGGGTACAGTATTGTGATGGGTGACATCTGCAGCCTCAAATTTCTCCAGGAAAGGCGTAAGGAGTTGGTCTTGGGGTACAGTGAAAACTGTGACTTTTCACGAAAGGGTGTGACCTCAGCAGCATGGCGAACTTTGATATCTCGCCATGAAGAAACAAATTAGTATAACTCAATGAAATCCAGTCTGATTAGTACCAGACTTTACAGGCATGATATCAGACCCGCCCTGAACAAATTGATGTGCCCATTGTCAGGAATATGAAGAGCGCCACCTAGTGGGAACAGGAAATGTCATGTCTTACACTTTGTTGTACTGATTTTCACAGGTTCATTGTGGATACCTCAAAAGCGGTGAATGTCACCGTCAGTCCTTCATGATGCTGCAGTGCGAAAATTGTGACTTTATACTGAACGGTGCACCCTGGTGGCAACGCTGTTCACCATGAAAAATGAAGTGGTTTTTGAGGGGCTTGGAAAGTTTAAAAAGTCTTGAAATTTGGCCCACACCTCCAATGTGATGAAGGCTTTGTTGTTATGTGATCATTTTCATTGAATATCCCAAAATGGCTCCACAGCGCCCCCTACAAAATTTCAAAACCAGAGCCCCAGCTCTGTGTTTTATGTATGAGTCTGAAACCTGGTAAGCTTATAGGAGATATCAAGATGTACAAAAAAGTCTCTTGGAGCAATATCCCAAATACAACAGGAAGTCAGCCATTTTAAAATTAATGTGCAATTTTGGCAACATTTTCCCCTCTTTCCAGGCACCGTTCTTTGACGAACTCCTCCAAGGGATTTCATCATATTGAACCAATCTCCAGTGTGTGGAATCTAAAGACCTTTGTGATGTTAAATTGCGAAGCTTTTTACGTTCAGGGAAACGGGGTTGTCATGGCGGCACGTGGAGTTTCAATCACTCGCCAAAAAGCAGTAATCTGCTGTCACTCAAAATCAAAATGTCCAAACTCTCCCAAAGGTCGCAGGCGTGATGAGACTCGAGCTAGGAAATGTTTGTTATGCCCTTTGTCAGTAATGGTTAGAGCGCCACCTAGTGGGACGACTATAATGATGATTGAATGAGATGAAATGTTAGCTGGTGGTTAAATGCATGAATTCCATCAATGTGACATCAGATCGGAGGTGCTGGTTGTAGGTGTTGGGCGTGGCTCGACGCGATGGGGTGCGAGGGCCCTCATAACGCTGCTTGCAGCTTTAATTATTATTATTATTATTATTATTATTATTCAGGCGAAACAAGGGCCTTTTTGAGGGCCTAAACATGCTCAAAAACTCATGAAATTTTGCACACATGCCAGGTCTGGTGAAAAATTTTGTATTTTAATGGTTTTACATATGAGCACTGGGAAATGGCTCTACAGCGCCACCTATGCCTTGTTAAATGCAGCCCTACGACCACATCGTTTCAGCTACATGTATGAAATTTGGCACACATGTGTATCATGCCAAGACGAACAAAAAAGTCAGTGGGCCCATTGATGCAAACCCAACAGGAAGTCCGCCATTTGGAAGAGAAGGTGACATTTTGGCTCTAATTTTGCCATTTCCATGCCTCGAACTTTTGCGAACTCCTCCTTGGGGTTTCATTTCTTAACCTTCAAATTTGGACAGTGTCAACTAGACCCTTGTGCCATGTTAAATTGCGGAGCTTTTGAGTTTTCACAATACTATGAGGCCGTGGCGCCATGGCGAATTTCGATGACTCGCCATGAAAATCTTATTGCCTCTCATTTTGTCATACATTTTCTGACCTTGACCAAAGTGAACACATATGATAAGGCTCCACCCCTAAACATATTTCAACTGCCATATTTGACATCAAGGACAGCGCCACCTAGTGGGAACAGGAAATGTCATGTTTTACACTTTGGGGTACAGTATAGTGATGGGTGACATCTGCAGCCTCAAATTTCTCCAGGAAAGCCTTAAGGAGTTGGTCTTGGGTTACAGTGAAAACTGTGACTTTTCGCAAAAGGGTGTGACCCCAGCAGCATGGCGAACTTTGATGTCACGCCATGAAGAAACAAATTAGTATAACTCAATGAAATCCAGTCTGATCAGTACCAGACTTTACAGGCATGATGACAGACCCGCCCTGAACAGATTGATGTGCCCATTGTCGGGAATACGGACAGCGACACCTAGTGGCAACAGGAAATGTCATGGCTTTAATTTTGTTGTACTGATTTTCACAGGTTCATCGTGGCCACCTCAAAAGCGGTGAATATCACCATCAGTCCCTTGTGATGCTTCAGTGCAAAAATTGTGACTTTAAACTGAACGCCGCACCCTGGTGGCAACGCGGTTCACCATGAAAGATGAAGTGGCTTTTGAGGGGCTTGGAAAGTTTAAAAAGTCTTGAAATTTGGCGCACACCTCCAATGTGGTTAAGGCTTTGTTGTTATGTGATCATTTTCATTGAATATCCCAAAATGGCTCCACAGCGCCCCCTACAAAATTTCAAAATCACAGCCCCTGCTCTGTGTTTTATGTATGAGTCTGAAACCTGGTAAGCTTATAGGAGATATCAAGATGTACAAAAAAGTCTCTTGGAGCAATATCCCAAATCCAACAGGAAGTCAGCCATTTTAAAATTAATGTGCAATTTTGGCAACATTTTCCCCTCTTTTCAGGCATCGTTCTTTGACGAACTCCTCCAAGGGATTTCATCAGATTGGACCGATCTGCAGTTTGTGGAATCTAAAGACCTTTGTGATGTTAAATTGCGAAGCTTTTTACGTCCAGGGAAACGGGGTGGTTATGGCGGCACGTGGAGTTTCAATCACTCGCCAAAAAGCAGTAATCTGCTGTCACTCAAAGACACAATGTCCAATCTCTCCCAAACGTCTCAGGTGTGATGAGACTCGAGCTTGGAAGTGTTTGTTATGCCATTTGTACATAATGGTTAGAGCGCCACCTAGTGGAACGACTAACTAATCATGAATGAATGAGTTGAAATGTTAGCTGGTGGTTAAATGCATGAATTCCATCAATGTGACATCAGATCGGACGTGCTGGTTTTAGGTGTTGGGCGTGGCTCGACGCGCCGGGGGTGCGAGGGCCCTCATAACGCTGCTTGCAGCTTTAATTATTATTATTATTCACCCCAAACAAGGGCCTTTTTGAGGGCCTAGACATGCTCAAAAACTCATGAAATTTTGCACACATGCCAGGTTTGGTAAAAAATTTTGTATTTTAATGGTTTTACATATGAGCACTGGGAAATGGCTCTACAGCGCCACCTATGCCTTGTTAAATGCAGCCCTACGACCACATCGTTTGAGCTACATGTATGAAATTTGGCACACATGTGTATCATGCCAAGACGAACAAAAAAGTCTGGGGGCCCATTGACGCAAACCCAACAGGAAGTCCGCCATTTGGAAGAGAAGGTGACATTTTGGCTCTAATTTTGCCATTTCCATGCCTCGAACTTTTGCGAACTCCTCCTTGGGATTTGGTTGTATAAGCTTCATCTTTGGTCAGTGTCATCTACACACCTGGGCCATGTTAAATTGCGGAGCTTTTGAGTTTTCACAATACTATGAGGCCGTGGCGCCATGGCGAATTTCGATGACTCGCCATGAAAATCTTATTGCCTCTCATTTTGTCATACACTTTCTGACCTTGACCAAAGTGAACACATATGATAAGGCTCCACCCCTGAACATATTTCAACTGCCATATTTGACACCAGGGACAGCGCCACCTAGTGGGAACAGGAAATGTCATGTTTTACACTTTGGGGTACAGTATAGTGATGGGTGACACCTGCAGCCTCAAATTTCTCCAGGAAAGCCTTAAGGAGTTGGTCTTGGGTTACAGTGAAAACTGTGACTTTTCGAAAAAGGGTGTGACCCCAGCAGCATGGCGAACTTTGATGTCACGCCATGAAGAAACAAATTAGTATAACTCAATGAAATCCAGTCTGTTCAGTACCAGACTTTACAGGCATGATGTCAGACCCGCCCTGAACAGATTGATGTGCCCATTGTCGGGAATACGTACAGCGCCACCTAGTGGCAACAGGAAATGTCATGGCTTTAATTTTGTTGTACTGATTTTCACAGGTTCATCGTGGCCACCTCAAAAGCGGTGAATATCAACATCAGTCCCTCGTGATGCTTCAGTGCAAAAATTGTGACTTTAAACTGAACGGTGCACCCTGGTGGCAACGCTGTTCAACATGAAAGATGAAGTGGCTTTTGAGGGGCTTGCAAGTTTATAGAGGCTTGAAATTTGGCACACACCTCCAAATGGATGAAGGCTTTGTTGTCATGTGATCATTTTCATTGAATAGCGTGAAATTGCTCCACAGCGCCCCCTACAAAATTTCAAAACAACAGCCCCTGCTCTGTGTTTCATCTATGAGTCTGAAACCTGGTAAGCTTATGGAAAATATCAAGATGTACAAAAAAGTCTCTTGGTGCAATATCCCAAATCCAACAGGAAGTCAGCCATTTTAAAATTAATGTGCAATTTTGGCGACATTTTCCCCTCTTTTCAGGCTTCATACTTTGACGAACTCCTCCAAGGGATTTCATCATATTGAACCATTCTCCAGTGTGTGGAATCTAAAGACCTTTGTGATGTTAAATTGCGAAGCTTTTTACGTTCAAGGAAACGGGGTGGTCATGGCGGCACGTGGAGTTTCAATCACTGGCCAAAAAGCAGTAATCTGCTGTCACTCAAAGACACAAAGTCCAATCTCTCCCAAAGGTCGCAGGCGTGATGAGACTCGAGCTCGGAAATGTTTGTTATGCCCTTTGTCTATAATGGTTAGAGCGCCACCTAGTGGGACGACTATACTCATGGTTGAACCAAATGAAATGTTAGCTGGTGGTTAAATGCATTAATTCCATCAATGTGACATCACATCGGACGTGCTGGTTTTAGGTGTTGGGCGTGGCTCGACACGCCAGGGTGCGAGGGCCCTCATAACGCTGCTTGCAGCTTTAATTATTAGGGCCCGAGCACTGATAGTGCGAAGGCCCTATTGTAATTGCTCTGTTTATTATTAGGGCCCGAGCACCGAGAGTGCGAAGGCCCTATTGTATCTGCTCCGTTTCTTATTATTATTATTATTATTATTATTATTATTATTATTATTATTATTATTATTATTATTATTATTCAGGCAAAACAAGGGCCTTTTTGAGGGCCTAAACATGCTCAAAAACTCATGAAATTTTGCACACATGCCAGGTCTGGTGAAAAATTTTGTATTTTAATGGTTTTACATATGAGCACTGGGAAATGGCTCTACAGCGCCACCTATGCCTTGTTAAATGCAGCCCTACGACCACATCGTTTGAGCTACATGTATGAAATTTGGCACACATGTGTATCATGCCAAGACGAACAAAAAAGTCTGTGGGCCCATTGACGCAAACCCAACAGGAAGTCCGCCATTTGGAAGAGAAGGTGACATTTTGGCTCTAATTTTGCCATTTCCATGCCTCGAACTTTAACGAACTCCTCCTTGGGATTTGGTCCTATAAACTTCAAATTTGGACAGTGTCAACTACACCCTTGTGCCATGTTAAATTGCGGAGCTTTTGAGTTTTCACAATACTATGAGGCCGTGGCGCCATGGCGAATTTCGATGACTCGCCATGAAAATCTTATTGCCTCTCATTTTGTCATACATTTTCTGACCTTGACCAAAGTGAACACATATGATAAGGCTCCAGCCCTGAACATATTTCAACTGCCATATTTGACGTCAGCGACAGCGCCACCTAGTGGGAACAGGAAATGTCATGTTTTACACTTTGGGGTACAGTATTGTGATGGGTGACATCTGCAGCCTCAAATTTCTCCAGGAAAGCCTTAAGGAGTTGGTCTTGGGGTACAGTGAAAACTGTGACTTTTCACGAAAGGGTGTGACCTCAGCAGCATGGCGAACTTTGATATCTCGCCATGAAGAAACAAATTAGTATAACTCCATGAAATCCAGTCTGATTAGTACCAGACTTTACAGGCATGATGTCAGACCCGCCCTGAACAGATTGATGTGCCCATTGTCAGGAATATGAAGAGCGCCACCTAGTGGGAACAGGAAATGTCATGTCTTACACTTTGTTGTACTGATTTCCACAGGTTCATTGTGGATACCTCAAAAGCGGTGAATGTCACCGTCAGTCCTTCATGATGCTGCAGTGCGAAAATTGTGACTTTATACTGAACGGTGCACCCTGGTGGCAACGCTGTTCACCATGAAAAATGAAGTGGTTTTTGAGGGGCTTGGAAAGTTTAAAAAGTCTTGAAATTTGGCCCACACCTCCAATGTGCTTAAGGCTTTGTTGTTATGTGATCATTTTCATTGAATATCCCAAAATGGCTCCACAGCGCCCCCTACAAAATTTCAAAACCACAGCCCCAGCTCTGTGTTTTATGTATGAGTCTGAAACCTGGTAAGCTTATAGGAGATATCAAGATGTACAAAAAAGTCTCTTGGAGCAATATCCCAAATACAACAGGAAGTCAGCCATTTTAAAATTAATGTGCAATTTTGGCAACATTTTCCCCTCTTTTCAGGCATCGTTCTTTGACGAACTCCTCCAAGGGATTTCATCATATTGAACCAATCTCCAGTGTGTGGAATCTAAAGACCTTTGTGATGTTAAATTGCGAAGCTTTTTACGTTCAGGGAAACGGGGTTGTCTTGGCGGCACGTGGAGTTTCAATCACTCGCCAAAAAGCAGTAATCTGCTGTCACTCAAAATCAAAATGTCCAAACTCTCCCAAAGGTCTCCCAAAAGTTGCAGGCGTGATGAGACTCGAGCTCGGAAATGTTTGTTATGCCCTTTGTGTATAATGGTTAGAGCGCCACCTAGTGGGACGACTATACTCATGGTTGAACCAAATGAAATGTTAACTGGTGGTTAAATGCATGAATTCCATCAATGTGATATCAGATCGGACGTGCTGGTTTCAGGTGTTGGGCGTAGCTCGACACACCGGGGGTGCGAGGGCCCTCATAACGCTGCTTGCAGCTTTAATTATTATTATTATTATTATTTCGGCAAATGAATTGGCCGTTTGAGGGCCAAAACATGCTCGAAAACTCATGAAATTTTGCACACGCGTCAGGTCTGGTGAAAATTTACGTATTTTAATGTTGTCAGACATGGCCAGGGAAAATTAGCTCAGTAGCGCCACCTAGAAAATTGAAAAACGCGAGCCCCCGGTATGGGTATGGCCTACAAGTTTGAAAGTCGGTACACTGTTATAACGTTCAGAGTCGAACAAAAAAGTCTATTATGGCAATGTCCTAAACCCAACAGGAAGTCCGCCATTTTGGATTGAGGGTGACATTTTGGCTCTGATTTTACCGTTTCCATGCCTTGTACTTTAACGAACTCCTCCTTGGGATTTGGTCCTATATACTTCAAATTTGGACAGTGTCAACTACACCCTTGTGCCATGTTAAATTGCGGAGCTTTTGAGTTTTCACAATACTATGAGGCCGTGGCGCCATGGCGAATTTCGATGACTCGCCATGAAAATCTTATTGCCTCTCATTTTGTCATACATTTTCTGACCTTGACCAAAGTGAACACATATGATAAGGCTCCACCCCTGAACATATTTCAACTGCCATATTTGACATCAAGGACAGCGCCACCTAGTGGGAACAGGAAATGTCATGTTTTACACTTTGGGGTACAGTATAGTGATGGGTGACATCTGCAGCCTCAAATTTCTCCAGGAAAGCCTTAAGGAGTTGGTCTTGGGTTACAGTGAAAGCTGTGACTTTTCGCGAAAGGGTGTGACCCCAGCAGCATGGCGAACTTTGATGTCACGCCATGAAGAAACAAATTAGTATAACTCAATGAAATCCAGTCTGATCAGTACCAGACTTTACAGTCATGATGTCAGACCCGCCCTGAACAGATTGATGTGCCCATTGTCGGAAATACGGATAGCGCCACCTAGTGGCAACAGGAAATGTCATGGCTTTAATTTTGTTGTACTGATTTTCACAGGTTCATCGTGGCCACCTCAAAAGCGGTGAATATCACCATCAGTCCCTCGTGATGCTTCAGTGCAAAGATTGTGACTTTAAACTGAACGGCGCACCCTGGTGGCAACGCTGTTCACCATGAAAGATGAAGTGGCTTTTGAGGGGCTTGGAAAGTTTATAGAGGCTTGAAATTTGGCACACACCTCCAAATGGATGAAGGCTTTGTTGTCATGTGATCATTTTCATTGAATAGCGCGAAATTGCTCCACAGCGCCCCCTACAAAATTTCAAAACAACAGCCCCTGCTCTGTGTTTCATCTATGAGTCTGAAACCTGGTAAGCTTATAGGAGATATCAAGATGTACAAAAAAGTCTCTTGGAGCAATATCCCAAATCCAACAGGAAGTCAGCCATTTTAAAATTAATGTGTAATTTTGGCGACATTTTCCCCTCTTTTCAGGCTTCATACTTTGACGAACTCCTCCAAGGGATTTCATCATATTGAACCATTCTCCAGTGTGTGGAATCTAAAGACCTTTGTGATGTTAAATTGCGAAGCTTTTTACGTTCAGGGAAACGGGGTGGTCATGGCGGCACGTAGAGTTTCAATCACTCGCCAAAAAGCAGTAATCTGCTGTCACTCAAAAACACAATGTCCAATCTCTCCCAAAGCTCATAGGCGTGATGAGACTCGAGCTCGGAAATGTTTGTTATGCCATTTGTACATAATGGTTAGAGCCCCACCTAGTGGAACGACTAACTAATCATGAATGAATGAGTTGAAATGTTAGCTGGTGGTTAAATGCATGAATTCCATCAGAGAGTTAATCCCATACAGCTTATGACAAAATTTGATCCGAAGTGATTGATGGCCCTAATCACGACCTTTTGACCCCCCACCCCTCCCCTCCGTGGGAAACCCCCAGCGTGACGAATCGTATCCGGAGAAAGGGGGGTGGGAAACCCCCCGCGTGACGAATCGTATCCGGAGAAAGGGGGGCGGACCCCGGAAGCGCGCCATCTGTTGCTAACCGTATCGAATTGCACCCCGAGAAAGGGGGGCGAACCCCCGGAAGCGCGCCATCTGTTGCTAACCGTAACGAATTGCACCCCGAGAAAGGAGGGGTGAACCTCCGGAAGCGCGCCATCTGTTGGAGGGGAATAAAAAAGCAGAGAGAGGAGTCCGTCACAATTTCTAAGGCACAGACACAAGATGGATTTCCTTCTGCAGCCCCGCAGCGGTCCTGTGTCCGATGAGATCTGCTCTCCCAAAGAAGAAGGTTTTGAATATGACATATTCAAATACAGCATATTTACTATGGAAGGCATCGATCCGGACCTTATGACCCTACCGGAAATACTCCGGAAGTGTCTAGTCATTTTCAGACCTGTTGCATCATGTTCCCTAACCACAGCGGTGATGCAGCAGATGATTCTGTGATGAAAAGAAGAACTTTCTATCCGCTTGTAACCTTTAAGATACACCATAGCTTGTGATGAAAAGAAGAACTTTCTATCCGCTTGTAACCTACAGGCTGCCTATGTGTAAAAAAAATTGAATAAATATCGCTTAGTGAATACTACTTTTCCTTTTGAGAGTCCTTTTTTACAAGAGACTGAAAAAACAAACCAGCGACAGACGATCTTGTTTCACACACACACACACCCACACACACCTCTGTGGGAAAGAGTCAACCATGAGAGTTTTGTCGACAGCAATTGTCCATTTGGCAAAACAAATATCCGTCTCAAAGCCGTATTTTACCGTTGCAGAAAACAGAAGGCGTTCACAAGAAGACACACACACACACACACACACACACACACACACCCCCACCCCGCGGACCAAGGAGGAGTGAGTCAGCAGATATCAGTTTTGTTTTTTTGTTTTTTTGTTTTTTTTTCTCAATGCTTATATCCTATAACACGCCCTCCAAAAAAAATATTATTATTATTAAAACATCTATATGAGGTAGGTTTTGCGCAACCTGCTCCTTGTCAGACCAAAGTAGAGAGTTTTTTCTTCAATACTTTAACAATAAGTTTTCTCAATAGATAGAAAATGATGACGCTGAGGAGTCAACATTCGATATTATCATTGCTTGTAACCCTGTTTTTTACATCTCCCCATAAAACTAGTCTTAGCGAGGAAAAAAGCTCATATTCGAATAAGTTTATTAAAGCACCCCCTCTGTGGGAACGAGTCAACCATGAGCCGAGTTTTGTCAACAGCAATTGTCCATTTGGTAAAACAAATATCCGTCTCAAAGTCGTATTTTACCGTTGCAGAAAACAGACGGCGTTCACAAGAAGGCCCACACACACACACACACACACACACACACACACACACACACACACACACACACACACACACACACACACACACACACACACCCCGCGAGGCAAGGAGGAGTTTTTTTCTTCATTACTTTTTACAATAAGTTTTCTCAATAGATAGAAAATGATGACGCTGAGGAGTCAACATCCGATATTATCATTGCTTGTAACCCTGTTTTTTACATCTCCCCATAAAACTAGTCTTAGCGAGGAAAAAAAAAAAATCTAATTATTCGAATAAGTTTATTAAAGCACCCCCTCTGTGGGAACGAGTCAACCATGAACCGAGTTTTGTCAACAGCAAGAACAAGGTCAGACAGCAATTGTCCATTTGGTAAAACAAATACCCGTCTCAAAGCCATATTTTACCGTTGCGGAATGGGGGAAAACAGACGGCGTTCGCAAGAAGGCAATCAAAAAAAAAAAACAAACCCCCTCTAACTACCGGTATTGTCAAGAGAAAGATGCGAAAAACAGATGCTTCGCTAGACTAGGATAAAATGAGAGAAGAAGCGGAAGGGGAGTCGCTATCTGTGACAGTTCTACCAATCGCGAGGAAGAATCCGAGAATATTATGTCAGCATCCCGTTCAAACAACGCCGCCGATCAGAGGGCCATCTCGCCGGATCTGTTCATACCTCACCCCGGTAAGTTTTTTTCTTTACGACTTTAAATTATATATCAACAGAGATGTCAATAATTTGATTACTTTCTTTTAGATTTCTACATCAATGATTTCACGCAAGTGGACTACGGTACGTTTAAATAAGTATATACCATTTTTTAAACAAGTTTAGATAGACTTGATTTAACCATGCTCTGATACTTACAGAAACAATCGATAATGCAGTGAGTAACAGCAGAAATCCGGCCGTTTTCCACGGCGAATTAGAAGACATATCCCCCGCAGAATCTCCGCTGCCGCCGCATCGAAGAGAAGACGGCACTATTTCCGTCTCCGCATACCGGGAGAACCGCGGAGAAAAAAGTTTTAAAATCGAAGGTAAACAATATGATGCATTATCAGCCATTTTGTTGAATAACAGGATGTGACGGAGTAATCCGAGTGTGCTATACCGCCCCTCCCGACCCGGAGCAGATTTTTTAAAAAAGTTTTGCTTTATTTCTCGACAGAGGTAACCGAGAATATACAGACCCCGCCGCAGCGAAAAGAAGAAGAAGAAGACGACGACGTTATTTTCGTCAACGCATACCGGGAGAACTGCAGGAAAATACCTTTTAAACCAAAAGGTAAACAATATGATGCAATATCCGTCATTTCGATAAATATCAGGATGTGGTGGAGTAATCCGAGTGTGCTATACCGCCCCTCCCGACTTGGAGTGGTATAAAGCGAGCTAAAAAGTTTTTTTTTTTTTTTTTTTTTTTTTTTTTATTAAATCTTTCTCTTTTCTGTTTTATTTCTCGGCAGCCGAGATTGCGGATATACCTATTCAACCCCCCTCCGCTACAGACAATTGCGCGGAGGAGCGAGGTAAATAAAAAGTTTTTTCATTCTCGAAAAATAGGAAAGAGGAGGTTGTTTTCTTAAATCTCTTCTGTTTTATTTCTCGGCAGCCGAGATTGCGGATTTACCTAACCAATCCCCCGCCGCTACAGACAATCGGGCGGAGGAGCGAGGTAAATAAAACGTTTTTTTTCATTCTCAAAAAAATAGGAAGGATGAGATTGTTTTCTTAAATCTCTTCTGTTTTATTTTCCCCGACAGAGACCGATACAGAAAATCAGACGGAAGAAAATCAGGCTGAGGAGGAACCGTCCAGATCGCCTCCTATCAGGAGAGTGAGAGCTCCTCTCGGAAGACTGAGAGGTAATTGACGGGGGGATGAATCGAACCTATTAAACTTCTCTGCTCTATAAAAAAAATGTAAGGTTTAAAAAATACATTCTGTCCGTCTTTTCTTACAGCTCGACGGATGCTTCATAAGAAGAGAATCCTTGAAAAACTCGCTTTCATGTACGTCGCAACAGTTCGCACATTTGCATCGATATACAGACACAAGGACCTGTAAAGTAAAAGCATGTAAAAGTCTGTGAATTAAGAAATAAAGAAAATCATGTCGGAAGAACACAGCATTCCTGAGGCTTTGTTGGAAGCCGTGGCAGAATTAAACAGAAACCATGAACATTTAGCCCCACCGTTAGAAAACAATATAGCCCCGCCACCACCAAACGACCCACTACAACCTTTAGAAAACGCATTGCAGGTCCTCCTTCAAAACATTGAAAACGAACGGCTTGCCGGTCTACTGAACTTTGACCCTCTGCAGCCGATAGAAAATGCTCTTCAGCTCTACGACCGGCAGCAGGGGGAGGTGCAGCAGCAGGTGGAGCAGCATCATCAGCAGCACCCCAGGGAGGAGGAGGAGGAGGACCGGCCTGCGGAGCATCAACAAGGAGGAGGAGGATCTCGGGTACAGAACGATGCGGTGACTCGCCGCGAACATTTTAATAATTTCGAAATAAGGCGAGTATTTAACATTCCCTCTCCGGATGAAGCGAGCGACCTCGCTCAATTTTACCTCAACGTCAGGGATAATTTTGTAGATCTAGCGGATAGGGTCAGACCGGAAGTTAGTCGTAACGACCGGGTTCAACTGGAGATCATCAGCGAGCACGCGCGAAATCACTCTGTTTTTAACGTCGATGACGAAAGCGCTGAAAACATTGTACCGGTTTTTGAGGACCTGCTAGCCAGGCTGATACAATCAAACGGAGCGATCGTCGCAGGCTCTCCCCTAGAAATTGTTGTGCAAGTAATTAGAAATCCTAGAGGCGGTGGCAGTAATGACCCGCGTAAAAAGATTCACAAAATGTTAGACGATGAAATTCTAGTCAAAAAGCGACGCTGTCTGTACGTGGTAAAAAACAAAAACGATAATCTGTGTTTTGCCATCAACCTGATTCACCTCACTCAACCTCATTTCACAGATAAACAGGCCCTGGAACGCGGCAGAGAGCTGCAGCGTTTAGCGGGGTTGAGCGATCGCACTCAGGTAACTCTCACAGACATAGGTAAATTCGAACAAATACTAAAACGTAAAATCGTCGTGTTTTACCGCCCGCCCGAGGACAGAACTCTTTCATTAATCGAAACAGACTACCCGAACACGCCTCACCCGCTGTACTTATTCTTATTCCACCATCACTATTACGGGATAAAAAATCTAAAAACATTTTTAGGAATTCAGTACATTTGCGACGAATGTCACCGCGGGTATTATAAAAGAGAAGAACACTTTTGCCAAAACCGCTGCAACCTCTGTTTTGACCCCGCATGCCCCTCTCACTTTCTGGACTCTGTAATCTGTACGGATTGTAACAGATCATGTCGCACACGTGCGTGTTATTTAAAGCACAAACAACCTAGAATTCACTCCGGTTCAGACCTCAGCGTTTGTCAACAATTGTATAAATGTCCGGACTGCAAGCACCTCTCCCGTCGCGGAATGCACAGGTGCACAGCCGCCAGATGTAAAATCTGTCGCGCGGAGCTTCCTCCCGACAACGATCAACACCTGTGTTACATCCAACCTTTGAAACATGAAAACTCTGATAACGCTTCCATAATCTTTTATGACTTTGAAACCTTCCCAGACAGGGAGGGGGCGCACGTCCCTTACCTAGTGTGCACAAAATCTCTAGAAGGAGAAGAGTGGCACGCTTACGGTGTAGACTGTGTTGAAAAGTTTCTCCAAAGATACAGAAGGAAAAAATATAGAGAGACCACGTTCGTTGCGCACAACGCGAAAGGGTTTGACAGCTATTTAATTCTAAGCCACCTGGTGGGGGGTGGGATGACGCCCTCTCTCATCATGCAAGGCAGTAAAATTATATGTTTCACAGAATCCGATTTCCTTCTCAAATTCATAGACTCGCTTTCTTTTCTCACCATGCGTCTCAGCGCTATGCCCAAAGCTTTAGGCTTCGAGGACAAATCCAAGGGATTTTTTCCTCACAAATTCAGCTCGCGGGACCGCTTAAAATACTCGGGTCCGTACCCTCCTCCTTCAGATTACGGGGTGGAGCGCATGTCACCTCCCGAAAGGGCTGAGTTTTTGCAATGGCACTGCGAGGCCTCCCGGGGAGTGTTTAACTTTGAAAAAGAATCCCTGTATTACTGCCGAAACGACGTTAATATTCTGAGAGAGGCGTGCGTAAAGTTCAGAGACGGGTTTATAGGCGAAACTAAAGTAGACCCTTTCAGCTGCGTCACTATAGCTTCAGCCTGCATGAAAGTGTTTCTCACCAATTTCCTACCCGAAAACAGTCTGGCTATCCCCTCGCCCGACAACTACGGGCGCAGGTTCAAAGCCTATTCGCACGCGTCCATTCAGTGGCTGGAGTGGGTAGCTCACTCTCAGAAAATTCCCGTTCAACACGCTCTCACAACCGGCGGAGAGAAAAAAATAGGCCCGTACTTTGTCGACGGATACGCGCTGATTAACGGGGAAAAGTGGGTGTGGGAATTTCTGGGATGCTTTTATCACGGCTGTCCAAAATGCTACAGGCCTGAGGAAATCTGCCCTTTGACCCGCGCTCCTTACGGGGACCTGCACGCCTCTGCCGAGGCGAGGCTCCGGGAGCTGAGAAACGTTTACAGAGTCCGCACGGTCACTCTGTGGGAGCACGAATGGAACGAGATGAAAAAATCGAACGAGGAGGTTATAAATTTTATGCGGAACTACGAAGTCCCGGAACCTCTGTCTCCTCGCTCGGGGCTTTACGGAGGCCGCACTTCGGCCTTGAGACTGCGTTACAGCGCCTCGCCAGGAGAAAATGTGTATTACGTAGACGTCACATCCCTGTACCCTTACGTCAACGCCAAACGCGCTTACCCTCTGCATCACCCCCAAATCATCAGAGAGAATTTTGCAGACCCTCGCAGTTATTTCGGGTTGATCAGAGCCACCGTTTACCCGCCGCGCGGGCTCTATTTCCCCGTTCTACCGTACAAAACCCCCGGAGGTAAATTAATATTCTCCCTCTGTCGCACCTGCGCCGAGACCAATCAACAAAGCGGTCCGTGCCTTCACGACGATGAGGCCAGAGCTCTCACCGGGGTCTGGGTCACCGTCGAGTTTAACAAAGCCTTAGAATTAGGTTACAGAGTGGTTAAAATCACAGAGGTCTGGCACTTTGATAGTAGCAGCAGCGATATTTTCGCCGGCTATATTAACACTTTTCTCAAAGGCAAACAGGAAGCCTCCGGTTATCCTCCGGAAGCTCGCGACGAGGATGAGAGGAACAAATACGTGGAAGAGTACCACAGGCATCAGGGCATACGTTTAGACCCGTCAAAAATAGAGGTGAATCAGGCCAAAAGACAAGTTTCGAAATTGTGTCTCAACAGTTTCTGGGGAAAGTTTGCTCAGAGAGCCAACATGACTCAGACCGCTCTGGTCAGAAAGCCGAGTCAGTTTTTTAACTACGTCTTTTCAGGACAGTACGTCTTTAAACACGTCTCTTTTTTAAAGACCAAAAAACAGGAAGTGGCTTTAATTCAGTGGAGCTATAACGAGCGGTGCGTGATACCTCCCGGCGCTACCAATAACGTTTTTATTGCCGCATTTACTACAGCCTACGCCCGCCTAAAACTCTACGAGTATTTAGAAAAATTGCAGCGCAGCGTTCTGTACACCGACACCGACTCTCTGATCTACGTAGTGAAAGAGGGGGAGGAACCTTTAGAGCTGGGTAACTATCTAGGGGATCTCACGGACGAATTAGACGGGGACACCATCCAGGAATTTGTCTCCGCGGGTCCAAAGAGTTACGCCTACCGGACCAGAAACAAAAAGAAAATGGTGGTAAAAATGAAAGGAATAACGCAGACGAGAGAATGTTGCGAACGCGTCAATTTCGACAGTATGAGCGGGTTGGTGGAAAGTTACCTTTCTGGTATGAAAGAGGCGGAGCTCCAGACCCCTCAGAACGGAATTCAGAGGGATAAGAGAGGCTTTGTGCTCAAAAACAGAACATTTCAGAAAAAGTTTCGCGTGGTTTACGACAAGAGACGTCTCTTTCCAGACGGTACAACTCTGCCTTTCGGGTACTAGTGTTTTTGTTTTCTTCTAAAAAAAAAAAAAAAAAAAAAAAAAAAAAAAGAATGGAGGAAACTGATTTTGATCACAGACTGAAAGTGCCTTTTTCCTGTCTAGTTGTGGGTCCTAGCGGGTGTGGGAAAACTCATTTTGTAAAGTGTGTTTTGGAAAACTGTGAACGCGTCATGGATACTGTGCCCGCGAATATTGTGTGGATTTATACTTCTTTTCAACCCATGTATGAGGAGCTTTCAAAGACCAATAAAAACATTAAATTTATCGAAGGGCTGCCTGATTCTTTTGAAGATTTCCGAGACGTTCTGGTGGTGCTGGATGACGTCATCTTTCAGGCCTCGGATCACCAGGAAGTGGTTAAAATTTTCACTCAATACCGCCACCATAAAAACGTCTCGGTTATGATGCTAACCCAGAACGTTTTTCATCAGGGAAAATACAGCCGCACCATCAGCTTAAACTCCAATTATATGGTGTTGTTTAAAAACCCCAGAGACAAGCTGCAGATTGAGATTTTGGCCCGTCAGATTTTCCCTTCGCAAAAAACATTTTTCTCAGACAGTTTCAAAGACGCCACCGAGGAGCCCCACGGGTATTTAATCCTCGATCTCACTCCCTCGTGCCCAGAACGCTACAGAGTGCGCGCCGGTCTGCTTCCGGGGCAGTACCCCGTCATTTACCTGCCTAAACCCAAGTAGCCATGTCTCAGCGTATAAAAAGAAACGCAGTCTTACTGCAAGCTCTGTACCACGCGTCGCCGCAGAAACGCAAAGACATTCTCGCTCACAGCTCCCCGGATTTCCTCCAGGCGCTGTGCGAGATAGCTTTAAATCTTTTAAAGGGAAACATACCTCTTTCCGCTCCTCAATACCAAAAACTGAAACGCCAGAAAAAGATCATCAGGCTGCTGGCCGACAAGAAAACGAGTTTAAACCGTAAGCGTCAAGTTTTAAAGAAACAAACGGGCGGGTTTCTTTTCCCTCTGCTGTCCGCAGCCGTACCCATTCTGGGGAACCTGCTGGGAGGAATATTTCAAAAACGCTGAGATGTTTAAAAAAATGATTCTCGTTCCCTCTCACGAGTTGAAAAAACTGACCCGACCCACCGAGCCTACCGTCAGAGAAACTGCCAAAGACGATTTGGACGAAAAGATGAAAGCCATACTGGAGGATCCGCGGTTAAATTCGTATGAAAAAATCAAAAGATACGAGTCTCTGCTGCGGAGATATCTCACACTCTCTAAACAGGACCGGGACGAGGAGAGTAGGCTGACTTTCCAGCTCCCGCCAGAGGAGGCGCAGCAGCAGGTGCAGCAGCAGCAGGTGCAGCAGCAGGTGCAACAGCAGCAGGTGCAGCAACAAGTGCAGCGGTCCAGAGAGGAGGATGATGAAATGATGGAAGAAGTATTAAAATCCTTACCCCCTCGAGATCGCAAAAACGCCCGCTACATTATGCAGAAATTACCTGAGGGTGGAGGAGGATGGACAAAGAGGGGTGAATTTGTTTACAAGGGGGATGCGGTGCGGGGTTCGCACATGATCGATCTATTTAAAAACCTCTCCCTCTCTTTTAAAAGTAAAAACCAAACGCGACCGAAAGGATGGAACGCGTTTTTAACTACTTTGGTCGAAACAAACATACCCTCATCCTCAATACATAACCGTATAGCTCGCGATCAGTATGCGCGTCTTAAATCTGTGGAGGAGGAGGAGGAGGGAGGACAGACACCTGCGCGAAGGGGGAGAAAACCTTCTCGGGTCAAAATAACGCTTTCCCCGACCTGGACCTCTATGTAAAATCAAATGTTTTTTTGTTTACAAATGAAATAAAAAACGCTGCAACAAACTTTTTTTTGTTTACGTTTCTTTATTTGATACACACATCTTTAAACTTTTGTAAGGAGCACGCCCCGTGATGACCTCTGCGAGAGCGAGCGGGGCAGCGTCCTTTCAGAAAGTCAGACACCATGTCATCATTTTTAAACACATCGTTATAGTACAGAGAAAGTATTTTACCGACGGATAACCCCTGAGCCTTGTGACATAGATAAAAAATGCAATGTTGCCCGCAAACGACAGACATAGGGTGCTGAAGTTGACGATCGTGATAGAGTATTTTGTCAGAGCGGCCTTCCAGAAACTCTGAGATGACCGAGGGATAGTGAGCAAAGTCGGGAGGGAATCCGTAAGAGTCAAAAAAAGTGGAGGAACCGTCCTTTTCCAGAGTCAGAGCCAGCCAGTGTTCTCCCCTCAAGTGCGAGGGGTGAGTGTTTACTATAAAGTAGGCGGGGGGTTTAAAGTCGCGCCTCAAAAAGGCCAGCTGGTCTGAGGCCCAAACACCGCAGAAAACGTCTCCCAAGGCGCGATGTAGAATGTGCTCCAGCTGAAGGTTATCCATGTGTGTATATTTTAGTAATAATCCACCAGCACCTGTCTTTTAGAGTCAATCTCCAGAATTGAGTCGTAGCAGGCATACACTATGAGAGTGGTGGTCTGAGGTAGAGGAACTCTGAATCTCATCTCCAGCCTCAAATTCCCGTTGGAGACGGGAGACAGGGCGTCAGCATCCTCGCTGGGTTCCAGATTAAAGGCAAAAAGGGCGTACCCTTCGTTAAATTCCCGGCGATCGATGCTCAGAGGTAAATCTTTGAGGTGTCTCCCCGTGGCGGAAAACATGTGATAAAACTCCCTGACCGAATTTCCGCGGTCAAACTGTGGCTGGAAAGCTTTGGCGGGCACCTGCCTGCCGTCCTGACACAACGCCAGATACTCTACATCGTTGTGTCTAAAGTTGAAAGGCGACAGATCCCTCCTCCCGGTGAAGGCGTCGTGATGAACCATGCCCAGGACCACGTATTTGGGCATGGCTCCCAGAAAGAGATTCTCTTGGTTGCAGATCCTGGAATTTTCAGGGATGGAGTAGGTTTTCACAGAAACGCGCGAAAGAGGATAGAGGGCGTTTCCTTTCATCAGGGCCGCGGCGTGCCCCAGCCTGACGGCCGGCGAGACAGTGACCTTTTTAACAAACAGAGAGGCCGAAGTTATTTTCAGAGCAAACTGCGAATCCCGAGTTCCCATCAGACTGAAGGCATCGCTGTTGCGTATCAATTTAATTCTCAAATCCACAGAGTTCAGCAGGAGCCTCTCGCAGAAGAAAATATCTGCGTGGAGGGGACCCAGCAGGTCCACTTCTCGCGACTCTGCCGTGAAAACGGCTCTCTGTTTTATCCCTCTGTTCGGCCCGTTGCTTATAACTATAGAATCCATGTCTCCGGCAGTGTCTTTGTAAAACAGACCGGCGCTGAATTGACTCTTTAGAGTGTCTTCTGAAAAGTTGAGCAGCGTCTCGATCATGGCCCTGTAAGGATGGGTGGCGCTGGACTGCGAAATCAATCGATCCCCCAGAATAACGTCGCACTGACTGAAAATTGTGTTGAGAGGATAATTGATGAGGGCTACCCCCGCGTCGGGTGGGATGTTGGTCCCGTCCCTTTCCGTAATTTTCACTCTCAGATGGAGCATGGTGTCGTTCAGATCGAGATACTTTTCCCCGTCTCCGGGGATGAAAAATTCGATGGGTGAGTTGTCGTTCAAAGCAGAGAGGGGCTGACATTCTTGATATTTTTTATCCTCTATGGATAGCTGGGTCATGGGAGCCGAAAATAGATCCAGTTCGGCAAGGGTGCATTCGGCAGATTTCTTGTGTAAGAGAGACATTTTTTATTTATTTATTTTCTTCTAAAATATGTCAGAGCTCCTCTGGGGCTTCCTTCTCTTCCCGCTGACAGCCTTAACTGATTTACTTTTTACTCCGACGCTTTTATTTTTAATCCGCTCGCCCGGAGGGCGTTTCCTCTTCCTGCGGGAGAGCACCATCATACCCCCCGCCCCCTCCTGGCGAGGCTCTGTCAGCTTACCCATCACTCTTTTCACAGCGTCTGTAGCGATATTGGTTGCGGCCGTTTTCAGGTGAGGTTTAGCTACGGCGAACCCTGATTTGAAGAGAGGAGACACGAAACGAAACAGTCTAGAGAAGATGGATCCTATCCCTCTGCCGTACATCACGGGCGCTCCGTAAAAACCCGGAAGGGAACCTCCCACCTGCCCCTCATAATACCTCACAAAACGGTGAGGGTCCTGCGGGAGACGCGCAGCCATTCTCAAGCCGGTTTAAAGTGCAGCTTGACTATCGTTTTCCCGTAAACAAAATCCACGAATCTGTCGCGGTCCGTTTTAATTTCTACGCGTATGGTTTTAATGTATTTTTTAGAAACGCGCAAGTAATGGACAGTATTATGTCTGATGCTGATCACGTCTCCGTAATCGCCTTTCACGTTAAGGACGCTGAGCAACGGTGAGTAACTGTCACCGACCGGCTGGTACTGAACGATGTCGGTGTAGAGAAACAGGTTATATACGCCCGCGTTCATATCGCACGGATACGGAGTAGAGCGCTTTGACAGAGTCCACCACTCGTTCGTTTTCAATCCTAGCATGTAAGCCAGAGGAGGGAAGACCTTTATTTTATGGCTCCCGACTCCTTTGATATCCAGACGCTTGGTGACGTTGTTGAATGAAGCCTCGAAGGACGGGTCGTACTTTTGGATCGCCGGCACCAGGTGATCCAATAGATCTTTAACGCGTCCGTAATGACCTCCCCTGCCGAATTTTAAAATCACCAGGGGCTGATCTTCCTCCGTCGTCCGCATCAGCTCCAAGTAGGAGGCGTCCGACGATAGATTGTACCATGTGCGCGGGTAAATGAATTCGCATAAGCCCACGCTCCATTCTCCGGTCAGCTCGAGGGGTTTGGCCAGATCCACCGTGTAGCAACCGCTGGTGTTATCTTTAAATAAACCCTTGCTGGCGTTGGAAGGCAGGGTCACGTAAAACCCTTCGGACTGCATGATGAATTTTAAAAAATGAGCCGAATGATGCGAGGGGTCTCTTTTTTTATACGCCTACCACTTCCGAGGCTTTCACCCAGCTGTTGAATTTATCCGGCCAGTTTTTCCACTTGACAAAAACCTGTTTTTCCCCTCTGACTGTGCGCCGCTTTAAAATCTTCTCCACATGAAACGCTTTGTCCTCGGTCAGTTTCACTTTCTGCAGCTCGGGCTCATAAAACGACCCATCAATGGGGTCCCCGTCATAATCTTGTAATTTATACACAGGTGGCGATCGGTGAAGGACTCTGATCACAGTAAAGATTTCGTCCGTGAAACTCTGTTCGTATTTTTTATCAAATACTCCTCTCAATTTGGATATCCTCACCAGATCCGCCTTCTTAAATTTCAACTTTATTTTAGGACGGGCGGGTGTGTTTCCATACAAGTTGCGAAACACCTGATCCGCGTTCTCGGGGCGCACCTCGGCAGGTGCCATTTTAATGCTGCTGTGATAACTGCGGTTATATCCTTCTAACAGGTCTGGCAACACCTCCAGATAGCGTCTGGTATTGCGCGCGGTGAAATATCTCCACATCCTCGTTTTCAGAGTGCGGTTAAATCTCTCCACCACCGAGGCCTTTAGATCGCTGGCGGTAGCAAAATGGGATATACCGTGATTTTTCATCAGAGCTTGAAAACTCTTGTTGAAAAACTCTTTTCCCGCATCGGTCTGTAAATTTTCCGGTATTTCACTCTCTCTCAACACAGATTCGAAAGCTTCAGTCACTTCAGAACCCGTCTTCTTTTTCAGGGGGCGGGCGTAAGCCTTTTTTGAAAATACGTCTATGACGGTTAATAAATAATTGAATCCGTCGTTGTATTCAGACAGCTGTCTCATGTCGCACAGGTCGGCCTGAAGCTGCTTCAGGGGTTTGGTCACAAACACTCTATTTCTCTTAAATCTTACTCGCGCCGGCTTGTGCAGAGTATAGGCGTCCTGCTCGGATAAAAAATTCTGCACCTTGTGGATATCGACTTTTTTACCAGTTTCATCTTCTAAAGCGCGTCGAAGTCTATTTACTCCTCCGAAACTACCTGGGTGATGCGGGTCATAATACACTTTTTTCATCTCACTTTTCTCGGCCATCTCGTCTTCTGATAAAAAGCTCGTCTGCGTTATAACGTCGCAGGAGTCGGCTTTTATTATTTTATTCAAAAACCAGAGGGCTTAATGTGCAGAAAACAGGAATACAATATTCAAAAACCAGAGATGAATGCTTTTTAAATATTTTTTATTCGAAACCAGAGGGTTTAACATGCAAAAAAACAGGGATACATTTTTATTCAAAAACCCTGAGATAAAACACACTTATAGAATACAAGTAAGTTACAAAAAAACAGGAATACACTTTTATTCAAAACCCTGAGATAAAACACAGTTATAGAATACAAAAACTCTTTTTTTTAAAATTCAAAACCAGAAGGTTTAACATGCGAAAAAAAACAGGAATACATTTTTATTCAAAACCCTGAGATAAAACACAGTTATAGAGTCAAACGGTTACAAAAACTATTTTTTCTTTTTTTTAAAAACATGAGGTAAACATGTTAAAAGGTTACAAACAGGATACTTTTTTTTTAAAAGCATACACGATTAAAAAACGAGGTAGGTTTTTTTTTTGTTTTGTTTTGTTTTGTTTTTTAAAAAGAAACAGAATACATGATTAAAATAAAGCAGAATTAAAAAACGAGTTAGGTTTTTTTTTTTTTTTGTTTTTTAAAAAGAAACAGAATACACTTTTATTCAAAACCCTGAGATAAAACACAGTTATAGAGTCAAACGGTTACAAAAACTGTTTTTTCTTTTTTTAAAAAAACATGAGGTAAACATGTTAAATGGTTACAAACAGGATACTTTTTTTTAAAGCATACACGATTAAAAATGAGGTAGGATTTTAAAAAACAGAATACACGATTAAAAATGAGGTAGTTTTTTTTTTTTTTTTTTTTTTTTTTTTTTTTTTTTTAAAAAAGAAACAGAATACATGGTTTAAAAAACAAGGTTAAATATAGGAAGCATGCAGGAAAAGAATCAGCAACCTTTGTAAAACTCCGTAACCAGACGGAGTTCCCCGATTTTAACCACATCTTGCCCCACCAAATTGTCATAAGCGTCTGTGATGGCGTCAAAGACTTTCCTCACCGATTTCAGCTCATGAAGCAAGGTCTCCGCAACCATCCCGACTTTAACATCCTCAGTTTTGATGTTTCGAGCAATCAACAGCCGTTGAATGGATGGGACAAAGCGAGGAGTGAGCAGTTTCTTTCTGATGTTATAATAATTGTCGGAATAAAAATCATCCTCCAGAATTTGCAGGCACTCGTGTTGTCTCTGGCTGGGATGGTCTATCTTACATCCATTACATTCGTCGGTGCGGTGCTTGTTTATCACCAAGTTGACCAGATGATAGACAGCAGTTTTCACAGTGTCGATGAATAAAGAAGACGCCCAGCCGTCCATCTCGTCGGTATGCTGCTGCCGCCTCAGGCGCTTCAGAGGCCAGTAACCGGGAGTGTCGGGTACCACCTCGCCCTCGTCAGAAAAACAATCGGTGGAGCAGGTCTCCTCATCGCGAAGCAGGGGTGCAGAGTCCATCTCTCTCTCTCTCTGAGCTAAAAAAGGCTTTTCGATCGGACTTTTAAAACAGAAGGAAGGGGGGCGTGGTCCGGGAGGGGCGGGGATTTTCAGAAGCTGAGACTTTTCCTTACTCCTACGGCATCCCTCCAGCAGCGGCAAGTTTGAAAAAGAATTGTAATATCCTTCCTCACTTGCAGCATTCTTACGACCCACTCTTTGGCTGGTATAACCATCATGCTGCGAAATAATCCGCAGTCGGGGTTGAATTTTTCCATGACAAAAATGTCAGGGGCATCAGACTCGTCAGTCGAACGCAGACTTGCTCTCATTCTCCATCTCCCTGTGGCAGTGGTTCCTGAAGACCAGACGGTTGACAAGATTGTTTTAGTCTTGATCAGCTGCTCATCGTTGAAGCGTATGCCTCCGTTCCGCGGCGGGGGAGGGGGAATAGCTTCTATTTCTTCTTCCGTAGCTTTTTCTGGAGACGGGGGAATGTTTTCTTTATTCTCAGCGGCTGCTTTCTCCTCTTTTATTTCTGAAGCTGGGGGAATGTTTTCTTTTTTCTCAGGAGCTGCTTTCTCCTCTTTTATTTCTGGAGCTGGGGGCTCATCATCATCATCTTCTTCTGGAAGTTTTTCGGCCAGGGTCTCTTCTTCTTCTTCTTCTTCTTCTTCTTCTTCTGTAACTGTGTCGAGAGGATGATCATCATCATCATCATCATCATCATCATCAGCTGATTCATCAGGGGAGGAAACATCCTCTACAGAGGGGGTCTTTTCTTTATCCTCATCATTCTCAGCAGCAGTATCCTCTTTTTCATCAGACGAGACAGAAGGAGGGGAAGGAGGATCTTTTTCATCATGCTCTTCTTCATCACCGAAGCCGGAAGGAGAAGGAGGAGGAGGGGGAGGAGAATCTTCCTCTCTCCGGGGTCTTTTAGCGGCAACATCTTCCTCTTCAGGAATGGGAAAATCCTCATTTGCCTCTCCGATAGCCATCGCAACCAGCAGCTTCAGCACGGCCCAGTCATTGGGAGTCAGCTTCACAATGCTGCTCGATTCCGTCAAGCTTTCTCCTTCGTTCAACTGATAAAACCAGAGCTCCCCCGATTCATATTTGAATATGTAGCCCCACTTTCCACAACCCTCAGCAGGCAGAGTCCATTCTCCTCGCAAGTTTCTCGGTGCTGGAATTTGGCTGCGGAACATGAAGACACTCTTACTTCTTCCTTCTTTCCGCGGAGTGTCAGTTGCTTCGGGTCTGGTACTGTAGACAGACACCGGCGTATCGCTGATAATCGACGAGGCCCACTCGCTGCTGCTGCCGCCCATGCTCGAGGGTTCTGCGGGAGAGCAGATTTCTTCACCGTCCAAGTAAACAGGACCGCTGGAGGGCTGCAGAAGGAAAGAATCCATCTTGTGTGTGTGAGAGAGACTTTGAAATTGTGACGGGACTCCTCTCTCTGGTTTTTATTCTCCTCCCTCGCTGCAGTCCCTCCCACTAAAAACTTTTTTTTCACATCAACAGATGGCGCTCTTCCGGGGGTTCACCCCTCCTTTCTCGGGGTGCAATTCGTTACGGTTAGCAACAGATGGCGCGCTTCCGGGGGTTCGCCCCCCTTTCTCGGGGTGCAATTCGATACGGTTAGCAACAGATGGCGCGCTTCCGGGGTCCGCCCCCCCCTTTCTCAGGATACGATTCGTCACGCGGGGGGTTTCCCACCCCCCTTTCTCCGGATACGATTCGTCACGCTGGGGGTTTCCCACGGAGGGGAGGGGTGGGGGGTCAAAAGGTCGTGATTAGGGCCATCAATCACTTCGGATCAAATTTTGTCATAAGCTGTATGGGATTAACTCTCTTCCATCAATGTGACATCAGATCGGACGTGCTGGTTTTAGGTGTTGGGCGTGGCTCGACGCGCCGGGGGTGCGAGGGCCCTCATAACGCTGCTTGCAGCTTTAATTAGGGCCCGAGCACCGAGAGTGCGAAGGCCCTATTGTATCTGCTCCGTTTCTTATTATTATTATTATTATTATTCACCCCAAACAAGGGCCTTTTTGAGGGCCTAAACATGCTCAAAAACTCATGAAATTTTGCACACATGCCAGGTCTGGTGAAAAATTTTGTATTTTAATGGTTTTACATATGAGCACTGGGAAATGGCTCTACAGCGCCACCTATGCCTTGTTAAATGCAGCCCTACGACCACATCGTTTCAGCTACATGTATGAAATTTGGCACACATGTGTATCATGCCGAGTCGAACAAAAAAGTCTGTGGGCCCATTGATGCAAACCCAACAGGAAGTCCGCCATTTGGAAGAGAAGGTGACATTTTGGCTCTAATTTTGCCATTTCCATGCCTCGAACTTTTGCGAACTCCTCCTTGGGATTTGGTTGTATAAGCTTCATCTTTGGTCAGTGTCAACTACACACCTGGGCCATGTTAAATTGCGGAGCTTTTGAGTTTTCACAATACTATGAGGCCGTGGCGCCATGGCGAATTTCGATGACTCGCCATGAAAATCTTATTGCCTCTCATTTTGTCATACATTTTCTGACCTTGACCAAAGTGAACACATATGATAAGGCTCCACCCCTGAACATATTTCAACTGCCATATTTGACACCAGGGACAGCGCCACCTAGTGGCAACAGGAAATGTCATGTTTTACACTTTGGGGTACAGTATAGTGATGGGTGACACCTGCAGCCTCAAATTTCTCCAGGAAAGCCTTAAGGAGTTGGTCTTGGGTTACAGTGAAAACTGTGACTTTTCGCAAAAGGGTGTGACCCCAGCAGCATGGCGAACTTTGATGTCACGCCATGAAGAAACAAATTAGTATAACTCAATGAAATCCAGTCTGTTCAGTACCAGACTTTACAGGCATGATGTCAGACCCGCCCTGAACAGATTGATGTGCCCATTGTCGGGAATACGTACAGCGCCACCTAGTGGCAACAGGAAATGTCATGGCTTTAATTTTGTTGTACTGATTTTCACAGGTTCATCGTGGCCACCTCAAAAGCGGTGAATATCAACATCAGTCCCTCGTGATGCTTCAGTGCAAAAATTGTGACTTTAAACTGAACGGCGCACCCTGGTGGCAACGCTGTTCAACATGAAAGATGAAGTGGCTTTTGAGGGGCTTGCAAGTTTATAGAGGCTTGAAATTTGGCCCACACCTCCAAATGGTTGAAGGCTTTGTTGTCATGTGATCATTTTCATTGAATAGCGCGAAATTGCTCCACAGCGCCCCCTACAAAATTTCAAAACAACAGCCCCTGCTCTGTGTTTCATCTATGAGTCTGAAACCTGGTAAGCTTATGGAAAATATCAAGATGTACAAAAAAGTCTCTTGGAGCAATATCCCAAATCCAACAGGAAGTCAGCCATTTTAAAATGAATGTGCAATTTTGGCGACATTTTCCCCTCTTTTCAGGCTTCATACTTTGACGAACTCCTCCAAGGGATTTCATCATATTGAACCATTCTCCAGTGTGTGGAATCTAAAGACCTTTGTGATGTTAAATTGCGAAGCTTTTTACGTTCAAGGAAACGGGGTGGTTATGGCGGCACTTAGAGTTTGAATCACTCGCCAAAAAGCAGTAATCTGCTGTCACTCAAAAACACAATGTCCAATCTCTCCCAAAGGTCGCAGGTGTGATGAGACTTGAGCTTGGAAGTGTTTGTTATGCCATTTGTACATAATGGTTAGAGCGCCACCTAGTGGAACGACTAACTAATCATGAATGAATGAGTTGAAATGTTAGCTGGTGGTTAAATGCATGAATTCCATCAATGTGACATCAGATCGGACGTGCTGGTTTTAGGTGTTGGGCGTGGCTCGACGCGCCGGGGGTGCGAGGGCCCTCATAACGCTGCTTGCAGCTTTAATTATTATTATTATTATTATTCACCCCAAACAAGGGCCTTTTTGAGGGCCTAAACATGCTCAAAAACTCATGAAATTTTGCACACATGCCAGGTCTGGTGAAAAATTTTGTATTTTAATGGTTTTACTTATGAGCACTGGGAAATGGCTCTAGAGCGCCACCTATGCCTTGTTAAATGCAGCCCTACGACCACATGGTTTGAGCTACATGTATGAAATTTGGCACACATGTGTATCATTCCAAGACGAACAAAAAAGTCTGTGGGCCCATTGACGCAAACCCAACAGGAAGTCCGCCATTTGGAAGAGAAGGTGACATTTTGGCTCTAATTTTGCCATTTCCATGCCTCGAACTTTAACGAACTCCTCCTTGGGATTTGGTCGTATAAGCTTCAAATTTGGACAGTGTCAACTACACCCTTGTGCCATGTTAAATTGCGGAGCTTTTGAGTTTTCACAATACTATGAGGCCGTGGCGCCATGGCGAATTTCGATGACTCGCCATGAAAATCTTATTGCCTCTCATTTTGTCATACATTTTCTGACCTTGACCAAAGAGCACACATATGATAAGGCTCCACCCCTGAACATATTTCAACTGCCATATTTGACATCAAGGACAGCGCCACCTAGTGGGAACAGGAAATGTCATGTTTTACACTTTGGGGTACAGTATAGTGATGGGTGACATCTGCAGCCTCAAATTTCTCCAGGAAAGCCTTAAGGAGTTGGTCTTGGGTTACAGTGAAAACTGTGAGTTTTCGCGAAAGGGTGTGACCCCAGCAGCATGGCGAACTTTGATGTCACGCCATGAAGAAAGAAATTAGTATAACTCAATGAAATCCAGTCTGATCAGTACCAGACTTTACAGGCATGATGTCAGACCCGCCCTGAACAGATTGATGTGCCCATTGTCGGAAATACGGACAGCGCCACCTAGTGGCAACAGGAAATGTCATGGCTTTAACTTTGTTATACTGATTTTCACAGGTTGATCGTGGCAACCTCAAAAGCGGTGAATATCACCATCAGTCCCTCGTGATGCTTCAGTGCAAAAATTGTGACTTTAAACTGAACGGCGCACCCTGGTGGCAACGCGGTTCATCATGAAAGATGAAGTGGCTTTTGAGGGGCTTGGAAAGTTTATAGAGGCTTGAAATTTGGCACACACCTCCAAATGGATGAAGGCTTTGTTGTCATGTAACCATTTTCATTGAATAGCGCAAAATGGCTCCACAGCGCCCCCTACAATATTTCAAAACATCAGCCCCTGCTCTGTGTTTTATCTATGAGTCTGACACTTGGTAAGCTTGTGTAAGATATCAAGATGTACAAAAAAGTCTCTTGGAGCAATATCCCAAATCCAACAGGAAGTCAGCCATTTTAAAATTAATGTGTAATTTTGATGACATTTTCCCCCCTTTTCAGGCCTCATACTTTGACGAACTCCTCCAAGGGATTTCATCATATTGAAGCATTCTTCAGTGTGTAGAATCTAAAGACCTTTGTGTTGTTAAATTGCGAAGCTTTTTCCGTTCAGGGAAACGGGGTGGTCATGGCGGCACGTAGAGTTTCAATCACTCGCAAAAAGCAGTAATCTGCTGTCACTAAAAAACACAATGTCCAATCTCTCCCAAAGGTCGCAGGTGTGATGAGACTCGAGCTTGGAAATGTTTGTTATGCTATTTGTCAATAATGGTTAGAGCGCCACCTAGTGGCATGACTATAATCCTGGTTGAATAAGATGAAATGTTAGCTGGTGATTAAAAGCATGAAATCCATCAATGTGACATCACATCGGACGTGCCGGTTTGAGGTGTTGGCAGTGGCTCGACGTGCCGGGGGTGCGAGGGCCCTCATAACGCTGCTTGCAGCTTTAATTATTAGGGCCCGAGCACTGACAGTGCGAAGGCCCTATTGTAATTGCTCTGTTTATTATTATTATTATTATTTCGGCAAATGAATTGGCCTTTTGAGGGCCTAAACATGCTCGAAAACTCATGAAATTTTGCACACGCGTCAGGTCTGGTGAAAATTTACGTATTTTAATGTTCTCAGACATGGCCAGGGAAAATTAGCTCAGTAGCGCCACCTAGAAAAATGAAAAACGCGAGCCCCCGGTATGGGTATGATCTACATGTTTGAAAGTCGGTACACCTATATAACTTTCAGAGTCGAACAAAAAAGTCTATTATGGCAATGTCCTAAACCCAACAGGAAGTCCGCCATTTTGGATTGAAGGTGACATTTTGGCTCTGATTTTACCGTTTCCATGCCTCGAACTTTAACGAACTCCTCCTTGGGATTTGGTCCTATAAGCTTCAAATTTGGACAGTGTCAACTACACCCTTGTGCCATGTTAAATTGCGGAGCTTTTGAGTTTTCACAATACTATGAGGCCGTGGCGCCATGGCGAATTTCGATGACTCGCCATGAAAATCTTATTGCCTCTCATTTTGTCATACATTTTCTGACCTTGACCAAAGTGAACACATATGATAAGGCTCCACCCCTGAACATATTTCAACTGCCATATTTGACACCAGGGACAGCGCCACCTAGTGGGAACAGGAAATGTCATGTTTTACACTTTGGGGTACAGTATTGTGATGGGTGACATCTGCAGCCTCAAATTTCTCCAGGAAAGCCTTAAGGAGTTGGTCTTGGGTTACAGTGAAAACTGTGACTTTTCACGAAAGGGTGTGACCCCAGCAGCATGGCGAACTTTGATGTCACGCCATGAAGAAACAAATTAGTATAACTCAATGAAATCCAGTCTGATCAGTACCAGACTTTACAGGCATGATGTCAGACCCGCCCTGAACAGATTGATATGCCCATTGTCGGAAATACGGACAGCGCCACCTAGTGGCAACAGGAAATGTCATGGCTTTAATTTTGTTGTACTGATTTTCACAGGTTCATCGTGGCCACCTCAAAAGCGGTGAATATCAACATCAGTCCCTCGTGATGCTTCAGTGCAAAAATTGTGACTTTAAACTGAACGGCGCACCCTGGTGGCAACGCTGTTCAACATGAAAGATGAAGTGGCTTTTGAGGGGCTTGCAAGTTTATAGAGGCTTGAAATTTGGCCCACACCTCCAAATGGATGAAGGCTTTGTTGTCATGTGATTATTTTCATTGAATAGCGCGAAATTGCTCCACAGCGCCCCCTACAAAATTTCAAAACAACAGCCCCTGCTCTGTGTTTCATCTATGAGTCTGAAACCTGGTAAGCTTATGGAAAATATCAAGATGTACAAAAAAGTCTCTTGGAGCAATATCCCAAATCCAACAGGAAGTCAGCCATTTTAAAATTAATGTGCAATTTTGGCGACATTTTCCCCTCTTTTCAGGCTTCATACTTTGACGAACTCCTCCAAGGGATTTCATCATATTGAACCATTCTCCAGTGTGTGGAATCTAAAGACCTTTGTGATGTTAAATTGCGAAGCTTTTTACGTTCAAGGAAACGGGGTGGTCATGGCGGCACGTGGAGTTTCAATCACTGGCCAAAAAGCAGTAATATGCTGTCACTCAAAGACACAATGTCCAATCTCTCCCAAAGGTCGCAGGCGTGATGAGACTCGAGCTCGGAAATGTTTGTTATGCCTTTTGTCTATAATGGTTAGAGCGCCACCTAGTGGGACGACTATACTCATGGTTGAACCAAATGAAATGTTAGCTGGTGGTTAAATGCATGAATTCCATCAATGTGACATCACATCGGACGTGCTGGTTTTAGGTGTTGGGCGTGGCTCGACACGCCAGGGTGCGAGGGCCCTCATAACGCTGCTTGCAGCTTTAATTATTATTATTATTATTATTATTATTATTATTATTATTCAGGCGAAACAAGGGCCTTTTTGAGGGCCTAAACATGCTCAAAAACTCATGAAATTTTGCACACATGCCAGGTCTGGTGAAAAATTTTGTATTTTAATGGTTTTACATATGAGCACTGGGAAATGGCTCTACAGCGCCACCTATGCCTTGTTAAATGCAGCCCTACGACCACATCGTTTGAGCTACATGTATGAAATTTGGCACACATGTGTATCATGCCAAGACGAACAAAAAAGTCTGTGGGCCCATTGATGCAAACCCAACAGGAAGTCCGCCATTTGGAAGAGAAGGTGACATTTTGGCTCTAATTTTGCCATTTCCATGCCTCGAACTTTTGCGAACTCCTCCTTGGGATTTGGGCGTATAAGCTTCAAATTTGGACAGTGTCAACTACACCCTTGTGCCATGTTAAATTGCGGAGCTTTTGAGTTTTCACAATACTATGAGGCCGTGGCGCCATGGCGAATTTCGATGACTCGCCATGAAAATCTTATTGCCTCTCATTTTGTCATACATTTTCTGACCTTGACCAAAGTGAACACATATGATAAGGCTCCACCCCTGAACATATTTCAACTGCCATATTTGACATAAGGGCCAGCGCCACCTAGTGGGAACAGGAAATGTCATGTTTTACACTTTGGGGTACAGTATTGTGATGGGTGACATCTGCAGCCTCATATTTCTCCAGGAAAGCCTTAAGGAGTTGGTCTTGGGGTACAGTGAAAACTGTGAGTTTTCGCGAAAGGGTGTGACCCCAGCAGCATGGCGAACTTTGATGTCTCGCCATGAAGAAACAAATTAGTATAACTCAATGAAATCCAGTCTGATCAGTACCAGACTTGACAGGCATGATGTCAGACCCGCCCTGAACAGATTGATGTGCCCATTGTCGGGAATACGGACAGCGCCACCTAGTGGCAACAGGACATGTCATGTCTTACACTTTGTTGTACTGATTTTCACAGGTTCATCGTGGCCACCTCAAAAGCGGTGAATATCACCATCAGTCCCTCGTGATGCTTCAGTGCAAAAATTGTGACTTTAAACTGAACGGCGCACCCTGGTGGCAACGCGGTCCACCATGAAAGATGAAGTGGCTTTTGAGGGGCTTGGAAAGTCTATAGAGGCTTGAAATTTGGCACACACCTCCAATGTGATGAAGGCTTTGTTGTCATGTGATCATTTTCATTGAATAGCGCGAAATGGCTCCACAGCGCCCCCTACAATATTTCAAAACATCAGCCCTTGCTCTGTGTTTTATCTATGAGTCTGAAACCTGGTAAGCTTATGGAAGATATTAAGATGTACAAAAAAGTCTCTTGGAGCAATATCCCAAATCCAACAGGAAGTCAGCCATTTTAAAATTAATGTGTAATTTTGGCGACATTTTCCCCTCTTTTCAGGCACCGTACTTTGATGAACTCCTCCAAGGGATTTCATCAGATTGGACCGATCTGAAGTTTGTGGAATCTAAAGACCTTTGTGATGTTAAATTGCGAAGCTTTTTACGTTCAGGGAAAAGGGGTGGTTATGGCGGCACTTAGAGTTTGAATCACTCGCCAAAAAGCAGTAATCTGCTGTCATTCAAAAACACAATATCCAATCTCTCCCAAAGGTCGCAGGCGTGATGAGACTCGAGCTCGGAAATGTTTGTTATGCCATTTGTACATAATGGTTAGAGCGCCACCTAGTGGAACGACTAACTAATCATGAATGAATGAGTTGAAATGTTAGCTGGTGGTTAAATGCATGAATTCCATCAATGTGACATCAGATCGGCGGTGCTGGTTTTAGGTGTTGGGCGTGGCTCGACGCGCTGGGGGTGCGAGGGCCCTCATAACGCTGCTTGCAGCTTTAATTATTATTATTATTATTATTCACCCCAAACAAGGGCCTTTTTGAGGGCCTAAACATGCTCAAAAACTCATGAAATTTTGCACACATGCCAGGTCTGGTGAAAAATTTTGTATTTTAATGGTTTTACTTATGAGCACTGGGAAATGGCTCTAGAGCGCCACCTATGCCTTGTTAAATGCAGCCCTACGACCACATGGTTTGAGCTACATGTATGAAATTTGGCACACATGTGTATCATTCCAAGACGAACAAAAAAGTCTGTGGGCCCATTGACGCAAACCCAACAGGAAGTCCGCCATTTGGAAGAGAAGGTGACATTTTGGCTCTAATTTTGCCATTTCCATGCCTCGAACTTTAACGAACTCCTCCTTGGGATTTGGTCCTATAAACTTCAAATTTGGACAGTGTCAACTACACCCTTGTGCCATGTTAAATTGCGGAGCTTTTGAGTTTTCACAATACTATGAGGCCGTGGCGCCATGGCGAATTTCGATGACTCGCCATGAAAATCTTATTGCCTCTCATTTTGTCATACATTTTCTGACCTTGACCAAAGTGAACACATATGATAAGGCTCCACCCCTGAAAATATTTCAACTGCCATATTTGACATCAAGGACAGCGCCACCTAGTGGGAACAGGAAATGTCATGTTTTACACTTTGGGGTACAGTATAGTGATGGGTGACATCTGCAGCCTCAAATTTCTCCAGGAAAGCCTTAAGGAGTTGGTCTTGGGTTACAGTGAAAACTGTGAGTTTTCGCGAAAGGGTGTGACCCCAGCAGTATGGCGAACTTTGATGTCACGCCATGAAGAAACAAATTAGTATAACTCAATGAAATCCAGTCTGATCAGTACCAGACTTTACAGGCATGATGTCAGACCCGCCCTGAACAGATTGATGTGCCCATTGTCGGAAATACGGACAGCGCCACCTAGTGGCAACAGGAAATGTCATGGCTTTAATTTTATTGTACTGATTTTCACAGGTTCATCGTGGCCACCTCAAAAGCGGTGAATATCACCATCAGTCCCTCGTGATGCTTCAGTGCAAAAAATGTGACTTTAAACTGAACGGCGCACCCTGGTGGCAACGCTGTTCAACATGAAAGATTAAGTTACTTTTGAGGGGCTTGGAAAGTTTATAGAGGCTTTAAACTTGGCCCACGCCTCCAATGTGATGAAGGCTTTGTTGTTATGTAACCATTTTCCTTGAATAGCGCAAAATGGCTCCACAGCACCCCCTACAAAATTCCAAAATATCAGCCCCTGCTCTGTGTTTTATCTATGAGTCTGAAACTTGGTAAGCTTATGGAAGATCTTAAGATGTACAAAAAAGTCTCTTGGAGCAATATCCCAAATCCAACAGGAAGTCAGCCATTTTAAAGTTAATGTGTAATTTTGGCGACATTTTCCCATCTTTTCAGGCACCGTACTTTGACGAACTCCTCCAAGGGATTTCATCAGATTGGACCGATCTGAAGTTTGTGGAATCTAAAGACCTTTGTGATGTTAAATTGCGAAGCTTTTTACATTCAGGGAAACGGGGTGGTCATGGCGGCACGTAGAGTTTCAATCACTCGCCAAAAAGCAGTAATCTGCTGTCACTCCAAAACAAAATGTCCAATCTCTCCCAAACATCGCAGGCATGAGTCGAGAGTCAAGCTCAGAAATTTTTGATATGCCATTTATCAGTAATGTTAGAGCGCCACCTAGTGGGACAAAAATAATGATTGTTGAATGAGATTAAATGTTAGCTAGTTGTTTGGCCATGGTGCCACAGTGAGTTTTGATATATTGCCATAAAAATTATCTGATTTCCTATTTTATTCATGTTTTATGGTCAGTGTCATGGATCAATGCAAACATTTTTGCATGTTTTTGACTTTAAAATGTGATTCTTGCAGCATTCTGTTTCACATTTTAGGCCTTGTAATTTCCCTCATGTAACATCCTAACACATATACAAAATTGTGTTAGAAATGTGCCCTCAACCAGAATTTAGTGTTCCATTTGGAATTTTTTTGGTCATTATGACACATTTTTGCAATTTCCAGATTGTATACTTTTGTACTCATTGTAGAGGTCTGCGAGTCACATGGAGTTCCTTTCCCTTTCAGCTGTGGCTTCTACAAGAATTGGGTGAAAAACATAAAAACAAATAAAAAACAAATTAATTAATAGCCTTGAAACATAATATAATCTGTGCCACAGGTTCAATGTGGTAGAGAAGACAAGGACAACCTCTCTTTGTGTGGTGTTTGCACATTAGTGAGTGAGAGTTTGAAGTTAAAGTTTACAGAGAGTGACAAAAAGAAAAGTTACTGTAGAGTTTCTCAAGAGCCCGTTTTGGGTGAAATATTAGTGTTCAGCTGTATATTGTGTTCACTGCCTCCACAGGAATAAAGTTCTGCTGGTGCATTCTTACGTCATCCCTCTCCATCTGTCTGCTAAGGTTTCGCAATTCGATGATATGGGCGATTTATTTATTTGCCCATAAGTAAGTTTGCTAACAATGATGGAGCTAATAGAAGCAGTTAACAGGATAGAAATTACAGCACTGTTTGAACACCACCTTTTTTGCACTCTCCTCAGAGTGTGCCGAAGTGCAGTGATTTAATTACTGAAATTCAAAACAGACACAAAGAAAGGCACGAGCCTATGTTAGAAAAAATGTTTGGATGGTGGACACATACATGCTCATGCAAGTTAGTCGTGTTTGATTCCTTTGCTTGCATTATACATCTGCACAAGTAGCACACTGTTTTGGTAGTCAAATAAAATCCTAAATTGGTGACTTTATTTTTTATGGCAATTAGTTTGGACTTCTTTGTTGTAAACGTTCAAATCAGTCTGTGCATGATTACATTGCCCCGCCCATCAAAAAGTATGCACATGCATGTATATATATCTTATATTGTTGATTGTTGGACTTAAAATTGTTGGTTGGCAAATTTTTACATATCACTTAACCCTACTTTACACTTTGCTATTAGACTTTATTTGCCCAGACCAGAAAGCTAATTACAAGCTACAAACCAAACTCGAAGCACTAATCATCAATCAGAAGCACCCTCGATATAGATGTAACTGGATTGACATGGTTGTTTATTACTTTAATGTAAATGTAATGGTCAATAGCATGTATTAGTCCGTTATAGCCATAAGCAAGGACACCACAGGGAGTCGAACCCTATCCCAGTAAACCAGGAGTACCATTACCAGTGTCTTTTTGCTTTTTAAGGCTAAGTGGATAAAGCAAAACCTGCATTAACAACATGTGAGCATGACTACTCTGTTTGATAGCACAACTGTACTATGTGCTATTTAAAAGTGAATACTTACTGCTATCTTTAGCAAATTGTACATTTTATTTTTCTATGTGTGATGCATACATTGTATCTGAAAGATGAATGAAAAAACAGTTACAGTTATTTAGAAGTCTATGGACAGAATTTCCTCATGTGCACAAGAACCCAGTAAATTATTGTGAAATACCCAAAGATATCTACAAAAAACTTTAAAATATTGCGTTTATTAATTAATGGTAAAGTCACTTAATGCAGGAAAAAAAAACCACTGTAATAGCAATTGGCTGAGGTTAGTCATTAAGAATGAGTGTGCACAGAATTGGGCTGACTAACATATAAAGCATAGCTAGAAGTGAGGTGTAACCTTTCCACTTCCCTCCCTTACTCAGCCATTGTGATTCAGTTAAAGGACTAGATATTACAGTCCCTGATAATGCATTGCTTTAGGATAGGAGAGAGCAGAGAGGAGAGCTAGAAGGGGGGCTGCACCAAGACACCAGACGTTCAACCTCCCTCCTGTAGGCAGACTCATCCCCGTCCGAGATGAGTCCAATAACGGTGGTGTCATCTGCAAACTTGATTAGCTTGACAGACTGGTGGGTGGTGGTGTCATCTGCAAACTTGATTAGCTTGACAGACTGGTGGGTGGAGGTGCAGCAGTTGGTGTACAGGGAGAAGAGCAGAGGAGAAAGAACACAGCCCTGAGGGGAGCCGGTGCTGATGGTCCGGGAGTCCGAGACATTCTTTCCCAGCCTCACATGCTGCTTCCTGTCCGTCAGGAAGTCAGTGATCCACCGGCAGATGGGATCAGGCACATTCATCTGGGAAAGCTTGTCTCGGAGATGGTCTGGAAGGATGGTGTTGAAGGCAGAGCTGAAGTCCACAAACAGGATCCTGGCGTAGGTTCCTGGGGAGTCCAGATGCTGCAGGATGAAGTGTAGGGCCATGTTGATGGCGTCGTCTACAGACCTGTTGGCTCTATATGCAAACTGCAGGGGGTCCAGGAGGGGGGCCGTGAGGGTCTTGAGATGGGAGAGAACTAGGCGCTCAAATGACTTCATGACCACAGATGTCAGAGCCACGGGTCTGTAGTCATTTAGTCCAGTGATCCTAGGTTTCTTGGGGACAGGGATTATGGTAGAGGACTTGAAGCAGGCAGGCACATGACATGCCTGCAGTGAGGAGTTGAAGATGCCATGAGTCCACAGAGGTGATGGGGGTGTCAGTCAGGATGATGGGGGGGAGTGGGGCTGTGTGCTTCCTGAAGTCCACAATAATCTCCACTGTCTTCTGGGCATTCAGCACCAGGTTGTTGTGGCTGCACCAAGACACCAGACGTTCAACCTCCCTCCTGTAGGCAGACTCGTCCCCGTCCGAGATGAGTCCAATAACGGTGGTGTCATCTGCAAACTTGATTAGCTTGACAGACTGGTGGGTGGAGGTGCAGCAGTTGGTGTACAGGGAGAAGAGCAGAGGAGAAAGAACACAGCCCTGAGGGGAGCCGGTGCTGATGGTCCGGGAGTCCGAGACATTCTTTCCCAGCCTCACATGCTGCTTCCTGTCCGTCAGGAAGTCAGTGATCCACCGGCAGATGGGATCAGGCACATTCATCTGGGAAAGCTTGTCTCGGAGATGGTCTGGAAGGATGGTGTTGAAGGCAGAGCTGAAGTCCACAAACAGGATCCTGGCGTAGGTTCCTGGGGAGTCCAGATGCTGCAGGATGAAGTGTAGGGCCATGTTGATGGCGTCGTCTACAGACCTGTTGGCTCTATATGCAAACTGCAGGGGGTCCAGGAGGGGGGCCGTGAGGGTCTTGAGATGGGAGAGAACTAGGCGCTCAAATGACTTCATGACCACAGATGTCAGAGCCACGGGTCTGTAGTCATTTAGTCCAGTGATCCTAGGTTTCTTGGGGACAGGGATTATGGTAGAGGACTTGAAGCAGGCAGGCACATGACATGCCTGCAGTGAGGAGTTGAAGATGCCAGAAAACACTGGGGCCAGCTCGTTTGCACAGTGTCTGAGGGTGGCAGGAGACACACCGTCTGGGCCGGGAGCTTTCCGAGCATTCAGACTCTTAAACTGCTTCCTCACATCTGCTTCATGATTTACGGAGGATTTACGGAGGATAACTTCTTCAACGGGATAGAATAGGTGATAGAGAGAAGTAAGACAAAAGGGACAAGATAGGAGAGAGCAGAGAGGAGAGCTAGAAGGGGGGCGCCTGGTCTGGCTTCCCACACCTCCCCGCCGGTTTAGGCTGTACGCTCTACCTCCCCACTGCGTTCCAGAAAAGGGAAGAAGAGTAGAGAGGAGAAGAGCGGAATATTTCTTTTCTCCTTAGCATTTACGGAGGATAACTTCTTCAACGGGATAGAATAGGTGATAGAGAGAAGTAAGACAAAAGGGACAAGATAGGAGAGAGCAGAGAGGGAGCTAGAAGGGGGGCGCCTGGTCTGGCTTCCCACACCTCCCTGCCGGTTTAGGCTGTACGCTCTACCTCCCCACTGCGTTCCAGAAAAGGGAAGAAGAGTAGAGAGGAGAAGAGCGGAATATTTCTTTTCTCTTTAGCATTTACGGAGGATAACTTCTTCAACGGGATAGAATAGGTGATAGAGAGAAGTAAGACAAAAGGGACAAGATAGGAGAGAGCAGAGAGGGAGCTAGAAGGGGGGCGCCTGGTCTGGCTTCCCACACCTCCCCGCCGGTTTAGGCTGTACGCTCTACCTCCCCACTGCATCCCAGAAAAGGGAAGAAGAGTAGAGAGGAGAAGAGCGGAATATTTCTTTTCTCTCATGGTTAGCTGTGCTTTTTGTACTTTTAGGTCATTATTTACATAAATTTACACACACACACACACACACACACACACTGCTGCTCACTGCCCTTTTGTCATGTCTTGGATTTAAACGTACAAAAAATCCCTTCATGGTCACTAAAATATGTTGGAAAGACTACAGCTTTTACATCATAATGTGTTGTTTTAACATACACATGATCAATTAATGTGCCCTTCTCCGTGGTGGGCTGTGTTACATGTTGAATGAATCCTTTGTCTGTGACAAACTTGCAAATACTTGAAGATTTTAGAACATTGTCATTAAAATCTCCCATTACTACTACTGTATTACTTTTTTTATCTAGCCAATCAAGTAACTTTCCTAGGTTTTGTTTAAACAGTGCCATGGTATAAGAAGGAGGCCGATAAATAACTGCTATTAAAATGTTCCATGTACAATAGTTGCAAAGTAAACATTCTAAATTGGCATCTGGTATAGCTATAATTTCAGATGTCAAACTGTCTGCAGTATACATGCCAACGCCACCATGCTGTTGGCTTTGTATTTCAATAAATGTTGGGTTACTTCTAGTGTAAGATGCACTTCGTGGATTATGCTGAAACCCATAACCGTCAATTTTTACAGTGTCTAATGAAGAATCGGCAGACATCCATGTCTCTGTAACAGCAATACAGTTAGGCTGCAAATGCTGTGTGCACAATACCAGATCAGCTACATGTAGAGTTAAATTCTGCACATTCATTAACACTACTGTGAAATCGTGTGTCTTAGTACATGCTGTATTTTCAGACAAAAATTGGGGCATTCTTTCGATTACATCCTTTACACCACCTTTAGAGTAAATAGCTTTTTCATTGAAATCTTGAATTATTAAACCTGACAAACTCCTAACACGACTTAAGGCAACATATGCCTGTCCTGGAGCAAACACATTTTTAAGAGACACTACTGCATCATCAACAGTAACTCCTTGTACCTTATGTACTGTACAAGCCCATGCAAGTTTCAGTGGAAACTGCCGCCGCAATCCACCTTTCTCAGTTACCTTTTCTTCTTCTGCTTCAATACCTGTAGAGCCTATTTCAAGTGCTGGGTAATACACACAGTTTTTCCTCCTTTGTGCACCTATATGATTGTCATCGAATTTTACGTAAATGGTTTTGGGAAGCTTCTTGTCCTCAGTAAGATAAACTATGTGTGTTACCGTACCACATACACCATTAACAAGACCATCCATTACATCTACATTTTTACACAACATTACGCGGGCACCTTTCCCCAAGAGAAGCTTTTCATTCAAACATGTGTTATATGTTTTGGCATGATGTCCAGTTTTTAACTCCAGTTTCCCTGTTTTCCTACTATTGACAAAATCCTGAGCAGGTATCTCAACATAATCAGGACACATCTTAAACAACTGCTGCATATTATGCTCATTTACTTGTTTGTCTGTTGGAAAAATGTGTAAAGCTGAGCTAACTTCACCAGTTTCACAATGCTTTAAGCTTTTAATGTCCTTTTCTAATAATGGAGCCCCTTTAATGTGAGTTCTTAACCTGTTTAATAATTCTGCAAACCCAACATCGCTCTGCCTTACTATTTTATTTAGTTCAACAACCCTAAATAGACTAGACCACAAGTTCATACCAACATCCTCAACATACAGGGGTTTTCCTTTTACTGGAGGCAACTGAAAAAAGTCTCCAACAGTAATAACACTAACATTTCCAAAAGGCGAAAAATCTCCAATTTGTTTAATCTGTCTTAATCTACCATGGATGTAAGCCATTAGTCTCTGATCAACCATGGAGATTTCATCAATTATCAGGATCTGCAGATCACAATATTTAGCACGTAGGCAATTTAACTTTTCCTCACCCAGAGGGGTGTAAGGTAAGCGGACATCTTTACCAATGCTAAATGTGTTGTGGATTGTTGTTGCATGTAAGTTATATGCAGCAATCCCAGTAGGCGCAGTTAATAAAACACAAACATTTTCAGGATGACGACACATTGGTGACAATAACCTTGCTGCTTCATAGTGAATTGCTTTAATCAAATGGCTTTTCCCTGTTCCTGCACCTCCAGTAATAAATACATGCAATGGATCTGGGTTTTTGCCTACTGTCTTATCCAAGCACCACTGCCTAATCTGATAAAAGACTGAAAGCTGTGTCTCATTTAGAGATCTAATTAAAGCCAAACCGTCTCTTCTGGGCATAATGTCATTTCTCTTTTCTAAATGTGAAACCTGTTGGCTGCACACAGCTAAATCTGGAATATTCTCATTGTCTTCTTCCCCTATTTGCTCTTTATCTTTCCATTCCTGCTCACACTCTAAACGCTCCAACTCCTGTTCTGGACAAAGCTCACACCAGGCATCTTCTGTTACACCATCCAAATCAATTGTATTTTGAACATTATCCAGTTTATCTGCGTTTATTTCAAACTTACGTCTATTTGCATCAACAACTGATTTCACTGAATGCAGAAATCCATCGCTAAACTTCACAACACCATTCTTGTAAAACTGTTCAAATGTTGTATAGTTTGAAGGCTTTAGTTCCTGATCTACACGATATGGCAAAAACAACTGCATAATACTCTGATAAAACAATTCAGTATTTTTAGTCTCTGAAAATCGTGCATAACGAACAACTGCAGGTTGTGACCGTGTTCTCTTAGTAACAAAACCACATCTATTGTTCAACTGTATTGGCTTAGTGGATTTTTCATTTTTACTCAAAACACGATATTCGGAGGCAAATGTGGCCATACACATATCATTAAAATCACTGCTTTTTGGTCTATTTGTATACCGGTCTACAATACTAGTCATCCACATGTCCTCTGCTGTTAAATCCTGTGATGTTGCTTTTTGTCTTAACACTTTTAAGGGCAAACTCATTTTAACTACATTGTCCCCTGTTGGCACAAACAAAACTTTCCTAGAACATTCTTTTAGATGCATATTTGTTAGCCTATACACAGCCTCCTGAGCACTAACATCTCTGTTATGAAGGTATACGCTGCCTAATGACTTCAAAGCCTCCCTTGCACTAACATTTCCATCTTTATATGCTTCCTTCTGAGCATTACCTAACAACAAACCCATCTCTTTTTCAGATTTTGACATGTAAGAAATTATGTAAACACAGCAGGCATAAGCATCAATTACAAATTGAATATCCAAATTAGCATTGTAACATTTCAACAGTGGCTTACTGTATTGATTTATCCAAACCTCGTTTACCTGCCTTTTCAACACAACATGTGTATTTCAACTAAAGCATTTGTATGCCTCCTCAAAAGTTGCCTGATTCATACCTAAACTCTGAAACAAATGCTCCACACTTTCAAAACTCCTACTCTCATCTGAAAGAGCTTTCTTGATTGTTGTTAAGATATCACTTGCCTGCTTTCTTCTCATCTTAAAAGAGTCTTGCTGACGCTGACTTTCACAGGCACATTGTTGTAAATCATCTTCTCTCTTATCCACTTGACACTTGCATATTTGCTCGGAAATATCACTTTTCCTATGACATATAAATGTTCGACTGGATGGTGGCCTGGGAAAATTAAACCGGCAAACTGTGGTTTTTTTTTTGCAAGTTTTAGAATGCCGCTTTGAATGCTGTTGTACAGATGAGACAATGTCCAATAAAGTCTCATCTTGTGAAGGCAATTCACAAGTTACATATTCATCAATAAACTGAATCACCTCTTCATCTGTATTTTTATCAATCTGTGGAGCATTCTCAATCCAAAACAGACAGTGCACATGAGGTGAACCTCGCTGTTGAAATTCCACTCTGTAAAAGTAATCCTTAATTTTACCAATCGGATGCAATGGAGACATGAGTACCTCCTTCAAAAAAACAATGCCACCGAAAGTCAAACATCCTTGCTGCAGTCACAGGATTTCGACGCAGCAGATCACACCTGTCTGCCCACTCTAACTGTTCAACTGTTTCTGTTCTACCTTGCTGTTTCAAAATACTATAAAGAAGATTTGTCCATCGCATGTCAGCTGACGAAAATGAACAAAACCAAGTGGGTATACCAAGCTGACGAACACAAGCTAAGAGGTCACGCTGTGCTGCCTGCCAAAAAGCTGGAGTACCTCTAATAGGTTTAAGAAAACGGTACCCATCATCAAACTCCAACAACTTCTTCAAAGACTCTTCATCTTTCAACAACTCATGGCTAACATTCTGATATGTACAATCACCTTTTCCTTTTCGCAATGCTATTGACACATTAGAGATAACCTGTTCAATCTCAGACATATACTGAGCAAAAAAGATATATTCAACATTTTGTGCAAACCTGCCATCAGCATGTAAAATCCGGTTATTAAAATAACGGGACAGTGTCAAACGCTTCTCTCTGTTTTCATGATATGTATTCACCCCCTTTGGAAATAACACTGGGAAACATTTGGCTTCATTTGCATGATCAGAAAGTAATTTTACAGGATTATTCCCTTCTGCTGGAGCTAGATTTAATATGTTAGTAAAATATTGATCTAGTGCTTCCTGACCAATATCAACAGGCATGAGACATGTGTCCTGAAACATACAGTGCTGCTGTCTGTCATGTAAAAGCTCGTCATCAACATTTGAAGATATAACACCGCTTACTGCATTTTTATCACTCTCCTCTTCCACAGCTTCCTCTTGATGCATACAAAACTGATTTTGCCAACTTTCATTGAATTCTACATCTTTATAATGCACATTTGACTCTTTTAAATATTGTAAAGCCTGTCTTATGTGGATAGTGTCAACAAACTGGTATTGATAGTGGCCTTTGTAAGTTAACTTGCGCTTTAGCTTTACTGGTAATAAAGATCCTTCCATGCTAGAACGGGGTAAGACATTGGTGGTTTCCACAATGTTTGCTGGTACACATGTCACTGGTCCATGTACTCCATTTTGTCCACCCTTAGGTAAGGCTAGCATTTTCATAAATGGTATATGTAAAGCTATTAAATGTTGTTCTAAGCTATTTAAACATGCCAATTCAGGTGGAATGGGATGAACTTCTAAATGGTTTTTTACAGACTCTGGAGGAACTTCATTTTTATTAATTTTATAATGGCATGTATAACAGATCCATAGTTTAGCTTTAACTGTCTCCAACCAGTGACATGGATTTGTACAATCTTTATTACATTTGTGTAAATAGTCTTCAGTTAAACATTTTTCTGCAATCAGTGCTGCAGTTTTAGTTTTGTTATAATAGTTTTTTTGACAATGTAAAACCTGATGTCTAAATAACAACCTATGGCAGACACAGCAAACAAAATCTGGTCCATCTTTTATTTTATCTAAAAAATTTGTCATCACAAAATCAAACTGCTCTCCCTTTTCTTTCCTTTGCTGCCTTTTCAAGCTGACACCAGCAATAGCACGCCTTTTATATTCTAGATTTCCATGATACTTTTTAAAACTTACTGCTTTTAAATTTTGCCTATGCAACTCATTTAATTTGTATTTCCTTATACTGATTTCTTTTAGCTTTTCTTTATGAGATACATTTTGCTTGTATTTCCCGATGCTCATTTCTTTAACCTTTTCTCTATGAGATACATTTTGCTTGTATTTCCCGATGCTCATTTCTTTAACCTTTTCTCTATGAGATACATTTTGCTTGTATTTCCCGATGCTCATTTCTTTAACCTTTTCTCTATGAGATACATTTTGCTTGTATTTCCTGATGCTCATTTCTTTAACCTTTTCTTTATGAGATACATTTTGCTTGTATTTCCTGATGCTCATTTCTTTAACCTTTTCTTTATGAGATACATTTTGCTTGTATTTCCTGATGCTCATTTCTTTAACCTTTTCTTTATGAGATACATTTTGCTTGTATTTCCTGATGCTCATTTCTTTAACCTTTTCTTTGTGAGATACATTTTGCTCATATTTCCAGGTGCTTATTTCTTTTACCTTTTGCCTATGCAACAAATCTTTTTGATATTTTTTTATGCTCCTTGCCTTCACCTTTTCCTTATGTAATGCATTTACTTGGTATGCAATTTGATTTTTAAAATACTTTTTCTTTTTTGAATGCTTAGAAACCATATGTTTAGTTGATGAACTACATATATTTAATGTATCCTTCATTGCTTCTTTTGTTTTTCCTCTACACATGTGCTGTGGTGTAGATAAATTAGTCGCTCTGCATAAACCAAAACAACCCTCCTTATTAAAATGTTGCACACAAATTACTGGCACAAAATGACTATTTTCACATTTCAAGTATATCCCTTCATTTGTGGTATCTGTACTTGTGCAGCTATACTTGTGCCATTTATCTCCATTAAACATAAATATGTCCAATCCAAAAGCATTTGCTGCAGCCTGAAATTCTGTGTCAGTAGCAGGATTCCCAACATACTTCATTTGTGACTTTGAAATATACTCAGATATTGAAACATAATCTTTTACCACGAACTTCATGTGCTCTTCACCATTGTTTTCCATATACTTCAAAACAGCAAGCCTTATTTTTCCATGACTTTTCTCAGAACCACTGATTACTTCAGATAAAGCCCTAAAGAAACTATTGCTGTCCTCTATAACCTTATTTGTTTTACAAACAACACCTAAATGACCATAAACAGTGTGAACTTTGTTATCCTGCTTCTGAAAGTCAACATTAAATTTATAGCATAAACTTTGTGCAACTCCATTGGAAATGGGACTGAAGCTAAACTGACTTGCGTCATTCAAAACCTCACCATCAGCATGTGTATCTAACACTACTTCATCTGCATAAAATGTGTGATCCTGTGTTTTGTCAAAAAAAAAACTATCCTTACTCTTTAACCTAGTGCTGTATCCTTTGATAACAGATGCACTGATTTTGCAGTAGCCATAACAGGTCTGCTCTTCAGGCTTAAGAACACAAACCACCGTCTCATAATGATTCCCATGACGATTTTCTAAATAGATTCCCTTTTCTGACAAAAGCTTGCCATTACAGCCGTATTTTAGCCAACGCTCATCATGAAATGTAAATACATCAACTCCTAAACAATTAGCAGTTGCTTGGATTTCAACTTCTGTAGCCCAGCTGTTAACATTTCTCATTTTAGATTTCTGAATGTAGTCTGCAACTGTTGAATACTCTGATCTTAAAATATTTCTATATATTGCAGCATTCCTCTCCAACTCTTTCACAATGGCAAGTCTTATCTTGCGATGGTGCTTTTGTGTGCCAGTCACAACCTGAGAAATAGCTCTGAAGAAACAGTTCCCATCAGCCACTATACTTTCATTTTTGCATGGAACACCTAACAAACCAACACATGTAGACGCTGGTACACTAATTTTTTCAAACTCCACATTTAACTGTGTGCACAAAGCCTGACAAACCCACTCAGAAATGGGACTAAACACCAGCTTGTTGTTTGTCACTTCACTAACAAATTCAACATCTGAATTCACCTGAGACACATCATACTGTTTTAACTTCTTAGCTTCACTGTGACCCACTGAAATCTTGCGCTTTCTTGTTGCATCATTACATAATAACCCCAAATTATACTCAGAACAACTCAAGGTCTTTCCAGACATTTTGCAACTCTCTACCTCTATTAAAGACTCCACGATGATAACATCTCTGATGTTTGGTTCATTCTGGATTGAATCACAACTTGATTCTGGTGTAAAGGTTTTGCACGTTTTTTCACAACTGTCTTTGGGTGTGGCACTATCAGACACCATAAGGTACCTAACACAAACACCAGCTACTTCAAAAGGCTTTTGCTTCTGACTCAGGCCCGTTGCCAGCTGGCAGATGTGTCTGACCACATCTTCAAGTGACCTGAAGCACAAAACAACACTTCTTCCCTGCTCACTGACCAAACCCACAGCACTGCGTGCATGAGAATCAACTAGTGCATATTGTCCATTCTCAGAAATGACTGCACATGTACTGCCACACAATGTCAGAAGACATGTATTATACATGGCACAGATCTTTTGCAGCCCAGTCTGCAGGGTAGTGTAGACACCACTCTCAATGAGTTCCCCTTCAAGCACATCAATATCCCCACTGACAAAATCTCCATACTCAAACTCAAAGTTTTGCCCATCAATACAATACTTTTTAGGCAAATCAGGGACACACAACACACTGGATGAGTTGCTTATCATGTTGCAGTCTCTCAAATTGGTGTACAAAAGGTCACCTAAAACTACAACTCTGTCAAGAACTTTTGTCTCCCATGAAAAGACGCTATCAACTTTATGTTTTGCCAGGCTAACCAGACCTATAGCCATACACTGAACTCCTCCATATTTAAATCGATCATCAGCCTGGTGAAATGATCCTCTCACACTCTTTATAATGCAACAGCTATCCTCTGCTCCAACTCCTGTGACAGCATTAACAGTTTCAAGGTTGACAGAAGTGTTATCAACTTTAGCTGTAAGATTCGTGTCAACATCCCTGTCCACAAACACTGCACTGCTCTCCACGTCAACATCAACTTGACCTGCCTGCACAGAAATGCTGCTAACAGCATACCATTGTGCATCTAAAGACGTCTGTAAATTTCTGATGTGAAGCATCAGGTCGTCAAGGCATGTGTTAAAAACAGCCACAGCTGTGCCAATCTCAGATGCCAGCCCAGCTGCATTACGTGTGCCACAATCAACAACAACAAAATAATTCTTGTGATGAATGATGACACTAACTGCAGTGTGAAGATCCAACAGACACATGCCATCCCTCAACAGATGTTCCTGCAGCTTTTCATACAACACAGCCTCCCCTTCCGACAGCCCAAAATCTATGTAAACTGGCGGGCCAATATCAACTTTCCATTTTTGGCCAAACACAGTGTGCTGTCCAATCAGCCTGCAAACGCTATGCTTGCTGCCAATGTCCTGTCTTGCCTTAGCTATATACCTAACTAATTGGCACCCATCTACACATATATCATCAACATCCTCCGGTTTCCATGTACACACTGGAGCTATCATATGCTTGATTGCAGCCACAACACTGCAGGCAATTAAGGCATTCACATCTGAAGTGGATGGTGCACATTGAACAGCAGTCCCAGCAACAATGGATGCTTGCAACTTCTCTGCACAAATGCAAACATTTGGGTTAGCATTGGACTTACCAGAGGTGATTCTTGGTGTGCGCCGCATGCGAAAACCCTTTTTTCTTGGCATCTACAATAAAAAGAGAAAAAAAAATATATTAAACAAACATCCACACTCCAGCTCACATGTTAGTTTGCTCCAAGCATTTACACAAAGGTCAGTGTTTTGTAGTAGCTAATATGTCATTCTTCATAACAGAATTGTTGATATAGGTTACAAGCAAGTCTGGCGCTGAACAGAAATTGTCGCGCTATGCGCCTGTGTTTATTGTGCATAAATACTGAATTGTCCTGACACAATATTGCGTTTCGTTTCTTTTATTACCATGGTACATTAACAAAAACATATACTTTTATTCACAGGATAAAACTTTTTTTTTGTATCACTAATTGCCCAGTACGATTACAGCATACAATATTATTGTCACTGCTACATTTCTGTAATGAACCAGAAAATATTTCCACTACTAATTAATTACCATTGAGCTTAAAGGTCCTATTAATAAATGGTTAACGAATGTGTATTTATGAAGACGATTTGTGAGACTGGTAAACTTATGATAGGTACGATGGTCTTTCATTCTACACGGTGCATTTCAAGGTCCTGTACCCATCTGTCGGTAAACTAGACCTGGGCTTGTTAAAGTGACCTGAAGTTACTAAAAACTTCATGAGTGTATGCACTCACTCCAAGAACCGTATGATTATCAATTTGAGCGTGGTGAAAGTTGGGCTCTCGCTAACTCTTTTGTCCACTCTGTGTGCTCGTAAGGGTCTAACCCTTTCACTCTTTTGATTTTTTTCCTCGTATCTTTTCTTTGACTTTTCATCAAGTTTGTCTTTGTACGGAGCGGTATTGTTCTCCTTCGTTTTTGTACATACCTCTTTTGGGGGGCAAAGTAAAAGCAAGAAGGTATTAGAACCGGAGAATGAACGTTTTGCGGTGCTGCAAATGCTTGCATTTGATGCATTGCTTTAATTGTTTTGCCACTAGTGCCCGGCATGCAATGCATGAAAGTCATGTGGTCTGTCAATCTCTATTATGACTACGAACACTAAAGTAAGGGGGTGGAACATGACCTTCCAGTCATGTTCAAATCAAACCTGACGATTTTAAAACTTAAGACACTCATAAATATTGTCATTTACATTTGATTGCCTAAAGGCTTTATGAGATTCTCCACACTATTAACTTATACAAGTGATGTGGGGGGGGGAGTGCATTGAGATTAGAATCTCACCCCCCCTACCACTGACTGAACAAACGACTGAATAGCCCACTGAACGACTACTTAACGACCCACTGAACAATACTGGAGAACATTTTTTAAACCTTCTCTTTCCACTTTTTGCTCTTAACAGGAAGCATCAAAAAACGTCAAAAAACCCTTGTTAAAACCTCAAGCATGTAAGGCTATAGTCAGCATTTTTAACAACTTACCTTGGTTCACACCAAAACCAGCTGTTCTGCTGAAAGTTCACAGCAAGCCTTCTGAAGTATCTGTACGTGATGTCCCTTAGGAAGTTTGATCTCCTAATACAAAAAAGATATTGTACAATTAAACATTATTGACATAAGATCAGAAAAAGGTCATTTTCAGACTGAAACAGAAATAAAGAAACCTTAACCCTAGCAATTAAAATTGTGACAAAGACAAAACCCCACCCATAAATGGCATGGTTTTTTTAATGACCAGTTATGCTCAGGTTAAAATCTATACCTGTGCACCTACCAAAAATAATTAAACATCAGATTCACAAGGCTAAAATAAATGTGAGACAATAACAAAATTTTCTCAATACCTGCATAATTAGCATGATGCAAATTTAACAACTCACAATGAACGCACAACAAATCACAGCTATGTGAAAAATTACAATTATCCTCTTACGCTCTATAGCCACCAGTACTGTGGCTCAAGAGTTATGCAAAAACCTCCATGTATCACACCTTTCATGCAAATATCACGTAGTATCCACAGAAGCCTTATAATTTTAGCAAAATGGTCATATAAACCATTTCTAAAACTACCAAAGACAGCAGAAACAAGCATGATTGAAATAGCAGTTACTAAACTGCTTAAAATCTGCTAAACACACATAAACCAGCCAAAAATGTTCCACACTTCATGTATTTCATTATATTCATGTTGTGCTTTACTTGTAATAAGAAATCAGTGGCTAATTACCCGGCCTAGCTTTCACAGATTTCAGTCTTTCAAAAAAGACCACAAAATGGCTTAATGGCCCAAATTCACTAAAACAGAAAACCAAACCAAAGACTTTTCACCGGTACCCCTCCCACAAACAATAAAAAAATAACTTAAATACAAAGTAAATTCTGTTACTGAAATTTAAAATGTGGTTTTACACCAAAAATAAAATTCAATTTACAACAAATAAAACTTACCAAGAATTGCACAAGGGCAGGGTTTTTCAAAAATAATCTCTTGTGATGTTTGTTATAGTGGTCTAAAATAATGTCCTCGAATCCTCAGAATGTTAAAATCCAAAGCTCTCCTCTTCTCGTTTGCTAAAAGCAAAGTGGCTTACAAACCAGTGGCACAGGTATTTATTGAAATCATGAGGGACATTCAAAAAACTTCAAATGATCCAATCACAGAAGCCAACAGGGGAGGGACTGTCACAAAGTAACCAGTGAAGTTACAATGCAATAAACAGTACTCAACACCTTTTTTCCCTTGACTAGTTAAAACCTTTATTCAGCAGTACACTAATTTTCATAGCTGTTGTCCACACCCTTGGCTTTGCCAAAAGACACAATTCAATCTTTTGTCTCAGTCTAACCTTTTCAACAGTGTCACTTGCCCCCCCCCTTGCTTGCCCTTCACACATGAAAACAAAAGACAGCCATTGATAGTCTCTGCCACCAACTGTCTCACCACACCTAATTCTGAATTAACAATTACCCAAAGTGACCTAAAACTTTTGGGTCACTTTAGGTCACAGTCCCAGTGGGTGACAGCATATAAAAGTAAGAAAGCTTAGCAAGTACCTGATGCTGTCAAATCATAAGAAATTAGCAGAAATATCGTAAAACCAAAACAGTCAAATGAAAAAGCAGCATAAGCCAAAGTTCCTTCAGAAGTACAGTATCAGAGAATGGTGAAAGACTGTTGGAATAATTGGCAGTGGATTTTATCGTGTGGTCTCTGTGTTTTTCTGTCAGTTAATCAGGCTGAATCTGCCAAACTGCTAGATCATTGAAAGGCCCACAACGAATAGACACAACGAAGGTTAAATCAATTTGGTAGCAAAAGACTGTTATTTAGCATCTTCATTGATGTCAATGACAAACAAAGAAGAATAGTTCATTCTGGTGAAAAACCAGCACGAGTTATCTACACAAATCTTCCATAGCTCTAAGGATTAACGGCAAGTCTTGTTCCTTACTGTTCATATTGAGCTTCTGTTTAATACATTGGCAGTGCAATAGCATAGTGTTTAGGTTTATATCAACAAAATACAGGAATCTTAATAGAACAACTAGAGAATGAGAAGAATACATAAATATGAAAAAATATATTTCAGCTTCTCCTCTCTGTTGTGTTGCAACATAGCCATTCACCATGGAAAAGGAAGTAGCTTTCAAGAAAGAGAAAGCTTGAAAAACTTACAAACACTGACAATCAACTAGTGTACAGCTTTCAAGTGTAATTTATACATTTTAATAGTAATGTCTTTAAAACTATCAGTGACATTGAAAGGAGTTATTAGTTATTATCAAAACATCAAATTGTTCATAAAAAAATATGTTCGCTTTTTTTTATTTTAAAGCCAAAATGACACCAGTGACACCACTAGTGTTTTATAAATCTTGATTCATAAACAATTATGTTAGAAACTTATTTCCTATTCACAATACTTGTTATTATTAAACATTTAATGTGAAAAAGTTTCATCCTCCTCTTAGTCTTCATACATCTCTTTTTTTAAACTTGTAGAGTTGTAGAATTTAAACTAATAACACATATACCATAAGGATGAATAAACAGTCAAAGAAAACCAAAATTTAAAACAGGAACATTTATTATAAAATATTTACACATCTGTCACAACTCTTTGTCTGTCTGACTGGAGTCCTCTGTCACATATGTACAAAACAAACCAAAACAATATTTTTCACAGTTGAGTATTCACAGTATTTATAAAGCAATTGTAAAAAAATTGAGTAGTTAAAATCTTTATTCAGCAGTACACTAATTTCCATAGCTGTTGTCCACACCCTTGGCCTTGCCAAGAGACACAATCCAATCTTTTGTCTCAGACTCAGTCTCACCTTGGTTTCACAGCCTTACAACTTATTCATTTCAACAGTGTGACCTCAAGTTTGCCCCCCCCCCCCCCCCGCTTCCCCTTCACACATGAAAACAAAAGACAGCCATTGATAGTCTCTACCACTAACTGTCTCACCACACCTATTTCTGAATTAAAAATTACCCAAAGTGACCTAAAACATGCCACTTTGGGTCAAATGTGAAAAAATATATTAATCTAAGAAAACTTAGCATTATTATAAAACATCTGTCACAAGTCTTCGTCTGTCTGAGTGGTGGCCTCTGTCACATCTGAACAAAACAAAAACAAATAATATTTTTTGACAGTTAGTATTTATAAACAACTTTAACAAATATACATGGGTAAAACAGACATTTGCATATATCTAATCCTTATAAAATCACAAATGAAGAAAACAAAACATGATACTAATCATGGATTTAATATTTTCTCCAAATGATTTATCATAAACTAAAATAAATAATTCGCATTCATGTTTATTTGTATGTAGACAGTCGTTCAATAGTAATTCATAGAGTATTTTTTCTAAGTCCCATTTCTTAAAATAAGACACTGAAGCCAACATTCACTGTTTATACCATCCAAACAATACATTAAGACTTACCATCACGTGCGAATGTAATCGAAGCTTGCAATGCATCCAGCTCCTGGGCAGTGTTATTCAGCATTTCTTTTTCAGCATCCAGCTGTTCTTTTAAAACAGAAATCTTTCTTTCGGCTGCACGCCTGAGCCGCACCTGCTGAACCAAGAGGTCCATTGCCTTGGCATGAAGTTGCAAGCACCTTGTATATAGATCCTCTCTGCTGACCCCTGGGTCCAAGCAGGCATACTGAAATTACAAAATATTTTGGATCATAACAAAATTAGAAAACAGTTATTCGCTTCAATCTATGCTGCCGCTACAATGTAATGTTTGTAGTGCCAGATCACAACAACAGCTGTATAAAAGTCTCAGCTTAACCTTGTGCCATCCTTTAAAAAACTTACGTTGATCACCCTGGGGACCCAAAAAGGCCCCAGTATGGCACAAGGGTTAACAGTGACTTATATGAAAGAGCAAACAAACAAACAAACAAACACAAGAAACACTAAACACAGCATCCTGCCCAGCTCTGTAACAGGTAATGTAGCGTGAAAACAAATTTTTCTACACTATAAATAAAATTTAAGAAATATTTGTTACTTACAGTTGATAGTTGAAATTCTTGACGCAATGATTCAACTTCAGGATCATTAATCCCAGCAAACTTCGTTGGGGAAGCATATGCCATTCTCTATTTATGATAAAGTATGAGGTTAATTAGTTACATTTTACACAACATTCAAACAATATACAAACATGAGAGCATCAAAGAGACTTTACTTACACATAAACATGTAGTTAGTTCACAATAATGATCAGTAATGCAATTACATTCATTCAAAAAACACAAAACATATATATAAATGGTAAATGGCCTGTATTTCTATATCGCTTTACTAGTCCCTAAGGACCCCAAAGCGCTTTACACATCCAGAATGAAGGTGTAAATTAGTCAATGTATGACATTAAGATAATGCTCACCAACTCTTGCTGTCTGCTGCTCAAATTTGCTTAAAGAAAAGGATTGAACGCACAACAAATCACAGCTATGTGAAAAATTACAATTATCCTCTTACGCTCTATAGCCACCAGTACTGTGGCTCAAGAGTTATGCAAAAACCTCCATGCAAATATCACGTAGTATCCACAGAAGCCTTATAATTTTAGCTAAATGGTCATATAAACCATTTCTAAAACTACCAAAGACAGCAGAAACAAGCATGATTGAAATAGCAGTTACTAAACTGCTTAAAATCTGCTAAACACACATAAACCAGCCAAAAATGTTCCACACTTCATGTATTTCATTATATTCATGTTGTGCTTTACTTGTAATAAGAAATCAGTGGCTAATTACCCGGCCTAGCTTTCACAGATTTCAGTCTTTCAAAAAAGACCACAAAATGGCTTAATGGCCCAAATTCACTAAAACAGAAAACCAAACCAAAGACTTTTCACCGGTACCCCTCCCACAAACAATAAAAAAATAACTTAAATACAAAGTAAATTCTGTTACTGAAATTTAAAATGTGGTTTTACACCAAAAATAAAATTCAATTTACAACAAATAAAACTTACCAAGAATTGCACAAGGGCAGGGTTTTTCAAAAATAATCTCTTGTGATGTTTGTTATAGTGGTCTAAAATAATGTCCTCGAATCCTCAGAATGTTAAAATCCAAAGCTCTCCTCTTCTCGTTTGCTAAAAGCAAAGTGGCTTAAAAACCAGTGGCACAGGTATTTATTGAAATCATGAGGGACATTCAAAAAACTTCAAATGATCTTTTGTCTCAGTCTAACCTTTTCAACAGTGTCACTTGCCCCCCCCCCCCCCCCCTTGCTTGCCCTTCACACATGAAAACAAAAGACAGCCATTGATAGTCTCTGCCACCAACTGTCTCACCACACCTAATTCTGAATTAACAATTACCCAAAGTGACCTAGAACATGCCACTTTGGGTCAAATGTGAAAGAATATATTAATCTAAGAAAACTTAGCATTATTATAAAATATTGCCACATCTGTCACAAGTCTTCGTCTGTCTGAGTGGTGGCCTCTGTCACATCTGAACAAAACAAAAACAAATAATATTTTTTGACAGTTAGTATTTAAAAACAACTTTAACAAATATACATGGGTAAAACAGACATTTGCATATATCTAATCCTTATAAAATCACAAATGAAGAAAACAAAACATGATACTAATCATGGATTTAATATTTTCTCCAAATGATTTATCATAAACTAAAATAAATACTTCACGTTCATGTTTATTTGTATGTAGACAGTCGTTCAATAGTAATTCATAGAGTATTTTTTCTAAGTCCCATTTCTTAAAATAAGACACTGAAGCCAACATTCACTGTTTATACCATCCAAACAATACATTAAGACTTACCATCAGGTGAGAATGTATGATCTGTCTGTCTGATCAGTACCAGACTTTACAGGCATGATGTCATACCCGCCCTGAACAGATTGATGTGCCCATTGTCGGGAATACGGACAGCGCCACCTAGTGGCAACAGGAAATGAGTTTCAATCACTCGCCAAAAAGCAGTAATCTGCTGTCACTCAAAATCGAAATGTTCAATCTCTCCCAAAGGTCGCAGGCGTGATGAGACTCGAGCTAGGAAATGTTTGTTATGCCATTTGTCAGTAATGGTTAGAGCGCCACCTAGTGGGACAACTATAATCATGATTGAATGAGATGAATTGTTAGCTGGTGGTTAAATGCATGAATTCCATCAATGTGACATCAGATCGGACGTGCTGGTTTTAGGTGTTGGGCATGGCTCGACGTGACGGGGTGCAAGGGCCCTCATAACGCTGCTTGCAGCTTTAATTAGGGCCCGAGCACTGACAGTGCGAAGGCCCTATTGTAATTGCTCTGTTTATTATTATTATTATTAGGGCCCGAGCACTGACAGTGCGAAGGCCCTATTGTAATTGCTCTGTTTATTATTATTATTATTATTAGCGCCCGAGCACTGAGAGTGCGAAGGCCCTATTGTATCTGCTCCGTTTCTTATTATTATTATTATTATTATTATTATTATTATTCACCCCAAACAAGGGCCTTTTTGAGGGCCTAAACATGCTCAAAAACTCATGAAATTTTGCACACATGCCAGGTCTGGTGAAAAATTTTGTATTTTAATGGTTTTACTTATGAGCACTGGGAAATGGCTCTAGAGCGCCACCTATGCCTTGTTAAATGCAGCCCTACGACCACATGGTTTGAGCTACATGTATGAAATTTGGCACACATGTGTATCATTCCAAGACGAACAAAAAAGTCTGTGGGCCCATTAACGCAAACCCAACAGGAAGTCCGCCATTTGGAAGAGAAGGTGACATTTTGGCTCTAATTTTGCCATTTCCATGCCTCGAACTTTAACGAACTCCTCCTTGGGATTTGGTCCTATAAACTTCAAATTTGGACAGTGTCAACTACACCCTTGTGCAATGTTAAATTGCGGAGCTTTTGAGTTTTCACAATACTATGAGGCCGTGGCGCCATGGCGAATTTCGATGACTCGCCATGAAAATCTTATTGCCTCTCATTTTGTCATACATTTTCTGACCTTGACCAAAGTGAACACATATGATAAGGCTCCACCCCTGAACATATTTCAACTGCCATATTTGACACCAGGGACAGCGCCACCTAGTGGGAACAGGAAATGTCATGTTTTACACTTTGGGGTACAGTATAGTGATGGGTGACACCTGCAGCCTCAAATTTCTCCAGGAAAGCCTTAAGGAGTTGGTCTTGGGTTACAGTGAAAACTGTGACTTTTCGCAAAAGGGTGTGACCCCAGCAGCATGGCGAACTTTGATGTCACGCCATGAAGAAACAAATTAGTATAACTCAATGAAATCCAGTCTGTTCAGTACCAGACTTTACAGGCATGATGTCAGACCCGCCCTGAACAGATTGATGTGCCCATTGTTGGGAATACGTACAGCGCCACCTAGTGGCAACAGGAAATGTCATGGCTTTAACTTTGTTGTACTGATTTTCACAGGTTGATCGTGGCCACCTCAAAAGCGGTGAATATCAACATCAGTCCCTCGTGACGCTTCAGTGCAAAAATTGTGACTTTAAACTGAACGGCGCACCCTGGTGGCAACGCGGTCCACCATGAAAGATGAAGTGGCTTTTGAGGGGCTTGGAAAGTATATAGAGGCTTTAAATTTAGCACACCCCTCCAAATGGATGAAGGCTTTGTTGTCATGTGATCATTTTTATTGAATAGCGCGAAATGGCTCCACAGCGCCCCCTACAAAATTTCAAAACCACAGCCCCAGCTCTGTGTTTTATGTATGAGTCTGAAACCTGGTAAGCTTATAGGAGATATCAAGATGTACAAAAAAGTCTCTTGGAGCAATATCCAAAATCCAACAGGAAGTCAGCCATTTTAAAATTAATGTGCAATTTTGGCAACATTTTCCCCTCTTTCCAGGCACCGTTCTTTGACGAACTCCTCCAAGGGATTTCATCAGATTGATGTGATCTCCAGTGTGTGGAATCTAAAGACCTTTGTGATGTTAAATTGCGAAGCTTTTTACATTCAGGGAAACGGGGTGGTCATGGCGGCACGTGGAGTTTGAATCACTCGCCAAAAAGCAGTAATCTGCTATCACTCAAAAACACAATGTCCAATCTCTCCCAAAGCTCATAGGCGTGATGAGACTCGAGCTCGGAAATGTTTGTTATGCCATTTGTGCATAAGGGTTAGAGCGCCACCTAGTGGAACGACTAACAAATCATGAATGAATGAGTTGAAATGTTAGCTGGTGGTTAAATGCATGAATTCCATCAATGTGACATGAGATCGGACGTGCTGGTTTTAGGTGTTGGGCGTGGCTCGACGCGCCGGGGGTGCGAGGGCCCTCATAACGCTGCTTGCAGCTTTAATTAGGGCCCGAGCACCGAGAGTGCGAAGGCCCTATTGTATCTGCTCCGTTTCTTATTAGGGCCCGAGCACTGATAGTGCGAAGGCCCTATTGTAATTGCTCCGTTTATTATTATTATTATTATTATTATTCCGGCAAATGAATCGGCCTTTTGAGGGCCTAAACATGCTCAAAAACTCATGAAATTTTGCACACGCGTCAGGTCTGGTGAAAATTTACGTATTTTAATGTTCTCAGACATGGCCAGGGAAAATTAGCTCAGTAGCGCCACCTAGAAAATTGAAAAACGCGAGCCCCCGGTATGGGTATGGCCTACAAGTTTGAAAGTCGGTACACCTATATAACGTTCAGAGTCGAACAAAAAAGTCTATTATGGCAATGTCCTAAACCCAACAGGAAGTCCGCCATTTTGGATTGAAGGTGACATTTTGGCTCTGATTCTACCGTTTCCATGCCTTGTACTTTAACGAACTCCTCCTTGGGATTTGGTCCTATGAACTTCAAATTTGGACAGTGTCAACTACACCCTTGTGCCATGTTAAATTGCGGAGCTTTTGAGTTTTCACAATACTATGAGGCCGTGGCGCCATGGCGAATTTCGATGACTCGCCATCAAAATCTTATTGTCTCTCATTTTGTCATACATTTTCTGACCTTGACCAAAGTGAACACATAGGATAAGGCTCCACCCCTGAACATATTTCAACTGCCATATTTGACATCAAGGACAGCGCCACCTAGTGGGAACAGGAAATGTCATGTTTTACACTTTGGGGTACAGTATAGTGATGGGTGACATCTGCAGCCTCAAATTTCTCCAGAAAAGCCTTAAGGAGTTGGTCTTGGGTTACAGTGAAAACTGTGAGTTTTCGCAAAAGTGTGTGACCCCAGCAGCATGGCGAACTTTGATGTCACGCCATGAAGAAACAAATTAGTATAACTCAATGAAATCCAGTCTGTTCAGTACCAGACTTTACAGGCATGATGTCAGACCCGCCCTGAACAGATTGATGTGCCCATTGTTGGGAATACGTACAGCGCCACCTAGTGGCAACAGGAAATGTCATGGCTTTAACTTTGTTGTACTGATTTTCACAGGTTCATCGTGGCCACCTCAAAAGCGGTGAATATCAACATCAGTCCCTCGTGACGCTTCAGTGCAAAAATTGTGACTTTAAACTGAACGGCGCACCCTGGTGGCAACGCGGTCCACCATGAAAGATGAAGTGGCTTTTGAGGGGCTTGGAAAGTATATAGAGGCTTTAAATTTAGCACACCCCTCCAAATGGATGAAGGCTTTGTTGTCATGTGATCATTTTTATTGAATAGCGCGAAATGGCTCCACAGCGCCCCCTACAAAATTTCAAAACCACAGCCCCAGCTCTGTGTTTTATGTATGAGTCTGAAACCTGGTAAGCTTATAGGAGATATCAAGATGTACAAAAAAGTCTCTTGGAGCAATATCCCAAATCCAACAGGAAGTCAGCCATTTTAAAATTAATGTGCAATTTTGGCAACATTTTCCCCTCTTTCCAGGCACCGTTCTTTGACGAACTCCTCCAAGGGATTTCATCAGATTGATGTGATCTCCAGTGTGTGGAATCTAAAGACCTTTGTGATGTTAAATTGCGAAGCTTTTTACATTCAGGGAAACGGGGTGGTCATGGCGGCACGTGGAGTTTGAATCACTCGCCAAAAAGCAGTAATCTGCTATCACTCAAAAACACAATGTCCAATCTCTCCCAAAGCTCATAGGCGTGATGAGACTCGAGCTCGGAAATGTTTGTTATGCCATTTGTGCATAAGGGTTAGAGCGCCACCTAGTGGAACGACTAACAAATCATGAATGAATGAGTTGAAATGTTAGCTGGTGTTTAAATGCATGAATTCCATCAATGTGACATGAGATCGGACGTGCTGGTTTTAGGTGTTGGGCGTGGCTCGACGCGCCGGGGGTGCGAGGGCCCTCATAACGCTGCTTGCAGCTTTAATTAGGGCCCGAGCACCGAGAGTGCGAAGGCCCTATTGTATCTGCTCCGTTTCTTATTAGGGCCCGAGCACTGATAGTGCGAAGGCCCTATTGTAATTGCTCCGTTTATTATTATTATTATTATTATTATTCCGGCAAATGAATCGGTCTTTTGAGGGCCTAAACATGCTCAAAAACTCATGAAATTTTGCACACGCGTCAGGTCTGGTGAAAATTTACGTATTTTAATGTTCTCAGACATGGCCAGGGAAAATTAGCTCAGTAGCGCCACCTAGAAAATTGAAAAACGCGAGCCCCCGGTATGGGTATGGCCTACAAGTTTGAAAGTCGGTACACCTATATAACGTTCAGAGTCGAACAAAAAAGTCTATTATGGCAATGTCCTAAACCCAACAGGAAGTCCGCCATTTTGGATTGAAGGTGACATTTTGGCTCTGATTCTACCGTTTCCATGCCTTGTACTTTAACGAACTCCTCCTTGGGATTTGGTCCTATGAACTTCAAATTTGGACAGTGTCAACTACACCCTTGTGCCATGTTAAATTGCGGAGCTTTTGAGTTTTCACAATACTATGAGGCCGTGGCGCCATGGCGAATTTCGATGACTCGCCATCAAAATCTTATTGTCTCTCATTTTGTCATACATTTTCTGACCTTGACCAAAGTGAACACATAGGATAAGGCTCCACCCCTGAACATATTTCAACTGCCATATTTGACATCAAGGACAGCGCCACCTAGTGGGAACAGGAAATGTCATGTTTTACACTTTGGGGTACAGTATAGTGATGGGTGACATCTGCAGCCTCAAATTTCTCCAGAAAAGCCTTAAGGAGTTGGTCTTGGGTTACAGTGAAAACTGTGAGTTTTCGCAAAAGTGTGTGACCCCAGCAGCATGGCGAACTTTGATGTCACGCCATGAAGAAACAAATTAGTATAACTCAATGAAATCCAGTCTGATCAGTACCACACTTTACAGGCACGATGTCAGAACCGCCCTGAACAGATTGATGTGCCCATTGTCGGAAATACGGACAGCGCCACCTAGTGGCAACAGGAAATGTCATGGCTTTAATTTTGTTGTACTGATGTTCACAGGTTCATCGTGGCCACCTCAAAAGCGGTGAATATCACCATCAGTCCCTCGTGATGCTTTAGTGCAAAAATTGTGACTTTAAACTGAACGGCGCACCCTGGTGGCAAAGCGGTTCACCATGAAAGATGAAGTGGCTTTTGAGGGGCTTGGAAAGTTTATAGAGGCTTGAAATTTGGCACACACCTCCAAATGGATGTAGGCTTTGTTGTCATGTGATCATTTTCATTGAATAGCGCGAAATTGCTCCACAGCGCCCCCTACAAAATTTCAAAACATCAGCCCCAGCTCTGTGTTTCATCTATGAGTCTGAAACCTGGTAAGCTTATGGAAAATATCAAGATGTACAAAAAAGTCTCTTACAGCAATATCCCAAATCCAACAGGAAGTCAGCCATTTTAAAATTAATGTGTAATTTTGCCGGCATTTTCCCCTCTTTTCAGGCTTCATACTTTGACGAACTCCTCCAAGGGATTTCATCATATTGAACCATTCTCCAGTGTGTGGAATCTAAAGACCTTTGTGATGTTAAATTGCGAAGCTTTTTACGTTCAAGGAAACGGGGTGGTCATGGCGGCACGTGGAGTTTCAATCACTCGCCAAAAAGCAGTAATATGCTGTCACTCAAAGACACAAAGTCCAATCTCTCCCAAAAGTTCGCAGGCGTGATGAGACTCGAGCTCGGAAATGTTTGTTATGCCCTTTGTCTATAATGGTTAGAGCGCCACCTAGTGGGACGACTAAACTCATGGTTGAACCAAATGAAATGTTAACTGGTGGTTAAATGCATGAATTCCATCAATGTGACATCAGATCGGACGTGCTGGTTTTAGGTGTTGGGCGTGGCTCGACACGCCGGGGGTGCGAGGGCCCTCATAACGCTGCTTGCAGCTTTAATTAGGGCCCGAGCACCGAGAGTGCGAAGGCCCTATTGTATCTGCTCCGTTTCTTATTATTATTATTATTATTATTATTATTATTATTATTCACCCCAAACAAGGGCCTTTTTGAGGGCCTAAACATGCTCAAAAACTCATGAAATTTTGCACACATGCCAGGTCTGGTGAAAAATTTTGTATTTTAATGGTTTTACATATGAGCACTGGGAAATGGCTCTACAGCGCCACCTATGCCTTGTTAAATGCAGCCCTACGACCACATCGTTTCAGCTACATGTATGAAATTTGGCACACATGTGTATCATGCCAAGACGAACAAAAAAGTCTGTGGGCCCATTGACGCAAACCCAACAGGAAGTCCGCCATTTGGAAGAGAAGGTGACATTTTGGCTCTAATTTTACCATTTCCATGCCTCGAACTTTTGCGAACTCCTCCTTGGGGTTTGATTTCATAACCTTCATATTTGGTCAGTGTCAACTACACCCTTGTGCCATGTTAAATTGCGGAGCTTTTGAGTTTTCACAATACGGTGAGGCCGTGGCACCATGGCGAATTTCGATGACTCGCCATGAAAATCTTATTGCCTCTCATTTTGTCATACATTTTCTGACCTTGACCAAAGTGAACACATATGATAAGGCTCCACCCCTGAACATATTTCAACTGCCATATTTGACACCAGGGACAGCGCCACCTAGTGGGAACAGGAAATGTCATGTTTTACACTTTGGGGTACAGTATTGTGATGGGTGACATCTGCAGCCTCAAATTTCTCCAGGAAAGCCTTAAGGAGTTGGTCTTGGGTTACAGTGAAAACTGTGACTTTTCACGAAAGGGTGTGACCCCAGCAGCATGGCGAACTTTGATGTCACGCCATGAAGAAACAAATTAGTATAACTCAATGAAATCCAGTCTGATCAGTACCAGAATTTACAGGCATGATGTCAGACCCGCCCTGAACAGATTGATATGCCCATTGTCGGAAATACGGACAGCGCCACCTAGTGGCAACAGGAAATGTCAGGGCTTTAACTTTGTTGTACTGATTGTCACAGGTTGATCGTGGCCACCTCAAAAGCGGTGAATATCACCATCAGTCCCTCGTGATGCTTCAGTGCAAAAATTGTGACTTTAAACTGAACGGCGCACCCTGGTGGCAACGCGGTTCATCATGAAAGATGAAGTGGCTTTTGAGGGGCTTGGAAAGTTTATAGAGGCTTTAAATGTGGCACACACCTCCAAATGGATGAAGGCATTGTTGTTATGTAACCATTTTCCTTGAATAGCGCAAAATGGCTCCACAGCGCCCCCTACAATATTTCAAAACATCAGCCCCTGCTCTGTGTTTCATCTATGAGTCTGACACTTGGTAAGCTTGTGTAAGATATCAAGATGTACAAAAAAGTCTCTTGGAGCAATATCCCAAATCCAACAGGAAGTCAGCCATTTTAAAATTAATGTGTAATTTTGATGACATTTTCCCCCCTTTTCAGGCCTCATACTTTGACGAACTCCTCCAAGGGATTTCATCATATTGAAGCATTCTTCAGTGTGTAGAATCTAAAGACCTTTGTGATGTTAAATTGCGAAGCTTTTTCCGTTCAGGGAAACGGGGTGGTCATGGCGGCACGTAGAGTTTCAATCACTCGCAAAAAGCAGTAATCTGCTGTCACTAAAAAACACAATGTCCAATCTCTCCCAAAGGTCGCAGGTGTGATGAGACTCGAGCTTGGAAATGTTTGTTATGCTATTTGTCAATAATGGTTAGAGCGCCACCTAGTGGCATGACTATAATCCTGGTTGAATAAGATGAAATGTTAGCTGGTGATTAAAAGCATGAAATCCATCAATGTGACATCACATCGGACGTGCCGGTTTGAGGTGTTGGCAGTGGCTCGACGTGCCGGGGGTGCGAGGGCCCTCATAACGCTGCTTGCAGCTTTAATTATTATTATTATTATTATTCAGGCAAAACAAGGGCCTTTTTGAGGGCCTAAACATGCTCAAAAACTCATGAAATTTTGCAGACATGCCAGGTCTGGTGAAAAATTTTGTATTTTAATGGTTTTACATATGAGCACTGGGAAATGGCTCTACAGCGCCACCTATGCCTTGTTAAATGCAGCCCTACGACCACATCGTTTCAGCTACATGTATGAAATTTGGCACACATGTGTATCATGCCGAGTCGAACAAAAAAGTCTGTGGGCCCATTGATGCAAACCCAACAGGAAGTCCGCCATTTGGAAGAGAAGGTGACATTTTGGCTCTAATTTTGCCATTTCCATGCCTCGAACTTTTGCGAACTCCTCCTTGGGATTTGGTTGTATAAGCTTCATCTTTGGTCAGTGTCAACTACACACCTGGGCCATGTTAAATTGCGGAGCTTTTGAGTTTTCACAATACTATGAGGCCGTGGCGCCATGGCGAATTTCGATGACTCGCCATGAAAATCTTATTGCCTCTCATTTTGTCATACATTTTCTGACCTTGACCAAAGTGAACACATATGATAAGGCTCCACCCCTGAACATATTTCAACTGCCATATTTGACACCAGAGACAGCGCCACCTAGCGGGAACAGGAAATGTCATGTTTTACACTTTGGGGTACAGTATAGTGATGGGTGACACCTGCAGCCTCAAATTTCTCCAGGAAAGCCTTAAGGAGTTGGTCTTGGGTTACAGTGAAAACTGTGACTTTTCGCAAAAGGGTGTGACCCCAGCAGCATGGCGAACTTTGATGTCACGCCATGAAGAAACAAATTAGTATAACTCAATGAAATCCAGTCTGATCAGTACCAGACTTTACAGGCATGATGTCAGACCCGCCCTGAACAGATTGACGTGCCCATTGTCGGAAATATGGACAGCGCCACCTAGTGGCCACAGGAAATGTCATGGCTTTAATTTTGTTGTACTGATTTTCACAGGTTCATCGTGGCCACCTCAAAAGCGGTGAATATCATCATCAGTCCCTCGTGATGCTTCAGTGCAAAAATTGTGACTTTACACTGAACGGCGCACCCTGGTGGCAACGCGGTTCAACATGAAAGATGAAGTGGCTTTTGAGGGGCGTGGAAAGTTTATAGAGGCTTGAAATTTGGCACACACCCCCAAATGGATGAAGGCTTTGTTGTCATGTGATCATTTTCATTGAATAGCGCGAAATTGCTCCACAGCGCCCCCTACAAAGTTTCAAAATATCAGCCCCTGCTCTGTGTTTTATCTATGAGTCTGAAACTTGGTAAGCTCATGGAAGATATCAAGATGTACAAAAAAGTCTCTTGGAGCAATATCCCAAATCCAACAGGAAGTCAGCCATTTTAAAATTAATGTGCAATTTTGGCGACATTTTCCCCTCTTTTCAGGTTTCATACTTTGACGAACTCCTCCAAGGGATTTCATCAGATTGAACCAATCTCCAGTGTGAGGAATCTAAAGACCTTTGTGATGTTAAATTGCGAAGCTTTTTACATTCAGGGAAACGGGGTGGTCATGGCGGCACGTGGAGTTTCAATCACTCGCCAAAAAGCAGTAATCTGCTGTCACTCAAAAACACAATGTCCAATCTCTCCCAAAGCTCATAGGCGTGATGAGACTCGAGCTCGGAAATGTTTGTTATGCCATTTGTGCATAAGGGTTAGAGCGCCACCTAGTGGAACGACTAACAAATCATGAATGAATGAGTTGAAATGTTAGCTGGTGGTTAAATGCATGAATTCCATCAATGTGACATGAGATCGGACGTGCTGGTTTTAGGTGTTGGGCGTGGCTCGACGCGCCGGGGGTGCGAGGGCCCTCATAACGCTGCTTGCAGCTTTAATTATTAGGGCCCGAGCACCGAGAGTGCGAAGGCCCTATTGTATCTGCTCCGTTTCTTATTATTATTATTATTAGGGCCCGAGCACTGACAGTGCGAAGGCCCTATTGTAATTGCTCTGTTTATTATTATTATTATTATTATTAGGGCCCGAGCACTGACAGTGCGAAGGCCCTATTGTAATTGCTCTGTTTATTATTATTATTATTATTAGGTCCCGAGCACCGAGAGTGCGAAGGCCCTATTGTATCTGCTCCGTTTCTTATTATTATTATTATTATTATTATTATTATTATTATTATTCAGGCGAAACAAGGGCCTTTTTGAGGGCCTAAACATGCTCAAAAACTCATGAAATTTTGCACACATGCCAGGTCTGGTGAAAAATTTTGTGTTTTAATGGTTTTACATATGAGCACTGGGAAATGGCTCTACAGCGCCACCTATGCCTTGTTAAATGCAGCCCTACGACCACATCGTTTGAGCTACATGTATGAAATTTGGCACACATGTGTATCATGCCAAGACGAACAAAAAAGTCTGTGGGCCCATTGACGCAAACCCAAGAGGAAGTCCACCATTTGGAAGAGAAGGTGACATTTTGGCTCTAATTTTGCCATTTCCATGCCTCGAACTTTTGCGAACTCCTCCTTGGGGTTTCATTTCATAACCTTCAAATTTGGACAGTGTCAACTACACCCTTGTGCCATGTTAAATTGCGGAGCTTTTGAGTTTTCACAATACTATGAGGCCGTGGCGCCATGGCGAATTTCGATGACTCGCCATGAAAATCTTATTGCCTCTCATTTTGTCATACATTTTCTGACCTTGACCAAAGTGAACACATATGATAAGGCTCCACCCCTGAACATATTTCAACTGCCATATTTGACCTCAAGGACAGCGCCACCTAGTGGGAACAGGAAATGTCATGTTTTACACTTTGGGGTACAGTATAGTGATGGGTGACATCTGCAGCCTCAAATTTCTCAAGAAAAGCCTTAAGGAGTTGGTCTTGGGTTACAGTGAAAACTGTGAGTTTTCGCGAAAGGGTGTGACCCCAGCAGCATGGCGAACTTTGATGTCACGCCATGAAGAAACAAATTAGTATAACTCAATGAAATCCAGTCTGATCAGTACCAGACTTTACAGGCATGATGTCAGACCCGCCCTGAACAGATTGATGTGCCCATTGTCGGAAATACGGACAGCGCCACCTAGTGGCAACAGGAAATGTCATGGCTTTAATTTTGTTGTACTGATTTTCACAGGTTGATCGTGGCCACCTCAAAAGCGGTGAATATCACCATCAGTCCCTCGTGATGCTTCAGTGCAAAAATTGTGACTTTAAACTGAACGGCGCACCCTGGTGGCAACGCGGTTCATCATGAAAGATGAAGTGGCTTTTGAGGGGCTTGGAAAGTTTATAGAGGCTTGAAATTTGGCACACACCTCCAAATGGATGAAGGCATTGTTGTTATGTAACCATTTTCCTTGAATAGCGCAAAATGGCTCCACAGCGCCCCCTACAATATTTCAAAACATCAGCCCCTGCTCTGTGTTTCATCTATGAGTCTGACACTTGGTAAGCTTGTGTAAGATATCAAGATGTACAAAAAAGTCTCTTGGAGCAATATCCCAAATCCAACAGGAAGTCAGCCATTTTAAAATTAATGTGTAATTTTGATGACATTTTCCCCCCTTTTCAGGCCTCATACTTTGACGAACTCCTCCAAGGGATTTCATCATATTGAAGCATTCTTCAGTGTGTAGAATCTAAAGACCTTTCTGATGTTAAATTGCGAAGCTTTTTCCGTTCAGGGAAACGGGGTGGTCATGGCGGCACGTGGAGTTTGAATCACTCGCCAAAAAGCAGTAATCTGCTGTCACTCAAAAACACAATGTCCAATCTCTCCCAAAGCTCATAGGCGTGATGAGACTCGAGCTCGGAAATGTTTGTTATGCCATTTGTGCATAAGGGTTAGAGCGCCACCTAGTGGAACGACTAACAAATCATGAATGAATGAGTTGAAATGTTAGCTGGTGGTTAAATGCATGAATTCCATCAATGTGACATGAGATCGGACGTGCTGGTTTTAGGTGTTGGGCGTGGCTCGACGCGCCGGGGGTGCGAGGGCCCTCATAACGCTGCTTGCAGCTTTAATTATTATTATTATTATTATTTCGGCAAATGAATTGGCCGTTTGAGGGCCTAAACATGCTCGAAAACTCATGAAATTTTGCACACGCGTCCGGTCTGGTGAAAATTTACGTATTTTAATGTTCTCAGACATGGCCAGGGAAAATTAGCTCAGTAGCGCCACCTAGAAAATTGAAAAACGCGAGCCCCCGGTATGGGTATGGCCTACAAGTTTGAAAGTCGGTACACCGTTATAACGTTCAGAGTCGAACAAAAAAGTCTATTATGGCAATGTCTTAAACCCAACAGGAAGTCCGCCATTTTGGATTGAAGGTGACATTTTGGCTCTGATTTTACCGTTTCCATGCCTTGTACTTTAACGAACTCCTCCTTGGGATTTGGTCCTATATACTTCAAATTTGGACAGTGTCAACTACACCCTTGTGCCATGTTAAATTGCGGAGCTTTTGAGTTTTCACAATACTATGAGGCCGTGGCGCCATGGCGAATTTTGATGACTCGCCATGAAAATCTTATTGCCTCTCATTCTGTCATACATGTTCCGATCTGGACCAAAGAGCACACATATGATAAGGCTCCACCCCTGAACATATTTCAACTGCCATATTTAACATCAAGGACAGCGCCACCTAGTGGGAACAGGAAATGTCATGTTTTACACTTTGGGGTACAGTATTGTGATGGGTGACACCTGCAGCCTCAAATTTCTCCAGGAAAGCCTTAAGGAGTTGGTCTTGGGTTACAGTGAAAACTGTGACTTTTCGCAAAAGGGTGTGACCCCAGCAGCATGGCGAACTTTGATGTCACGCCATGAAGAAACAAATTAGTATAACTCAATGAAATCCAGTCTGTTCAGTACCAGACTTTACAGGCATGATGTCAGACCCACCCTGAACAGATTGTTGTGCCCATTGTCGGGAATACGTACAGCGCCACCTAGTGGCAACAGGAAATGTCATGGCTTTAATTTTGTTGTACTGATTTTCACAGGTTCATCGTGGCCACCTCAAAAGCGGTGAATATCAACATCAGTCCCTCGTGATGCTTCAGTGCAAAAATTGTGACTTTAAACTGAACGGCGCACCCTGGTGGCAACGCCGTCCACCATGAAAGATGAAGTGGCTTTTGAGGGGCTTGGAAAGTATATAGAGGCTTTAAATTAAGCACACCCCTCCAAATGGATGAAGGCTTTGTTGTCATGTGATCATTTTCATTGAATAGCGCGAAATGGCTCCACAGCGCCCCCTACAAAATTTCAAAACCACAGCCCCAGCTCTGTGTTTTATGTATGAGTCTGAAACCTGGTAAGCTTATAGGAGATATCAAGATGTACAAAAAAGTCTCTTGGAGCAATATCCAAAATCCAAAAGGAAGTCAGCCATTTTAAAATTAATGTGCAATTTTGGCAACATTTTCCCCTCTTTCCAGGCACCGTTCTTTGACGAACTCCTCCAAGGGATTTCATCAGATTGAACCAATCTCCAGTGTGTGGAATCTAAAGACCTTTGTGATGTTAAATTGCGAAGCTTTTTACGTTCAGGGAAACGGGGTTGTCATGGCGGCACGTGGAGTTTCAATCATTCGCCAAAAAGCAGTAATCTGCTGTCACTCAAAATCAAAATGTCCAAACTCTCCCAAAGGTCTCCCAAAGGTAGCAGGCGTGACGAGACTCGAGCTCGGAAATGTTTGTTATGCCATTTGTCAGTAATGGTTAGAGCGCCACCTAGTGGGACGACTATAATGATGATTGAATGAGATGAAATGTTAGCTGGTGGTTAAATGCATGAATTCCATCAATGTGACATCAGATCGGAGGTGCTGGTTGTAGGTGTTGGGCGTGGCTCGACGCGATGGGGTGCGAGGGCCCTCATAACGCTGCTTGCAGCTTTAATTATTATTATTATTATTATTTCGGCAAATGAATTGGCCGTTTGAGGGCCTAAACATGCTCGAAAACTCATGAAATTTTGCACACGCGTCCGGTCTGGTGAAAATTTACGTATTTTAATGTTCTCAGACATGGCCAGGGAAAATTAGCTCAGTAGCGCCACCTAGAAAATTGAAAAACGCGAGCCCCCGGTATGGGTATGGCCTACAAGTTTGAAAGTCGGTACACCGTTATAACGTTCAGAGTCGAACAAAAAAGTCTATTATGGCAATGTCTTAAACCCAACAGGAAGTCCGCCATTTTGGATTGAAGGTGACATTTTGGCTCTGATTTTACCGTTTCCATGCCTTGTACTTTAACGAACTCCTCCTTGGGATTTGGTCCTATATACTTCAAATTTGGACAGTGTCAACTACACCCTTGTGCCATGTTAAATTGCGGAGCTTTTGAGTTTTCACAATACTATGAGGCCGTGGCGCCATGGCGAATTTTGATGACTCGCCATGAAAATCTTATTGCCTCTCATTCTGTCATACATGTTCCGATCTGGACCAAAGAGCACACATATGATAAGGCTCCACCCCTGAACATATTTCAACTGCCATATTTGACATCAAGGACAGCGCCACCTAGTGGGAACAGGAAATGTCATGTTTTACACTTTGGGGTACAGTATAGTGATGGGTGACATCTGCAGCCTCAAATTTCTCCAGGAAAGCCTTAAGGAGTTGGTCTTGGGTTACAGTGAAAGCTGTGACTTTTCGCCAAAGGGTGTGACCCCAGCAGCATGGCGAACTTTGATGTCACGCCATGAAGAAACAAATTAGTATAACTCAATGAAATCCAGTCTGATCAGTACCAGACTTTACAGGCATGATGTCAGACCCGCCCTGAACAGATTGATGTGCCCATTGTCGGAAATACGGACAGCGCCACCTAGTGGCAACAGGAAATGTCATGGCTTTAATTTTGTTGTACTGATTTTCACAGGCTCATCGTGGCCACCTCAAAAGCGGTGAATATCACCATCAGTCCCTCGTGATGCTTCAGTGCAAAGATTGTGACTTTAAACTGAACGGCGCACCCTGGTGGCAACGCTGTTCACCATGAAAGATGAAGTGGCTTTTGAGGGTCTTGGCAAGTTTATAGAGGCTTGACATTTGGCACACACCTCCAATGTGATGAAGGCTTTGTTGTCATGTGATCATTTTCATTGAATATCCCAAAATGGCTCCACAGCGCCCCCTACAAAATTTCAAAACCACAGCCCCTGCTCTGTGTTTTATCTATGAGTCTGAAACCTGGTAAGCTAATGGAAGATATTAAGATGTACAAAAAAGTCTCTTGGAGCAATATCCCAAATCCAACAGGAAGTCAGCCATTTTAAAATTAATTTGTAATTTTGGCGACATTTTCCCATCTTTTCAGGCACCGTACTTTGACGAACTCCTCCAAGGGATTTCATCAGATTGGACCGATCTGAAGTTTGTGGAATCTAAAGACATTTGTGTTGTTAAATTGCGAAGCTTTTTACGTTCAGGGAAACGGGGTGGTTATGGCGGCACTTAGAGTTTGAATCACTCGCCAAAAAGCAGTAATCTGCTGTCACTCAAAAACACAATGTCCAATCTCTCCCAAACGTCTCAGGTGTGATGAGACTCGAGCTTGGAAGTGTTTGTTATGCCATTTGTACATAATGGTTAGAGCGCCACCTAGTGGAACGACTAGCTAATCATGAATGAATGAGTTGAAATGTTAGCTGGTGGTTAAATGCATGAATTCCATCAATGTGACATCGATCGGACGTGCTGGTTTTAGGTGTTGGGCGTGGCTCGACGCGCCGGGGGTGCGAGGGCCCTCATAACGCTGCTTGCAGCTTTAATTAGGGCCCGAGCACTGAGAGTGCGAAGGCCCTATTGTATCTGCTCCGTTTCTTATTATTAGGGCCCGAGCACCGAGAGTGCGAAGGCCCTATTGTATCTGCTCCGTTTCTTATTATTATTATTATTATTATTATTATTATTATTATTATTATTATTCAGGCAAAACAAGGGCCTTTTTGAGGGCCTAAACATGCTCAAAAACTCATGAAATTTTGCACACATGCCAGGTCTGGTGAAAAATTTTGTATTTTAATGGTTTTACATATGAGCACTGGGAAATGGCTCTACAGCGCCACCTATGCCTTGTTAAATGCAGCCCTACGACCACATCGTTTGAGCTACATGTATGAAATTTGGCACACATGTGTATCATGCCAAGACGAACAAAAAAGTCTGTGGGCCCATTGACGCAAACCCAACAGGAAGTCCGCCATTTGGAAGAGAAGGTGACATTTTGGCTCTAATTTTGCCATTTCCATGCCTCGAACTTTTGCGAACTCCTCCTTGGGGTTTCATTTCATAACCTTCAAATTTGGACAGTGTCAACTACACCCTTGTGCCATGTTAAATTGCGGAGCTTTTGAGTTTTCACAATACTATGAGGCCGTGGCGCCATGGCGAATTTCGATGACTCGCCATGAAAATCTTATTGCCTCTCATTTTGTCATACATTTTCTGACCTTGACCAAAGTGAACACATATGATAAGGCTCCACCCCTGAACATATTTCAACTGCCATATTTGACATCAAGGACAGCGCCACCTAGTGGGAACAGGAAATGTCATGTTTTACACTTTGGGGTACAGTATAGTGATGGGTGACATCTGCAGCCTCAAATTTCTCCAGGAAAGCCTTAAGGAGTTGGTCTTGGGTTACAGTGAAAACTGTGACTTTTCGCAAAAGGGTGTGACCCCAGCAGCATGGCGAACTTTGATGTCACGCCATGAAGAAACAAATTAGTATAACTCAATGAAATCCAGTCTGATCAGTACCAGACTTTACAGGCACAATGTCAGACCCGCCCTGAACAGATTGATGTGCCCATTGTCGGAAATACGGACAGCGCCACCTAGTGGCAACAGGAAATGTCATGGCTTTAACTTTGTTGTACTGATTTTCACAGGTTGATCGTGGCCACCTCAAAAGCGGTGAATATCACCATCAGTCCCTCGTGATGCTTCAGTGCAAAAATTGTGACTTTAAACTGAACGGCGCACCCTGGTGGCAACGCGGTTCATCATGAAAGATGAAGTGGCTTTTGAGGGGCTTGGAAAGTTTATAGAGGCTTGAAATTTGGCACACACCTCCAAATGCATGAAGGCATTGTTGTTATGTAACCATTTTCCTTGAATAGCGCAAAATGGCTCCACAGCGCCCCCTACAATATTTCAAAACATCAGCCCCTGCTCTGTGTTTCATCTATGAGTCTGACACTTGGTAAGCTTGTGTAAGATATCAAGATGTACAAAAAAGTCTCTTGGAGCAATATCCCAAATCCAACAGGAAGTCAGCCATTTTAAAATTAATGTGTAATTTTGATGACATTTTCCCCCCTTTTCAGGCCTCATACTTTGACGAACTCCTCCAAGGGATTTCATCATATTGAAGCATTCTTCAGTGTGTAGAATCTAAAGACCTTTGTGATGTTAAATTGCGAAGCTTTTTCCGTTCAGGGAAACGGGGTGGTCATGGCGGCACGTAGAGTTTCAATCACTCGCAAAAAGCAGTAATCTGCTGTCACTAAAAAACACAATGTCCAATCTCTCCCAAAGGTCGCAGGTGTGATGAGACTCGAGCTTGGAAATGTTTGTTATGCTATTTGTCAATAATGGTTAGAGCGCCACCTAGTGGCATGACTATAATCCTGGTTGAATAAGATGAAATGTTAGCTGGTGATTAAAAGCATGAAATCCATCAATGTGACATCACATTGGACGTGCCGGTTTGAGGTGTTGGCAGTGGCTCGACGTGCCGGGGGTGCGAGGGCCCTCATAACGCTGCTTGCAGCTTTAATTATTATTATTATTATTATTATTATTATTATTCACCCCAAACAAGGGCCTTTTTGAGGGCCTAAACATGCTCAAAAACTCATGAAATTTTGCACACATGCCAGGTCTGGTGAAAAATTTTGTATTTTAATGGTTTTACATATGAGCACTGGGAAATGGCTCTAGAGCGCCACCTATGCCTTGTTAAATGCAGCCCTACGACCACATGGTTTGAGCTACATGTATGAAATTTGGCACACGTGTGTATCATGCCAAGACGAACAAAAAAGTCTGTGGGCCCATTGACGCAAACCCAACAGGAAGTCCGCCATTTGGAAGAGAATGTGACATTTTGGCTCTAATTTTGCCATTTCCATGCCTCGAACTTTTGCGAACTCCTCCTTGGGGTTTCATTTCATAACCTTCAAATTTGGACAGTGTCAACTACACCCTTGTGCCATGTTAAATTGCGGAGCTTTTGAGTTTTCACAATACTATGAGGCCGTGGCGCCATGGCGAATTTCGATGACTCGCCATGAAAATCTTATTGCCTCTCATTTTGTCATACATTTTCTGACCTTGACCAAAGTGAACACATATGATAAGGCTCCACCCCTGAACATATTTCAACTGCCATATTTGACATCAAGGACAGCGCCACCTAGTGGGAACAGGAAATGTCATGTTTTACACTTTGGGGTACAGTATAGTGATGGGTGACATCTGCAGCCTCAAATTTCTCCAGAAAAGCCTTAAGGAGTTGGTCTTGGGTTACAGTGAAAACTGTGACTTTTCGCAAAAGGGTGTGACCCCAGCAGCATGGCGAACTTTGATGTCGCGCCATGAAGAAACAAATTAGTATAACTCAATGAAATCCAGTCTGATCAGTACCAGACTTTACAGGCGTGATGTCAGACCCGCCCTGAACAGATTGATGTGCCCATTGTCGGAAATACGGACAGCGCCACCTAGTGGCAACAGGAAATGTCATGGCTTTAATTTTGTTGTACTGATTTTCACAGGTTCATCGTGGCCACCTCCAAAAGCGGTGAATATCACCATCAGTCCCTTGTGATGCTTCAGTGCAAAAATTGTGACTTTAAACTGAACGCCGCACCCTGGTGGCAACGCGGTTCACCATGAAAGATGAAGTGGCTTTTGAGGGGCTTGGAAAGTTTAAAAAGTCTTGAAATTTGGCGCACACCTCCAATGTGGTTAAGGCTTTGTTGTTATGTGATCATTTTCATTGAATATCCCAAAATGGCTCCACAGCACCCCCTACAAAATTTCAAAATCACAGCCCCTGCTCTGTGTTTTATGTATGAGTCTGAAACCTGGTAAGCTTATAGGAGATATCAAGATGTACAAAAAAGTCTCTTGGAGCAATATCCCAAATCCAACAGGAAGTCAGCCATTTTAAAATTAATGTGCAATTTTGGCAACAATTTCCCCTCTTTTCAGGCATCGTTCTTTGACGAACTCCTCCAAGGGATTTCATCAGATTGCACTATTCTTCAGCTTGTGGAATCTAAAGACCTTTGTGATGTTAAATTGCGAAGCTTTTTACGTTCAAGGAAACGGGGTGGTCATGGCGGCACGTGGAGTTTCAATCACTGGCCAAAAAGCAGTAATATGCTGTCACTCAAAGACACAAAGTCCAATCTCTCCCAAAGGTCGCAGGCGTGATGAGACTCGAGCTCGGAAATGTTTGTTATGCCCTTTGTCTATAATGGTTAGAGCGCCACCTAGTGGGACGACTATACTCATGGTTGAACCAAATGAAATGTTAGCTGGTGGTTAAATGCATGAATTCCATCAATGTGACATCACATCGGACGTGCTGGTTTTAGGTGTTGGGCGTGGCTCGACACGCCAGGGTGCGAGGGCCCTCATAACGCTGCTTGCAGCTTTAATTATTATTATTATTATTATTATTATTATTATTATTCACCCCAAACAAGGGCCTTTTTGAGGGCCTAAACATGCTCAAAAACTCATGAAATTTTGCACACATGCCAGGTCTGGTGAAAAATTTTGTATTTTAATGGTTTTACATATGAGCACTGGGAAATGGCTCTACAGCGCCACCTATGCCTTGTTAAATGCAGCCCTACGACCACATGGTTTGAGCTACATGTATGAAATTTGGCACACGTGTGTATCATGCCAAGACGAACAAAAAAGTCTGTGGGCCCATTGACGCAAACCCAACAGGAAGTCCGCCATTTGGAAGAGAATGTGACATTTTGGCTCTAATTTTGCCATTTCCATGCCTCGAACTTTTGCGAACTCCTCCTTGGGGTTTCATTTCATAACCTTCAAATTTGGACAGTGTCAACTACACCCTTGTGCCATGTTAAATTGCGGAGCTTTTGAGTTTTCACAATACTATGAGGCCGTGGCGCCATGGCGAATTTCGATGACTCGCCATGAAAATCTTATTGCCTCTCATTTTGTCATACATTTTCTGACCTTGACCAAAGTGAACACATATGATAAGGCTCCACCCCTGAACATATTTCAACTGCCATATTTGACATCAAGGACAGCGCCACCTAGTGGGAACAGGAAATGTCATGTTTTACACTTTGGGGTACAGTATAGTGATGGGTGACATCTGCAGCCTCAAATTTCTCCAGGAAAGGCTTAAGGAGTTGGTCTTGGGTTACAGTGAAAACTGTGAGTTTTCGCGAAAGGGTGTGACCCCAGCAGCATGGCGAACTTTGATGTCACGCCATGAAGAAACAAATTAGTATAACTCAATGAAATCCAGTCTGATCAGTACCAGACTTTACAGGCATGATGTCAGACCCGCCCTGAACAGATTGATGTGCCCATTGTTGGAAATACGGACAGCGCCACCTAGTGGCAACAGGAAATGTCATGGCTTTAATTTTGTTGTACTGGTTTTCACAGGTTCATCGTGGCCACCTCAAAAGCGGTGAATATCACCATCAGTCCCTCGTGATGCTTCAGTGCAAAAATTGTGACTTTGAACTGAACGGCGCACCCTGGTGGCAACGCTGTTCACCATGAAAGATGAAGTGACTTTTGAGGGTCTTGGCAAGTGTATAGAGGCTTGAAATTTGGCACACACCTCCAATGTGACGAAGGCTTTGTTGTCATGTGATCATTTTCATTGAATATCCCAAAATGGCTCCACAGCGCCCCCTACAAAATTCCAAAACCACAGCCCCAGCTCTGTGTTTTATGTATGAATCTGAAACCTGGTAGGCTTATAGGAGATATCAAGATGTACAAAAAAGTCTCTTGGAGCAATATCCCAAATCCAACAGGAAGTCAGCCATTTTAAAATTAATGTGCAATTTTGGCAACATTTTCCCCTCTTTTCAGGCATCGTTCTTTGACGAACTCCTCCAAGGGATTTCATCAGATTGGACCGATCTGCAGTTTGTGGAATCTAAAGACCTTTGTGATGTTAAATTGCGAAGCTTTTTACGTTCAGGGAAACGGGGTGGTCATGGCGGCACTTAGAGTTTCAATCACTCACCAAAAAGCAGTAATCTGCTGTCACTCAAAATCAAAATGTCCAATATGTCCCAAAGGTCGCAGGCGTGATGAGACTCGAGCTGGGAAATGTTTGTTATGCCATTTGTCAGTAATGGTTAGAGCGCCACCTAGTGGGACGACTATAATCATGATTGAATGAGATGAAATGTTAGCTGGTGGTTGAATGCATGAATTTCATCAATGTGACATCAGATCGGACGTGCTGGTTGTAGGTGTTGGGCGTAGCTCGACGCGATGGGGTGCGAGGGCCCTCATAACGCTGCTTGCAGCTTTAATTATTATTATTATTATTATTCACCCCAAACAAGGGCCTTTTTGAGGGCCTAAACATGCTCAAAAACTCATGAAATTTTGCACACATGCCAGGTTTGGTGAAAAATTTTGTATTTTAATGGTTTTACATATGAGCACTGGGAAATGGCTCTACAGCGCCACCTATGCCTTGTTAAATGCAGCCCTACGACCACATCGTTTGAGCTACATGTATGAAATTTGGCACACATGTGTATCATGCCAAGACGAACAAAAAAGTCTGTGGGCCCATTGACGCAAACCCAACAGGAAGTCCGCCATTTGGAAGAGAAGGTGACATTTTGGCTCTAATTTTGCCATTTCCATGCCTCGAACTTTAACGAACTCCTCCTTGGGATTTGGTCCTATAAGCTTCAAATTTGGACAGTGTCAACTACACCCTTGTGCCATGTTAAATTGCGGAGCTTTTGAGTTTTCACAATAGTATGAGGCCGTGGCGCCATGGCGAATTTTGATGACTCGCCATGAAAATCTTATTGCCTCTCATTCTGTCATACATGTTCCGATCTGGACCAAAGAGCACACATATGATAAGGCTCCACCCCTGAACATATTTCAACTGCCATATTTGACATCAAGGACAGCGCCACCTAGTGGGAACAGGAAATGTCATGTTTTACACTTTGGGGTACAGTATTGTGATGGGTGACATCTGCAGCCTCAAATTTCTCCAGGAAAGCCTTAAGGAGTTGGTCTTGGGTTACAGTGAAAACTGTGACTTTTCACGGAAGGGTGTGACCCCAGCAGCATGGCGAACTTTGATGTCACGCCATGAAGAAACAAATTAGTATAACTCAATGAAATCCAGTCTGATCAGTACCAGACTTTACAGGCATGATGTCAGACCCGCCCTGAACAGATTGATATGCCCATTGTCGGAAATACGGACAGCGCCACCTAGTGGCAACAGGAAATGTCATGGCTTTAACTTTGTTGTACTGATTTTCACAGGTTGATCGTGGCCACCTCAAAAGCGGTGAATATCACCATCAGTCCCTCGTGATGCTTCAGTGCAAAAATTGTGACTTTAAACTGAACGGCGCACCCTGGTGGCAACGCGGTTCATCATGAAAGATGAAGTGGCTTTTGAGGGGCTTGGAAAGTTTATAGAGGCTTGAAATTTGGCACACACCTCCAAATGGATGAAGGCATTGTTGTTATGTAACCATTTTCCTTGAATAGCGCAAAATGGCTCCACAGCGCCCCCTACAATATTTCAAAACATCAGCCCCTGCTCTGTGTTTCATCTATGAGTCTGACACTTGGTAAGCTTGTGTAAGATATCAAGATGTACAAAAAAGTCTCTTGGAGCAATATCCCAAATCCAACAGGAAGTCAGCCATTTTAAAATTAATGTGTAATTTTGGCGACATTTTCCCCTCTTTTCAGGCTTCATACTTTGACGAACTCCTCCAAGGGATTTCATCATATTGAAGCATTCTTCAGTGTGTAGAATCTAAAGACCTTTGTGATGTTAAATTGCGAAGCTTTTTCCGTTCAGGGAAACGGGGTGGTCATGGCGGCACGTAGAGTTTCAATCACTCGCAAAAAGCAGTAATCTGCTGTCACTAAAAAACACAATGTCCAATCTCTCCCAAAGGTCGCAGGTGTGATGAGACTCGAGCTTGGAAATGTTTGTTATGCTATTTGTCAATAATGGTTAGAGCGCCACCTAGTGGCATGACTATAATCCTGGTTGAATAAGATGAAATGTTAGCTGGTGATTAAAAGCATGAAATCCATCAATGTGACATCACATCGGACGTGCCGGTTTGAGGTGTTGGCAGTGGCTCGACGTGCCGGGGGTGCGAGGGCCCTCATAACGCTGCTTGCAGCTTTAATTATTATTATTATTATTATTATTATTATTCAGGCAAAACAAGGGCCTTTTTGAGGGCCTAAACATGCTCAAAAACTCATGAAATTTTGCACACATGCCAGGTCTGGTGAAAAATTTTGTATTTTAATGGTTTTACATATGAGAACTGGGAAATGGCTCTACAGCGCCACCTATGCCTTGTTAAATGCAGCCCTACGACCACATCGTTTCAGCTACATGTATGAAATTTGGCACACATGTGTATCATGCCGAGTCGAACAAAAAAGTCTGTGGGCCCATTGATGCAAACCCAACAGGAAGTCCGCCATTTGGAAGAGAAGGTGACATTTTGGCTCTAATTTTGCCATTTCCATGCCTCGAACTTTTGCGAACTCCTCCTTGGGATTTGGTTGTATAAGCTTCATCTTTGGTCAGTGTCAACTACACACCTGGGCCATGTTAAATTGCGGAGCTTTTGAGTTTTCACAATACTATGAGGCCGTGGCGCCATGGCGAATTTCGATGACTCGCCATGAAAATCTTATTGCCTCTCATTTTGTCATACATTTTCTGACCTTGACCAAAGTGAACACATATGATAAGGCTCCACCCCTGAACATATTTCAACTGCCATATTTGACACCAGGGACAGCGCCACCTAGTGGGAACAGGAAATGTCATGTTTTACACTTTGGGGTACAGTATAGTGATGGGTGACACCTGCAGCCTCAAATTTCTCCAGGAAAGCCTTAAGGAGTTGGTCTTGGGTTACAGTGAAAACTGTGACTTTTCGCAAAAGGGTGTGACCCCAGCAGCATGGCGAACTTTAATGTCACGCCATGAAGAAACAAATTAGTATAACTCAATGAAATCCAGTCTGTTCAGTACCAGACTTTACAGTCATGATGTCAGACCTGCCCTGAACAGATTGATGTGCCCATTGTCGGGAATACGGACAGCGCCACCTAGTGGCAACAGGAAATGTCATGGCTTTAATTTTGTTGTACTGATTTTCACAGGTTCATCGTGGCCACCTCAAAAGCGGTGAATATCAACATCAGTCCCTCGTGATGCTTCAGTGCAAAAATTGTGACTTTAAACTGAACGGCGCACCCTGGTGGCAACGCGGTCCACCATGAAAGATGAAGTGGCTTTTGAGGGGCTTGGAAAGTATATAGAGGCTTTAAATTTAGCACACCCCTCCAAATGGATGAAGGCTTTGTTGTCATGTGATCATTTTTATTGAATAGCGCGAAATGGCTCCACAGCGCCCCCTACAAAATTTCAAAACCACAGCCCCAGCTCTGTGTTTTATGTATGAGTCTGAAACCTGGTAAGCTTATAGGAGATATCAAGATGTACAAAAAAGTCTCTTGGAGCAATATCCAAAATCCAACAGGAAGTCAGCCATTTTAAAATTAATGTGCAATTTTGGCAACATTTTCCCCTCTTTTCAGGCATCGTTCTTTGACGAACTCCTCCAAGGGATTTCATCAGATTGCACTATTCTTCAGTGTGTGGAATCCAAAGACCTTTGTGTTGTTAAATTGCGAAGCTTTTTACGTTCAGGGAAACGGGGTGGTCATGGCGGCATGTGGAGTTTCAATCACTCGCCAAAAAGAAGTAATCTGCTTTCACTCAAAAACACAATGTCCAATCTCACCCAAAGGTCGCAGGCATAATGAGACTCGAGTTCGGAAATGTTTGTTATGCCATTTGTACATAATGGTTAGAGCGCCACCTAGTGGAACGACTAACTAATCATGAATGAATGAGTTGAAATGTTAGCTGGTGGTTAAATGCATGAATTCCATCAATGTGACATCACATCGGACGTGCTGGTTTTAGGTGTTGGGCGTGGCTCGACGCGCCGGGGGTGCGAGGGCCCTCATAACGCTGCTTGCAGCTTTAATTATTATTATTATTATTATTTCGGCAAATGAATTGGCCGTTTGAGGGCCTAAACATGCTCGAAAACTCATGAAATTTTGCACACGCGTCAGGTCTGGTGAAAATTTTCGTATTTTAATGTTCCCAGACATGGCCAGGAAAAATTAGCTCAGTAGCGCCACCTAGAAAAATGAAAAACGCGAGCCCCCGATATGGGTATGACCTACATGTTTGAAAGTCGGCACACCTATATAACGTTCAGAGTCGAACAAAAAAGTCTATTATGGCAATGTCCTAAACCCAACAGGAAGTCCGCCATTTTGGATTGAAGGTGACATTTTGGCTCTGATTTTACCGTTTCCATGCCTCGAACTTTAACGAACTCCTCCTTGGGGTTTGATTTCATAACCTTCATATTTGGTCAGTGCCAACTACACCCTTGTGCCATGTTAAATTGCGGAGCTTTTGAGTTTTCACAATACCATGAGGCCGTGGCGCCACGGCGAATTTCGATGACTCGCCATGAAAATCTTATTGCCTCTCATTTTGTCATACATTTTCTGACCTTGACCAAAGTGAAGACATATGATAAGGCTCCACCCCTGAACATATTTCAACTGCCATATTTGACATCAAGGACAGCGCCACCTAGTGGGAACAGGAAATGTCATGTTTTACACTTTGGGGTACAGTATAGTGATGGGTGACATCTGCAGCCTCAAATTTCTCCAGGAAAGCCTTAAGGAGTTGGTCTTGGGGTACAGTGAAAACTGTGGCTTTTCACGAAAGGGTGTGACCTCAGCAGCATGGCGAACTTTGATATCTCGCCATGAAGAAACAAATTAGTATAACTCCATGAAATCCAGTCTGATTAGTACCAGACTTTACAGGCATGATGTCACACCCGCTCTGAACAGATTGATGTGCCCATTGTCAGGAATATGAAGAGCGCCACCTAGTGGGAACAGGAAATGTCATGTCTTACACTTTGTTGTACTGATTTTCACAGGTTCATAGTGGCCACCTCAAAAGCGGTGAATATCACCATCAGTCCTTGATGATGCTTTAGTGCAAACATTGTGACTTTAAACTGAACGGCGCACCCTGGTGGCAACGCTGTTCACCATGAAAAATGAAGTGGCTTTTGAGGGGCTTGGAAAGTTTATAGAGGCTTGAAATTTGGCGCACACCTCCATTGTGATGAATGCTTTGTTGTTATGTGATCATTTTCATTGAATAGCGCAAAATGGCTCCACAGCGCCCCCTACAAAATTTCAAAAAGTCAACCCCAGCTCTGTGTTTTATGTATGAGTCTGAAACCTGGTAAGCTTATAGGAGATATCAAGATGTACAAAAAAGTCTCTTGGAGCAATATCCCAAATCCAACAGGAAGTCAGCCATTTTAAAATTAATGTGTAATTTTTGTGACATTTTCCCCTCTTTCCAGCCACCGTTCTTTGACGAACTCCTCCAAGGGATTTCATCATATTGAACCAATCTCCAGTGTGTGGAATCTAAAGACCTTTGTGATGTTAAATTGCGAAGGTTTTTACGTTGAGGGAAACGGGGTGGTCATGGCGGCACGTGGAGTTTCAGTCACTCGCCAAAAAGCAGTAATCTGCTGTCACTCAAAATCAAAATGTCCAATATGTCCCAAAGGTCGCAGGCGTGATGAGACTCGAGCTGGGAAATGTTTGTTATGCCATTTGTCAGTAATGGTTAGAGCGCCACCTAGTGGGACGACTATAATCATGGTTGAATGAGATGAAATGTTAGCTGGTGGTTGAATGCATGAATTTCATCAATGTGACATCAGATCGGACGTGCTGGTTGTAGGTGTTGGGCGTAGCTCGACGCGATGGGGTGCGAGGGCCCTCATAACGCTGCTTGCAGCTTTAATTAGGGCCCGAGCACTGACAGTGCGAAGGCCCTATTGTAATTGCTCTGTTTATTATTATTATTATTATTATTATTATTAGGGCCCGAGCACCGAGAGTGCGAAGGCCCTATTGTATCTGCTCCGTTTCTTATTATTTTTATTATTATTATTATTATTATTATTCACCCCAAACAAGGGCCTTTTTGAGGGCCTAAACATGCTCAAAAACTCATGAAATTTTGCACACATGCCAGGTCTGGTGAAAAATTTTGTATTTTAATGGTTTTACATATGAGCACTGGGAAATGGCTCTACAGCGCCACCTATGCCTTGTTAAATGCAGCCCTACGACCACATGGTTTGAGCTACATGTATGAAATTTGGCACACATGTGTATCATGCCAAGACGAACAAACAAGTCAGTGGGCCCATTGACGCAAACCCAACAGGAAGTCCGCCATGTGGAAGAGAAGGTGACATTTTGGCTCTAATTTTGCCATTTCCATGCCTCGAACTTTTGCGAACTCCTCCTTGGGGTTTCATTTCATAGCCTTCATATTTGGTCAGTGTCAACTACACCCTTGTGCCATGTTAAATTGCGGAGCTTTTGAGTTTTCACAATACTATGAGGCCGTGGCGCCATGGCGAATTTCGATGACTCGCCATGAAAATCTTATTGCCTCTCATTTTGTCATACATTTTCTGACCTTGACCAAAGTGAAGACATATGATAAGGCTCCACCCCTGAACATATTTCAACTGCCATATTTGACATCAAGGACAGCGCCACCTAGTGGGAACAGGAAATGTCATGTTTTACACTTTGGGGTACAGTATAGTGATGGGTGACATCTGCAGCCTCAAATTTCTCCAGGAAAGGCGTAAGGAGTTGGTCTTGGGGTACAGTGAAAACTGTGACTTTTCACGAAAGGGTGTGACCTCAGCAGCATGGCGAACTTTGATATCTCGCCATGAAGAAACAAATTAGTATAACTCAATGAAATCCAGTCTGATCAGTACCAGACTTTACAGGCATGATGTCACACCCGCCCTGAACAGATTGATGTGCCCATTGTCGGAAATACGGACAGCGCCACCTAGTGGCAACAGGAAATGTCATGGCTTTAATTTTGTTGTACTGATTTTCACAGGTTCATCGTGGCCACCTCAAAAGCGGTGAATATCAACATCAGTCCCTCGTGATGCTTCAGTGCAAAAATTGTGACTTTAAACTGAACGGCGCACCCTGGTGGTAACGCGGTTCACCATGAAAGATGAAGTGGCTTTTGAGGGGCTTGGAAAGTTTATAGAGGCTTTAAATTTGGCACACACCTCCAAATGGATGAAGGCTTTGTTGGCATGTGATCATTTTCATTGAATAGCGTGAAATGGCTCCACAGCGCCCCCTACAATATTTCAAAACATCAGCCCCTGCTCTGTGTTTCATCTATGAGTCTGACACTTGGTAAGCTTGTGTAAGATATTAAGATGTACAAAAAAGTCTCTTGGAGCAATATCCCAAATCCAACAGGAAGTCAGCCATTTTAAAATTAATGTGTAATTTTGATGACATTTTCCCCCCTTTTCAGGCCTCATACTTTGACGAACTCCTCCAAGGGATTTCATCATATTGAAGCATTCTTCAGTGTGTAGAATCTAAAGACCTTTGTGATGTTAAATTGCGAAGCTTTTTCCGTTCAGGGAAACGGGGTGGTCATGGCGGCACGTAGAGTTTCAATCACTCGCAAAAAGCAGTAATCTGCTGTCACTAAAAAACATAATGTCCAATCTCTCCCAAAGGTCGCAGGTGTGATGAGACTCGAGCTTGGAAATGTTTGTTATGCTATTTGTCAATAATAGTTAGAGCGCCACCTAGTGGCATGACTATAATCCTGGTTGAATAAGATGAAATGTTAGCTGGTGATTAAAAGCATGAAATCCATCAATGTGACATCACATCGGACGTGCCGGTTTGAGGTGTTGGCAGTGGCTCGACGTGCCGGGGGTGCGAGGGCCCTCATAACGCTGCTTGCAGCTTTAATTAGGGCCCGAGCACCGAGAGTGCGAAGGCCCTATTGTATCTGCTCCGTTTCTTATTATTATTATTATTAGGGCCCGAGCACCGAGAGTGCGAAGGCCCTATTGTATCTGCTCCGTTTCTTATTATTATTATTATTATTATTATTATTATTATTATTATTATTATTATTATTATTATTATTCACCCCAAACAAGGGCCTTTTTGAGGGCCTAAACATGCTCAAAAACTCATGAAATTTTGCACACATGCCAGGTCTGGTGAAAAATTTTGTATTTTAATGGTTTTACATATGAGCACTGGGAAATGGCTCTACAGCGCCACCTATGCCTTGTTAAATGCAGCCCTACGACCACATCGTTTGAGCTACATGTATGAAATTTGGCACACATGTGTATCATGCCAAGACGAACAAAAAAGTCTGTGGGCCCATTGACGCAAACCCAACAGGAAGTCCGCCATTTGGAAGAGAAGGTGACATTTTGGCTCTAATTTTGCCATTTCCATGCCTCGAACTTTTGCGAACTCCTCCTTGGGGTTTCATTTCATAACCTTCAAATTTGGACAGTGTCAACTACACCCTTGTGCCATGTTAAATTGCGGAGCTTTTGAGTTTTCACAATACTATGAGGCCGTGGCGCCATGGCGAATTTCGATGACTCGCCATGAAAATCTTATTGCCTCTCATTTTGTCATACATTTTCTGACCTTGACCAAAGTGAACACATATGATAAGGCTCCACCCCTGAACATATTTCAACTGCCATATTTGACACCAGAGACAGCGCCACCTAGCGGGAACAGGAAATGTCATGTTTTACACTTTGGGGTACAGTATAGTGATGGGTGACACCTGCAGCCTCAAATTTCTCCAGGAAAGCCTTAAGGAGTTGGTCTTGGGTTACAGTGAAAACTGTGACTTTTCGCAAAAGGGTGTGACCCCAGCAGCATGGCGAACTTTGATGTCACGCCATGAAGAAACAAATTAGTATAACTCAATGAAATCCAGTCTGATCAGTACCAGACTTTACAGGCATGATGTCAGACCCGCCCTGAACAGATTGACGTGCCCATTGTCGGAAATACGGACAGCGCCACCTAGTGGCCACAGGAAATGTCATGGCTTTAATTTTGTTGTACTGATTTTCCCAGGTTCATCGTGGCCACCTCAAAAGCGGTGAATATCACCATCAGTCCCTCGTGATGCTTCAGTGCAAAAATTGTGACTTTACACTGAACGGCGCACCCTGGTGGCAACGCGGTTCAACATGAAAGATGAAGTGGCTTTTGAGGGGCTTGGAAAGTTTATAGAGGCTTTAAATTTGGCACACACCCCCAAATGGATGAAGGCTTTGTTGTCATGTGATCATTTTCATTGAATAGCGCGAAATTGCTCCACAGCGCCCCCTACAAAGTTTCAAAATATCAGCCCCTGCTCTGTGTTTTATCTATGAGTCTGAAACTTGGTAAGCTCATGGAAGATATTAAGATGTACAAAAAAGTCTCTTGGAGCAATATCCCAAATCCAACAGGAAGTCAGCCATTTTAAAATTAATGTGTAATTTTGGCAACATTTTCCCCTCTTTTCAGGCTTCATACTTTGACGAACTCCTCCAAGGGATTTCATCAGATTGGACCGATCTGAAGTTTGTGGAATCTAAAGACCTTTGTGATGTTAAATTGCGAAGCTTTTTACGTTCAGGGAAACGGGGTGGTCATGGCGGCACTTAGAGTTTCAATCACTCGCCAAAAAGCAGTAATCTGCTGTCACTCAAAAACACAATATCCAATCTCTCCCAAACGTCGCAGGTGTGATGAGACTCGAGCTCGGAAATGTTTGTTATGCCATTTGTCAGTAATAGTTAGAGCGCCACCTAGTGGGACGACTATAATCATGGTTCAATGAGATGAAATGTTAGCTGGTGGTTAAATGCATGATTTCCATCAATGTGACATCACATTGGACGTGCTGGTTTTAGGTGTTGGGCGTGGCTCGACACGCCAGGGTGCGAGGGCCCTCATAACGCTGCTTGCAGCTTTAATTATTATTATTATTCAGGCGAAACAAGGGCCTTTTTGAGGGCCTAAACATGCTCAAAAACTCATGAAATTTTGCACACATGCCAGGTCTGGTGAAAAATTTTGTATTTTAATGGTTTTACATATGAGCACTGGGAAATGGCTCTAGAGCGCCACCTATGCCTTGTTAAATGCAGCCCTACGACCACATCGTTTGAGCTACATGTATGAAATTTGGCACACATGTGTATCATGCCAAGACGAACAAAAAAGTCAGTGGGCCCATTGACGCAAACCCAACAGGAAGTCCGCCATTTGGAAGAGAAGGTGACATTTTGGCTCTAATTTTGCCATTTCCATGCCTCGAACTTTTGCGAACTCCTCCTTGGGGTTTGATTTCATAATCTTCATCTTTGGTCAGTGTCAACTACACACCTGGGCCATGTTAAATTGCGGAGCTTTTGAGTTTTCACAATACTATGAGGCCGTGGCGCCATGGCGAATTTCGATGACTCGCCATGAAAATCTTATTGCCTCTCATTTTGTCATACATTTTCTGACCTTGACCAAAGTGAAGACATATGATAAGGCTCCACCCCTGAACATATTTCAACTGCCATATTTGACATCAAGGACAGCGCCACCTAGTGGGAACAGGAAATGTCATGTTTTACACTTTGGGGTACAGTATAGTGATGGGTGACATCTGCAGCCTCAAATTTCTCCAGAAAAGCCTTAAGGAGTTGGTCTTGGGTTACAGTGAAAACTGTGAGTTTTCGCGAAAGGGTGTGACCCCAGCAGCATGGCGAACTTTGATGTCTCGCCATGAAGAAACAAATTAGTATAACTCAATGAAATCCAGTCTGATTAGTACCAGACTTTACAGGCATGATGTCAGACCCGCCCTGAACAGATTGATGTTCCCATTGTCGGAAATACGGACAGCGCCACCTAGTGGCAACAGGAAATGTCATGGCTTTAATTTTGTTGTACTGATTTTCACAGGTTCATCTTGGCCACCTCAAAAGCGGTGAATATCACCATCAGTCCCTCGTGATGCTTCAGTGCAAAAATTGTGACTTTAAACTGAACGGCGCACCCTGGTGGCAACGCTGTTCAACATGAAAGATGAAGTGGCTTTTGAGGGTCTTGGCAAGTTTATAGAGGCTTGAAATTTGGCACACACCTCCAAATGGATGAAGGCTTTGTTGGCATGTGATCATTTTCATTGAATAGCGCGAAATTGTTCCACAGCGCCCCCTACAAAATTTCAAAACCACAGCCCCTGCTCTGTGTTCTATGTATGATTCTGAAACCTGGTAAACTTATAGGAGATATCAAGATGTACAAAAAAGTCTCTTGGTGCAATATCCCAAATCCAACAGGAAGTCAGCCATTTTAAAATTAATGTGTAATTTTGGCAACATTTTCCCCTCTTTCCTGGCACCGTTCTTTGACGAACCCCTCCAAGGGATTTCATCATATTGAACCAATCTCCAGTGTGTGGAATCTAAAGACCTTTGTGATGTTAAATTGCGAAGCTTTTTACGTTCAGTGAAACGGGGTGGTTATGGTGGCACTTAGAGTTTGAATCACTCGCCAAAAAGCAGTAATCTGCTGTCACTCAAAAACACAATGTCCAATCTCTCCCAAACGTCTCAGGTGTGATGAGACTCGAGCTCGGAAGTGATTGTTATGCCATTTGTACATAATGGTTAGAGCGCCACCTAGTGGAACGACTAACTAATCATGAATGAATGACTTGAAATGTTAGCTGGTGGTTAAATGCATGAATTCCATCAATGTGACATCAGATCGGAGGTGCTGGTTTTAGGTGTTGGGCTTGGCTCGACGCGCCGGGGGTGCGAGGGCCCTCGTAACGCTGCTTGCAGCTTTAATTATTAGGGCCCGAGCACTGAGAGTGCGAAGGCCCTATTGTATCTGCTCCGTTTCTTATTATTATTATTATTATTCAGGCAAAACAAGGGCCTTTTTGAGGGCCTAAACATGCTCAAAAACTCATGAAATTTTGCACACATGCCAGGTTTGGTGAAAAATTTTGTATTTTAATGGTTTTACATATGAGCACTGGGAAATGGCTCTACAGCGCCACCTATGCCTTGTTAAATGCAGCCCTACGACCACATCGTTTGAGCTACATGTATGAAATTTGGCACACATGTGTATCATGCCAAGACGAACAAAAAAGTCAGTGGGCCCATTGACGCAAACCCAACAGGAAGTCCGCCATTTGTAAGAGAAGGTGACATTTTGGCTCTAATTTTGCCATTTCCATGCCTCGAACTTTAACGAACTCCTCCTTGGGATTTGGTCCTATAAGCTTCAAGTTTGGACAGTGTCAACTACACCCTTGTGCCATGTTAAATTGCGGAGCTTTTGAGTTTTCACAATAGTATGAGGCCGTGGCGCCATGGCGAATTTTGATGACTCGCCATGAAAATCTTATTGCCTCTCATTCTGTCATACATGTTCCGATCTGGACCAAAGAGCACACATATGATAAGGCTCCACCCCTGAACATATTTCAACTGCCATATTTGACATCAAGGACAGCGCCACCTAGTGGGAACAGGAAATGTCATGTTTTACACTTTGGGGTACAGTATTGTGATGGGTGACATCTGCAGCCTCAAATTCCTCCAGGAAAGCCTTAAGGAGTTGGTCTTGGGTTACAGTGAAAACTGTGACTTTTCACGAAAGGGTGTGACCCCAGCAGCATGGCGAACTTTGATGTCACGCCATGAAGAAACAAATTAGTATAACTCAATGAAATCCAGTCTGATCAGTACCAGACTTTACAGGCATGATGTCAGACCCGCCCTGAACAGATTGATATGCCCATTGTCGGAAATACGGACAGCGCCACCTAGTGGCAACAGGAAATGTCATGGCTTTAACTTTGTTGTACTGATTTTCACAGGTTGATCGTGGCCACCTCAAAAGCGGTGAATATCACCATCAGTCCCTCGTGATGCTTCAGTGCAAAAATTGTGACTTTAAACTGAACGGCGCACCCTGGTGGCAACGCGGTTCATCATGAAAGATGAAGTGGCTTTTGAGGGGCTTGGAAAGTTTATAGAGGCTTGAAATTTGGCACACACCTCCAAATGGATGAAGGCGTTGTTATGTAACCATTTTCCTTGAATAGCGCAAAATGGCTCCACAGCGCCCCCTACAATATTTCAAAATATCAGCCCCTGCTCTGTGTTTTATCTATGAGTCTGAAACTTGGTAAGCTTATGGAAGATCTTAAGATGTACAAAAAAGTCTCTTGGAGCAATATCCCAAATCCAACAGGAAGCCAGCCATTTTAAAGTTAATGTTTAATTTTGGCGACATTTTTGCATCTTTTCAGGCACCGTACTTTGACGAACTCCTCCAAGGGATTTCATCAGATTGGACCGATCTGCAGTTTGTGGAATCTAAAGACCTTTGTGATGTTAAATTGCGAAGCTTTTTACGTCCAGGGAAACGGGGTGGTTATGGCGGCACTTAGAGTTTGAATCACTCACCAAAAAGCAGTAATCTGCTGTCACTCAAAAACACAATGTCCAATCTCTCCCAAACGTCTCAGGTGTGATGAGTCTCGAGCTTGGAAGTGTTTGTTATGCCATTTGTACATAATGGTTAGAGCGCCACCTAGTGGAACGACTAACTAATCATGAATGAATGAGTATAAATGTTAGCTGGTGGTTAAATGCATGAATTCCATCAATGTGACATCAGATCGGTCGTGCTGGTTTTAGGTGTTGGGCGTGGCTCGACGCGCCGGGGGTGCGAGGGCCCTCATAACGCTGCTTGCAGCTTTAATTATTATTATTATTATTATTATTCAGGCGAAACAAGGGCCTTTTTGAGGGCCTAAACATGCTCAAAAACTCATGAAATTTTGCACACATGCCAGGTCTGGTGAAAAATTTTGTATTTTAATGGTTTTACATATGAGCACTGGGAAATGGCTCTAGAGCGCCACCTATGCCTTGTTAAATGCAGCCCTACGACCACATCGTTTGAGCTACATGTATGAAATTTGGCACACATGTGTATCATGCCAAGACGAACAAAAAAGTCTGGGGGCCCATTGACGCAAACCCAACAGGAAGTCCGCCATTTGGAAGAGAAGGTGACATTTTGGCTCTAATTTTGCCATTTCCATGCCTCGAACTTTTGCGAACTCCTCCTTGGGGTTTCATTTCATAACCTTCAAATTTGGACAGTGTCAACTACACCCTTGTGCCATGTTAAATTGCGGAGCTTTTGAGTTTTCACAATACTATGAGGCCGTGGCGCCATGGCGAATTTCGATGACTCGCCATGAAAATCTTATTGCCTCTCATTTTGTCATACATTTTCTGACCTTGACCAAAGTGAACACATATGATAAGGCTCCACCCCTGAACATATTTCAACTGCCATATTTGACACCAGGGACAGCGCCACCTAGTGGGAACAGGAAATGTCATGTTTTACACTTTGGGGTACAGTATAGTGATGGGTGACACCTGCAGCCTCAAATTTCTCCAGGAAAGCCTTAAGGAGTTGGTCTTGGGTTACCGTGAAAACTGTGACTTTTCGCAAAAGGGTGTGACCCCAGCAGCATGGCGAACTTTGATGTCACGCCATGAAGAAACAAATTAGTATAACTCAATGAAATCCAGTCTGATCAGTACCAGACTTTACAGGCATGATGTCAGACCCGCCCTGAACAGATTGACGTGCCCATTGTCGGAAATACGGACAGCGCCACCTAGTGGCCACAGGAAATGTCATGGCTTTAATTTTGTTGTACTGATTTTCACAGGTTGATCGTGGCCACCTCAAAAGCGGTGAATATCACCATCAGTCCCTCGTGATGCTTCAGTGCAAAAATTGTGACTTTACACTGAACGGCGCACCCTGGTGGCAACGCGGTTCAACATGAAAGATGAAGTGGCTTTTGAGGGGCTTGGAAAGTTTATAGAGGCTTTAAATTTGGCACACACCCCGAAATGTATGAAGGCTTTGTTGTCATGTGATCATTTTCATTGAATAGCGCGAAATTGCTCCACAGCGCCCCCTACAAAGATTCAAAATATCAGCCCCTGCTCTGTGTTTTATCTATGAGTCTGAAACTTGGTAAGCTCATGGAAGATATTAAGATGTACAAAAAAGTCTCTTGGAGCAATATCCCAAATCCAACAGGAAGTCAGCCATTTTAAAATTCATGTGTAATTTTGGCGACATTTTCCCCTCTTTTCAGGCTTCATACTTTGACGAACTCCTCCAAGGGATTTCATCAGATTGGACCGATCTGAAGTTTGTGGAATCTAAAGACCTTTGTGATGTTAAATTGCGAAGCTTTTTACGTTCAGGGAAACGGGGTGGTCATGGCGGCACTTAGAGTTTCAATCACTCGCCAAAAAGCAGTAATCTGCTGTCACTCAAAAACACAATATCCAATCTCTCCCAAACGTCGCAGGTGTGATGAGACTCGAGCTCGGAAATGTTTGTTATGCCATTTGTCAGTAATAGTTAGAGCGCCACCTAGTGGGATGACTATAATCATGGTTCAATGAGATGAAATGTTAGCTGGTGGTTAAATGCATGAATTCCATCAATGTGACATCACATTGGACGTGCTGGTTTTAGGTGTTGGGCGTGGCTCGACACGCCAGGGTGCGAGGGCCCTCATAACGCTGCTTGCAGCTTTAATTATTAGGGCCCGAGCACTGACAGTGCGAAGGCCCTATTGTAATTGCTCTGTTTATTATTATTATTATTATTATTATTATTTCGGCAAATGAATTGGCCGTTTGAGGGCCTAAACATGCTCGAAAACTCATGAAATTTTGCACACGCGTCAGGTCTGGTGAAAATTTACGTATTTTAATGTTCTCAGACATGGCCTGGGAAAATTAGCTCAGTAGCGCCACCTAGAAAAATGAAAAACGCGAGCCCCCGGTATGGGTATGACCTACATGTTTGAAAGTCGGTACACCTATATAACGTTCAGAGTCGAACAAAAAAGTCTATTATGGCAATGTCCTAAACCCAACAGGAAGTCCGCCATTTTGGATTGAAGGTGACATTTTGGCTCTGATTTTACCATTTCCATGCCTCGAACTTTAACGAACTCCTCCTTGGGGTTTGATTTCATAACCTTCATATTTGGTCAGTGCCAACTACACCCTTATGCCATGTTAAATTGCGGAGCTTTTGAGTTTTCACAATACTATGAGGCCGTGGCGCCACGGCGAATTTCGATGACTCGCCATGAAAATCTTATTGCCTCTCATTTTGTCATACATTTTCTGACCTTGACCAAAGTGAACACATATGATAAGGCTCCACCCCTGAACATATTTCAACTGCCATATTTGACATCAAGGACAGCGCCACCCAGTGGGAACAGGAAATGTCATGTTTTACACTTTGGGGTACAGTATAGTGATGGGTGACATCTGCAGCCTCAAATTTCTCCAGGAAAGCCTTAAGGAGTTGGTCTTGGGTTACAGTGAAAACTGTGACTTTTCGCGAAAGGGTGTGACCCCAGCGACATGGCGAACTTTGATGTCACGCCATGAAGAAACAAATTAGTATAACTCAATGAAATCCAGTCTGATCAGTACCAGACTTTACTCAGACCCGCCCTGAACAGATTGATGTGCCCATTGTCGGAAATACGGACAGCGCCACCTAGTGGCAACAGGAAATGTCATGGCTTTAATTTTGTTGTACTGATTTTCACAGGTTCATCTTGGCCACCTCAAAAGCGGTGAATATCACCATCAGTCCCTCGTGATGCTTCAGTGCAAAAATTGTGAGTTTAAACTGAACGGCGCACCCTGGTGGCAACGCTGTTCAACATGAAAGATGAAGTGGCTTTTGAGGGTCTTGGCAAGTTTATAGAGGCTTGAAATTTGGCACACACCTCCAATGTGACGAAGGCTTTGTTGGCATGTGATCATTTTCATTGAATATCCCAAAATGGCTCCACAGCGCCCCCTACAAAATTTCAAAACCACAGCCCCAGCTCTGTGTTTTATGTATGAATCTGAAACCTGGTAGGCTTATAGGAGATATCAAGATGTACAAAAAAGTCTCTTGGAGCAATATCCCAAATCCAACAGGAAGTCAGCCATTTTAAAATTAATGTGCAATTTTGGCAACATTTTCCCCTCTTTTCAGGCTTCATACTTTGACGAACTCCTCCAAGGGATTTCATCATATTGAACCATTCTCCAGTGTGTGGAATCTAAAGACCTTTGTGATGTTAAATTGCGAAGCTTTTTACGTCCAGGGAAACGGGGTGGTTATGGCGGCACTTAGAGTTTGAATCACTCGCCAAAAAGCAGTAATCTGCTGTCACTCAAAAACACAATATCCAATCTCTCCCAAAGGTCGCAGGCGTGATGAGACTCGAGCTAGGAAATGTTTGTTATGCCATTTGTCAGTAATGGTTATAGCGCCACCTAGTGGGACAACTATAATCATGATTGAATGAGATGAATTGTTAGCTGGTGGTTAAATGCATGAATTCCATCAATGTGACATCAGATCGGAGGTGCTGGTTTTAGGTGTTGGGCGTGGTTCGACGCGCCGGGGGTGCGAGGGCCCTCATAACGCTGCTTGCAGCTTTAATTATTATTATTATTATTATTATTCCGGCAAATGAATTGGCCTTTTGAGGGCCTAAACATGCTCGAAAACTCATGAAATTTTGCACACGCGTCAGGTCTGGTGAAAATTTACGTATTTTAATGTTCTCGGACATGGCCAGGGAAAATTAGCTCATTAGCGCCACCTAGAAAAATGAAAAATGCGATCCCCCGGTATGGGTATGACCTACATATTTGAAAGTCAGTACACCTATATAACGTTGAGAGTCGAACAAAAAAGTCTATTATGGCAATGTCCTAAACCCAACAGGAAGTCCGCCATTTTGGATTGAAGGTGACATTTTGGGTCTGATTTTACCGTTTCCATACCTTGTACTTTAACGAACTCCTCCTTGGGATTTGGTCCTATAAACTTCAAATTTGGACAGTGTCAACTACACCCTTGTGCCATGTTAAATTGCGGAGCTTTTGAGTTTTCACAATACTATGAGGCCGTGGCGCCATGGCGAATTTCGATGACTCGCCATGAAAATCTTATTGGCTCTCATTCTGTCATACATGTTCCGATCTGGACCAAAGAGCACACATATGATAAGGCTCCACCCCTGAACATATTTCAACTGCCATATTTGACATCAAGGACAGCGCCACCTAGTGGGAACAGGAAATGTCATGTTTTACACTTTGGGGTACAGTATAGTGATGGGTGACATCTGCAGCCTCAAATTTCTCCAGGAAAGCCTTAAGGAGTTGGTCTTGGGTTACAGTGAAAACTGTGACTTTTCGCGAAAGGGTGTGACCCCAGCAGCATGGCGAACTTTGATGTCACGCCATGAAGAAACAAATTAGTATAACTCAATGAAATCCAGTCTGATCAGTACCAGACTTTACAGGCATGATCTCAGACCCGCCCTGAACAGATTGATGTGCCCATTGTCGGAAATACGGACAGCGCCACCTAGTGGCAACAGGAAATGTCATGGCTTTAATTTTGTTGTACTGATTTTCACAGGTTCATCTTGGCCACCTCAAAAGCGGTGAATATCACCATCAGTCCCTCGTGATGCTTCAGTGCAAAAATTGTGAGTTTAAACTGAACGGCGCACCCTGGTGGCAACGCTGTTCAACATGAAAGATGAAGTGGCTTTTGAGGGGCTTGGCAAGTTTATAGAGGCTTGAAATTTGGCACACACCTCCAAATGGATGAACGCTTTGTTGGCATGTGATCATTTTCATTGAATAGCGCGAAATGGCTCCACAGCGCCCCCTACAAAATTTCAAAACCACAGCCCCTGCTCTGTGTTCTATGTATGATTCTGAAACCTGGTAAGCTTATAGGAGATATCAAGATGTACAAAAAAGTCTCTTGGTGCAATATCCCAAATCCAACAGGAAGTCAGCCATTTTAAAATTAATGTGTAATTTTGGCAACATTTTCCCCTCTTTCCAGGCACCGTTCTTTGACGAACTCCTCCAAGGGATTTCATCATATTGAACCAATCTCCAGTGTGTGGAATCTAAAGACCTTTGTGATGTTAAATTGCGAAGCTTTTTACGTTCAGTGAAACGGGGTGGTTATGGTGGCACTTAGAGTTTGAATCACTCGCCAAAAAGCAGTAATCTGCTGTCACTCAAAAACACAATGTCCAATCTCTCCCAAACGTCTCAGGTGTGATGAGACTCGAGCTCGGAAGTGATTGTTATGCCATTTGTACATAATGGTTAGAGCGCCACCTAGTGGAACGACTAACTAATCATGAATGAATGACTTGAAATGTTAGCTGGTGGTTAAATGCATGAATTCCATCAATGTGACATCAGATCGGAGGTGCTGGTTTTAGGTGTTGGGCTTGGCTCGACGCGCCGGGGGTGCGAGGGCCCTCGTAACGCTGCTTGCAGCTTTAATTATTAGGGCCCGAGCACCGAGAGTGCGAAGGCCCTATTGTATCTGCTCCGTTTCTTATTATTATTATTATTATTAGGGCCCGAGCACCGAGAGTGCGAAGGCCCTATTGTATCTGCTCCGTTTCTTATTATTATTATTATTATTATTCACCCCAAACAAGGGCCTTTTTGAGGGCCTAAACATGCTCAAAAACTCATGAAATTTTGCACACATGCCAGGTCTGGTGAAAAATTTTGTATTTTAATGGTTTTACATATGAGCACTGGGAAATGGCTCTACAGCGCCACCTATGCCTTGTTAAATGCAGCCCTACGACCACATCGTTTCAGCTACATGTATGAAATTTGGCACACATGTGTATCATGCCGAGTCGAACAAAAAAGTCTGTGGGCCCATTGATGCAAACCCAACAGGAAGTCCGCCATTTGGAAGAGAAGGTGACATTTTGGCTCTAATTTTGCCATTTCCATGCCTCGAACTTTTGCGAACTCCTCCTTGGGATTTGGTTGTATAAGCTTCATCTTTGGTCAGTGTCAACTACACACCTGGGCCATGTTAAATTGCGGAGCTTTTGAGTTTTCACAATACTATGAGGCCGTGGCGCCATGGCGAATTTCGATGACTCGCCATGAAAATCTTATTGCCTCTCATTTTGTCATACATTTTCTGACCTTGACCAAAGTGAACACATATGATAAGGCTCCACCCCTGAACATATTTCAACTGCCATATTTGACACCAGGGACAGCGCCACCTAGTGGCAACAGGAAATGTCATGTTTTACACTTTGGGGTACAGTATAGTGATGGGTGACACCTGCAGCCTCAAATTTCTCCAGGAAAGCCTTAAGGAGTTGGTCTTGGGTTACAGTGAAAACTGTGACTTTTCGCAAAAGGGTGTGACCCCAGCAGCATGGCGAACTTTGATGTCACGCCATGAAGAAACAAATTAGTATAACTCAATGAAATCCAGTCTGTTCAGTACCAGACTTTACAGGCATGATGTCAGACCCGCCCTGAACAGATTGATGTGCCCATTGTCGGGAATACGTACAGCGCCACCTAGTGGCAACAGGAAATGTCATGGCTTTAATTTTGTTGTACTGATTTTCACAGGTTCATCGTGGCCACCTCAAAAGCGGTGAATATCAACATCAGTCCCTCGTGATGCTTCAGTGCAAAAATTGTGACTTTAAACTGAACGGCGCACCCTGGTGGCAACGCTGTTCAACATGAAAGATGAAGTGGCTTTTGAGGGGCTTGCAAGTTTATAGAGGCTTGAAATTTGGCCCACACCTCCAAATGGTTGAAGGCTTTGTTGTCATGTGATCATTTTCATTGAATAGCGCGAAATTGCTCCACAGCGCCCCCTACAAAATTTCAAAACAACAGCCCCTGCTCTGTGTTTCATCTATGAGTCTGAAACCTGGTAAGCTTATGGAAAATATCAAGATGTACAAAAAAGTCTCTTGGAGCAATATCCCAAATCCAACAGGAAGTCAGCCATTTTAAAATGAATGTGCAATTTTGGCGACATTTTCCCCTCTTTTCAGGCTTCATACTTTGACGAACTCCTCCAAGGGATTTCATCATATTGAACCATTCTCCAGTGTGTGGAATCTAAAGACCTTTGTGATGTTAAATTGCGAAGCTTTTTACGTTCAAGGAAACGGGGTGGTTATGGCGGCACTTAGAGTTTGAATCACTCGCCAAAAAGCAGTAATCTGCTGTCACTCAAAAACACAATGTCCAATCTCTCCCAAAGGTCGCAGGTGTGATGAGACTTGAGCTTGGAAGTGTTTGTTATGCCATTTGTACATAATGGTTAGAGCGCCACCTAGTGGAACGACTAACTAATCATGAATGAATGAGTTGAAATGTTAGCTGGTGGTTAAATGCATGAATTCCATCAATGTGACATCAGATCGGACGTGCTGGTTTTAGGTGTTGGGCGTGGCTCGACGCGCCGGGGGTGCGAGGGCCCTCATAACGCTGCTTGCAGCTTTAATTATTATTATTATTATTATTATTCAGGCGAAACAAGGGCCTTTTTGAGGGCCTAAACATGCTCAAAAACTCATGAAATTTTGCACACATGCCAGGTCTGGTGAAAAATTTTGTATTTTAATGGTTTTACATATGAGCACTGGGAAATGGCTCTACAGCGCCACCTATGCCTTGTTAAATGCAGCCCTACGACCACATCGTTTGAGCTACATGTATGAAATTTGGCACACATGTGTATCATGCCAAGACGAACAAAAAAGTCTGTGGGCCCATTGACGCAAACCCAAGAGGAAGTCCACCATTTGGAAGAGAAGGTGACATTTTGGCTCTAATTTTGCCATTTCCATGCCTCGAACTTTTGCGAACTCCTCCTTGGGGTTTCATTTCATAACCTTCAAATTTGGACAGTGTCAACTACACCCTTGTGCCATGTTAAATTGCGGAGCTTTTGAGTTTTCACAATACTATGAGGCCGTGGCGCCATGGCGAATTTCGATGACTCGCCATGAAAATCTTATTGCCTCTCATTTTGTCATACATTTTCTGACCTTGACCAAAGTGAACACATATGATAAGGCTCCACCCCTGAACATATTTCAACTGCCATATTTGACCTCAAGGACAGCGCCACCTAGTGGGAACAGGAAATGTCATGTTTTACACTTTGGGGTACAGTATAGTGATGGGTGACATCTGCAGCCTCAAATTTCTCAAGAAAAGCCTTAAGGAGTTGGTCTTGGGTTACAGTGAAAACTGTGAGTTTTCGCGAAAGGGTGTGACCCCAGCAGCATGGCGAACTTTGATGTCACGCCATGAAGAAACAAATTAGTATAACTCAATGAAATCCAGTCTGATCAGTACCAGACTTTACAGGCATGATGTCAGACCCGCCCTGAACAGATTGATGTGCCCATTGTCGGAAATACGGACAGCGCCACCTAGTGGCAACAGGAAATGTCATGGCTTTAATTTTGTTGTACTGATTTTCACAGGTTGATCGTGGCCACCTCAAAAGCGGTGAATATCACCATCAGTCCCTCGTGATGCTTCAGTGCAAAAATTGTGACTTTAAACTGAACGGCGCACCCTGGTGGCAACGCGGTTCATCATGAAAGATGAAGTGGCTTTTGAGGGGCTTGGAAAGTTTATAGAGGCTTGAAATTTGGCACACACCTCCAAATGGATGAAGGCATTGTTGTTATGTAACCATTTTCCTTGAATAGCGCAAAATGGCTCCACAGCGCCCCCTACAATATTTCAAAACATCAGCCCCTGCTCTGTGTTTCATCTATGAGTCTGACACTTGGTAAGCTTGTGTAAGATATCAAGATGTACAAAAAAGTCTCTTGGAGCAATATCCCAAATCCAACAGGAAGTCAGCCATTTTAAAATTAATGTGTAATTTTGATGACATTTTCCCCCCTTTTCAGGCCTCATACTTTGACGAACTCCTCCAAGGGATTTCATCATATTGAAGCATTCTTCAGTGTGTAGAATCTAAAGACCTTTGTGATGTTAAATTGCGAAGCTTTTTCCGTTCAGGGAAACGGGGTGGTCATGGCGGCACGTAGAGTTTCAATCACTCGCAAAAAGCAGTAATCTGCTGTCACTAAAAAACACAATGTCCAATCTCTCCCAAAGGTCGCAGGTGTGATGAGACTCGAGCTTGGAAATGTTTGTTATGCTATTTGTCAATAATGGTTAGAGCGCCACCTAGTGGAACGACTAACTAATCATAAATGAATGAGTTGAAATGTTAGCTGGTGGTTAAATGCATGAATTCCATCAATGTGACATCAGATCGGAGGTGCTGGTTTTAGGTGTTGGGCGTGGCTCGACGCGCCGGGGGTGCGAGGGCCCTCATAACGCTGCTTGCAGCTTTAATTATTATTATTATTATTATTATTTCGGCAAATGAATTGGCCGTTTGAGGGCCTAAACATGCTCGAAAACTCATGAAATTTTGCACACGCGTCAGGTCTGGTGAAAATTTACGTATTTTAATGTTCTCAGACATGGCCAGGGAAAATTAGCTCAGTAGCGCCACCTAGAAAAATGAAAAACGCGAGCCCCCGGTATGGGTATGACCTACATGTTTGAAAGTCGGTACACCTATATAATGTTCAGAGTCGAACAAAAAAGTCTATTATGGCAATGTCCTAAACCCAACAGGAAGTCCGCCATTTTGGATTGAAGGTGACATTTTGGGTCTGATTTTACCGTTTCCATGCCTTGTACTTTAACGAACTCCTCCTTGGGATTTGGTCCTATAAACTTCAAATTTGGACAGTGTCAACTGCACCCTTGTGCCATGTTAAATTGCGGAGCTTTTGAGTTTTCACAATAGTATGAGGCCGTGGCGCCATGGCGAATTTTGATGACTCGCCATGAAAATCTTATTGCCTCTCATTCTGTCATACATGTTCCGATCTGGACCAAAGAGCACACATATGATAAGGCTCCACCCCTGAACATATTTCAACTGCCATATTTGACATCAAGGACAGCGCCACCTAGTGGGAACAGGAAATGTCATGTTTTACACTTTGGGGTACAGTATAGTGATGGGTGACATCTGCAGCCTCAAATTTCTCCAGGAAAGCCTTAAGGAGTTGGTCTTGGGTTACAGTGAAAACTGTGACTTTTCGCAAAAGGGTGTGACCCCAGCGGCGTGGCGAACTTTGATGTCACGCCATGAAGAAACAAATTAGTATAACTCAATGAAATCCAGTCTGATCAGTACCAGACTTTACAGGCATGATGTCAGACCCGCCCTGAACAGATTGATGTGCCCATTGTCGTTAATACGGACAGCGCCACCTAGTGGCAACAGGAAATGTCATGGCTTTAATTTTGTTGTACTGATTTTCACAGGTTCATCTTGGCCACCTCAAAAGTGGTGAATATCACCATCAGTCCCTCGTGATGCTTCAGTGCAAAAATTGTGACTTTAAACTGAACGGCGCACCCTGGTGGCAACGCTGTTCAACATGAAAGATGAAGTGGCTTTTGAGGGTCTTGGCAAGTTTATAGAGGCTTGAAATTTGGCACACACCTCCAAATGGATGAAGGCTTTGTTGTCATGTGATCATTTTCATTGAATAGCGCGAAATTGCTCCACAGCGCCCCCTACAAAATTTCAAAACCACAGCCCCTGCTCTGTGTTCTATGTATGATTCTGAAACCTGGTAAGCTTACAGGAGATATCAAGATGTACAAAAAAGTCTCTTGGTGCAATATCCCAAATCCAACAGGAAGTCAGCCATTTTAAAATTAATGTGTAATTTTGATGACATTTTCCCCCCTTTTCAGGCCTCATACTTTGACGAACTCCTCCAAGGGATTTCATCATATTGAAGCATTCTTCAGTGTGTAGAATCTAAAGACCTTTGTGATGTTAAATTGCGAAGCTTTTTCCGTTCAGGGAAACGGGGTGGTCATGGCGGCACGTAGAGTTTCAATCACTCGCAAAAAGCAGTAATCTGCTGTCACTAAAAAAACACAATGTCCAATCTCTCCCAAAGGTCGCAGGTGTGATGAGACTCGAGCTTGGAAATGTTTGTTATGCTATTTGTCAATAATGGTTAGAGCGCCACCTAGTGGCATGACTATAATCCTGGTTGAATAAGATGAAATGTTAGCTGGTGATTAAAAGCATGAAATCCATCAATGTGACATCACATCGGACGTGCCGGTTTGAGGTGTTGGCAGTGGCTGGACGTGCCGGGGGTGCGAGGGCCCTCATAACGCTGCTTGCAGCTTTAATTATTAGGGCCCGAGCACCGAGAGTGCGAAGGCCCTATTGTATCTGCTCCGTTTCTTATTATTATTATTATTATTATTCACCCCAAACAAGGGCCTTTTTGAGGGCCTAAACATGCTCAAAAACTCATGAAATTTTGCACACATGCCAGGTCTGGTGAAAAATTTTGTATTTTAATGGTTTTACATATGAGCACTGGGAAATGGCTCTAGAGCGCCACCTATGCCTTGTTAAATGCAGCCCTACGACCACATCGTTTCAGCTACATGTATGAAATTTGGCACACATGTGTATCATGCCAAGACGAACAAAAAAGTCTATGGGCCCATTGACGCAAACCCAACAGGAAGTCCGCCATTTGGAAGTGAAGGTGACATTTTGGCTCTAATTTTGCCATTTCCATGCCTCGAACTTTAACGAACTCCTCCTTGGGATTTGGTCGTATAAGCTTCATATTTGGTCAGTGTCAACTACACCCTTGTGCCATGTTAAATTGCGGAGCTTTTGAGTTTTCACAATACTATGAGGCCGTGGCGCCATGGCGAATTTCGATGACTCGCCATGAAAATCTTATTGCCTCTCATTTTGTCATACATCTTCTGACCTTGACCAAAGTGAACACATATGATAAGGCTCCACCCCTGAACATATTTCAACTGCCATATTTGACGTCAAGGACAGCGCCACCTAGTGGGAACAGGAAATGTCATGTTTTACACTTTGGGGTACAGTATAGTGATGGGTGACATCTGCAGCCTCAAATTTCTCCAGGAAAGCCTTAAGGAGTTGGTCTTGGGTTACAGTGAAAACTGTGAGTTTTCGCGAAAGGGTGTGACCCCAGCAGCATGGCGAACTTTGATGTCACGCCATGAAGAAACAAATTAGTATAACTCAATGAAATCCAGTCTGATCAGTACCAGACTTTACAGGCATGATGTTAGACGCGCCCTGAACAGATTGATGTGCCCATTGTCGGAAATACGGACAGCGCCACCTAGTGGCAACAGGAAATGTCATGGCTTTAATTTTGTTGTACTGATTTTCACAGGTTCATCGTGGCCACCTCAAAAGCGGTGAATATCACCATCAGTCCCTCGTGATGCTTCAGTGCAAAAATTGTGACTTTAAACTGAACGGCGCACCCTGGTGGCAACGCTGTTCACGATGAAAGATGAAGTGGCTTTTGAGGGTCTTGGCAAGGTTATAGAGGCTTGAAATTTGGCACACACCTCCAATGTGACGAAGGCTTTGTTGTTATGTGATCATTTTCATTGAATATCCCAAAATGGCTCCACAGCGCCCCCTACGAAATTTCAAAACCACAGCCCCAACTCTGTGTTTTATGTATGAGTCTGAAACCTGGTAGGCTTATAGGAGATATCAAGATGTACAAAAAAGTCTCTTGGAGCAATATCCCAAATCCAACAGGAAGTCAGCCATTTTAAAATTAATGTGCAATTTTGGCAACATTTTGCCCTCTTTCCAGGCTTCATACTTTGACGAACTCCTCCAAGGGATTTCATCATATTGAAGCATTCTCCAGTGTGTGGAATCTAAAGACCTTTGTGATGTTAAATTGCGAAGCTTTTTACATTCAGGGAAACGGGGTGGTCATGGCGACACGTGGAGTTTCAATCACTCGCCAAAAAGCAGTAATCTGCTGTCACTCAAAAACACAATGTCCAATCTCTCCCAAAGCTCATAGGCGTGATGAGACTCGAGCTCGGAAATGTTTGTTATGCCATTTGTGCATAAGGGTTAGAGCGCCACCTAGTGGAACGACTAACAAATCATGAATGAATGAGTTGAAATGTTAGCTGGTGGTTAAATGCATGAATTCCATCAATGTGACATGAGATCGGACGTGCTGGTTTTAGGTGTTGGGCGTGGCTCGACGCGCCGGGGATGCGAGGGCCCTCATAACGCTGCTTGCAGCTTTAATTATTATTATTATTATTATTATTATTATTATTCACCCCAAACAAGGGCCTTTTTGAGGGCCTAAACATGCTCAAAAACTCATGAAATTTTGCACACATGCCAGGTCTGGTGAAAAATTTTGTATTTTAATGGTTTTACATATGAGCACTGGGAAATGGCTCTACAGCGCCACCTATGCCTTGTTAAATGCAGCCCTACGACCACATCGTTTGGGCTACATGTATGAAATTTGGCACACATGTGTATCATGCCAAGATGAACAAAAAAGTCTGTGGGCCCATTGACGCAAACCCAACAGGAAGTCCGCCATTTGGAAGAGAAGGTGACATTTTGGCTCTAATTTTGCCATTTCCATGCCTCGAACTTTTGCGAACTCCTCCTTGGGGTTTGATTTCATAACCTTCATATTTGGTCAGTGTCAACTACACCCTTGTGCCATGTTAAATTGCGGAGCTTTTGAGTTTTCACAATACTATGAGGCCGTGGCGCCATGGCGAATTTCGATGACTCGCCATGAAAATCTTATTGCCTCTCATTTTGTCATACATCTTCTGACCTTGACCAAAGTGAACACATATGATAAGGCTCCACCCCTGAACATATTTCAACTGCCATATTTGACGTCAAGGACAGCGCCACCTAGTGGGAACAGGAAATGTCATGTTTTACACTTTGGGGTACAGTATAGTGATGGGTGACATCTGCAGCCTCAAATTTCTCCAGGAAAGCCTTAAGGAGTTGGTCTTGGGTTACAGTGAAAACTGTGAGTTTTCGCGAAAGGGTGTGACCCCAGCAGCATGGCGAACTTTGATGTCACGCCATGAAGAAACAAATTAGTATAACTCAATGAAATCCAGTCTGATCAGTACCAGACTTTACAGGCATGATGTCAGACCCGCCCTGAACAGATTGATGTGCCCATTGTCGGAAATACGGACAGCGCCACCTAGTGGCAACAGGAAATGTCATGGCTTTAATTTTGTTGTACTGATTTTCACAGGTTCATCGTGGCCACCTCAAAAGCGGTGAATATCACCATCAGTCCCTCGTGATGCTTCAGTGCAAGAAATGTGACTTTAAACTGAACAGCGCACCCTGGTGGCAACGCTGTTCAACATGAAAGATGAAGTTACTTTTGAGGGGCTTGGAAAGTTTATAGAGGCTTTAAACTTGGCCCACGCCTCCAATGTGATGAAGGCTTTGTTGTTATGTAACCATTTTCCTTGAATAGCGCAAAATGGCTCCACAGCGCCCCCTACAAAATTCCAAAATATCAGCCCCTGCTCTGTGTTTTATGTATGAGTCTGAAACTTGGTAAGCTTATGGAAGATCTTAAGATGTACAAAAAAGTCTCTTGGAGCAATATCCCAAATCCAACAGGAAGTCAGCCATTTTAAAATTAATGTGTAATTTTGGCGACATTTTCCCATCTTTTCAGGCACCGTACTTTGACGAACTCCTCCAAGGGATTTCATCAGATTGGACCGATCTGCAGTTTGTGGAATCTAAAGACCTTTGTGATGTTAAATTGCGAAGGTTTTTACGTTCAGGGAAACGGGGTGGTTATGGCGGCACTTAAAGTTTGAATCACTCGCCAAAAAGCAGTAATCTGCTGTCACTCAAAAACACAATGTCCAATCTCTCCCAAACGTCTCAGGTGTGATGAGACTCGAGCTTGGAAGTGTTTGTTATGCCATTTGTACATAATGGTTAGAGCGCCACCTAGTGGAACGACTAACTAATCATGAATGAATGAGTTGAAATGTTAGCTGGTGGTTAAATGCATGAATTCCATCAATGTGACATCAGATCGGACGTGCTGGTTTTAGGTGTTGGGCGTGGCTCGACGCGCCGGGGGTGCGAGGGCCCTCATAACGCTGCTTGCAGCTTTAATTAGGGCCCGAGCACCGAGAGTGCGAAGGCCCTATTGTATCTGCTCCGTTTCTTATTATTATTATTATTATTATTATTATTATTATTAGGGCCCGAGCACTGACAGTGCGAAGGCCCTATTGTAATTGCTCTGTTTATTATTATTATTATTATTATTATTATTATTATTATTTCGGCAAATGAATTGGCCGTTTGAGGGCCTAAACATGCTCGAAAACTCATGAAATTTTGCACACGCGTCAGGTCTGGTGAAAATTTACGTATTTTAATGTTCTCAGACATGGCCAGGGAAAATTAGCTCAGTAGCGCCACCTAGAAAAATGAAAAACGCGAGCCCCCGGTATGGGTATGACCTACATGTTTGAAAGTCGGTACACCTATATAACGTTCAGAGTCGAACAAAAAAGTCTATTATGGCAATGTCCTAAACCCAACAGGAAGTCCGCCATTTTGGATTGAAGGTGACATTTTGGCTCTGATTTTACCATTTCCATGCCTCGAACTTTAACGAACTCCTCCTTGGGGTTTGATTTCATAACCTTCATATTTGGTCAGTCTCAACTACACCCTTGTGCCATGTTAAATTGCGGAGCTTTTGAGTTTTCACAATACTATGAGGCCGTGGCGCCATGGCAAATTTCGATGACTCGCCATGAAAATCTTATTGCCTCTCATTTTGTCATACATTTTCTGACCTTGACCAAAGTGAACACATATGATAAGGCTCCACCCCTGAACATATTTCAACTGCCATATTTGACATCAAGGACAGCGCCACCTAGTGGGAACAGGAAATGTCATGTTTTACACTTTGGGGTACAGTATAGTGATGGGTGACATCTGCAGCCTCAAATTTCTCCAGGAAAGGCGTAAGGAGTTGGTCTTGGGGTACAGTGAAAACTGTGGCTTTTCACGAAAGGGTGTGACCTCAGCAGCATGGCGAACTTTGATATCTCGCCATGAAGAAACAAATTAGTATAACTCCATGAAATCCAGTCTGATTAGTACCAGACTTTACAGGCATGATGTCACACCCGCCCTGAACAGATTGATGTGCCCATTGTCAGGAATATGAAGAGCGCCACCTAGTGGCAACAGGAAATGTCATGGCTTTAATTTTGTTGTACTGATTTTCACAGGTTCATCGTGGCCACCTCAAAAGCGGTGAATATCAACATCAGTCCCTCGTGATGCTTCAGTGCAAAAATTGTGACTTTAAACTGAACGGCGCACCCTGGTGGCAACGCTGTTCAACATGAAAGATGAAGTGGCTTTTGAGGGGCTTGGAAAGTTTATAGAGGCTTGAAATTTGGCACACACCTCCAAATGGATGAAGGCTTTGTTGTCATGTGATCATTTTCATTGAATAGCGCGAAATTGCTCCACAGCGCCCCCTACAAAATTTCAAAACCACAGCCCCTGCTCTGTGTTCTATGTATGATTCTGAAACCTGGTAAGCTTATAGGAGATATCAAGATGTACAAAAAAGTCTCTTGGTGCAATATCCCAAATCCAACAGGAAGTCAGCCATTTTAAAATTAATGTGTAATTTTGGCAACATTTTCCCCTCTTTCCAGGCACCGTTCTTTGACGAACTCCTCCAAGGGATTTCATCATATTGAACCAATCTCCAGTGTGTGGAATCTAAAGACCTTTGTGATGTTAAATTGCGAAGCTTTTTACGTTCAGGGAAACGGGGTGGTTATGGTGGCACTTAGAGTTTGAATCACTCGCCAAAAAGCAGTAATCTGCTGTCACTCAAAAACCCAATGTCCAATCTCTCCCAAAGCTCATAGGCGTGATGAGACTCGAGCTCGGAAATGTTTGTTATGCCATTTGTACATAATGGTTAGAGCGCCACCTAGTGGAACGACTAACTAATCATGAATGAATGAGTTGAAATGTTAGCTGGTGGTTAAATGCATGAATTCCATCAATGTGACATCAGATCGGACGTGCTGGTTTCAGGTGTTGGGCATGGCTCGACACGCCGGGGGTGCGAGGGCCCTCATAACGCTGCTTGCAGCTTTAATTAGGGCCCGAGCACTGAGAGTGCGAAGGCCCTATTGTATCTGCTCCGTTTCTTATTATTATTATTATTATTATTATTATTATTCAGGCAAAACAAGGGCCTTTTTGAGGGCCTAAACATGCTCAAAAACTCATGAAATTTTGCACACATGCCAGGTCTGGTGAAAAATTTTGTATTTTAATGGTTTAACATATGAGCACTGGGAAATGGCTCTACAGCGCCACCTATGCCTTGTTAAATGCAGCCCTACGACCACATCGTTTCAGCTACATGTATGAAATTTGGCACACATGTGTATCATGCCAAGACGAACAAAAAAGTCTGTGGGCCCATTGACGCAAACCCAACAGGAAGTCCGCCATTTGGAAGAGAAGGTGACATTTTGGCTCTAATTTTGCCATTTCCATGCCTCGAACTTTTGCGAACTCCTCCTTGGGGTTTCATTTCATAACCTTCAAATTTGGACAGTGTCAACTACACCCTTGTGCCATGTTAAATTGCGGAGCTTTTGAGTTTTCACAATACTATGAGGCCGTGGCGCCATGGCGAATTTCGATGACTCGCCATGAAAATCTTATTGCCTCTCATTTTGTCATACATTTTCTGACCTTGACCAAAGTGAACACATATGATAAGGCTCCACCCCTGAACATATTTCAACTGCCATATTTGACATCAAGGACAGCGCCACCTAGTGGGAACAGGAAATGTCATGTTTTACACTTTGGGGTACAGTATAGTGAAGGGTGACATCTGCGACCTCAAATTTTTCCAGGAAAGCCTTAAGGAGTTGGTCTTGGGTTACAGTGAAAACTGTGAGTTTTCGCAAAAGGGTGTGACCCCAGCGGCGTGGCGAACTTTGATGTCACGCCATGAAGAAACAAATTAGTATAACTCAATGAAATCCAGTCTGATCAGTACCAGACTTTACAGGCATGATGTCAGACCCGCCCTGAACAGATTGATGTGCCCATTGTCGGAAATACGGACAGCGCCACCTAGTGGCAACAGGAAATGTCATGGCTTTAATTTTGTTGTACTGATTTTCACAGGTTCATCTTGGCCACCTCAAAAGCGGTGAATATCACCATCAGTCCCTCGTGATGCTTCAGTGCAAAAATTGTGAGTTTAAACTGAACGGCGCACCCTGGTGGCAACGCTGTTCAACATGAAAGATGAAGTGGCTTTTGAGGGTCTTGGCAAGTTTATAGAGGCTTGAAATTTGGCACACACCTCCAAATGGATGAAGGCTTTGTTGGCATGTGATCATTTTCATTGAATAGCGCGAAATTGCTCCACAGCGCCCCCTACAAAATTTCAAAACCACAGCCCCTGCTCTGTGTTCTATGTATGATTCTGAAACCTGGTAAGCTTATAGGAGATATCAAGATGTACAAAAAAGTCTCTTGGTGCAATATCCCAAATCCAACAGGAAGTCAGCCATTTTAAAATTTATGTGTAATTTTGGCAACATTTTCCCCTCTTTCCAGGCACCGTTCTTTGACGAACTCCTCCAAGGGATTTCATCATATTGAACCAATCTCCAGTGTGTGGAATCTAAAGACCTTTGTGATGTTAAATTGCGAAGCTTTTTACGTCCAGGGAAACGGGGTGGTTATGGCGGCACTTAGAGTGTGAGTCACTCGCCAAAAAGCAGTAATCTGCTGTCACTCAAAAACAAAATGTCCAATCTCTCCCAAACGTCTCAGGTGTGATGAGACTCGAGCTTGGAAGTGTTTGTTATGCCATTTGTACATAATGGTTAGAGCGCCACCTAGTGGAACGACTAACTAATCATGAATGAATGAGTTGAAATGTTAGCTGGTGGTTAAATGCATGAATTCCATCAATGTGACATCAGATCGGAGGTGCTGGTTTTAGGTGTTGGGCGTGGCTCGACGCGCCGGGGGTGCGAGGGCCCTCATAACGCTGCTTGCAGCTTTAATTATTATTATTATTATTATTCCGGCAAATGAATCGGCCTTTTGAGGGCCTAAACATGCTCGAAAACTCATGAAATTTTGCACACGCGTCAGGTCTGGTGAAAATTTACGTATTTTAATGTTCTCAGACATGGCCAGGGAAAATTAGCTCAGTAGCGCCACCTAGAAAAATGAAAAAGGCGAGCCCCCGGTATGAGTATGGCCTACATGTTTGAAAGTCGGTACACTTATATAACGTTCAGAGTCGAACAAAAAAGTCTATTATGGCAATGTCCTAAACCCAACAGGAAGTCCGCCATTTTGGATTGAAGGTGACATTTTGGCTCTGATTTTACCGTTTCCATGCCTTGTACTTCAACGAACTCCTCCTTGGGATTTGGTCCTATAAACTTCAAATTTGGACAGTGTCAACAACACCCTTGTGCCATGTTAAATTGCGGAGCTTTTGAGTTTTCACAATACTATGAGGCCGTGGCGCCATGGCGAATTTCGATGACTCGCCATGAAAATCTTATTGCCTCTCATTCTGTCATACATGTTCCCGATCTGGACCAAAGAGAACACATATGATAAGGCTCCACCCCTGAACATATTTCAACTGCCATATTTGACATCAAGGACAGCGCCACCTAGTGGGAACAGGAAATGTCATGTTTTACACTTTGGGGTACAGTATAGTGAAGGGTGACATCTGCAGCCTCAAATTTCTCCAGGAAAGCCTTAAGGAGTTGGTCTTGGGTTACAGTGAAAACTGTGAGTTTTCGCGAAAGGGTGTGACCCCAGCAGCATGGCGAACTTTGATGTCACGCCATGAAGAAACAAATTAGTATAACTCAATGAAATCCAGTCTGATCAGTACCAGACTTTACAGGCATGATGTCAGACCCGCCCTGAACAGATTGATGTGCCCATTGTCGGAAATACGGACAGCGCCACCTAGTGGCAACAGGAAATGTCATGGCTTTAATTTTGTTGTACTGATTTTCACAGGTTCATCTTGGCCACCTCAAAAGCGGTGAATATCACCATCAGTCCCTCGTGATGCTTCAGTGCAAAAATTGTGAGTTTAAACTGAACGGCGCACCCTGGTGGCAACGCTGTTCACCATGAAAGATGAAGTGGCTTTTGAGGGTCTTGGCAAGTTTATAGAGGCTTGAAATTTGGCACACACCTCCAAATGGATGAAGGCTTTGTTGGCATGTGATCATTTTCATTGAATAGCGCGAAATTGCTCCACAGCGCCCCCTACAATATTTCAAAACCACAGCCCCTGCTCTGTGTTCTATGTATGATTCTGAAACCTGGTATGCTTATAGGAGATATCAAGATGTACAAAAAAGTCTCTTGGTGCAATATCCCAAATCCAACAGGAAGTCAGCCATTTTAATATTAATGTGTAATTTTGGCAACATTTTCCCCTCTTTCCAGGCACCGTTCTTTGACGAACTCCTCCAAGGGATTTCATCATATTGAACCAATCTCCAGTGTGTGGAATCTAAAGACCTTTGTGATGTTAAATTGCGAAGCTTTTTACGTTCAGTGAAACGGGGTGGTTATGGTGGCACTTAGAGTTTGAATCACTCGCCAAAAAGCAGTAATCTGCTGTCACTCAAAAACACAATGTCCAATCTCTCCCAAACGTCTCAGGTGTGATGAGACTCGAGCTCGGAAATGTTTGTTATGCCATTTGTCAGTAATGGTTAGAGCGCCACCTAGTGGGACGACTATAATCATGATTGAATGAGATGAAATGTTAGCTGGTGGTTAAATGCATGAATTCCATCAATGTGACATCAGATCGGAGGTGCTGGTTTTAGGTGTTGGGCGTGGCTCGACGCGCCGGGGGTGCGAGGGCCCTCATAACGCTGCTTGCAGCTTTAATTATTATTATTATTATTCCGGCAAATGAATTGGCCGTTTGAGGGCCTAAACATGCTCGAAAACTCATGAAATTTTGCACACGCGTCAGGTCTGGTGAAAATTTACGTATTTTAATGTTCTCAGACATGGCCAGGGAAAATTAGCTCAGTAGCGCCACCTAGAAAAATGAAAAACGCGAGCCCCCGGTATGGGTATGACCTACAAGTTTGAAAGTCGGTACACCTATATAACTTTCAGAGTCGAACAAAAAAGTCTATTATGGCAATGTCCTAAACCCAACAGGAAGTCCGCCATTTTGGAGTGAAGGTGACATTTTGGCTCTGATTTTACCGTTTCCATGCCTTGTACTTTAACGAACTCCTCCTTGGGATTTGGTCCTATAAACTTCAAATTTGGACAGTGTCAACTACACCCTTGTGCCATGTTAAATTGCGGAGCTTTTGAGTTTTCACAATACTATGAGGCCGTGGCGCCATGGCGAATTTCGATGACTCGCCATGAAAATCTTATTGCCTCTCATTTTGTCATACATTTTCTGACCTTGACCAAAGTGAACACATATGATAAGGCTCCACCCCTGAACATATTTCAACTGCCATATTTGACCTCAAGGACAGCGCCACCTAGTGGGAACAGGAAATGTTATGTTTTACACTTTGGGGTACAGTATAGTGATGGGTGACATCTGCAGCCTCAAATTTCTCCAGAAAAGCCTTAAGGAGTTGGTCTTGGGTTACAGTGAAAACTGTGAGTTTTCGCGAAAGGGTGTGACCCCAGCAGCATGGCGAACTTTGATGTCACGCCATGAAGAAACAAATTAGTATAACTCAATGAAATCCAGTCTGATCAGTACCAGACTTTACAGGCATGATGTCAGACCCGCCCTGAACAGATTGATGTGCCCATTGTCGGAAATACGGACAGCGCCACCTAGTGGCAACAGGAAATGTCATGGCTTTAATTTTGTTGTACTGATTTTCACAGGTTCATCGTGGCCACCTCAAAAGCGGTGAATATCACCATCAGTCCTTGATGATGCTTTAGTGCAAACATTGTGACTTTAAACTGAACGGCGCACCCTGGTGGCAACGCTGTTCACCGTGAAAAATGAAGTGGCTTTTGAGGGGCTTGGAAAGTTTATAGAGGCTTGAAATTTGGCGCACACCTCCATTGTTCTTAAGGCTTTGTTGTTATGTGATCATTTTCATTGAATAGCGCAAAATGGCTCCACAGCGCCCCCTACAAAATTTCAAAACCACAGCCCCAGCTCTGTGTTTTATGTATGAGTCTGAAACCTGGTAAGCTTATAGGAGATATCAAGATGTACAAAAAAGTCTCTTGGAGCAATATCCAAAATCCAAAAGGAAGTCAGCCATTTTAAAATTAATGTGCAATTTTGGCAACATTTTCCCCTCTTTCCAGGCACCGTTCTTTGACGAACTCCTCCAAGGGATTTCATCAGATTGAACCAATCTCCAGTGTGTGGAATCTAAAGACCTTTGTGATGTTAAATTGCGAAGCTTTTTACGTTCAGGGAAACGGGGTTGTCATGGCGGCACGTGGAGTTTCAATCATTCGCCAAAAAGCAGTAATCTGCTGTCACTCAAAATCAAAATGTCCAAACTCTCCCAAAGGTCTCCCAAAGGTAGCAGGCGTGACGAGACTCGAGCTCGGAAATGTTTGTTATGCCATTTGTCAGTAATGGTTAGAGCGCCACCTAGTGGGACGACTATAATGATGATTGAATGAGATGAAATGTTAGCTGGTGGTTAAATGCATGAATTCCATCAATGTGACATCAGATCGGAGGTGCTGGTTGTAGGTGTTGGGCGTGGCTCGACGCGATGGGGTGCGAGGGCCCTCATAACGCTGCTTGCAGCTTTAATTAGGGCCCGAGCACCGAGAGTGCGAAGGCCCTATTGTATCTGCTCCGTTTCTTATTATTATTATTATTATTATTATTATTATTATTCAGGCGAAACAAGGGCCTTTTTGAGGGCCTAAACATGCTCAAAAACTCATGAAATTTTGCACACATGCCAGGTCTGGTGAAAAATTTTGTATTTTAATGGTTTTACATATGAGCACTGGGAAATGGCTCTAGAGCGCCACCTATGCCTTGTTAAATGCATCCCTACGACCACATCGTTTGAGCTACATGTATGAAATTTGGCACACATGTGTATCATGCCAAGACGAACAAAAAAGTCTGTGGGCCCATTGACGCAAACCCAACAGGAAGTCCGCCATTTGGAAGAGAAGGTGACATTTTGGCTCTAATTTTGCCATTTCCATGCCTCGAACTTTTGCGAACTCCTCCTTGGGGTTTGATTTCATAACCTTCATATTTGGTCAGTGTCAACTACACCCTTGTGCCATGTTAAATTGCGGAGCTTTTGAGTTTTCACAATACTATGAGGCCGTGGCGCCATGGCGAATTTCGATGACTCGCCATGAAAATCTTATTGCCTCTCATTTTGTCATACATTTTCTGACCTTGACCAAAGTGAACACATATGATAAGGCTCCACCCCTGAACATATTTCAACTGCCATATTTGACACCAGGGCCAGCGCCACCTAGTGGGAACAGGAAATGTCATGTTTTACACTTTGGGGTACAGTATAGTGATGGGTGACACCTGCAGCCTCAAATTTCTCCAGGAAAGCCTTAAGGAGTTGGTCTTGGGTTACAGTGAAAACTGTGACTTTTCGCAAAAGGGTGTGACCCCAGCAGCATGGCGAACTTTGATGTCACGCCATGAAGAAACAAATTAGTATAACTCAATGAAATCCAGTCTGATCAGTACCAGACTTTACAGGCATGATGTCAGACCCGCCCTGAACAGATTGACGTGCCCATTGTCGGAAATACGGACAGCGCCACCTAGTGGCCACAGGAAATGTCATGGCTTTAATTTTGTTGTACTGATTTTCACAGGTTCATCGTGGCCACCTCAAAAGCGGTGAATATCACCATCAGTCCCTCGTGATGCTTCAGTGCAAAAATTGTGACTTTACACTGAACGGCGCACCCTGGTGGCAACGCTGTTCAACATGAAAGATGAAGTGGCTTTTGAGGGGCTTGGAAAGTATATAGAGGCTTTAAATTTAGCACACCCCTCCAAATGGATGAAGGCTTTGTTGTCATGTGATCATTTTTATTGAATAGCGCGAAATGGCTCCACAGCGCCCCCTACAAAATTTCAAAACCACAGCCCCAGCTCTGTGTTTTATGTATGAGTCTGAAACCTGGTAAGCTTATAGGAGATATCAAGATGTACAAAAAAGTCTCTTGGAGCAATATCCCAAATCCAACAGGAAGTCAGCCATTTTAAAATAAATGTGTAATTTTGGCGACATTTTCCCCTCTTTTCAGGCTTCATACTTTGACGAACTCCTCCAAGGAATTTCATCATATTGAACCATTCTCCAGTGTGTGGAATCTAAAGACCTTTGTGATGTTAAATTGCGAAGCTTTTTACATTCAGGGAAACGGGGTGGTCATGGCGGCACGTGGAGTTTCAATCACTCGCCAAAAAGCAGTAATCTGCTGTCACTCAAAAACACAATGTCCAATCTCTCCCAAAGCTCATAGGCGTGATGAGACTCGAGCTCGGAAATGTTTGTTATGCCATTTGTGCATAAGGGTTAGAGCGCCACCTAGTGGAACGACTAACAAATCATGAATGAATGAGTTGAAATGTTAGCTGGTGGTTAAATGCATGAATTCCATCAATGTGACATCAGATCGGAGGTGCTGGTTTTAGGTGTTGGGCGTGGCTCGACGCGCCGGGGGTGCGAGGGCCCTCATAACGCTGCTTGCAGCTTTAATTATTATTATTATTATTATTTCGGCAAATGAATTGGCCGTTTGAGGGCCTAAACATGCTCGAAAACTCATGAAATTTTGCACACGCGTCCGGTCTGGTGAAAATTTACGTATTTTAATGTTCTCAGACATGGCCAGGGAAAATTAGCTCAGTAGCGCCACCTAGAAAATTGAAAAACGCGAGCCCCCGGTATGGGTATGGCCTACAAGTTTGAAAGTCGGTACACCGTTATAACGTTCAGAGTCGAACAAAAAAGTCTATTATGGCAATGTCTTAAACCCAACAGGAAGTCCGCCATTTTGGATTGAAGGTGACATTTTGGCTCTGATTTTACCGTTTCCATGCCTTGTACTTTAACGAACTCCTCCTTGGGATTTGGTCCTATATACTTCAAATTTGGACAGTGTCAACTACACCCTTGTGCCATGTTAAATTGCGGAGCTTTTGAGTTTTCACAATACTATGAGGCCGTGGCGCCATGGCGAATTTTGATGACTCGCCATGAAAATCTTATTGCCTCTCATTCTGTCATACATGTTCCGATCTGGACCAAAGAGCACACATATGATAAGGCTCCACCCCTGAACATATTTCAACTGCCATATTTGACATCAAGGACAGCGCCACCTAGTGGGAACAGGAAATGTCATGTTTTACACTTTGGGGTACAGTATAGTGATGGGTGACATCTGCAGCCTCAAATTTCTCCAGGAAAGCCTTAAGGAGTTGGTCTTGGGTTACAGTGAAAGCTGTGACTTTTCGCCAAAGGGTGTGACCCCAGCAGCATGGCGAACTTTGATGTCACGCCATGAAGAAACAAATTAGTATAACTCAATGAAATCCAGTCTGATCAGTACCAGACTTTACAGGCATGATGTCAGACCCGCCCTGAACAGATTGATGTGCCCATTGTCGGAAATACGGACAGCGCCACCTAGTGGCAACAGGAAATGTCATGGCTTTAATTTTGTTGTACTGATTTTCACAGGCTCATCGTGGCCACCTCAAAAGCGGTGAATATCACCATCAGTCCCTCGTGATGCTTCAGTGCAAAGATTGTGACTTTAAACTGAACGGCGCACCCTGGTGGCAACGCTGTTCACCATGAAAGATGAAGTGGCTTTTGAGGGTCTTGGCAAGTTTATAGAGGCTTGACATTTGGCACACACCTCCAATGTGATGAAGGCTTTGTTGTCATGTGATCATTTTCATTGAATATCCCAAAATGGCTCCACAGCGCCCCCTACAAAATTTCAAAACCACAGCCCCTGCTCTGTGTTTTATCTATGAGTCTGAAACCTGGTAAGCTAATGGAAGATATTAAGATGTACAAAAAAGTCTCTTGGAGCAATATCCCAAATCCAACAGGAAGTCAGCCATTTTAAAATTAATTTGTAATTTTGGCGACATTTTCCCATCTTTTCAGGCACCGTACTTTGACGAACTCCTCCAAGGGATTTCATCAGATTGGACCGATCTGAAGTTTGTGGAATCTAAAGACATTTGTGTTGTTAAATTGCGAAGCTTTTTACGTTCAGGGAAACGGGGTGGTTATGGCGGCACTTAGAGTTTGAATCACTCGCCAAAAAGCAGTAATCTGCTGTCACTCAAAAACACAATGTCCAATCTCTCCCAAACGTCTCAGGTGTGATGAGACTCGAGCTTGGAAGTGTTTGTTATGCCATTTGTACATAATGGTTAGAGCGCCACCTAGTGGAACGACTAGCTAATCATGAATGAATGAGTTGAAATGTTAGCTGGTGGTTAAATGCATGAATTCCATCAATGTGACATCGATCGGACGTGCTGGTTTTAGGTGTTGGGCGTGGCTCGACGCGCCGGGGGTGCGAGGGCCCTCATAACGCTGCTTGCAGCTTTAATTAGGGCCCGAGCACCGAGAGTGCGAAGGCCCTATTGTATCTGCTCCGTTTCTTATTATTATTATTATTATTATTATTATTATTATTATTATTATTATTCAGGCGAAACAAGGGCCTTTTTGAGGGCCTAAACATGCTCAAAAACTCATGAAATTTTGCACACATGCCAGGTCTGGTGAAAAATTTTGTATTTTAATGGTTTTACATATGAGCACTGGGAAATGGCTCTAGAGCGCCACCTATGCCTTGTTAAATGCAGCCCTACGACCACATCGTTTGATCTACATGTATGAAATTTGGCACACATGTGTATCATGCCAAGACGAACAAAAAAGTCAGTGGGCCCATTGACGCAAACCCAACAGGAAGTCCGCCATTTGGAAGAGAAGGTGACATTTTGGCTCTAATTTTGCCATTTCCATGCCTCGAACTTTTGCGAACTCCTCCTTGGGGTTTGATTTCATAACCTTCATATTTGGTCAGTGTCAACTACACCCTTGTGCCATGTTAAATTGCGGAGCTTTTGAGTTTTCACAATACTATGAGGCCGTGGCGCCATGGCGAATTTCGATGACTCGCCATGAAAATCTTATTGCCTCTCATTTTGTCATACATTTTCTGACCTTGACCAAAGTGAACACATATGATAAGGCTCCACCCCTAAACATATTTCAACTGCCATATTTGACATCAAGGACAGCGCCACCTAGTGGGAACAGGAAATGTCATGTTTTACACTTTGGGGTACAGTATAGTGATGGGTGACATCTGCAGCCTCAAATTTCTCCAGAAAAGCCTTAAGGAGTTGGTCTTGGGTTACAGTGAAAACTGTGACTTTTCGCAAAAGGGTGTGACCCCAGCAGCATGGCGAACTTTGATGTCACGCCATGAAGAAACAAATTAGTATAACTCAATGAAATCCAGTCTGATCAGTACCAGACTTTACAGGCATGATGACAGACCCGCCCTGAACAGATTGATGTGCCCATTGTCGGGAATACGGACAGCGCCACCTAGTGGCAACAGGAAATGTCATGGCTTTAATTTTGTTGTACTGATTTTCACAGGTTCATCGTGGCCACCTCAAAAGCGGTGAATATCACCATCAGTCCCTTGTGATGCTTCAGTGCAAAAATTGTGACTTTAAACTGAACGCCGCACCCTGGTGGCAACGCGGTTCACCATGAAAGATGAAGTGGCTTTTGAGGGGCTTGGAAAGTTTAAAAAGTCTTGAAATTTGGCACACACCTCCAATGTGGTTAAGGCTTTGTTGTTATGTGATCATTTTCCTTGAATATCCCAAAATGGCTCCACAGCGCCCCCTACAAAATTTCAAAATCACAGCCCCTGCTCTGTGTTTTATGTATGAGTCTGAAACCTGGTAAGCTTATAGGAGATATCAAGATGTACAAAAAAGTCTCTTGGAGCAATATCCCAAATCCAACAGGAAGTCAGCCATTTTAAAATTAATGTGCAATTTTGGCGACATTTTCCCCTCTTTTCAGGCTTCATACTTTGACGAACTCCTCCAAGGGATTTCATCATATTGAACCATTCTCCAGTGTGTGGAATCTAAAGACCTTTGTGATGTTAAATTGCGAAGCTTTTTACGTCCAGGGAAACGGGGTGGTTATGGCGGCACTTAGAGTTTGAATCACTCGCCAAAAAGCAGTAATCTGCTGTCACTCAAAAACACAATGTCCAATCTCTCCCAAACGTCTCAGGTGTGATGAGACTCGAGCTTGGAAGTGTTTGTTATGCCATTTGTACATAATGGTTAGAGCGCCACCTAGTGGAACGACTAACTAATCATGAATGAATGAGTTGAAATGTTAGCTGGTGGTTAAATGCATGAATTCCATCAATGTGACATCAGATCGGACGTGCTGGTTTTAGGTGTTGGGCGTGGCTCGACGCGCCGGGGGTGCGAGGGCCCTCATAACGCTGCTTGCAGCTTTAATTATTATTATTATTATTATTCAGGCGAAACAAGGGCCTTTTTGAGGGCCTAAACATGCTCAAAAACTCATGAAATTTTGCACACATGCCAGGTCTGGTGAAAAATTTTGTATTTTAATGGTTTTACTTATGAGCACTGGGAAATGGCTCTAGAGCGCCACCTATGCCTTGTTAAATGCAGCCCTACGACCACATCGTTTGAGCTACATGTATGAAATTTGGCACACATGTGTATCATGCCAAGACGAACAAAAAAGTCTGTGGGCCCATTGACGCAAACCCAACAGGAAGTCCGCCATTTGGAAGAGAAGGTGACATTTTGGCTCTAATTTTGCCATTTCCATGCCTCGAACTTTTGCGAACTCCTCCTTGGGGTTTGATTTCATAACCTTCATATTTGGTCAGTGTCAACTACACCCTTGTGCCATGTTAAATTGCGGAGCTTTTGAGTTTTCACAATACGGTGAGGCCGTGGCGCCATGGCGAATTTCGATGACTCGCCATGAAAATCTTATTGCCTCTCATTTTGTCATACATTTTCTGACCTTGACCAAAGTGAACACATATGATAAGGCTCCACCCCTGAACATATTTCAACTGCCATATTTGACACCAGGGACAGCGCCACCTAGTGGGAACAGGAAATGTCATGTTTTACACTTTGGGGTACAGTATTGTGATGGGTGACATCTGCAGCCTCAAATTTCTCCAGGAAAGCCTTAAGGAGTTGGTCTTGGGTTACAGTGAAAACTGTGACTTTTCACGAAAGGGTGTGACCCCAGCAGCATGGCGAACTTTGATGTCACGCCATGAAGAAACAAATTAGTATAACTCAATGAAATCCAGTCTGATCAGTACCAGACTTTACAGGCATGATGTCAGACCCGCCCTGAACAGATTGATGTGCCCATTGTCGGAAATACGGACAGCGCCACCTAGTGGCAACAGGAAATGTCATGGCTTTAACTTTGTTGTACTGATTTTCACAGGTTGATCGTGGCCACCTCAAAAGCGGTGAATATCACCATCAGTCCCTCGTGATGCTTCAGTGCAAAAATTGTGACTTTAAACTGAACGGCGCACCCTGGTGGCAACGCAGTTCATCATGAAAGATGAAGTGGCTTTTGAGGGGCTTGGAAAGTTTATAGAGGCTTGAAATTTGGCACACACCTCCAAATGGATGAAAGCATTGTTGTTATGTAACCATTTTCCTTGAATAGCGCAAAATGGCTCCACAGCGCCCCCTACAATATTTCAAAACATCAGCCCCTGCTCTGTGTTTCATCTATGAGTCTGACACTTGGTAAGCTTGTGTAAGATATCAAGATGTACAAAAAAGTCTCTTGGAGCAATATCCCAAATCCAACAGGAAGTCAGCCATTTTAAAATTAATGTGTAATTTTGATGACATTTTCCCCTCTTTTCAGGCTTCATACTTTGACGAACTCCTCCAAGGGATTTCATCATATTGAAGCATTCTTCAGTGTGTAGAATCTAAAGACCTTTGTGATGTTAAATTGCGAAGCTTTTTCCGTTCAGGGAAACGGGGTGGTCATGGCGGCACGTAGAGTTTCAATCACTCGCAAAAAGCAGTAATCTGCTGTCACTAAAAAACACAATGTCCAATCTCTCCCAAAGGTCGCAGGTGTGATGAGACTCGAGCTTGGAAATGTTTGTTATGCTATTTGTCAATAATGGTTAGAGCGCCACCTAGTGGCATGACTATAATCCTGGTTGAATAAGATGAAATGTTAGCTGGTGATTAAAAGCATGAAATCCATCAATGTGACATCACATCGGACGTGCCGGTTTGAGGTGTTGGCAGTGGCTCGACGTGCCGGGGGTGCGAGGGCCCTCATAACGCTGCTTGCAGCTTTAATTAGGGCCCGAGCACTGAGAGTGCGAAGGCCCTATTGTATCTGCTCCGTTTCTTATTATTAGGGCCCGAGCACCGAGAGTGCGAAGGCCCTATTGTATCTGCTCCGTTTCTTATTATTAGGGCCCGAGCACCGAGAGTGCGAAGGCCCTATTGTATCTGCTCCGTTTCTTATTATTATTATTATTATTATTATTATTATTATTATTATTATTATTATTATTATTATTCAGGCGAAACAAGGGCCTTTTTGAGGGCCTAAACATGCTCAAAAACTCATGAAATTTTGCACACATGCCAGGTCTGGTGAAAAATTTTGTATTTTAATGGTTTTACATATGAGCACTGGGAAATGGCTCTAGAGCGCCACCTATGCCTTGTTAAATGCAGCCCTACGACCACATGGTTTGAGCTACATGTATGAAATTTGGCACACATGTGTATCATGCCAAGACGAACAAAAAAGTCTGTGGGCCCATTGACGCAAACCCAACAGGAAGTCCGCCATTTGGAAGAGAAGGTGACATTTTGGCTCTAATTTTGCCATTTCCATGCCTCGAACTTTTGCGAACTCCTCCTTGGGTTTTGATTTCATAACCTTCATATTTGGTCAGTGTCAACTACACCCTTGTGCCATGTTAAATTGCGGAGCTTTTGAGTTTTCACAATACGGTGAGGCCGTGGCGCCATGGCGAATTTCGATGACTCGCCATGAAAATCTTATTGCCTCTCATTTTGTCATACATTTTCTGACCTTGACCAAAGTGAACACATATGATAAGGCTCCACCCCTGAACATATTTCAACTGCCATATTTGACACCAGGGACAGCGCCACCTAGTGGGAACAGGAAATGTCATGTTTTACACTTTGGGGTACAGTATTGTGATGGGTGACATCTGCAGCCTCAAATTTCTCCAGGAAAGCCTTAAGGAGTTGGTCTTGGGTTACAGTGAAAACTGTGACTTTTCACGAAAGGGTGTGACCCCAGCAGCATGGCGAACTTTGATGTCACGCCATGAAGAAACAAATTAGTATAACTCAATGAAATCCAGTCTGATCAGTACCAGACTTTACAGGCATGATGTCAGACCCGCCCTGAACAAATTGATATGCCCATTGTCGGAAATACGGACAGCGCCACCTAGTGGCAACAGGAAATGTCATGGCTTTAACTTTGTTGTACTGATTTTCACAGGTTGATCGTGGCCACCTCAAAAGCGGTGAATATCACCATCAGTCCCTCGTGATGCTTCAGTGCAAAAATTGTGACTTTAAACTGAACGGCGCACCCTGGTGGCAACGCAGTTCATCATGAAAGATGAAGTGGCTTTTGAGGGGCTTGGAAAGTTTATAGAGGCTTGAAATTTGGCACACACCTCCAAATGGATGTAGGCTTTGTTGTTATGTAACCATTTTCCTTGAATAGCGCAAAATGGCTCCACAGCGCCCCCTACAATATTTCAAAACATCAGCCCCTGCTCTGTGTTTCATCTATGAGTCTGACACTTGGTAAGCTTGTGTAAGATATCAAGATGTACAAAAAAGTCTCTTGGAGCAATATCCCAAATCCAACAGGAAGTCAGCCATTTTAAAATTAATGTGTAATTTTGATGACATTTTCCCCTCTTTTCAGGCTTCATACTTTGACGAACTCCTCCAAGGGATTTCATCATATTGAAGCATTCTTCAGTGTGTAGAATCTAAAGACCTTTGTGATGTTAAATTGCGAAGCTTTTTCCGTTCAGGGAAACGGGGTGGTCATGGCGGCACGTAGAGTTTCAATCACTCGCAAAAAGCAGTAATCTGCTGTCACTAAAAAACACAATGTCCAATCTCTCCCAAAGGTCGCAGGTGTGATGAGACTCGAGCTTGGAAATGTTTGTTATGCTATTTGTCAATAATGGTTAGAGCGCCACCTAGTGGCATGACTATAATCCTGGTTGAATAAGATGAAATGTTAGCTGGTGATTAAAAGCATGAAATCCATCAATGTGACATCACATCGGACGTGCCGGTTTGAGGTGTTGGCAGTGGCTCGACGTGCCGGGGGTGCGAGGGCCCTCATAACGCTGCTTGCAGCTTTAATTATTATTATTATTATTCAGGCAAAACAAGGGCCTTTTTGAGGGCCTAAACATGCTCAAAAACTCATGAAATTTTGCACACATGCCAGGTCTGGTGAAAAATTTTGTATTTTAATGGTTTTACATATGAGCACTGGGAAATGGCTCTACAGCGCCACCTATGCCTTGTTAAATGCAGCCCTACGACCACATCGTTTGAGCTACATGTATGAAATTTGGCACACATGTGTATCATGCCAAGACGAACAAAAAAGTCTGTGGGCCCATTGACGCAAACCCAACAGGAAGTCCGCCATTTGGAAGAGAAGGTGACATTTTGGCTCTAATTTTGCCATTTCCATGCCTCGAACTTTTGCGAACTCCTCCTTGGGGTTTCATTTCATAACCTTCAAATTTGGACAGTGTCAACTACACCCTTGTGCCATGTTAAATTGCGGAGCTTTTGAGTTTTCACAATACTATGAGGCCGTGGCGCCATGGCGAATTTCGATGACTCGCCATGAAAATCTTATTGCCTCTCATTTTGTCATACATTTTCTGACCTTGACCAAAGTGAACACATATGATAAGGCTCCACCCCTGAACATATTTCAACTGCCATATTTGACATAAAGGACAGCGCCACCTAGTGGGAACAGGAAATGTCATGTTTTACACTTTGGGGTACAGTATAGTGATGGGTGACATCTGCAGCCTCAAATTTCTCCAGGAAAGCCTTAAGGAGTTGGTCTTGGGTTACAGTGAAAACTGTGAGTTTTCGCAAAAGGGTGTGACCCCAGCAGCATGGCGAACTTTGATGTCACGCCATGAAGAAACAAATTAGTATAACTCAATGAAATCCAGTCTGATCAGTACCAGACTTTACAGGCATGATGTCAGACCCGCCCTGAACAGATTGATGTGCCCATTGTCGGAAATACGGACAGCGCCACCTAGTGGCAACAGGAAATGTCATGGCTTTAACTTTGTTGTACTGATTTTCACAGGTTGATCGTGGCCACCTCAAAAGCGGTGAATATCACCATCAGTCCCTCGTGATGCTTCAGTGCAAAAATTGTGACTTTAAACTGAACGGCGCACCCTGGTGGCAACGCGGTTCATCATGAAAGATGAAGTGGCTTTTGAGGGGCTTGGAAAGTTTATAGAGGCTTGAAATTTGGCACACACCTCCAAATGGATGAAGGCTTTGTTGTCATGTGATCATTTTCATTGAATATCCCAAAATGGCTCCACAGCGCCCCCTACAAAATTTCAAAATCACAGCCCCTGCTCTGTGTTTTATGTATGAGTCTGAAACCTGGTAAGCTTATAGGAGATATCAAGATGTACAAAAAAGTCTCTTGGAGCAATATCCCAAATCCAACAGGAAGTCAGCCATTTTTAAATTAATGTGCAATTTTGGCAACATTTTCCCCTCTTTTCAGGCATCGTTCTTTGACGAACTCCTCCAAGGGATTTCATCAGATTGCACTATTCTTCAGTGTGTGGAATCCAAAGACCTTTGTGTTGTTAAATTGCGAAGCTTTTTACGTTCAGGGAAACGGGGTGGTTATGGCGGCACGTAGACTCTCAATCACTCGCCAAAACGCAGTAATCTGCTGTTACTCAAAAACACAATGTCCAATCTCACCCAAAGGTCGCAGGCATAATGAGACTCGAGTTCGGAAATGTTTGTTATGCCATTTGTACATAATGGTTAGAGTGCCACCTAGTGGAACGACTAGCTAATCATGAATGAATGAGTTGAAATGTTAGCTGGTGGTTAAATGCATGAATTCCATCAATGTGACATCGATCGGACGTGCTGGTTTTAGGTGTTGGGCGTGGCTCGACACGCCGGGGGTGCGAGGGCCCTCATAACGCTGCTTGCAGCTTTAATTATTAGGGCCCGAGCACCGAGAGTGCGAAGGCCCTATTGTATCTGCTCCGTTTCTTATTATTATTATTATTAGGGCCCGAGCACCGAGAGTGCGAAGGCCCTATTGTATCTGCTCCGTTTCTTATTATTATTATTATTATTATTATTATTATTATTATTCAGGCGAAACAAGGGCCTTTTTGAGGGCCTAAACATGCTCAAAAACTCATGAAATTTTGCACACATGCCAGGTCTGGTGAAAAATTTTGTATTTTAATGGTTTTACATATGAGCACTGGGAAATGGCTCTACAGCGCCACCTATGCCTTGTTAAATGCAGCCCTACGACCACATCGTTTCAGCTACATGTATGAAATTTGGCACACATGTGTATCATGCCAAGACGAACAAAAAAGTCTGTGGGCCCATTGACGCAAACCCAACAGGAAGTCCGCCATTTGGAAGAGAAGGTGACATTTTGGCTCTAATTTTGCCATTTCCATGCCTCGAACTTTTGCGAACTCCTCCTTGGGGTTTCATTTCATAACCTTCAAATTTGGACAGTGTCAACTACACCCTTGTGCCATGTTAAATTGCGGAGCTTTTGAGTTTTCACAATACTATGAGGCCGTGGCGCCATGGCGAATTTCGATGACTCGCCATGAAAATCTTATTGCCTCTCATTTTGTCATACATTTTCTGACCTTGACCAAAGTGAACACATATGATAAGGCTCCACCCCTGAACATATTTCAACTGCCATATTTGACACCAGGGACAGCGCCACCTAGTGGGAACAGGAAATGTCATGTTTTACACTTTGGGGTACAGTATAGTGATGGGTGACACCTGCAGCCTCAAATTTCTCCAGGAAAGCCTTAAGGAGTTGGTCTTGGGTTACAGTGAAAACTGTGACTTTTCGCAAAAGGGTGTGACCCCAGCAGCATGGCGAACTTTGATGTCACGCCATGAAGAAACAAATTAGTATAACTCAATGAAATCCAGTCTGTTCAGTACCAGACTTTACAGGCATGATGTCAGACCCGCCCTGAACAGATTGATGTGCCCATTGTCGGGAATACGTACAGCGCCACCTAGTGGCAACAGGAAATGTCATGGCTTTAATTTTGTTGTACTGATTTTCACAGGTTCATCGTGGCCACCTCAAAAGCGGTGAATATCAACATCAGTCCCTCGTGATGCTTCAGTGCAAAAATTGTGACTTTAAACTGAACGGCGCACCCTGGTGGCAACGCTGTTCAACATGAAAGATGAAGTGGCTTTTGAGGGGCTTGGCAAGTTTATAGAGGCTTGAAATTTGGCCCACACCTCCAAATGGATGAAGGCTTTGTTGTCATGTGATCATTTTCATTGAATAGCGCGAAATTGCTCCACAGCGCCCCCTACAAAATTTCAAAACAACAGCCCCTGCTCTGTGTTTCATCTATGAGTCTGAAACCTGGTAAGCTTATGGAAAATATCAAGATGTACAAAAAAGTCTCTTGGAGCAATATCCCAAATCCAACAGGAAGTCAGCCATTTTAAAATTAATGTGCAATTTTGGCGACATTTTCCCCTCTTTTCAGGCTTCATACTTTGACGAACTCCTCCAAGGGATTTCATCATATTGAACCATTCTCCAGTGTGTGGAATCTAAAGACCTTTGTGATGTTAAATTGCGAAGCTTTTTACGTTCAAGGAAACGGGGTGGTCATGGCGGCACGTGGAGTTTCAATCACTGTCCAAAAAGCAGTAATATGCTGTCACTCAAAGACACAAAGTCCAATCTCTCCCAAAGGTCGCAGGCGTGATGAGACTCGAGCTCGGAAATGTTTGTTATGCCCTTTGTCTATAATGGTTAGAGCGCCACCTAGTGGGACGACTATACTCATGGTTGAACCAAATGAAATGTTAGCTGGTGGTTAAATGCATGAATTCCATCAATGTGACATCACATCGGACGTGCTGGTTTTAGGTGTTGGGCGTGGCTCGACACGCCAGGGTGCGAGGGCCCTCATAACGCTGCTTGCAGCTTTAATTATTATTATTAGGGCCCGAGCACTGAGAGTGCGAAGGCCCTATTGTATCTGCTCCGTTTCTTATTATTATTATTATTATTATTATTCACCCCAAACAAGGGCCTTTTTGAGGGCCTAAACATGCTCAAAAACTCATGAAATTTTGCACACATGCCAGGTTTGGTGAAAAATTTTGTATTTTAATGGTTTTACATATGAGCACTGGGAAATGGCTCTACAGCGCCACCTATGCCTTGTTAAATGCAGCCCTACGACCACATCGTTTGAGCTACATGTATGAAATTTGGCACACATGTGTATCATGCCAAGACGAACAAAAAAGTCTGTGGGCCCATTGACGCAAACCCAACAGGAAGTCCGCCATTTGGAAGAGAAGGTGACATTTTGGCTCTAATTTTGCCATTTCCATGCCTCGAACTTTAACGAACTCCTCCTTGGGATTTGGTCCTATAAGCTTCAAATTTGGACAGTGTCAACTACACCCTTGTGCCATGTTAAATTGCGGAGCTTTTGAGTTTTCACAATAGTATGAGGCCGTGGCGCCATGGCGAATTTTGATGACTCGCCATGAAAATCTTATTGCCTCTCATTCTGTCATACATGTTCCGATCTGGACCAAAGAGCACACATATGATAAGGCTCCACCCCTGAACATATTTCAACTGCCATATTTGACATCAAGGACAGCGCCACCTAGTGGGAACAGGAAATGTCATGTTTTACACTTTGGGGTACAGTATTGTGATGGGTGACATCTGCAGCCTCAAATTTCTCCAGGAAAGCCTTAAGGAGTTGGTCTTGGGTTACAGTGAAAACTGTGACTTTTCACGAAAGGGTGTGACCCCAGCAGCATGGCGAACTTTGATGTCACGCCATGAAGAAACAAATTAGTATAACTCAATGAAATCCAGTCTGATCAGTACCAGACTTTACAGGCATGATGTCAGACCCGCCCTGAACAGATTGATATGCCCATTGTCGGAAATACGGACAGCGCCACCTAGTGGCAACAGGAAATGTCATGGCTTTAACTTTGTTGTACTGATTTTCACAGGTTGATCGTGGCCACCTCAAAAGCGGTGAATATCACCATCAGTCCCTCGTGATGCTTCAGTGCAAAAATTGTGACTTTAAACTGAACGGCGCACCCTGGTGGCAACGCGGTTCATCATGAAAGATGAAGTGGCTTTTGAGGGGCTTGGAAAGTTTATAGAGGCTTGAAATTTGGCACACACCTCCAAATGGATGAAGGCATTGTTGTTATGTAACCATTTTCCTTGAATAGCGCAAAATGGCTCCACAGCGCCCCCTACAATATTTCAAAACATCAGCCCCTGCTCTGTGTTTCATCTATGAGTCTGACACTTGGTAAGCTTGTGTAAGATATCAAGATGTACAAAAAAGTCTCTTGGAGCAATATCCCAAATCCAACAGGAAGTCAGCTATTTTAAAATTAATGTGTAATTTTGGCGACATTTTCCCCTCTTTTCAGGCTTCATACTTTGACGAACTCCTCCAAGGGATTTCATCATATTGAAGCATTCTTCAGTGTGTAGAATCTAAAGACCTTTGTGATGTTAAATTGCGAAGCTTTTTCCGTTCAGGGAAACGGGGTGGTCATGGCGGCACGTAGAGTTTCAATCACTCGCAAAAAGCAGTAATCTGCTGTCACTAAAAAACACAATGTCCAATCTCTCCCAAAGGTCGCAGGTGTGATGAGACTCGAGCTTGGAAATGTTTGTTATGCTATTTGTCAATAATGGTTAGAGCGCCACCTAGTGGCATGACTATAATCCTGGTTGAATAAGATGAAATGTTAGCTGGTGATTAAAAGCATGAAATCCATCAATGTGACATCACATCGGACGTGCCGGTTTGAGGTGTTGGCAGTGGCTCGACGTGCCGGGGGTGCGAGGGCCCTCATAACGCTGCTTGCAGCTTTAATTATTATTATTATTATTAGGGCCCGAGCACTGATAGTGCGAAGGCCCTATTGTAATTGCTCTGTTTATTATTAGGGCCCGAGCACTGAGAGTGCGAAGGCCCTATTGTATCTGCTCCGTTTCTTATTATTATTATTAGGGCCCGAGCACCGAGAGTGCGAAGGCCCTATTGTATCTGCTCCGTTTCTTATTAGGGCCCGAGCACTGAGAGTGCGAAGGCCCTATTGTATCTGCTCCGTTTCTTATTATTATTATTATTATTATTATTATTATTATTATTATTATTATTATTATTATTATTATTCACCCCAAACAAGGGCCTTTTTGAGGGCCTAAACATGCTCAAAAACTCATGAAATTTTGCACACATGCCAGGTCTGGTGAAAAATTTTGTATTTTAATGGTTTTACTTATGAGCACTGGGAAATGGCTCTAGAGCGCCACCTATGCCTTGTTAAATGCAGCCCTACGACCACATGGTTTGAGCTACATGTATGAAATTTGGCACACATGTGTATCATTCCAAGACGAACAAAAAAGTCTGTGGGCCCATTGACGCAAACCCAACAGGAAGTCCGCCATTTGGAAGAGAAGGTGACATTTTGGCTCTAATTTTGCCATTTCCATGCCTCGAACTTTAACGAACTCCTCCTTGGGATTTGGTCCTATATACTTCAAATTTGGACAGTGTCAACTACACCCTTGTGCCATGTTAAATTGCGGAGCTTTTGAGTTTTCACAATACTATGAGGCCGTGGCGCCATGGCGAATTTCGATGACTCGCCATGAAAATCTTATTGCCTCTCATTTTGTCATACATTTTCTGACCTTGACCAAAGTGAACACATATGATAAGGCTCCACCCCTGAACATATTTCAACTGCCATATTTGACACCAGGGACAGCGCCACCTAGTGGGAACAGGAAATGTCATGTTTTACACTTTGGGGTACAGTATAGTGATGGGTGACACCTGCAGCCTCAAATTTCTCCAGGAAAGCCTTAAGGAGTTGGTCTTGGGTTACAGTGAAAACTGTGACTTTTCGCAAAAGGGTGTGACCCCAGCAGCATGGCGAACTTTGATGTCACGCCATGAAGAAACAAATTAGTATAACTCAATGAAATCCAGTCTGTTCAGTACCAGACTTTACAGGCATGATGTCAGACCCGCCCTGAACAGATTGATGTGCCCATTGTCGGGAATACGTACAGCGCCATCTAGTGGCAACAGGAAATGTCATGGCTTTAATTTTGTTGTACTGATTTTCACAGGTTCATCGTGGCCACCTCAAAAGCGGTGAATATCAACATCAGTCCCTCGTGATGCTTCAGTGCAAAAATTGTGACTTTAAACTGAACGGCGCACCCTGGTGGCAACGCGGTCCACCATGAAAGATGAAGTGGCTTTTGAGGGGCTTGGATAGTATATAGAGGCTTTAAATTTAGCACACCCCTCCAAATTGATGAAGGCTTTGTTGTCATGTGATCATTTTTATTGAATAGCGCGAAATGGCTCCACAGCGCCCCCTACAAAATTTCAAAACCACAGCCCCAGCTCTGTGTTTTATGTATGAGTCTGAAACCTGGTAAGCTTATAGGAGATATCAAGATGTACAAAAAAGTCTCTTGGAGCAATATCCAAAATCCAACAGGAAGTCAGCCATTTTAAAGTTAATGTGCAATTTTGGCAACATTTTCCCCTCTTTCCAGGCACCGTTCTTTGACGAACTCCTCCAAGGGATTTCATCAGATTGAACCAATCTCCAGTGTGTGGAATCTAAAGACCTTTGTGATGTTAAATTGCGAAGCTTTTTACGTTCAGTGAAACGGGGTGGTTATGGTGGCACTTAGAGTTTGAATCACTCGCCAAAAAGCAGTAATCTGCTGTCACTCAAAAACACAATGTCCAATCTCTCCCAAAGCTCATAGGCGTGATGAGACTCGAGCTCGGAAATGTTTGTTATGCCATTTGTGCATAAGGGTTAGAGCGCCACCTAGTGGAACGACTAACAAATCATGAATGAATGAGTTGAAATGTTAGCTGGTGGTTAAATGCATGAATTCCATCAATGTGACATGAGATCGGAGGTGCTGGTTTTAGGTGTTGGGCGTGGCTCGACGTGCCGGGGGTGCGAGGGCCCTCATAACGCTGCTTGCAGCTTTAATTATTATTATTATTATTATTATTCACCCCAAACAAGGGCCTTTTTGAGGGCCTAAACATGCTCAAAAACTCATGAAATTTTGCACACATGCCAGGTCTGGTGAAAAATTTTGTATTTTAATGGTTTTACATATGAGCACTGGGAAATGGCTCTACAGCGCCACCTATGCCTTGTTAAATGCAGCCCTACGACCACATCGTTTGAGCTACATGTATGAAATTTGGCACACATGTGTATCATGCCAAGACGAACAAGAAAGTCAGTGGGCCCATTGACGCAAACCCAACAGGAAGTCCGCCATTTGGAAGAGAAGGTGACATTTTGGCTCTAATTTTGCCATTTCCATGCCTCGAACTTTTGCGAACTCCTCCTTGGGGTTTGATTTCATAACCTTCATATTTGGTCAGTGTCAACTACACCCTTGTGCCATGTTAAATTGCGGAGCTTTTGAGTTTTCACAATACTATGAGGCCGTGGCGCCATGGCGAATTTCGATGACTCGCCATGAAAATCTTATTGCCTCTCATTTTGTCATACATTTTCTGACCTTGACCAAAGTGAAGACATATGATAAGGCTCCACCCCTGAACATATTTCAACTGCCATATTTGACATCAAGGACAGCGCCACCTAGTGGGAACAGGAAATGTCATGTTTTACACTTTGGGGTACAGTATAGTGATGGGTGACATCTGCAGCCTCAAATTTCTCCAGGAAAGCCTTAAGGAGTTGGTCTTGGGTTACAGTGAAAACTGTGAGTTTTCGCGAAAGGGTGTGACCCCAGCAGCATGGCGAACTTTGATGTCACGCCATGAAGAAACAAATTAGTATAACTCAATGAAATCCAGTCTGATCAGTACCAGACTTTACAGGCATGATCTCAGACCCGCCCTGAACAGATTGATGTGCCCATTGTCGGAAATACGGACAGCGCCACCTAGTGGGAACAGGAAATGTCATGGCTTTCATTTTGTTGTACTGATTTTCACAGGTTCATCGTGGCCACCTCAAAAGCGGTGAATATCACCATCAGTCCCTCGTGATGCTTCAGTGCAAAAATTGTGACTTTAAACTGAACGGCGCACCCTGGTGGCAATGCTGTTCACCATGAAAGATGAAGTGGCTTTTGAGGGTCTTGGCAAGTGTATAGAGGCTTGAAATTTGGCACACACCTCCAATGTGACGAAGGCTTTGTTGTCATGTGATCATTTTCATTGAATATCCCAAAATGGCTCCACAGCGCCCCCTACAAAATTTCAAAACCACAGCCCCAGCTCTGTGTTTTATGTATGAATCTGAAACCTGGTAAGCTTATAGGAGATATCAAGATGTACAAAAAAGTCTCTTGGAGCAATATCCCAAATCCAACAGGAAGTCAGCCATTTTAAAATTAATGTATAATTTTGGCGACATTTTCCCCTCTTTTCAGGCTTCATACTTTGACGAACTCCTCCAAGGGATTTCATCAGATTGGACCGATCTGAAGTTTGTGGAATCTAAAGACCTTTGTGATGTTAAATTGCGAAGCTTTTTACGTTCAGGGAAACGGGATGGTTATGGCGGCACTTAGAGTTTCAATCACTCACCAAAAAGCAGTAATCTGCTGTCACTCAAAAACACAATATCCAATCTCTCCCAAACGTCGCAGGTGTGATGAGACTCGAGCTCGGAAATGTTTGTTATGCCATTTGTCGGTAATAGTTAGAGCGCCACCTAGTGGGACGACTATAATCATGGTTGAATGAGATGAAATGTTAGCTGGTGGTTAAATGCATGAATTCCATCAATGTGACATCACATCGGACGTGCTGGTTTTAGGTGTTGGGCGTGGCTCGACACGCCAGGGTGCGAGGGCCCTCATAACGCTGCTTGCAGCTTTAATTAGGGCCCGAGCACCGAGAGTGCGAAGGCCCTATTGTATCTGCTCCGTTTCTTATTATTATTATTATTATTATTATTATTATTATTATTATTATTATTATTATTATTCACCCCAAACAAGGGCCTTTTTGAGGGCCTAAACATGCTCAAAAACTCATGAAATTTTGCACACATGCCAGGTCTGGTGAAAAATTTTGTATTTTAATGGTTTTACTTATGAGCACTGGGAAATGGCTCTAGAGCGCCACCTATGCCTTGTTAAATGCAGCCCTACGACCACATGGTTTGAGCTACATGTATGAAATTTGGCACACATGTGTATCATTCCAAGACGAACAAAAAAGTCTGTGGGCCCATTGACGCAAACCCAACAGGAAGTCCGCCATTTGGAAGAGAAGGTGACATTTTGGCTCTAATTTTGCCATTTCCATGCCTCGAACTTTAACGAACTCCTCCTTGGGATTTGGTCCTATAAGCTTCAAATTTGGACAGTGTCAACTACACCCTTGTGCCATGTTAAATTGCGGAGCTTTTGAGTTTTCACAATAGTATGAGGCCGTGGCGCCATGGCGAATTTTGATGACTCGCCATGAAAATCTTATTGCCTCTCATTCTGTCATACATGTTCCGATCTGGACCAAAGAGCACACATATGATAAGGCTCCACCCCTGAACATATTTCAACTGCCATATTTGACATCAAGGACAGCGCCACCTAGTGGGAACAGGAAATGTCATGTTTTACACTTTGGGGTACAGTATTGTGATGGGTGACATCTGCAGCCTCAAATTTCTCCAGGAAAGCCTTAAGGAGTTGGTCTTGGGTTACAGTGAAAACTGTGACTTTTCGCAAAAGGGTGTGACCCCAGCAGCATGGCGAACTTTGATGTCACGCCATGAAGAAACAAATTAGTATAACTCAATGAAATCCAGTCTGATCAGTACCAGACTTTACAGGCATGATGGCAGACCCGCCCTGAACAGATTGATATGCCCATTGTCGGAAATACGGACAGCGCCACCTAGTGGCAACAGGAAATGTCATGTCTTTAACTTTGTTGTACTGATTTTCACAGGTTGATCGTGGCCACCTCAAAAGCGGTGAATATCACCATCAGTCCCTCGTGATGCTTCAGTGCAAAAATTGTGACTTTAAACTGAACGGCGCACCCTGGTGGCAACGCGGTTCATCATGAAAGATGAAGTGGCTTTTGAGGGGCTTGGAAAGTTTATAGAGGCTTGAAATTTGGCACACACCTCCAAATGGATGAAGGCATTGTTGTTATGTAACCATTTTCCTTGAATAGCGCAAAATGGCTCCACAGCGCCCCCTACAATATTTCAAAACATCAGCCCCTGCTCTGTGTTTCATCTATGAGTGTGACACTTGGTAAGCTTGTGTAAGATATCAAGGTGTACAAAAAAGTCTCTTGGAGCAATATCCCAAATCCAACAGGAAGTCAGCCATTTTAAAATTAATGTGTAATTTTGATGACATTTTCCCCCCTTTTCAGGCCTCATACTTTGACGAACTCCTCCAAGGGATTTCATCATATTGAAGCATTCTTCAGTGTGTAGAATCTAAAGACCTTTGTGATGTTAAATTGCGAAGCTTTTTCCGTTCAGGGAAACGGGGTGGTCATGGCGGCACGTAGAGTTTCAATCACTCGCAAAAAGCAGTAATCTGCTGTCACTAAAAAACACAATGTCCAATCTCTCCCAAAGGTCGCAGGTGTGATGAGACTCGAGCTTGGAAATGTTTGTTATGCTATTTGTCAATAATGGTTAGAGCGCCACCTAGTGGCATGACTATAATCCTGGTTGAATAAGATGAAATGTTAGCTGGTGATTAAAAGCATGAAATCCATCAATGTGACATCACATCGGACGTGCCGGTTTGAGGTGTTGGCAGTGGCTCGACGTGCCGGGGGTGCGAGGGCCCTCATAACGCTGCTTGCAGCTTTAATTATTATTATTATTATTATTTCGGCAAATGAATTGGCCGTTTGAGGGCCTAAACATGCTCGAAAACTCATGAAATTTTGCACACGCGTCAGGTCTGGTGAAAATTTACGTATTTTAATGTTCTCAGACATGGCCAGGGAAAATTAGCTCAGTAGCGCCACCTAGAAAAATGAAAAACGCGAGCCCCCGATATGGGTATGACCTACATGTTTGAAAGTCGGTACACCTATATAACGTTCAGAGTCGAACAAAAAAGTCTATTATGGCAATGTCCTAAACCCAACAGGAAGTCCGCCATTTTGGATTGAAGGTGACATTTTGGCTCTGATTTTAACGTTTCCATGCCTCGAACTTTAACGAACTCCTCCTTGGGGTTTGATTTCATAACCTTCATATTTGGTCAGTGCCAACTACACCCTTGTGCCATGTTAAATTGCGGAGCTTTTGAGTTTTCACAATACTATGAGGCCGTGGCGCCATGGCGAATTTCGATGACTCGCCATCAAAATCTTATTGCCTCTCATTTTGTCATACATTTTCTGACCTTGACCAAAGTGAAGACATATGATAAGGCTCCACCCCTGAACATATTTCAACTGCCATATTTGACATCAAGGACAGCGCCACCTAGTGGGAACAGGAAATGTCATGTTTTACACTTTGGGGTACAGTATTGTGATGGGTGACATCTGCAGCCTCAAATTTCTCCAGGAAAGCCTTAAGGAGTTGGTCTTGGGTTACAGTGAAAACTGTGACTTTTCACGAAAGGGTGTGACCCCAGCAGCATGGCGAACTTTGATGTCACGCCATGAAGAAACAAATTAGTATAACTCAATGAAATCCAGTCTGATCAGTACCAGACTTTACAGGCATGATGTCAGACCCGCCCTGAACAAATTGATATGCCCATTGTCGGAAATACGGACAGCGCCACCTAGTGGCAACAGGAAATGTCATGGCTTTAACTTTGTTGTACTGATTTTCACAGGTTGATCGTGGCCACCTCAAAAGCGGTGAATATCACCATCAGTCCCTCGTGATGCTTCAGTGCAAAAATTGTGACTTTAAACTGAACGGCGCACCCTGGTGGCAACGCAGTTCATCATGAAAGATGAAGTGGCTTTTGAGGGGCTTGGAAAGTTTATAGAGGCTTGAAATTTGGCACACACCTCCAAATGGATGTAGGCTTTGTTGTTATGTAACCATTTTCCTTGAATAGCGCAAAATGGCTCCACAGCGCCCCCTACAATATTTCAAAACATCAGCCCCTGCTCTGTGTTTCATCTATGAGTCTGACACTTGGTAAGCTTGTGTAAGATATCAAGATGTACAAAAAAGTCTCTTGGAGCAATATCCCAAATCCAACAGGAAGTCAGCCATTTTAAAATTAATGTGTAATTTTGATGACATTTTCCCCTCTTTTCAGGCTTCATACTTTGACGAACTCCTCCAAGGGATTTCATCATATTGAAGCATTCTTCAGTGTGTAGAATCTAAAGACCTTTCTGATGTTAAATTGCGAAGCTTTTTCCGTTCAGGGAAACGGGGTGGTCATGGCGGCACGTAGAGTTTCAATCACTCGCAAAAAGCAGTAATCTGCTGTCACTAAAAAACACAATGTCCAATTTCTCCCAAAGGTCGCAGGTGTGATGAGACTCGAGCTTGGAAATGTTTGTTATGCTATTTGTCAATAATGGTTAGAGCGCCACCTAGTGGCATGACTATAATCCTGGTTGAATAAGATGAAATGTTAGCTGGTGATTAAAAGCATGAAATCCATCAATGTGACATCACATCGGACGTGCCGGTTTGAGGTGTTGGCAGTGGCTCGACGTGCCGGGGGTGCGAGGGCCCTCATAACGCTGCTTGCAGCTTTAATTATTATTATTATTATTCAGGCAAAACAAGGGCCTTTTTGAGGGCCTAAACATGCTCAAAAACTCATGAAATTTTGCACACATGCCAGGTCTGGTGAAAAATTTTGTATTTTAATGGTTTTACATATGAGCACTGGGAAATGGCTCTACAGCGCCACCTATGCCTTGTTAAATGCAGCCCTACGACCACATCGTTTGAGCTACATGTATGAAATTTGGCACACATGTGTATCATGCCAAGACGAACAAAAAAGTCTGTGGGCCCATTGACGCAAACCCAACAGGAAGTCCGCCATTTGGAAGAGAAGGTGACATTTTGGCTCTAATTTTGCCATTTCCATGCCTCGAACTTTTGCGAACTCCTCCTTGGGGTTTCATTTCATAACCTTCAAATTTGGACAGTGTCAACTACACCCTTGTGCCATGTTAAATTGCGGAGCTTTTGAGTTTTCACAATACTATGAGGCCGTGGCGCCATGGCGAATTTCGATGACTCGCCATGAAAATCTTATTGCCTCTCATTTTGTCATACATTTTCTGACCTTGACCAAAGTGAACACATATGATAAGGCTCCACCCCTGAACATATTTCAACTGCCATATTTGACATAAAGGACAGCGCCACCTAGTGGGAACAGGAAATGTCATGTTTTACACTTTGGGGTACAGTATAGTGATGGGTGACATCTGCAGCCTCAAATTTCTCCAGGAAAGCCTTAAGGAGTTGGTCTTGGGTTACAGTGAAAACTATGAGTTTTCGCAAAAGGGTGTGACCCCAGCAGCATGGCGAACTTTGATGTCACGCCATGAAGAAACAAATTAGTATAACTCAATGAAATCCAGTCTGATCAGTACCAGACTTTACAGGCATGATGTCACACCCGCCCTGAACAGATTGATGTGCCCATTGTCGGAAATACGGACAGCGCCACCTAGTGGCAACAGGAAATGTCATGGCTTTAACTTTGTTGTACTGATTTTCACAGGTTGATCGTGGCCACCTCAAAAGCGGTGAATATCACCATCAGTCCCTCGTGATGCTTCAGTGCAAAAATTGTGACTTTAAACTGAACGGCGCACCCTGGTGGCAACGCGGTTCATCATGAAAGATGAAGTGGCTTTTGAGGGGCTTGGAAAGTTTATAGAGGCTTGAAATTTGGCACACACCTCCAAATGGATGTAGGCTTTGTTGTCATGTGATCATTTTCATTGAATATCCCAAAATGGCTCCACAGCGCCCCCTACAAAATTTCAAAATCACAGCCCCTGCTCTGTGTTTTATGTATGAGTCTGAAACCTGGTAAGCTTATAGGAGATATCAAGATGTACAAAAAAGTCTCTTGGAGCAATATCCCAAATCCAACAGGAAGTCAGCCATTTTTAAATTAATGTGCAATTTTGGCAACATTTTCCCCTCTTTTCAGGCATCGTTCTTTGACGAACTCCTCCAAGGGATTTCATCAGATTGCACTATTCTTCAGTGTGTGGAATCCAAAGACCTTTGTGTTGTTAAATTGCGAAGCTTTTTACGTTCAGGGAAACGGGGTGGTTATGGCGGCACGTAGACTCTCAATCACTCGCCAAAACGCAGTAATCTGCTGTTACTCAAAAACACAATGTCCAATCTCACCCAAAGGTCGCAGGCATAATGAGACTCGAGTTCGGAAATGTTTGTTATGCCATTTGTACATAATGGTTAGAGTGCCACCTAGTGGAACGACTAGCTAATCATGAATGAATGAGTTGAAATGTTAGCTGGTGGTTAAATGCATGAATTCCATCAATGTGACATCGATCGGACGTGCTGGTTTTAGGTGTTGGGCGTGGCTCGACACGCCGGGGGTGCGAGGGCCCTCATAACGCTGCTTGCAGCTTTAATTATTAGGGCCCGAGCACCGAGAGTGCGAAGGCCCTATTGTATCTGCTCCGTTTCTTATTATTATTATTATTAGGGCCCGAGCACCGAGAGTGCGAAGGCCCTATTGTATCTGCTCCGTTTCTTATTATTATTATTATTATTATTATTATTATTATTATTCAGGCGAAACAAGGGCCTTTTTGAGGGCCTAAACATGCTCAAAAACTCATGAAATTTTGCACACATGCCAGGTCTGGTGAAAAATTTTGTATTTTAATGGTTTTACATATGAGCACTGGGAAATGGCTCTACAGCGCCACCTATGCCTTGTTAAATGCAGCCCTACGACCACATCGTTTCAGCTACATGTATGAAATTTGGCACACATGTGTATCATGCCAAGACGAACAAAAAAGTCTGTGGGCCCATTGACGCAAACCCAACAGGAAGTCTGCCATTTGGAAGAGAAGGTGACATTTTGGCTCTAATTTTGCCATTTCCATGCCTCGAACTTTTGCGAACTCCTCCTTGGGGTTTCATTTCATAACCTTCAAATTTGGACAGTGTCAACTACACCCTTGTGCCATGTTAAATTGCGGAGCTTTTGAGTTTTCACAATACTATGAGGCCGTGGCGCCATGGCGAATTTCGATGACTCGCCATGAAAATCTTATTGCCTCTCATTTTGTCATACATTTTCTGACCTTGACCAAAGTGAACACATATGATAAGGCTCCACCCCTGAACATATTTCAACTGCCATATTTGACACCAGGGACAGCGCCACCTAGTGGGAACAGGAAATGTCATGTTTTACACTTTGGGGTACAGTATAGTGATGGGTGACACCTGCAGCCTCAAATTTCTCCAGGAAAGCCTTAAGGAGTTGGTCTTGGGTTACAGTGAAAACTGTGACTTTTCGCAAAAGGGTGTGACCCCAGCAGCATGGCGAACTTTGATGTCACGCCATGAAGAAACAAATTAGTATAACTCAATGAAATCCAGTCTGTTCAGTACCAGACTTTACAGGCATGATCTCAGACCCGCCCTGAACAGATTGATGTGCCCATTGTCGGGAATACGTACAGCGCCACCTAGTGGCAACAGGAAATGTCATGGCTTTAATTTTGTTGTACTGATTTTCACAGGTTCATCGTGGCCACCTCAAAAGCGGTGAATATCAACATCAGTCCCTCGTGATGCTTCAGTGCAAAAATTGTGACTTTAAACTGAACGGCGCACCCTGGTGGCAACGCTGTTCAACATGAAAGATGAAGTGGCTTTTGAGGGGCTTGCAAGTTTATAGAGGCTTGAAATTTGGCCCACACCTCCAAATGGATGAAGGCTTTGTTGTCATGTGATCATTTTCATTGAATAGCGCGAAATTGCTCCACAGCGCCCCCTACAAAATTTCAAAACAACAGCCCCTGCTCTGTGTTTCATCTATGAGTCTGAAACCTGGTAAGCTTATGGAAAATATCAAGATGTACAAAAAAGTCTCTTGGAGCAATATCCCAAATCCAACAGGAAGTCAGCCATTTTAAAATTAATGTGCAATTTTGGCGACATTTTCCCCTCTTTTCAGGCTTCATACTTTGACGAACTCCTCCAAGGGATTTCATCATATTGAACCATTCTCCAGTGTGTGGAATCTAAAGACCTTTGTGATGTTAAATTGCGAAGCTTTTTACGTTCAAGGAAACGGGGTGGTCATGGCGGCACGTGGAGTTTCAATCACTGTCCAAAAAGCAGTAATATGCTGTCACTCAAAGACACAAAGTCCAATCTCTCCCAAAGGTCGCAGGCGTGATGAGACTCGAGCTCGGAAATGTTTGTTATGCCCTTTGTCTATAATGGTTAGAGCGCCACCTAGTGGGACGACTATACTCATGGTTGAACCAAATGAAATGTTAGCTGGTGGTTAAATGCATGAATTCCATCAATGTGACATCACATCGGACGTGCTGGTTTTAGGTGTTGGACGTGGCTCGACACGCCAGGGTGCGAGGGCCCTCATAACGCTGCTTGCAGCTTTAATTATTATTATTAGGGCCCGAGCACTGAGAGTGCGAAGGCCCTATTGTATCTGCTCCGTTTCTTATTATTATTATTATTATTATTATTCACCCCAAACAAGGGCCTTTTTGAGGGCCTAAACATGCTCAAAAACTCATGAAATTTTGCACACATGCCAGGTTTGGTGAAAAATTTTGTATTTTAATGGTTTTACATATGAGCACTGGGAAATGGCTCTACAGCGCCACCTATGCCTTGTTAAATGCAGCCCTACGACCACATCGTTTGAGCTACATGTATGAAATTTGGCACACATGTGTATCATGCCAAGACGAACAAAAAAGTCTGTGGGCCCATTGACGCAAACCCAACAGGAAGTCCGCCATTTGGAAGAGAAGGTGACATTTTGGCTCTAATTTTGCCATTTCCATGCCTCGAACTTTAACGAACTCCTCCTTGGGATTTGGTCCTATAAGCTTCAAATTTGGACAGTGTCAACTACACCCTTGTGCCATGTTAAATTGCGGAGCTTTTGAGTTTTCACAATAGTATGAGGCCGTGGCGCCATGGCGAATTTTGATGACTCGCCATGAAAATCTTATTGCCTCTCATTCTGTCATACATGTTCCGATCTGGACCAAAGAGCACACATATGATAAGGCTCCACCCCTGAACATATTTCAACTGCCATATTTGACATCAAGGACAGCGCCACCTAGTGGGAACAGGAAATGTCATGTTTTACACTTTGGGGTACAGTATTGTGATGGGTGACATCTGCAGCCTCAAATTTCTCCAGGAAAGCCTTAAGGAGTTGGTCTTGGGTTACAGTGAAAACTGTGACTTTTCACGGAAGGGTGTGACCCCAGCAGCATGGCGAACTTTGATGTCACGCCATGAAGAAACAAATTAGTATAACTCAATGAAATCCAGTCTGATCAGTACCAGACTTTACAGGCATGATGTCAGACCCGCCCTGAACAGATTGATATGCCCATTGTCGGAAATACGGACAGCGCCACCTAGTGGCAACAGGAAATGTCATGGCTTTAACTTTGTTGTACTGATTTTCACAGGTTGATCGTGGCCACCTCAAAAGCGGTGAATATCACCATCAGTCCCTCGTGATGCTTCAGTGCAAAAATTGTGACTTTAAACTGAACGGCGCACCCTGGTGGCAACGCGGTTCATCATGAAAGATGAAGTGGCTTTTGAGGGGCTTGGAAAGTTTATAGAGGCTTGAAATTTGGCACACACCTCCAAATGGATGAAGGCATTGTTGTTATGTAACCATTTTCCTTGAATAGCGCAAAATGGCTCCACAGCGCCCCCTACAATATTTCAAAACATCAGCCCCTGCTCTGTGTTTCATCTATGAGTCTGACACTTGGTAAGCTTGTGTAAGATATCAAGATGTACAAAAAAGTCTCTTGGAGCAATATCCCAAATCCAACAGGAAGTCAGCTATTTTAAAATTAATGTGTAATTTTGGCGACATTTTCCCCTCTTTTCAGGCTTCATACTTTGACGAACTCCTCCAAGGGATTTCATCATATTGAAGCATTCTTCAGTGTGTAGAATCTAAAGACCTTTGTGATGTTAAATTGCGAAGCTTTTTCCGTTCAGGGAAACGGGGTGGTCATGGCGGCACGTAGAGTTTCAATCACTCGCAAAAAGCAGTAATCTGCTGTCACTAAAAAACACAATGTCCAATCTCTCCCAAAGGTCGCAGGTGTGATGAGACTCGAGCTTGGAAATGTTTGTTATGCTATTTGTCAATAATGGTTAGAGCGCCACCTAGTGGCATGACTATAATCCTGGTTGAATAAGATGAAATGTTAGCTGGTGATTAAAAGCATGAAATCCATCAATGTGACATCACATCGGACGTGCCGGTTTGAGGTGTTGGCAGTGGCTCGACGTGCCGGGGGTGCGAGGGCCCTCATAACGCTGCTTGCAGCTTTAATTATTATTATTATTATTAGGGCCCGAGCACTGATAGTGCGAAGGCCCTATTGTAATTGCTCTGTTTATTATTAGGGCCCGAGCACTGAGAGTGCGAAGGCCCTATTGTATCTGCTCCGTTTCTTATTATTATTATTAGGGCCCGAGCACCGAGAGTGCGAAGGCCCTATTGTATCTGCTCCGTTTCTTATTAGGGCCCGAGCACTGAGAGTGCGAAGGCCCTATTGTATCTGCTCCGTTTCTTATTATTATTATTATTATTATTATTATTATTATTATTATTATTATTATTATTATTATTATTCACCCCAAACAAGGGCCTTTTTGAGGGCCTAAACATGCTCAAAAACTCATGAAATTTTGCACACATGCCAGGTCTGGTGAAAAATTTTGTATTTTAATGGTTTTACTTATGAGCACTGGGAAATGGCTCTAGAGCGCCACCTATGCCTTGTTAAATGCAGCCCTACGACCACATGGTTTGAGCTACATGTATGAAATTTGGCACACATGTGTATCATTCCAAGACGAACAAAAAAGTCTGTGGGCCCATTGACGCAAACCCAACAGGAAGTCCGCCATTTGGAAGAGAAGGTGACATTTTGGCTCTAATTTTGCCATTTCCATGCCTCGAACTTTAACGAACTCCTCCTTGGGATTTGGTCCTATATACTTCAAATTTGGACAGTGTCAACTACACCCTTGTGCCATGTTAAATTGCGGAGCTTTTGAGTTTTCACAATACTATGAGGCCGTGGCGCCATGGCGAATTTCGATGACTCGCCATGAAAATCTTATTGCCTCTCATTTTGTCATACATTTTCTGACCTTGACCAAAGTGAACACATATGATAAGGCTCCACCCCTGAACATATTTCAACTGCCATATTTGACACCAGGGACAGCGCCACCTAGTGGGAACAGGAAATGTCATGTTTTACACTTTGGGGTACAGTATAGTGATGGGTGACACCTGCAGCCTCAAATTTCTCCAGGAAAGCCTTAAGGAGTTGGTCTTGGGTTACAGTGAAAACTGTGACTTTTCGCAAAAGGGTGTGACCCCAGCAGCATGGCGAACTTTGATGTCACGCCATGAAGAAACAAATTAGTATAACTCAATGAAATCCAGTCTGTTCAGTACCAGACTTTACAGGCATGATGTCAGACCCGCCCTGAACAGATTGATGTGCCCATTGTCGGGAATACGTACAGCGCCATCTAGTGGCAACAGGAAATGTCATGGCTTTAATTTTGTTGTACTGATTTTCACAGGTTCATCGTGGCCACCTCAAAAGCGGTGAATATCAACATCAGTCCCTCGTGATGCTTCAGTGCAAAAATTGTGACTTTAAACTGAACGGCGCACCCTGGTGGCAACGCGGTCCACCATGAAAGATGAAGTGGCTTTTGAGGGGCTTGGATAGTATATAGAGGCTTTAAATTTAGCACACCCCTCCAAATTGATGAAGGCTTTGTTGTCATGTGATCATTTTTATTGAATAGCGCGAAATGGCTCCACAGCGCCCCCTACAAAATTTCAAAACCACAGCCCCAGCTCTGTGTTTTATGTATGAGTCTGAAACCTGGTAAGCTTATAGGAGATATCAAGATGTACAAAAAAGTCTCTTGGAGCAATATCCAAAATCCAACAGGAAGTCAGCCATTTTAAAGTTAATGTGCAATTTTGGCAACATTTTCCCCTCTTTCCAGGCACCGTTCTTTGACGAACTCCTCCAAGGGATTTCATCAGATTGAACCAATCTCCAGTGTGTGGAATCTAAAGACCTTTGTGATGTTAAATTGCGAAGCTTTTTACGTTCAGTGAAACGGGGTGGTTATGGTGGCACTTAGAGTTTGAATCACTCGCCAAAAAGCAGTAATCTGCTGTCACTCAAAAACACAATGTCCAATCTCTCCCAAAGCTCATAGGCGTGATGAGACTCGAGCTCGGAAATGTTTGTTATGCCATTTGTGCATAAGGGTTAGAGCGCCACCTAGTGGAACGACTAACAAATCATGAATGAATGAGTTGAAATGTTAGCTGGTGGTTAAATGCATGAATTCCATCAATGTGACATGAGATCGGAGGTGCTGGTTTTAGGTGTTGGGCGTGGCTCGACGTGCCGGGGGTGCGAGGGCCCTCATAACGCTGCTTGCAGCTTTAATTATTATTATTATTATTATTATTCACCCCAAACAAGGGCCTTTTTGAGGGCCTAAACATGCTCAAAAACTCATGAAATTTTGCACACATGCCAGGTCTGGTGAAAAATTTTGTATTTTAATGGTTTTACATATGAGCACTGGGAAATGGCTCTACAGCGCCACCTATGCCTTGTTAAATGCAGCCCTACGACCACATCGTTTGAGCTACATGTATGAAATTTGGCACACATGTGTATCATGCCAAGACGAACAAGAAAGTCAGTGGGCCCATTGACGCAAACCCAACAGGAAGTCCGCCATTTGGAAGAGAAGGTGACATTTTGGCTCTAATTTTGCCATTTCCATGCCTCGAACTTTTGCGAACTCCTCCTTGGGGTTTGATTTCATAACCTTCATATTTGGTCAGTGTCAACTACACCCTTGTGCCATGTTAAATTGCGGAGCTTTTGAGTTTTCACAATACTATGAGGCCGTGGCGCCATGGCGAATTTCGATGACTCGCCATGAAAATCTTATTGCCTCTCATTTTGTCATACATTTTCTGACCTTGACCAAAGTGAAGACATATGATAAGGCTCCACCCCTGAACATATTTCAACTGCCATATTTGACATCAAGGACAGCGCCACCTAGTGGGAACAGGAAATGTCATGTTTTACACTTTGGGGTACAGTATAGTGATGGGTGACATCTGCAGCCTCAAATTTCTCCAGGAAAGCCTTAAGGAGTTGGTCTTGGGTTACAGTGAAAACTGTGAGTTTTCGCGAAAGGGTGTGACCCCAGCAGCATGGCGAACTTTGATGTCACGCCATGAAGAAACAAATTAGTATAACTCAATGAAATCCAGTCTGATCAGTACCAGACTTTACAGGCATGATCTCAGACCCGCCCTGAACAGATTGATGTGCCCATTGTCGGAAATACGGACAGCGCCACCTAGTGGGAACAGGAAATGTCATGGCTTTCATTTTGTTGTACTGATTTTCACAGGTTCATCGTGGCCACCTCAAAAGCGGTGAATATCACCATCAGTCCCTCGTGATGCTTCAGTGCAAAAATTGTGACTTTAAACTGAACGGCGCACCCTGGTGGCAATGCTGTTCACCATGAAAGATGAAGTGGCTTTTGAGGGTCTTGGCAAGTGTATAGAGGCTTGAAATTTGGCACACACCTCCAATGTGACGAAGGCTTTGTTGTCATGTGATCATTTTCATTGAATATCCCAAAATGGCTCCACAGCGCCCCCTACAAAATTTCAAAACCACAGCCCCAGCTCTGTGTTTTATGTATGAATCTGAAACCTGGTAAGCTTATAGGAGATATCAAGATGTACAAAAAAGTCTCTTGGAGCAATATCCCAAATCCAACAGGAAGTCAGCCATTTTAAAATTAATGTATAATTTTGGCGACATTTTCCCCTCTTTTCAGGCTTCATACTTTGACGAACTCCTCCAAGGGATTTCATCAGATTGGACCGATCTGAAGTTTGTGGAATCTAAAGACCTTTGTGATGTTAAATTGCGAAGCTTTTTACGTTCAGGGAAACGGGATGGTTATGGCGGCACTTAGAGTTTCAATCACTCACCAAAAAGCAGTAATCTGCTGTCACTCAAAAACACAATATCCAATCTCTCCCAAACGTCGCAGGTGTGATGAGACTCGAGCTCGGAAATGTTTGTTATGCCATTTGTCGGTAATAGTTAGAGCGCCACCTAGTGGGACGACTATAATCATGGTTGAATGAGATGAAATGTTAGCTGGTGGTTAAATGCATGAATTCCATCAATGTGACATCACATCGGACGTGCTGGTTTTAGGTGTTGGGCGTGGCTCGACACGCCAGGGTGCGAGGGCCCTCATAACGCTGCTTGCAGCTTTAATTAGGGCCCGAGCACCGAGAGTGCGAAGGCCCTATTGTATCTGCTCCGTTTCTTATTATTATTATTATTATTATTATTATTATTATTATTATTATTATTATTATTATTCACCCCAAACAAGGGCCTTTTTGAGGGCCTAAACATGCTCAAAAACTCATGAAATTTTGCACACATGCCAGGTCTGGTGAAAAATTTTGTATTTTAATGGTTTTACTTATGAGCACTGGGAAATGGCTCTAGAGCGCCACCTATGCCTTGTTAAATGCAGCCCTACGACCACATGGTTTGAGCTACATGTATGAAATTTGGCACACATGTGTATCATTCCAAGACGAACAAAAAAGTCTGTGGGCCCATTGACGCAAACCCAACAGGAAGTCCGCCATTTGGAAGAGAAGGTGACATTTTGGCTCTAATTTTGCCATTTCCATGCCTCGAACTTTAACGAACTCCTCCTTGGGATTTGGTCCTATAAGCTTCAAATTTGGACAGTGTCAACTACACCCTTGTGCCATGTTAAATTGCGGAGCTTTTGAGTTTTCACAATAGTATGAGGCCGTGGCGCCATGGCGAATTTTGATGACTCGCCATGAAAATCTTATTGCCTCTCATTCTGTCATACATGTTCCGATCTGGACCAAAGAGCACACATATGATAAGGCTCCACCCCTGAACATATTTCAACTGCCATATTTGACATCAAGGACAGCGCCACCTAGTGGGAACAGGAAATGTCATGTTTTACACTTTGGGGTACAGTATTGTGATGGGTGACATCTGCAGCCTCAAATTTCTCCAGGAAAGCCTTAAGGAGTTGGTCTTGGGTTACAGTGAAAACTGTGACTTTTCGCAAAAGGGTGTGACCCCAGCAGCATGGCGAACTTTGATGTCACGCCATGAAGAAACAAATTAGTATAACTCAATGAAATCCAGTCTGATCAGTACCAGACTTTACAGGCATGATGGCAGACCCGCCCTGAACAGATTGATATGCCCATTGTCGGAAATACGGACAGCGCCACCTAGTGGCAACAGGAAATGTCATGTCTTTAACTTTGTTGTACTGATTTTCACAGGTTGATCGTGGCCACCTCAAAAGCGGTGAATATCACCATCAGTCCCTCGTGATGCTTCAGTGCAAAAATTGTGACTTTAAACTGAACGGCGCACCCTGGTGGCAACGCGGTTCATCATGAAAGATGAAGTGGCTTTTGAGGGGCTTGGAAAGTTTATAGAGGCTTGAAATTTGGCACACACCTCCAAATGGATGAAGGCATTGTTGTTATGTAACCATTTTCCTTGAATAGCGCAAAATGGCTCCACAGCGCCCCCTACAATATTTCAAAACATCAGCCCCTGCTCTGTGTTTCATCTATGAGTGTGACACTTGGTAAGCTTGTGTAAGATATCAAGGTGTACAAAAAAGTCTCTTGGAGCAATATCCCAAATCCAACAGGAAGTCAGCCATTTTAAAATTAATGTGTAATTTTGATGACATTTTCCCCCCTTTTCAGGCCTCATACTTTGACGAACTCCTCCAAGGGATTTCATCATATTGAAGCATTCTTCAGTGTGTAGAATCTAAAGACCTTTGTGATGTTAAATTGCGAAGCTTTTTCCGTTCAGGGAAACGGGGTGGTCATGGCGGCACGTAGAGTTTCAATCACTCGCAAAAAGCAGTAATCTGCTGTCACTAAAAAACACAATGTCCAATCTCTCCCAAAGGTCGCAGGTGTGATGAGACTCGAGCTTGGAAATGTTTGTTATGCTATTTGTCAATAATGGTTAGAGCGCCACCTAGTGGCATGACTATAATCCTGGTTGAATAAGATGAAATGTTAGCTGGTGATTAAAAGCATGAAATCCATCAATGTGACATCACATCGGACGTGCCGGTTTGAGGTGTTGGCAGTGGCTCGACGTGCCGGGGGTGCGAGGGCCCTCATAACGCTGCTTGCAGCTTTAATTATTATTATTATTATTATTTCGGCAAATGAATTGGCCGTTTGAGGGCCTAAACATGCTCGAAAACTCATGAAATTTTGCACACGCGTCAGGTCTGGTGAAAATTTACGTATTTTAATGTTCTCAGACATGGCCAGGGAAAATTAGCTCAGTAGCGCCACCTAGAAAAATGAAAAACGCGAGCCCCCGATATGGGTATGACCTACATGTTTGAAAGTCGGTACACCTATATAACGTTCAGAGTCGAACAAAAAAGTCTATTATGGCAATGTCCTAAACCCAACAGGAAGTCCGCCATTTTGGATTGAAGGTGACATTTTGGCTCTGATTTTAACGTTTCCATGCCTCGAACTTTAACGAACTCCTCCTTGGGGTTTGATTTCATAACCTTCATATTTGGTCAGTGCCAACTACACCCTTGTGCCATGTTAAATTGCGGAGCTTTTGAGTTTTCACAATACTATGAGGCCGTGGCGCCATGGCGAATTTCGATGACTCGCCATCAAAATCTTATTGCCTCTCATTTTGTCATACATTTTCTGACCTTGACCAAAGTGAAGACATATGATAAGGCTCCACCCCTGAACATATTTCAACTGCCATATTTGACATCAAGGACAGCGCCACCTAGTGGGAACAGGAAATGTCATGTTTTACACTTTGGGGTACAGTATAGTGATGGGTGACATCTGCAGCCTCAAATTTCTCCAGAAAAGCCTTAAGGAGTTGGTCTTGGGTTACAGTGAAAACTGTGAGTTTTCGCGAAAGGGTGTGACCCCAGCGGCATGGCGAACTTTGATGTCACGCCATGAAGAAACAAATTAGTATAACTCAATGAAATCCAGTCTGATCAGTACCAGACTTTACAGGCATGATGTCAGACCCGCCCTGAACAGATTGATGTGCCCATTGTCGGAAATACGGACAGCGCCACCTACTGGCAACAGGAAATGTCATGGCTTTAATTTTGTTGTACTGATTTTCACAGGTTCATCGTGGCCACCTCAAAAGCGGTGAATATCACCATCAGTCCCTCGTGATGCTTCAGTGCAAAAATTGTGACTTTAAACTGAACGGCGCACCCTGGTGGCAACGCGGTCCACCATGAAAGATGAAGTGGCTTTTGAGGGGCTTGGAAAGTTTATAGAGGCTTGAAAGTTGGCACACACCTCCAAATGTATGAAGGCTTTGTTGTTATGTGATCATTTTCATTGAATAGCGCAAAATGGCTCCACAGCGCCCCCTACAAAATTTCAAAAAGTCAGCCCCAGCTCTGTGTTTCATCTATGAGTCTGAAACCTGGTAAGCTTATGGAAAATATCAAGATGTACAAAAAAGTCTCTTGGAGCAATATCCCAAATCCAACAGGAAGTCAGCCATTTTAAAATTCATGTGTAATTTTGGCGACATTTTCCCCTCTTTTCAGGCTTCATACTTTGACGAACTCCTCCAAGGGATTTCATCATATTGAACCATTCTCCAGTGTGTGGAATCTAAAGACCTTTCTGATGTTAAATTGCGAAGCTTTTTCCGTTCAGGGAAACGGGGTGGTCATGGCGGCACGTGGAGTTTCAATCACTCGCCAAAAAGCAGTAATATGCTGTCACTCAAAGACACAAAGTCCAATCTTTCCCAAAGGTCGCAGGCGTGATGAGACTCGAGCTCGGAAATGTTTGTTATGCCCTTTGTCTATAATGGTTAGAGCGCCACCTAGTGGGACGACTATACTCATGGTTGAACCAAATGAAATGTTAACTGGTGGTTAAATGCATGAATTCCATCAATGTGACATCAGATTGGACGTGCTGGTTTCAGGTGTTGGGCATGGCTCGACACGCCGGGGGTGCGAGGGCCCTCATAACGCTGCTTGCAGCTTTAATTATTATTATTATTATTATTATTATTTCGGCAAATGAATTGGCCGTTTGAGGGCCTAAACATGCTCGAAAACTCATGAAATTTTGCACACGCGTCAGGTCTGGTGAAAATTTTCGTATTTTAATGTTCCCAGACATGGCCAGGAAAAATTAGCTCAGTAGCGCCACCTAGAAAAATGAAAAACGCGAGCCCCCGATATGGGTATGACCTACATGTTTGAAAGTCGGCACACCTATATAACGTTCAGAGTCGAACAAAAAAGTCTATTATGGCAATGTCCTAAACCCAACAGGAAGTCCGCCATTTTGGATTGAAGGTGACATTTTGGCTCTGATTTTACCGTTTCCATGCCTCGAACTTTAACGAACTCCTCCTTGGGGTTTGATTTCATAACCTTCATATTTGGTCAGTGCCAACTACACCCTTGTGCCATGTTAAATTGCGGAGCTTTTGAGTTTTCACAATACCATGAGGCCGTGGCGCCACGGCGAATTTCGATGACTCGCCATGAAAATCTTATTGCCTCTCATTTTGTCATACATTTTCTGACCTTGACCAAAGTGAAGACATATGATAAGGCTCCACCCCTGAACATATTTCAACTGCCATATTTGACATCAAGGACAGCGCCACCTAGTGGGAACAGGAAATGTCATGTTTTACACTTTGGGGTACAGTATAGTGATGGGTGACATCTGCAGCCTCAAATTTCTCCAGGAAAGCCTTAAGGAGTTGGTCTTGGGGTACAGTGAAAACTGTGGCTTTTCACGAAAGGGTGTGACCTCAGCAGCATGGCGAACTTTGATATCTCGCCATGAAGAAACAAATTAGTATAACTCCATGAAATCCAGTCTGATTAGTACCAGACTTTACAGGCATGATGTCACACCCGCTCTGAACAGATTGATGTGCCCATTGTCAGGAATATGAAGAGCGCCACCTAGTGGGAACAGGAAATGTCATGTCTTACACTTTGTTGTACTGATTTTCACAGGTTCATAGTGGCCACCTCAAAAGCGGTGAATATCACCATCAGTCCTTGATGATGCTTTAGTGCAAACATTGTGACTTTAAACTGAACGGCGCACCCTGGTGGCAACGCTGTTCACCATGAAAAATGAAGTGGCTTTTGAGGGGCTTGGAAAGTTTATAGAGGCTTGAAATTTGGCGCACACCTCCATTGTGATGAATGCTTTGTTCTTATGTGATCATTTTCATTGAATAGCGCAAAATGGCTCCACAGCGCCCCCTACAAAATTTCAAAAAGTCAACCCCAGCTCTGTGTTTTATGTATGAGTCTGAAACCTGGTAAGCTTATAGGAGATATCAAGATGTACAAAAAAGTCTCTTGGAGCAATATCCCAAATCCAACAGGAAGTCAGCCATTTTAAAATTAATGTGTAATTTTTGTGACATTTTCCCCTCTTTCCAGCCACCGTTCTTTGACGAACTCCTCCAAGGGATTTCATCATATTGAACCAATCTCCAGTGTGTGGAATCTAAAGACCTTTGTGATGTTAAATTGCGAAGGTTTTTACGTTGAGGGAAACGGGGTGGTCATGGCGGCACGTGGAGTTTCAGTCACTCGCCAAAAAGCAGTAATCTGCTGTCACTCAAAATCAAAATGTCCAATATGTCCCAAAGGTCGCAGGCGTGATGAGACTCGAGCTGGGAAATGTTTGTTATGCCATTTGTCAGTAATGGTTAGAGCGCCACCTAGTGGGACGACTATAATCATGGTTGAATGAGATGAAATGTTAGCTGGTGGTTGAATGCATGAATTTCATCAATGTGACATCAGATCGGACGTGCTGGTTGTAGGTGTTGGGCGTAGCTCGACGCGATGGGGTGCGAGGGCCCTCATAACGCTGCTTGCAGCTTTAATTAGGGCCCGAGCACTGACAGTGCGAAGGCCCTATTGTAATTGCTCTGTTTATTATTATTATTATTATTATTATTATTAGGGCCCGAGCACCGAGAGTGCGAAGGCCCTATTGTATCTGCTCCGTTTCTTATTATTTTTATTATTATTATTATTATTATTATTCACCCCAAACAAGGGCCTTTTTGAGGGCCTAAACATGCTCAAAAACTCATGAAATTTTGCACACATGCCAGGTCTGGTGAAAAATTTTGTATTTTAATGGTTTTACATATGAGCACTGGGAAATGGCTCTACAGCGCCACCTATGCCTTGTTAAATGCAGCCCTACGACCACATGGTTTGAGCTACATGTATGAAATTTGGCACACATGTGTATCATGCCAAGACGAACAAACAAGTCAGTGGGCCCATTGACGCAAACCCAACAGGAAGTCCGCCATGTGGAAGAGAAGGTGACATTTTGGCTCTAATTTTGCCATTTCCATGCCTCGAACTTTTGCGAACTCCTCCTTGGGGTTTCATTTCATAGCCTTCATATTTGGTCAGTGTCAACTACACCCTTGTGCCATGTTAAATTGCGGAGCTTTTGAGTTTTCACAATACTATGAGGCCGTGGCGCCATGGCGAATTTCGATGACTCGCCATGAAAATCTTATTGCCTCTCATTTTGTCATACATTTTCTGACCTTGACCAAAGTGAAGACATATGATAAGGCTCCACCCCTGAACATATTTCAACTGCCATATTTGACATCAAGGACAGCGCCACCTAGTGGGAACAGGAAATGTCATGTTTTACACTTTGGGGTACAGTATAGTGATGGGTGACATCTGCAGCCTCAAATTTCTCCAGGAAAGGCGTAAGGAGTTGGTCTTGGGGTACAGTGAAAACTGTGACTTTTCACGAAAGGGTGTGACCTCAGCAGCATGGCGAACTTTGATATCTCGCCATGAAGAAACAAATTAGTATAACTCAATGAAATCCAGTCTGATCAGTACCAGACTTTACAGGCATGATGTCACACCCGCCCTGAACAGATTGATGTGCCCATTGTCGGAAATACGGACAGCGCCACCTAGTGGCAACAGGAAATGTCATGGCTTTAATTTTGTTGTACTGATTTTCACAGGTTCATCGTGGCCACCTCAAAAGCGGTGAATATCAACATCAGTCCCTCGTGATGCTTCAGTGCAAAAATTGTGACTTTAAACTGAACGGCGCACCCTGGTGGTAACGCGGTTCACCATGAAAGATGAAGTGGCTTTTGAGGGGCTTGGAAAGTTTATAGAGGCTTTAAATTTGGCACACACCTCCAAATGGATGAAGGCTTTGTTGGCATGTGATCATTTTCATTGAATAGCGTGAAATGGCTCCACAGCGCCCCCTACAATATTTCAAAACATCAGCCCCTGCTCTGTGTTTCATCTATGAGTCTGACACTTGGTAAGCTTGTGTAAGATATTAAGATGTACAAAAAAGTCTCTTGGAGCAATATCCCAAATCCAACAGGAAGTCAGCCATTTTAAAATTAATGTGTAATTTTGATGACATTTTCCCCCCTTTTCAGGCCTCATACTTTGACGAACTCCTCCAAGGGATTTCATCATATTGAAGCATTCTTCAGTGTGTAGAATCTAAAGACCTTTGTGATGTTAAATTGCGAAGCTTTTTCCGTTCAGGGAAACGGGGTGGTCATGGCGGCACGTAGAGTTTCAATCACTCGCAAAAAGCAGTAATCTGCTGTCACTAAAAAACATAATGTCCAATCTCTCCCAAAGGTCGCAGGTGTGATGAGACTCGAGCTTGGAAATGTTTGTTATGCTATTTGTCAATAATAGTTAGAGCGCCACCTAGTGGCATGACTATAATCCTGGTTGAATAAGATGAAATGTTAGCTGGTGATTAAAAGCATGAAATCCATCAATGTGACATCACATCGGACGTGCCGGTTTGAGGTGTTGGCAGTGGCTCGACGTGCCGGGGGTGCGAGGGCCCTCATAACGCTGCTTGCAGCTTTAATTAGGGCCCGAGCACCGAGAGTGCGAAGGCCCTATTGTATCTGCTCCGTTTCTTATTATTATTATTATTAGGGCCCGAGCACCGAGAGTGCGAAGGCCCTATTGTATCTGCTCCGTTTCTTATTATTATTATTATTATTATTATTATTATTATTATTATTATTATTATTATTATTATTATTCACCCCAAACAAGGGCCTTTTTGAGGGCCTAAACATGCTCAAAAACTCATGAAACTTTGCACACATGCCAGGTCTGGTGAAAAATTTTGTATTTTAATGGTTTTACATATGAGCACTGGGAAATGGCTCTAGAGCGCCACCTATGCCTTGTTAAATGCAGCCCTACGACCACATCGTTTGAGCTACATGTATGAAATTTGGCACACATGTGTATCATGCCAAGACGAACAAAAAAGTCTGTGGGCCCATTGACGCAAACCCAACAGGAAGTCCGCCATTTGGAAGAGAAGGTGACATTTTGGCTCTAATTTTGCCATTTCCATGCCTCGAACTTTTGCGAACTCCTCCTTGGGGTTTCATTTCATAACCTTCAAATTTGGACAGTGTCAACTACACCCTTGTGCCATGTTAAATTGCGGAGCTTTTGAGTTTTCACAATACTATGAGGCCGTGGCGCCATGGCGAATTTCGATGACTCGCCATGAAAATCTTATTGCCTCTCATTTTGTCATACATTTTCTGACCTTGACCAAAGTGAACACATATGATAAGGCTCCACCCCTGAACATATTTCAACTGCCATATTTGACACCAGAGACAGCGCCACCTAGCGGGAACAGGAAATGTCATGTTTTACACTTTGGGGTACAGTATAGTGATGGGTGACACCTGCAGCCTCAAATTTCTCCAGGAAAGCCTTAAGGAGTTGGTCTTGGGTTACAGTGAAAACTGTGACTTTTCGCAAAAGGGTGTGACCCCAGCAGCATGGCGAACTTTGATGTCACGCCATGAAGAAACAAATTAGTATAACTCAATGAAATCCAGTCTGATCAGTACCAGACTTTACAGGCATGATGTCAGACCCGCCCTGAACAGATTGACGTGCCCATTGTCGGAAATACGGACAGCGCCACCTAGTGGCCACAGGAAATGTCATGGCTTTAATTTTGTTGTACTGATTTTCCCAGGTTCATCGTGGCCACCTCAAAAGCGGTGAATATCACCATCAGTCCCTCGTGATGCTTCAGTGCAAAAATTGTGACTTTACACTGAACGGCGCACCCTGGTGGCAACGCGGTTCAACATGAAAGATGAAGTGGCTTTTGAGGGGCTTGGAAAGTTTATAGAGGCTTTAAATTTGGCACACACCCCCAAATGGATGAAGGCTTTGTTGTCATGTGATCATTTTCATTGAATAGCGCGAAATTGCTCCACAGCGCCCCCTACAAAGTTTCAAAATATCAGCCCCTGCTCTGTGTTTTATCTATGAGTCTGAAACTTGGTAAGCTCATGGAAGATATTAAGATGTACAAAAAAGTCTCTTGGAGCAATATCCCAAATCCAACAGGAAGTCAGCCATTTTAAAATTAATGTGTAATTTTGGCGACATTTTCCCCTCTTTTCAGGCTTCATACTTTGACGAACTCCTCCAAGGGATTTCATCAGATTGGACCGATCTGAAGTTTGTGGAATCTAAAGACCTTTGTGATGTTAAATTGCGAAGCTTTTTACGTTCAGGGAAACGGGGTGGTCATGGCGGCACTTAGAGTTTCAATCACTCGCCAAAAAGCAGTAATCTGCTGTCACTCAAAAACACAATATCCAATCTCTCCCAAACGTCGCAGGTGTGATGAGACTCGAGCTCGGAAATGTTTGTTATGCCATTTGTCAGTAATAGTTAGAGCGCCACCTAGTGGGACGACTATAATCATGGTTCAATGAGATGAAATGTTAGCTGGTGGTTAAATGCATGATTTCCATCAATGTGACATCACATTGGACGTGCTGGTTTTAGGTGTTGGGCGTGGCTCGACACGCCAGGGTGCGAGGGCCCTCATAACGCTGCTTGCAGCTTTAATTATTATTATTATTCAGGCGAAACAAGGGCCTTTTTGAGGGCCTAAACATGCTCAAAAACTCATGAAATTTTGCACACATGCCAGGTCTGGTGAAAAATTTTGTATTTTAATGGTTTTACATATGAGCACTGGGAAATGGCTCTAGAGCGCCACCTATGCCTTGTTAAATGCAGCCCTACGACCACATCGTTTGAGCTACATGTATGAAATTTGGCACACATGTGTATCATGCCAAGACGAACAAAAAAGTCAGTGGGCCCATTGACGCAAACCCAACAGGAAGTCCGCCATTTGGAAGAGAAGGTGACATTTTGGCTCTAATTTTGCCATTTCCATGCCTCGAACTTTTGCGAACTCCTCCTTGGGGTTTGATTTCATAATCTTCATCTTTGGTCAGTGTCAACTACACACCTGGGCCATGTTAAATTGCGGAGCTTTTGAGTTTTCACAATACTATGAGGCCGTGGCGCCATGGCGAATTTCGATGACTCGCCATGAAAATCTTATTGCCTCTCATTTTGTCATACATTTTCTGACCTTGACCAAAGTGAAGACATATGATAAGGCTCCACCCCTGAACATATTTCAACTGCCATATTTGACATCAAGGACAGCGCCACCTAGTGGGAACAGGAAATGTCATGTTTTACACTTTGGGGTACAGTATAGTGATGGGTGACATCTGCAGCCTCAAATTTCTCCAGAAAAGCCTTAAGGAGTTGGTCTTGGGTTACAGTGAAAACTGTGAGTTTTCGCGAAAGGGTGTGACCCCAGCAGCATGGCGAACTTTGATGTCTCGCCATGAAGAAACAAATTAGTATAACTCAATGAAATCCAGTCTGATTAGTACCAGACTTTACAGGCATGATGTCAGACCCGCCCTGAACAGATTGATGTTCCCATTGTCGGAAATACGGACAGCGCCACCTAGTGGCAACAGGAAATGTCATGGCTTTAATTTTGTTGTACTGATTTTCACAGGTTCATCTTGGCCACCTCAAAAGCGGTGAATATCACCATCAGTCCCTCGTGATGCTTCAGTGCAAAAATTGTGACTTTAAACTGAACGGCGCACCCTGGTGGCAACGCTGTTCAACATGAAAGATGAAGTGGCTTTTGAGGGTCTTGGCAAGTTTATAGAGGCTTGAAATTTGGCACACACCTCCAAATGGATGAAGGCTTTGTTGGCATGTGATCATTTTCATTGAATAGCGCGAAATTGTTCCACAGCGCCCCCTACAAAATTTCAAAACCACAGCCCCTGCTCTGTGTTCTATGTATGATTCTGAAACCTGGTAAACTTATAGGAGATATCAAGATGTACAAAAAAGTCTCTTGGTGCAATATCCCAAATCCAACAGGAAGTCAGCCATTTTAAAATTAATGTGTAATTTTGGCAACATTTTCCCCTCTTTCCTGGCACCGTTCTTTGACGAACCCCTCCAAGGGATTTCATCATATTGAACCAATCTCCAGTGTGTGGAATCTAAAGACCTTTGTGATGTTAAATTGCGAAGCTTTTTACGTTCAGTGAAACGGGGTGGTTATGGTGGCACTTAGAGTTTGAATCACTCGCCAAAAAGCAGTAATCTGCTGTCACTCAAAAACACAATGTCCAATCTCTCCCAAACGTCTCAGGTGTGATGAGACTCGAGCTCGGAAGTGATTGTTATGCCATTTGTACATAATGGTTAGAGCGCCACCTAGTGGAACGACTAACTAATCATGAATGAATGACTTGAAATGTTAGCTGGTGGTTAAATGCATGAATTCCATCAATGTGACATCAGATCGGAGGTGCTGGTTTTAGGTGTTGGGCTTGGCTCGACGCGCCGGGGGTGCGAGGGCCCTCGTAACGCTGCTTGCAGCTTTAATTATTAGGGCCCGAGCACTGAGAGTGCGAAGGCCCTATTGTATCTGCTCCGTTTCTTATTAGGGCCCGAGCACCGAGAGTGCGAAGGCCCTATTGTATCTGCTCCGTTTCTTATTATTATTATTATTATTATTATTATTATTATTATTATTATTATTATTATTCAGGCAAAAGAAGGGCCTTTTTGAGGGCCTAAACATGCTCAAAAACTCATGAAATTTTGCACACATGCCAGGTCTGGTGAAAAATTTTGTATTTTAATGGTTTTACATATGAGCACTGGGAAATGGCTCTACAGCGCCACCTATGCCTTGTAAAATGCAGCCCTACGACCACATCGTTTGGGCTACATGTATGAAATTTGGCACACATGTGTATCATGCCAAGACGAACAAAAAAGTCAGTGGGCCCATTGATGCAAACCCAACAGGAAGTCCGCCATTTGGAAGAGAAGGTGACATTTTGGCTCTAATTTTGCCATTTCCATGCCTCGAACTTTTGCGAACTCCTCCTTGGGATTTGGTTGTATAAGCTTCATCTTTGGTCAGTGTCAACTACACACCTGGGCCATGTTAAATTGCGGAGCTTTTGAGTTTTCACAATACTATGAGGCCGTGGCGCCATGGCGAATTTCGATGACTCGCCATGAAAATCTTATTGCCTCTCATTTTGTCATACATTTTCTGACCTTGACCAAAGTGAACACATATGATAAGGCTCCACCCCTGAACATATTTCAAGTGCCATATTTGACATAAGGGACAGCGCCACCTAGTGGGAACAGGAAATGTCATGTTTTACACTTTGGGGTACAGTATAGTGATGGGTGACACCTGCAGCCTCAAATTTCTCCAGGAAAGCCTTAAGGAGTTGGTCTTGGGTTACAGTGAAAACTGTGAGTTTTCGCGAAAGGGTGTGACCCCAGCAGCATGGCGAACTTTGATGTCACGCCATGAAGAAACAAATTAGTATAACTCAATGAAATCCAGTCTGTTCAGTACCAGACTTTACAGGCATGATGTCAGACCCGCCCTGAACAGATTGATGTGCCCATTGTCGGGAATACGTACAGCGCCACCTAGTGGCAACAGGAAATGTCATGGCTTTAATTTTGTTGTACTGATTTTCACAGGTTGATCGTGGCCACCTCAAAAGCGGTGAATATCACCATCAGTCCCTTGTGATGCTTCAGTGCAAAAATTGTGACTTTAAACTGAACGGCGCACCCTGGTGGCAACGCGGTCCACCATGAAAGATGAAGTGGCTTTTGAGGGGCTTGGAAAGTTTATAGAGGCTTTAAATTTAGCACACACCTCCAAATCTATGAAGGCTTTGTTGTCATGTGATCATTTTCATTGAATATCCCAAAATGGCTCCACAGCGCCCTGTACAAAATTTCAAAACCACAGCCCCAGCTCTGTGTTTTATGTATGAATCTGAAACCTGGTAGGCTTATAGGAGATATCAAGATGTACAAAAAAGTCTCTTGGAGCAATATCCCAAATCCAACAGGAAGTCAGCCATTTTAAAATTAATGTGCAATTTTGGCGACATTTTCCCCTCTTTTCAGGCTTCATACTTTGACGAACTCCTCCAAGGGATTTCATCAGATTGGACCGATCTGAAGTTTGTGGAATCTAAATACCTTTGTGATGTTAAATTGCGAAGCTTTTTACATTAAGGGAAATGGGGTGGTCATGGCGGCACGTGGAGTTTCAATCACTCGCCAAAAAGCAGTAATCTGCTGTCACTCAAAATCAAAATGTTCAATCTCTCCCAAAGGTCACAGGCGTGATGAGACTCGAGCTAGGAAATGTTTGTTATGCCATTTGTCGGTAATAGTTAGAGCGCCACCTAGTGGGACAACTATAATCATGATTGAATTAGATGAATTGTTAGCTGGTGGTTAAATGCATGAATTCCATCAATGTGACATCAGATCGGAGGTGCTGGTTTTAGGTGTTGGGCGTGGCTCGACGTGCTGGGGGTGCGAGGGCCCTCATAACGCTGCTTGCAGCTTTAATTATTATTATTATTATTCAGGCAAAACAAGGGCCTTTTTGAGGGCCTAAACATGCTCAAAAACTCATGAAATTTTGCACACATGCCAGGTTTGGTGAAAAATTTTGTATTTTAATGGTTTTACATATGAGCACTGGGAAATGGCTCTACAGCGCCACCTATGCCTTGTTAAATGCAGCCCTACGACCACATCGTTTGAGCTACATGTATGAAATTTGGCACACATGTGTATCATGCCAAGACGAACAAAAAAGTCAGTGGGCCCATTGACGCAAACCCAACAGGAAGTCCGCCATTTGGAAGAGAAGGTGACATTTTGGCTCTAATTTTGCCATTTCCATGCCTCGAACTTTAACGAACTCCTCCTTGGGATTTGGTCCTATAAGCTTCAAATTTGGACAGTGTCAACTACACCCTTGTGCCATGTTAAATTGCGGAGCTTTTGAGTTTTCACAATAGTATGAGGCCGTGGCGCCATGGCGAATTTTGATGACTCGCCATGAAAATCTTATTGCCTCTCATTCTGTCATACATGTTCCGATCTGGACCAAAGAGCACACATATGATAAGGCTCCACCCCTGAACATATTTCAACTGCCATATTTGACATCAAGGACAGCGCCACCTAGTGGGAACAGGAAATGTCATGTTTTACACTTTGGGGTACAGTATTGTGATGGGTGACATCTGCAGCCTCAAATTCCTCCAGGAAAGCCTTAAGGAGTTGGTCTTGGGTTACAGTGAAAACTGTGACTTTTCACGAAAGGGTGTGACCCCAGCAGCATGGCGAACTTTGATGTCACGCCATGAAGAAACAAATTAGTATAACTCAATGAAATCCAGTCTGATCAGTACCAGACTTTACAGGCATGATGTCAGACCCGCCCTGAACAGATTGATATGCCCATTGTCGGAAATACGGACAGCGCCACCTAGTGGCAACAGGAAATGTCATGGCTTTAACTTTGTTGTACTGATTTTCACAGGTTGATCGTGGCCACCTCAAAAGCGGTGAATATCACCATCAGTCCCTCGTGATGCTTCAGTGCAAAAATTGTGACTTTAAACTGAACGGCGCACCCTGGTGGCAACGCGGTTCATCATGAAAGATGAAGTGGCTTTTGAGGGGCTTGGAAAGTTTATAGAGGCTTGAAATTTGGCACACACCTCCAAATGGATGAAGGCGTTGTTATGTAACCATTTTCCTTGAATAGCGCAAAATGGCTCCACAGCGCCCCCTACAATATTTCAAAATATCAGCCCCTGCTCTGTGTTTTATCTATGAGTCTGAAACTTGGTAAGCTTATGGAAGATCTTAAGATGTACAAAAAAGTCTCTTGGAGCAATATCCCAAATCCAACAGGAAGCCAGCCATTTTAAAGTTAATGTTTAATTTTGGCGACATTTTTGCATCTTTTCAGGCACCGTACTTTGACGAACTCCTCCAAGGGATTTCATCAGATTGGACCGATCTGCAGTTTGTGGAATCTAAAGACCTTTGTGATGTTAAATTGCGAAGCTTTTTACGTCCAGGGAAACGGGGTGGTTATGGCGGCACTTAGAGTTTGAATCACTCACCAAAAAGCAGTAATCTGCTGTCACTCAAAAACACAATGTCCAATCTCTCCCAAACGTCTCAGGTGTGATGAGTCTCGAGCTTGGAAGTGTTTGTTATGCCATTTGTACATAATGGTTAGAGCGCCACCTAGTGGAACGACTAACTAATCATGAATGAATGAGTATAAATGTTAGCTGGTGGTTAAATGCATGAATTCCATCAATGTGACATCAGATCGGTCGTGCTGGTTTTAGGTGTTGGGCGTGGCTCGACGCGCCGGGGGTGCGAGGGCCCTCATAACGCTGCTTGCAGCTTTAATTATTATTATTATTATTATTATTCAGGCGAAACAAGGGCCTTTTTGAGGGCCTAAACATGCTCAAAAACTCATGAAATTTTGCACACATGCCAGGTCTGGTGAAAAATTTTGTATTTTAATGGTTTTACATATGAGCACTGGGAAATGGCTCTACAGCGCCACCTATGCCTTGTTAAATGCAGCCCTACGACCACATCGTTTGAGCTACATGTATGAAATTTGGCACACATGTGTATCATGCCAAGACGAACAAAAAAGTCTGGGGGCCCATTGACGCAAACCCAACAGGAAGTCCGCCATTTGGAAGAGAAGGTGACATTTTGGCTCTAATTTTGCCATTTCCATGCCTCGAACTTTTGCGAACTCCTCCTTGGGGTTTCATTTCATAACCTTCAAATTTGGACAGTGTCAACTACACCCTTGTGCCATGTTAAATTGCGGAGCTTTTGAGTTTTCACAATACTATGAGGCCGTGGCGCCATGGCGAATTTCGATGACTCGCCATGAAAATCTTATTGCCTCTCATTTTGTCATACATTTTCTGACCTTGACCAAAGTGAACACATATGATAAGGCTCCACCCCTGAACATATTTCAACTGCCATATTTGACACCAGGGACAGCGCCACCTAGTGGGAACAGGAAATGTCATGTTTTACACTTTGGGGTACAGTATAGTGATGGGTGACACCTGCAGCCTCAAATTTCTCCAGGAAAGCCTTAAGGAGTTGGTCTTGGGTTACCGTGAAAACTGTGACTTTTCGCAAAAGGGTGTGACCCCAGCAGCATGGCGAACTTTGATGTCACGCCATGAAGAAACAAATTAGTATAACTCAATGAAATCCAGTCTGATCAGTACCAGACTTTACAGGCATGATGTCAGACCCGCCCTGAACAGATTGACGTGCCCATTGTCGGAAATACGGACAGCGCCACCTAGTGGCCACAGGAAATGTCATGGCTTTAATTTTGTTGTACTGATTTTCACAGGTTGATCGTGGCCACCTCAAAAGCGGTGAATATCACCATCAGTCCCTCGTGATGCTTCAGTGCAAAAATTGTGACTTTACACTGAACGGCGCACCCTGGTGGCAACGCGGTTCAACATGAAAGATGAAGTGGCTTTTGAGGGGCTTGGAAAGTTTATAGAGGCTTGAAATTTGGCACACACCCCGAAATGTATGAAGGCTTTGTTGTCATGTGATCATTTTCATTGAATAGCGCGAAATTGCTCCACAGCGCCCCCTACAAAGATTCAAAATATCAGCCCCTGCTCTGTGTTTTATCTATGAGTCTGAAACTTGGTAAGCTCATGGAAGATATTAAGATGTACAAAAAAGTCTCTTGGAGCAATATCCCAAATCCAACAGGAAGTCAGCCATTTTAAAATTCATGTGTAATTTTGGCGACATTTTCCCCTCTTTTCAGGCTTCATACTTTGACGAACTCCTCCAAGGGATTTCATCAGATTGGACCGATCTGAAGTTTGTGGAATCTAAAGACCTTTGTGATGTTAAATTGCGAAGCTTTTTACGTTCAGGGAAACGGGGTGGTCATGGCGGCACTTAGAGTTTCAATCACTCGCCAAAAAGCAGTAATCTGCTGTCACTCAAAAACACAATATCCAATCTCTCCCAAACGTCGCAGGTGTGATGAGACTCGAGCTCGGAAATGTTTGTTATGCCATTTGTCAGTAATAGTTAGAGCGCCACCTAGTGGGATGACTATAATCATGGTTCAATGAGATGAAATGTTAGCTGGTGGTTAAATGCATGAATTCCATCAATGTGACATCACATTGGACGTGCTGGTTTTAGGTGTTGGGCGTGGCTCGACACGCCAGGGTGCGAGGGCCCTCATAACGCTGCTTGCAGCTTTAATTATTAGGGCCCGAGCACTGACAGTGCGAAGGCCCTATTGTAATTGCTCTGTTTATTATTATTATTATTATTATTATTATTTCGGCAAATGAATTGGCCGTTTGAGGGCCTAAACATGCTCGAAAACTCATGAAATTTTGCACACGCGTCAGGTCTGGTGAAAATTTACGTATTTTAATGTTCTCAGACATGGCCTGGGAAAATTAGCTCAGTAGCGCCACCTAGAAAAATGAAAAACGCGAGCCCCCGGTATGGGTATGACCTACATGTTTGAAAGTCGGTACACCTATATAACGTTCAGAGTCGAACAAAAAAGTCTATTATGGCAATGTCCTAAACCCAACAGGAAGTCCGCCATTTTGGATTGAAGGTGACATTTTGGCTCTGATTTTACCATTTCCATGCCTCGAACTTTAACGAACTCCTCCTTGGGGTTTGATTTCATAACCTTCATATTTGGTCAGTGCCAACTACACCCTTATGCCATGTTAAATTGCGGAGCTTTTGAGTTTTCACAATACTATGAGGCCGTGGCGCCACGGCGAATTTCGATGACTCGCCATGAAAATCTTATTGCCTCTCATTTTGTCATACATTTTCTGACCTTGACCAAAGTGAACACATATGATAAGGCTCCACCCCTGAACATATTTCAACTGCCATATTTGACATCAAGGACAGCGCCACCCAGTGGGAACAGGAAATGTCATGTTTTACACTTTGGGGTACAGTATAGTGATGGGTGACATCTGCAGCCTCAAATTTCTCCAGGAAAGCCTTAAGGAGTTGGTCTTGGGTTACAGTGAAAACTGTGACTTTTCGCGAAAGGGTGTGACCCCAGCGACATGGCGAACTTTGATGTCACGCCATGAAGAAACAAATTAGTATAACTCAATGAAATCCAGTCTGATCAGTACCAGACTTTACTCAGACCCGCCCTGAACAGATTGATGTGCCCATTGTCGGAAATACGGACAGCGCCACCTAGTGGCAACAGGAAATGTCATGGCTTTAATTTTGTTGTACTGATTTTCACAGGTTCATCTTGGCCACCTCAAAAGCGGTGAATATCACCATCAGTCCCTCGTGATGCTTCAGTGCAAAAATTGTGAGTTTAAACTGAACGGCGCACCCTGGTGGCAACGCTGTTCAACATGAAAGATGAAGTGGCTTTTGAGGGTCTTGGCAAGTTTATAGAGGCTTGAAATTTGGCACACACCTCCAATGTGACGAAGGCTTTGTTGGCATGTGATCATTTTCATTGAATATCCCAAAATGGCTCCACAGCGCCCCCTACAAAATTTCAAAACCACAGCCCCAGCTCTGTGTTTTATGTATGAATCTGAAACCTGGTAGGCTTATAGGAGATATCAAGATGTACAAAAAAGTCTCTTGGAGCAATATCCCAAATCCAACAGGAAGTCAGCCATTTTAAAATTAATGTGCAATTTTGGCAACATTTTCCCCTCTTTTCAGGCTTCATACTTTGACGAACTCCTCCAAGGGATTTCATCATATTGAACCATTCTCCAGTGTGTGGAATCTAAAGACCTTTGTGATGTTAAATTGCGAAGCTTTTTACGTCCAGGGAAACGGGGTGGTTATGGCGGCACTTAGAGTTTGAATCACTCGCCAAAAAGCAGTAATCTGCTGTCACTCAAAAACACAATATCCAATCTCTCCCAAAGGTCGCAGGCGTGATGAGACTCGAGCTAGGAAATGTTTGTTATGCCATTTGTCAGTAATGGTTATAGCGCCACCTAGTGGGACAACTATAATCATGATTGAATGAGATGAATTGTTAGCTGGTGGTTAAATGCATGAATTCCATCAATGTGACATCAGATCGGAGGTGCTGGTTTTAGGTGTTGGGCGTGGTTCGACGCGCCGGGGGTGCGAGGGCCCTCATAACGCTGCTTGCAGCTTTAATTATTATTATTATTATTATTATTCCGGCAAATGAATTGGCCTTTTGAGGGCCTAAACATGCTCGAAAACTCATGAAATTTTGCACACGCGTCAGGTCTGGTGAAAATTTACGTATTTTAATGTTCTCGGACATGGCCAGGGAAAATTAGCTCATTAGCGCCACCTAGAAAAATGAAAAATGCGATCCCCCGGTATGGGTATGACCTACATATTTGAAAGTCAGTACACCTATATAACGTTGAGAGTCGAACAAAAAAGTCTATTATGGCAATGTCCTAAACCCAACAGGAAGTCCGCCATTTTGGATTGAAGGTGACATTTTGGGTCTGATTTTACCGTTTCCATACCTTGTACTTTAACGAACTCCTCCTTGGGATTTGGTCCTATAAACTTCAAATTTGGACAGTGTCAACTACACCCTTGTGCCATGTTAAATTGCGGAGCTTTTGAGTTTTCACAATACTATGAGGCCGTGGCGCCATGGCGAATTTCGATGACTCGCCATGAAAATCTTATTGGCTCTCATTCTGTCATACATGTTCCGATCTGGACCAAAGAGCACACATATGATAAGGCTCCACCCCTGAACATATTTCAACTGCCATATTTGACATCAAGGACAGCGCCACCTAGTGGGAACAGGAAATGTCATGTTTTACACTTTGGGGTACAGTATAGTGATGGGTGACATCTGCAGCCTCAAATTTCTCCAGGAAAGCCTTAAGGAGTTGGTCTTGGGTTACAGTGAAAACTGTGACTTTTCGCGAAAGGGTGTGACCCCAGCAGCATGGCGAACTTTGATGTCACGCCATGAAGAAACAAATTAGTATAACTCAATGAAATCCAGTCTGATCAGTACCAGACTTTACAGGCATGATCTCAGACCCGCCCTGAACAGATTGATGTGCCCATTGTCGGAAATACGGACAGCGCCACCTAGTGGCAACAGGAAATGTCATGGCTTTAATTTTGTTGTACTGATTTTCACAGGTTCATCTTGGCCACCTCAAAAGCGGTGAATATCACCATCAGTCCCTCGTGATGCTTCAGTGCAAAAATTGTGAGTTTAAACTGAACGGCGCACCCTGGTGGCAACGCTGTTCAACATGAAAGATGAAGTGGCTTTTGAGGGGCTTGGCAAGTTTATAGAGGCTTGAAATTTGGCACACACCTCCAAATGGATGAACGCTTTGTTGGCATGTGATCATTTTCATTGAATAGCGCGAAATGGCTCCACAGCGCCCCCTACAAAATTTCAAAACCACAGCCCCTGCTCTGTGTTCTATGTATGATTCTGAAACCTGGTAAGCTTATAGGAGATATCAAGATGTACAAAAAAGTCTCTTGGTGCAATATCCCAAATCCAACAGGAAGTCAGCCATTTTAAAATTAATGTGTAATTTTGGCAACATTTTCCCCTCTTTCCAGGCACCGTTCTTTGACGAACTCCTCCAAGGGATTTCATCATATTGAACCAATCTCCAGTGTGTGGAATCTAAAGACCTTTGTGATGTTAAATTGCGAAGCTTTTTACGTTCAGTGAAACGGGGTGGTTATGGTGGCACTTAGAGTTTGAATCACTCGCCAAAAAGCAGTAATCTGCTGTCACTCAAAAACACAATGTCCAATCTCTCCCAAACGTCTCAGGTGTGATGAGACTCGAGCTCGGAAGTGATTGTTATGCCATTTGTACATAATGGTTAGAGCGCCACCTAGTGGAACGACTAACTAATCATGAATGAATGACTTGAAATGTTAGCTGGTGGTTAAATGCATGAATTCCATCAATGTGACATCAGATCGGAGGTGCTGGTTTTAGGTGTTGGGCTTGGCTCGACGCGCCGGGGGTGCGAGGGCCCTCGTAACGCTGCTTGCAGCTTTAATTATTAGGGCCCGAGCACCGAGAGTGCGAAGGCCCTATTGTATCTGCTCCGTTTCTTATTATTATTATTATTATTAGGGCCCGAGCACCGAGAGTGCGAAGGCCCTATTGTATCTGCTCCGTTTCTTATTATTATTATTATTATTATTCACCCCAAACAAGGGCCTTTTTGAGGGCCTAAACATGCTCAAAAACTCATGAAATTTTGCACACATGCCAGGTCTGGTGAAAAATTTTGTATTTTAATGGTTTTACATATGAGCACTGGGAAATGGCTCTACAGCGCCACCTATGCCTTGTTAAATGCAGCCCTACGACCACATCGTTTCAGCTACATGTATGAAATTTGGCACACATGTGTATCATGCCGAGTCGAACAAAAAAGTCTGTGGGCCCATTGATGCAAACCCAACAGGAAGTCCGCCATTTGGAAGAGAAGGTGACATTTTGGCTCTAATTTTGCCATTTCCATGCCTCGAACTTTTGCGAACTCCTCCTTGGGATTTGGTTGTATAAGCTTCATCTTTGGTCAGTGTCAACTACACACCTGGGCCATGTTAAATTGCGGAGCTTTTGAGTTTTCACAATACTATGAGGCCGTGGCGCCATGGCGAATTTCGATGACTCGCCATGAAAATCTTATTGCCTCTCATTTTGTCATACATTTTCTGACCTTGACCAAAGTGAACACATATGATAAGGCTCCACCCCTGAACATATTTCAACTGCCATATTTGACACCAGGGACAGCGCCACCTAGTGGCAACAGGAAATGTCATGTTTTACACTTTGGGGTACAGTATAGTGATGGGTGACACCTGCAGCCTCAAATTTCTCCAGGAAAGCCTTAAGGAGTTGGTCTTGGGTTACAGTGAAAACTGTGACTTTTCGCAAAAGGGTGTGACCCCAGCAGCATGGCGAACTTTGATGTCACGCCATGAAGAAACAAATTAGTATAACTCAATGAAATCCAGTCTGTTCAGTACCAGACTTTACAGGCATGATGTCAGACCCGCCCTGAACAGATTGATGTGCCCATTGTCGGGAATACGTACAGCGCCACCTAGTGGCAACAGGAAATGTCATGGCTTTAATTTTGTTGTACTGATTTTCACAGGTTCATCGTGGCCACCTCAAAAGCGGTGAATATCAACATCAGTCCCTCGTGATGCTTCAGTGCAAAAATTGTGACTTTAAACTGAACGGCGCACCCTGGTGGCAACGCTGTTCAACATGAAAGATGAAGTGGCTTTTGAGGGGCTTGCAAGTTTATAGAGGCTTGAAATTTGGCCCACACCTCCAAATGGTTGAAGGCTTTGTTGTCATGTGATCATTTTCATTGAATAGCGCGAAATTGCTCCACAGCGCCCCCTACAAAATTTCAAAACAACAGCCCCTGCTCTGTGTTTCATCTATGAGTCTGAAACCTGGTAAGCTTATGGAAAATATCAAGATGTACAAAAAAGTCTCTTGGAGCAATATCCCAAATCCAACAGGAAGTCAGCCATTTTAAAATGAATGTGCAATTTTGGCGACATTTTCCCCTCTTTTCAGGCTTCATACTTTGACGAACTCCTCCAAGGGATTTCATCATATTGAACCATTCTCCAGTGTGTGGAATCTAAAGACCTTTGTGATGTTAAATTGCGAAGCTTTTTACGTTCAAGGAAACGGGGTGGTTATGGCGGCACTTAGAGTTTGAATCACTCGCCAAAAAGCAGTAATCTGCTGTCACTCAAAAACACAATGTCCAATCTCTCCCAAAGGTCGCAGGTGTGATGAGACTTGAGCTTGGAAGTGTTTGTTATGCCATTTGTACATAATGGTTAGAGCGCCACCTAGTGGAACGACTAACTAATCATGAATGAATGAGTTGAAATGTTAGCTGGTGGTTAAATGCATGAATTCCATCAATGTGACATCAGATCGGACGTGCTGGTTTTAGGTGTTGGGCGTGGCTCGACGCGCCGGGGGTGCGAGGGCCCTCATAACGCTGCTTGCAGCTTTAATTATTATTATTATTATTATTATTCAGGCGAAACAAGGGCCTTTTTGAGGGCCTAAACATGCTCAAAAACTCATGAAATTTTGCACACATGCCAGGTCTGGTGAAAAATTTTGTATTTTAATGGTTTTACATATGAGCACTGGGAAATGGCTCTACAGCGCCACCTATGCCTTGTTAAATGCAGCCCTACGACCACATCGTTTGAGCTACATGTATGAAATTTGGCACACATGTGTATCATGCCAAGACGAACAAAAAAGTCTGTGGGCCCATTGACGCAAACCCAAGAGGAAGTCCACCATTTGGAAGAGAAGGTGACATTTTGGCTCTAATTTTGCCATTTCCATGCCTCGAACTTTTGCGAACTCCTCCTTGGGGTTTCATTTCATAACCTTCAAATTTGGACAGTGTCAACTACACCCTTGTGCCATGTTAAATTGCGGAGCTTTTGAGTTTTCACAATACTATGAGGCCGTGGCGCCATGGCGAATTTCGATGACTCGCCATGAAAATCTTATTGCCTCTCATTTTGTCATACATTTTCTGACCTTGACCAAAGTGAACACATATGATAAGGCTCCACCCCTGAACATATTTCAACTGCCATATTTGACCTCAAGGACAGCGCCACCTAGTGGGAACAGGAAATGTCATGTTTTACACTTTGGGGTACAGTATAGTGATGGGTGACATCTGCAGCCTCAAATTTCTCAAGAAAAGCCTTAAGGAGTTGGTCTTGGGTTACAGTGAAAACTGTGAGTTTTCGCGAAAGGGTGTGACCCCAGCAGCATGGCGAACTTTGATGTCACGCCATGAAGAAACAAATTAGTATAACTCAATGAAATCCAGTCTGATCAGTACCAGACTTTACAGGCATGATGTCAGACCCGCCCTGAACAGATTGATGTGCCCATTGTCGGAAATACGGACAGCGCCACCTAGTGGCAACAGGAAATGTCATGGCTTTAATTTTGTTGTACTGATTTTCACAGGTTGATCGTGGCCACCTCAAAAGCGGTGAATATCACCATCAGTCCCTCGTGATGCTTCAGTGCAAAAATTGTGACTTTAAACTGAACGGCGCACCCTGGTGGCAACGCGGTTCATCATGAAAGATGAAGTGGCTTTTGAGGGGCTTGGAAAGTTTATAGAGGCTTGAAATTTGGCACACACCTCCAAATGGATGAAGGCATTGTTGTTATGTAACCATTTTCCTTGAATAGCGCAAAATGGCTCCACAGCGCCCCCTACAATATTTCAAAACATCAGCCCCTGCTCTGTGTTTCATCTATGAGTCTGACACTTGGTAAGCTTGTGTAAGATATCAAGATGTACAAAAAAGTCTCTTGGAGCAATATCCCAAATCCAACAGGAAGTCAGCCATTTTAAAATTAATGTGTAATTTTGATGACATTTTCCCCCCTTTTCAGGCCTCATACTTTGACGAACTCCTCCAAGGGATTTCATCATATTGAAGCATTCTTCAGTGTGTAGAATCTAAAGACCTTTGTGATGTTAAATTGCGAAGCTTTTTCCGTTCAGGGAAACGGGGTGGTCATGGCGGCACGTAGAGTTTCAATCACTCGCAAAAAGCAGTAATCTGCTGTCACTAAAAAACACAATGTCCAATCTCTCCCAAAGGTCGCAGGTGTGATGAGACTCGAGCTTGGAAATGTTTGTTATGCTATTTGTCAATAATGGTTAGAGCGCCACCTAGTGGAACGACTAACTAATCATAAATGAATGAGTTGAAATGTTAGCTGGTGGTTAAATGCATGAATTCCATCAATGTGACATCAGATCGGAGGTGCTGGTTTTAGGTGTTGGGCGTGGCTCGACGCGCCGGGGGTGCGAGGGCCCTCATAACGCTGCTTGCAGCTTTAATTATTATTATTATTATTATTATTTCGGCAAATGAATTGGCCGTTTGAGGGCCTAAACATGCTCGAAAACTCATGAAATTTTGCACACGCGTCAGGTCTGGTGAAAATTTACGTATTTTAATGTTCTCAGACATGGCCAGGGAAAATTAGCTCAGTAGCGCCACCTAGAAAAATGAAAAACGCGAGCCCCCGGTATGGGTATGACCTACATGTTTGAAAGTCGGTACACCTATATAATGTTCAGAGTCGAACAAAAAAGTCTATTATGGCAATGTCCTAAACCCAACAGGAAGTCCGCCATTTTGGATTGAAGGTGACATTTTGGGTCTGATTTTACCGTTTCCATGCCTTGTACTTTAACGAACTCCTCCTTGGGATTTGGTCCTATAAACTTCAAATTTGGACAGTGTCAACTGCACCCTTGTGCCATGTTAAATTGCGGAGCTTTTGAGTTTTCACAATAGTATGAGGCCGTGGCGCCATGGCGAATTTTGATGACTCGCCATGAAAATCTTATTGCCTCTCATTCTGTCATACATGTTCCGATCTGGACCAAAGAGCACACATATGATAAGGCTCCACCCCTGAACATATTTCAACTGCCATATTTGACATCAAGGACAGCGCCACCTAGTGGGAACAGGAAATGTCATGTTTTACACTTTGGGGTACAGTATAGTGATGGGTGACATCTGCAGCCTCAAATTTCTCCAGGAAAGCCTTAAGGAGTTGGTCTTGGGTTACAGTGAAAACTGTGACTTTTCGCAAAAGGGTGTGACCCCAGCGGCGTGGCGAACTTTGATGTCACGCCATGAAGAAACAAATTAGTATAACTCAATGAAATCCAGTCTGATCAGTACCAGACTTTACAGGCATGATGTCAGACCCGCCCTGAACAGATTGATGTGCCCATTGTCGTTAATACGGACAGCGCCACCTAGTGGCAACAGGAAATGTCATGGCTTTAATTTTGTTGTACTGATTTTCACAGGTTCATCTTGGCCACCTCAAAAGTGGTGAATATCACCATCAGTCCCTCGTGATGCTTCAGTGCAAAAATTGTGACTTTAAACTGAACGGCGCACCCTGGTGGCAACGCTGTTCAACATGAAAGATGAAGTGGCTTTTGAGGGTCTTGGCAAGTTTATAGAGGCTTGAAATTTGGCACACACCTCCAAATGGATGAAGGCTTTGTTGTCATGTGATCATTTTCATTGAATAGCGCGAAATTGCTCCACAGCGCCCCCTACAAAATTTCAAAACCACAGCCCCTGCTCTGTGTTCTATGTATGATTCTGAAACCTGGTAAGCTTACAGGAGATATCAAGATGTACAAAAAAGTCTCTTGGTGCAATATCCCAAATCCAACAGGAAGTCAGCCATTTTAAAATTAATGTGTCATTTTGGCAACATTTTCCCCTCTTTCCAGGCACCGTTCTTTGACGAACTCCTCCAAGGGATTTCATCATATTGAACCAATCTCCAGTGTGTGGAATCTAAAGACCTTTGTGATGTTAAATTGCGAAGCTTTTTACGTTCAGTGAAACGGGGTGGTTATGGCGGCACTTAGAGTTTGAATCACTCGCCAAAAAGCAGTAATCTGCTGTCACTCAAAATCAAAATGTTCAATCTCTCCCAAAGCTCATAGACGTGATGAGACTCGAGCTCGGAAATGTTTGTTATGCCATTTGTACATAATGGTTAGAGCGCCACCTAGTGGAAAGACTAACTAATCATGAATGAATGACTTGAAATGTTAGCTGGTGGTTAAATGCATGAATTCCATCAATGTGAGATCAGATCGGACGTGCTGGTTTCAGGTGTTGGGCATGGCTCGACACGCCGGGGGTGCGAGGGCCCTCATAACGCTGCTTGCAGCTTTAATTAGGGCCCGAGCACCGAGAGTGCGAAGGCCCTATTGTATCTGCTCCGTTTCTTATTAGGGCCCGAGCACCGAGAGTGCGAAGGCCCTATTGTATCTGCTCCGTTTCTTATTATTATTATTATTATTATTAGGGCCCGAGCACCGAGAGTGCGAAGGCCCTATTGTATCTGCTCCGTTTCTTATTATTATTATTATTATTATTATTATTATTATTATTATTATTCAGGCGAAACAAGGGCCTTTTTGAGGGCCTAAACATGCTCAAAAACTCATGAAATTTTGCACACATGCCAGGTCTGGTGAAAAATTTTGTATTTTAATGGTTTTACATATGAGCACTGGGAAATGGCTCTAGAGCGCCACCTATGCCTTGTTAAATGCAGCCCTACGACCACATCGTTTGAGCTACATGTATGAAATTTGGCACACATGTGTATCATGCCAAGACGAACAAAAAAGTCAGTGGGCCCATTGACGCAAACCCAACAGGAAGTCCGCCATTTGGAAGAGAAGGTGACATTTTGGCTCTAATTTTGCCATTTCCATGTCTCGAACTTTTGCGAACTCCTCCTTGGGGTTTGATTTCATAACCTTCATATTTGGTCAGTGTCAACTACACCCTTGTGCCATGTTAAATTGGGGAGCTTTTGAGTTTTCACAATACTATGAGGCCGTGGCGCCATGGCGAATTTCGATGACTCGCCATGAAAATCTTATTGCCTCTCATTTTGTCATACATTTTCTGACCTTGACCAAAGTGAACACATATGATAAGGCTCCACCCCTGAACATATTTCAACTGCCATATTTGACACCAGGGACAGCGCCACCTAGTGGGAACAGGAAATGTCATGTTTTACACTTTGGGGTACAGTATTGTGATGGGTGACATCTGCAGCCTCAAATTTCTCCAGGAAAGCCTTAAGGAGTTGGTCTTGGGTTACAGTGAAAACTGTGACTTTTCGCAAAAGGGTGTGACACCAGCGGCATGGCGAACTTTGATGTCACGCCATGAAGAAACAAATTAGTATAACTCAATGAAATCCAGTCTGATCAGTACCAGACTTTACAGGCATGATGACAGACCCGCCCTGAACAGATTGATGTGCCCATTGTCGGGAATACGGACAGCGCCACCTAGTGGGAACAGGAAATGTCATGGCTTTAATTTTGTTGTACTGATTTTCACAGGTTCATCGTGGCCACCTCAAAAGCGGTGAATATCACCATCAGTCCCTTGTGATGCTTCAGTGCAAAAATTGTGACTTTAAACTGAACGCCGCACCCTGGTGGCAACGCGGTTCACCATGAAAGATGAAGTGGCTTTTGAGGGGCTTGGAAAGTTTAAAAAGTCTTGAAATTTGGCGCACACCTCCAATGTGGTTAAGGCTTTGTTGTTATGTGATCATTTTCATTGAATATCCCAAAATGGCTCCACAGCGCCCCCTACAAAATTTCAAAATCACAGCCCCTGCTCTGTGTTTTATTTATGAGTCTGAAACCTGGTAAGCTTATAGGAGATATCAAGATGTACAAAAAAGTCTCTTGGAGCAATATCCCAAATCCAACAGGAAGTCAGCCATTTTAAAATGAATGTGCAATTTTGGCAACATTTTCCCCTCTTTTCAGGCATCGTTCTTTGACGAACTCCTCCAAGGGATTTCATCAGATTGGACCGATCTGCAGTTTGTGGAATCTAAAGACCTTTGTGATGTTAAATTGCGAAGCTTTTTACGTCCAGGGAAACGGGGTGGTTATGGCGGCACGTGGAGTTTCAATCACTCGCCAAAAAGCAGTAATCTGCTGTCACTCAAAAACACAATGTCCAATCTCTCCCAAACGTCTCAGGTGTGATGAGATTCGAGCTTGGAAGTGTTTGTTATGCCATTTGTACATAATGGTTAGAGCGCCACCTAGTGGAACGACTAACTAATCATGAATGAATGAGTTGAAATGTTAGCTGGTGGTTAAATGCATGAATTCCATCAATGTGACATCAGATCGGACGTGCTGGTTGTAGGTGTTGGGCGTGGCTCGACGCGCCGGGGGTGCGAGGGCCCTCATAACGCTGCTTGCAGCTTTAATTATTATTATTATTATTATTCAGGCGAAACAAGGGCCTTTTTGAGGGCCTAAACATGCTCAAAAACTCATGAAATTTTGCACACATGCCAGGTCTGGTGAAAAATTTTGTATTTTAATGGTTTTACATATGAGCACTGGGAAATGGCTCTAGAGCGCCACCTATGCCTTGTTAAATGCAGCCCTACGACCACATGGTTTGAGCTACATGTATGAAATTTGGCACACATGTGTATCATGCCAAGACGAACAAAAAAGTCAGTGGGCCCATTGACGCAAACCCAACAGGAAGTCCGCCATTTGGAAGAGAAGGTGACATTTTGGCTCTAATTTTGCCATTTCCATGCCTCGAACTTTTGCGAACTCCTCCTTGGGGTTTGATTTCATAACCTTCATATTTGGTCAGTGTCAACTACACCCTTGTGCCATGTTAAATTGCGGAGCTTTTGAGTTTTCACAATACTATGAGGCCGTGGCGCCATGGCGAATTTCGATGACTCGCCATGAAAATCTTATTGCCTCTCATTTTGTCATACATTTTCTGACCTTGACCAAAGTGAACACATATGATAAGGCTCCACCCCTAAACATATTTCAACTGCCATATTTGACATCAAGGACAGCGCCACCTAGTGGGAACAGGAAATGTCATGTTTTACACTTTGGGGTACAGTATAGTGATGGGTGACATCTGCAGCCTCAAATTTCTCCAGAAAAGCCTTAAGGAGTTGGTCTTGGGTTACAGTGAAAACTGTGACTTTTCGCAAAAGGGTGTGACCCCAGCAGCATGGCGAACTTTGATGTCACGCCATGAAGAAACAAATTAGTATAACTCAATGAAATCCAGTCTGATCAGTACCAGACTTTACAGGCATGATGACAGACCCGCCCTGAACAGATTGATGTGCCCATTGTCGGGAATACGGACAGCGCCACCTAGTGGGAACAGGAAATGTCATGGCTTTAATTTTGTTGTACTGATTTTCACAGGTTCATCGTGGCCACCTCAAAAGCGGTGAATATCACCATCAGTCCCTTGTGATGCTTCAGTGCAAAAATTGTGACTTTAAACTGAACGCCGCACCCTGGTGGCAACGCTGTTCACCATGAAAGATGAAGTGGCTTTTGAGGGGCTTGGAAAGTTTAAAAAGTCTTGAAATTTGGCGCACACCTCCAATGTGGTTAAGGCTTTGTTGTTATGTGATCATTTTCATTGAATATCCCAAAATGGCTCCACAGCGCCCCCTACAAAATTTCAAAATCACAGCCCCTGCTCTGTGTTTTATGTATGAGTCTGAAACCTGGTAAGCTTATAGGAGATATCAAGATGTACAAAACAGTCTCTTGGAGCAATATCCCAAATCCAACAGGAAGTCAGCCATTTTAAAATTAATGTGCAATTTTGGCAACATTTTCCCCTCTTTTCAGGCATCGTTCTTTGACGAACTCCTCCAAGGGATTTCATCATATTGCACTATTCTTCAGTGTGTGGAATCCAAAGACCTTTGTGTTGTTAAATTGCGAAGCTTTTTACGTTCAGGGAAACGGGGTGGTTATGGCGGCACGTAGACTCTCAATCACTCGCCAAAACGCAGTAATCTGCTGTTACTCAAAAACACAATGTCCAATCTCACCCAAAGGTCGCAGGCATAATGAGACTCGAGTTCGGAAATGTTTGTTATGCCATTTGTACATAATGGTTAGAGTGCCACCTAGTGGAACGACTAGCTAATCATGAATGAATGAGTTGAAATGTTAGCTGGTGGTTAAATGCATGAATTCCATCAATGTGACATCGATCGGACGTGCTGGTTTTAGGTGTTGGGCGTGGCTCGACGCGCCGGGGGTGCGAGGGCCCTCATAACGCTGCTTGCAGCTTTAATTATTATTATTATTATTATTCAGGCAAAACAAGGGCCTTTTTGAGGGCCTAAACATGCTCAAAAACTCATGAAATTTTGCACACATGCCAGGTCTGGTGAAAAATTTTGTATTTTAATGGTTTTACATATGAGCACTGGGAAATGGCTCTACAGCGCCACCTATGCCTTGTTAAATGCAGCCCTAAGACCACATCGTTTCAGCTACATGTATGAAATTTGGCACACATGTGTAACATGCCAAGACGAACAAAAAAGTCTATGGGCCCATTGATGCAAACCCAACAGGAAGTCCGCCATTTGGAAGAGAAGGTGACATTTTGGCTCTAATTTTGCCGTTTCCATGCCTCGAACTTTTTCGAACTCCTCCTTGGGATTTGGTCGTATAAGCTTCATCTTTGGTCAGTGTCAACTACACACCTGGGCCATGTTAAATTGCGGAGCTTTTGAGTTTTCACAATACTATGAGGCCGTGGCGCCACGGCGAATTTCGATGACTCGCCATGAAAATCTTATTGCCTCTCATTTTGTCATACATTTTCTGACCTTGACCAAAGTGAACACATATGATAAGGCTCCACCCCTGAACATATTTCAACTGCCATATTTGACACCAGGGACAGCGCCACCTAGTGGGAACAGAAAATGTCATGTTTTACACTTTGGGGTACAGTATTGTGATGGGTGACATCTGCAGCCTCAAATTTCTCCAGGAAAGCCTTAAGGAGTTGGTCTTGGGTTACAGTGAAAACTGTGACTTTTCGCAAAAGGGTGTGACCCCAGCGGCATGGCGAACTTTGATGTCACGCCATGAAGAAACAAATTAGTATAACTCAATGAAATCCAGTCTGATCAGTACCAGACTTTACAGGCATGATGTCACACCCGCCATGAACAGATTGATGTGCCCATTGTCGGAAATACGGACAGCGCCACCTACTGGCAACAGGAAATATCATGGCTTTAATTTGGTTGTACTGATTTTTACAGGTTCATCGTGGCCACCTCAAAAGCGGTGAATATCACCATCAGTCCCTCGTGATGCTTCAGTGCAAAAATTGTGACTTTAAACTGAACGGCGCACCCTGGTGGCAACGCTGTTCACCATGAAAGATGAAGTGGCTTTTGAGGGTCTTGGCAAGTTTATAGAGGCTTGAAATTTGGCACACACCTCCAATGTGATGAAGGCTTTGTTGTCATGTGATCATTTTCATTGAATATCCCAAAATGGCTCCACAGCGCCCCCTACAAAATTCCAAAATATCAGCCCCTGCTCTGTGTTTTATGTATGAATCTGAAACCTGGTAGGCTTATAGGAGATATCAAGATGTACAAAAAAGTCTCTTGGAGCAATATCCCAAATCCAACAGGAAGTCAGCCATTTTAAAATTAATGTGCAATTTTGGCAACATTTTCCCCTCATTTCAGGCACCGTGCTTTGACGTACTCCTCCAAGGGATTTCATCAGATTGATGCAATCTCCTGCGTGTGGAATCTAAAGACCTTTGTGATGTTAAATTGCGAAGCTTTTTACATTCAGGGAAATGGGGTGGTCATGGCGGCACGTGGAGTTTCAATCACTCGCCAAAAAGCAGTAATCTGCTGTCACTCAAAATCAAAATGTTCAATCTCTCCCAAAGCTCATAGACGTGATGAGACTCGAGCTCGGAAATGTTTGTTATGCCATTTGTACATAATGGTTAGAGCGCCACCTAGTGGAACGACTAACTAATCATGAATGAATGAGTTGAAATGTTAGCTGGTGGTTAAATGCATGAATTCCATCAATGTGACATCAGATCGGAGGTGCTGGTTTTAGTTGTTGGGCGTGGCTCGACGCGCCGGGGGTGCGAGGGCCCTCATAACGCTGCTTGCAGCTTTAATTAGGGCCCGAGCACTGATAATGCGAAGGCCCTATTGTAATTGCTCTGTTTATTATTATTATTATTATTATTATTAGGGCCCGAGCACCGAGAGTGCGAAGGCCCTATTGTATCTGCTCCGTTTCTTATTATTAGGGCCCGAGCACCGAGAGTGCGAAGGCCCTATTGTATCTGCTCCGTTTCTTATTATTATTATTATTATTCACCCCAAACAAGGGCCTTTTTGAGGGCCTAAACATGCTCAAAAACTCATGAAATTTTGCACACATGCCAGGTCTGGTGAAAAATTTTGTATTTTAATGGTTTTACATATGAGCACTGGGAAATGGCTCTACAGCGCCACCTATGCCTTGTTAAATGCAGCCCTACGACCACATCGTTTGAGCTACATGTATGAAATTTGGCACACATGTGTATCATGCCAAGACGAACAAAAAAGTCTGTGGGCCCATTGACGCAAACCCAACAGGAAGTCCGCCATTTGGAAGAGAAGGTGACATTTTGGCTCTAATTTTGCCATTTCCATGCCTCGAACTTTTGCGAACTCCTCCTTGGGGTTTGATTTCATAACCTTCATATTTGGTCAGTGTCAACTACACCCTTGTGCCATGTTAAATTGCGGAGCTTTTGAGTTTTCACAATACTATGAGGCCGTGGCGCCATGGCGAATTTCGATGACTCGCCATGAAAATCTTATTGCCTCTCATTCTGTCATACATGTTCCGATCTGGACCAAAGAGCACACATATGATAAGGCTCCACCCCTGAACATATTTCAACTGCCATATTTGACATCAAGGACAGCGCCACCTAGTGGGAACAGGAAATGTCATGTTTTACACTTTGGGGTACAGTATAGTGATGGGTGACATCTGCAGCCTCAAATTTCTCCAGGAAAGCCTTAAGGAGTTGGTCTTGGGTTACAGTGAAAACTGTGACTTTTCGCAAAAGGGTGTGACCCCAGCAGCATGGCGAACTTTGATGTCACGCCATGAAGAAACAAATTAGTATAACTCAATGAAATCCAGTCTGATTAGTACCAGACTTTACAGGCATGATGTCACACCCGCCCTGAACAGATTGATGTGCCCATTGTCGGAAATACGGACAGCGCCACCTAGTGGCAACAGGAAATGTCATGGCTTTAATTTTGTTGTACTGATTTTCACAGGTTCATCGTGGCCACCTCAAAAGCGGTGAATATCACCATCAGTCCCTCGTGATGCTTCAGTGCAAAAAATGTGACTTTAAACTGAACGGCGCACCCTGGTGGCAACGCTGTTCAACATGAAAGATGAAGTTACTTTTGAGGGGCTTGGAAAGTTTATAGAGGCTTTAAACTTGGCCCACGCCTCCAATGTGATGAAGGCTTTGTTGTTATGTAACCATTTTCCTTGAATAGCGCAAAATGGCTCCACAGCGCCCCCTACAAAATTCCAAAATATCAGCCCCTGCTCTGTGTTTTATCTATGAGTCTGAAACTTTGTAAGCTTATGGAAGATCTTAAGATGTACAAAAAAGTCTCTTGGAGCAATATCCCAAATCCAACAGGAAGTCAGCCATTTTAAAGTTAATGTGTAATTTTGGCGACATTTTCCCATCTTTTCAAGCAACGTACTTTGACGAACTCCTCCAAGGGATTTCATCAGATTGGACCGATCTGCAGTGTGTGGAATCTAAAGACCTTTGTGATGTTAAATTGCGAAGCTTTTTATGTCCAGGGAAACGGGGTGGTTATGGCGGCACTTAGAGTTTGAATCACTCGCCAAAAAGCAGTAATCTGCTGTCACTCAAAAACACAATGTCCAATCTCTCCCAAACGTCTCAGGTGTGATGAGACTCGAGCTTGGAAGTGTTTGTTATGCCATTTGTACATAATGGTTAGAGCGCCACCTAGTGGAACGACTAACTAATCATGAATGAATGAGTTGAAATGTTAGCTGGTGGTTAAATGCATGAATTCCATCAATGTGACATCAGATCGGACGTGCTGTTTTAGGTGTTGGGCGTGGCTCGACGCGCCGGGGGTGCGAGGGCCCTCATAACGCTGCTTGCAGCTTTAATTATTATTATTATTCACCCCAAACAAGGGCCTTTTTGAGGGCCTAAACATGCTCAAAAACTCATGAAATTTTGCACACATGCCAGGTTTGGTGAAAAATTTTGTATTTTAATGGTTTTACATATGAGCACTGGGAAATGGCTCTACAGCGCCACCTATGCCTTGTTAAATGCAGCCCTACGACCACATCGTTTGAGCTACATGTATGAAATTTGGCACACATGTGTATCATGCCGAGTCGAACAAAAAAGTCTGTGGGCCCATTGACGCAAACCCAACAGGAAGTCCGCCATTTGGAAGAGAAGGTGACATTTTGGCTCTAATTTTGCCATTTCCATGCCTCGAACTTTAACGAACTCCTCCTTGGGATTTGGTCCTATAAGCTTCAAATTTGGACAGTGTCAACTACACCCTTGTGCAATGTTAAATTGCGGAGCTTTTGAGTTTTCACAATAGTATGAGGCCGTGGCGCCATGGCGAATTTTGATGACTCGCCATGAAAATCTTATTGCCTCTCATTCTGTCATACATGTTCCGATCTGGACCAAAGAGCACACATATGATAAGGCTCCACCCCTGAACATATTTCAACTGCCATATTTGACATCAAGGACAGCGCCACCTAGTGGGAACAGGAAATGTCATGTTTTACACTTTGGGGTACAGTATTGTGATGGGTGACATCTGCAGCCTCAAATTTCTCCAGGAAAGCCTTAAGGAGTTGGTCTTGGGTTACAGTGAAAACTGTGACTTTTCACGAAAGGGTGTGACCCCAGCAGCATGGTGAACTTTGATGTCACGCCATGAAGAAACAAATTAGTATAACTCAATGAAATCCAGTCTGATCAGTACCAGACTTTACAGGCATGATGTCAGACCCGCCCTGAACAGATTGATATGCCCATTGTCGGAAATACGGACAGCGCCACCTAGTGGCAACAGGAAATGTCATGGCTTTAACTTTGTTGTACTGATTTTCACAGGTTGATCGTGGCCACCTCAAAAGCGGTGAATATCACCATCAGTCCCTCGTGATGCTTCAGTGCAAAAATTGTGACTTTAAACTGAACGGCGCACCCTGGTGGCAACGCGGTTCATCATGAAAGATGAAGTGGCTTTTGAGGGGCTTGGAAAGTTTATAGAGGCTTGAAATTTGGCACACACCTCCAAATGGATGAAGGCATTGTTGTTATGTAACCATTTTCCTTGAATAGCGCAAAATGGCTCCACAGCGCCCCCTACAATATTTCAAAACATCAGCCCCTGCTCTGTGTTTCATCTATGAGTCTGACACTTGGTAAGCTTGTGTAAGATATCAAGATGTACAAAAAAGTCTCTTGGAGCAATATCCCAAATCCAACAGGAAGTCAGCCATTTTAAAATTAATGTGTAATTTTGATGACATTTTCCCCCCTTTTCAGGCCTCATACTTTGACGAACTCCTCCAAGGGATTTCATCATATTGAAGCATTCTTCAGTGTGTAGAATCTAAAGACCTTTGTGATGTTAAATTGCGAAGCTTTTTCCGTTCAGGGAAACGGGGTGGTCATGGCGGCACGTAGAGTTTCAATCACTCGCAAAAAGCAGTAATCTGCTGTCACTAAAAAAACACAATGTCCAATCTCTCCCAAAGGTCGCAGGTGTGATGAGACTCGAGCTTGGAAATGTTTGTTATGCTATTTGTCAATAATGGTTAGAGCGCCACCTAGTGGCATGACTATAATCCTGGTTGAATAAGATGAAATGTTAGCTGGTGATTAAAAGCATGAAATCCATCAATGTGACATCACATCGGACGTGCCGGTTTGAGGTGTTGGGCAGTGGCTGGACGTGCCGGGGGTGCGAGGGCCCTCATAACGCTGCTTGCAGCTTTAATTATTAGGGCCCGAGCACCGAGAGTGCGAAGGCCCTATTGTATCTGCTCCGTTTCTTATTATTATTATTATTAGGGCCCGAGCACTGAGAGTGCGAAGGCCCTATTGTATCTGCTCCGTTTCTTATTAGGGCCCGAGCACTGAGAGTGCGAAGGCCCTATTGTATCTGCTCCGTTTCTTATTATTATTATTATTATTATTATTATTATTCAGGCGAAACAAGGGCCTTTTTGAGGGCCTAAACATGCTCAAAAACTCATGAAATTTTGCACACATGCCAGGTCTGGTGAAAAATTTTGTATTTTAATGGTTTTACATATGAGCACTGGGAAATGGCTCTAGAGCGCCACCTATGCCTTGTTAAATGCAGCCCTACGACCACATCGTTTGAGCTACATGTATGAAATTTGGCACACATGTGTATCATGCCAAGACGAACAAAAAAGTCTGTGGGCCCATTGACGCAAACCCAACAGGAAGTCCGCCATTTGGAAGAGAAGGTGACATTTTGGCTCTAATTTTGCCATTTCCATGCCTCGAACTTTTGCGAACTCCTCCTTGGGGTTTGATTTCATAACCTTCATATTTGGTCAGTGTCAACTACACCCTTGTGCCATGTTAAATTGCGGAGCTTTTGAGTTTTCACAATACGGTGAGGCCGTGGCGCCATGGCGAATTTCGATGACTCGCCATGAAAATCTTATTGCCTCTCATTTTGTCATACATTTTCTGACCTTGACCAAAGTGAACACATATGATAAGGCTCCACCCCTGAACATATTTCAACTGCCATATTTGACACCAGGGACAGCGCCACCTAGTGGGAACAGGAAATGTCATGTTTTACACTTTGGGGTACAGTATTGTGATGGGTGACATCTGCAGCCTCAAATTTCTCCAGGAAAGCCTTAAGGAGTTGGTCTTGGGTTACAGTGAAAACTGTGACTTTTCACGAAAGGGTGTGACCCCAGCAGCATGGCGAACTTTGATGTCACGCCATGAAGAAACAAATTAGTATAACTCAATGAAATCCAGTCTGATCAGTACCAGACTTTACAGGCATGATGTCAGACCCGCCCTGAACAAATTGATATGCCCATTGTCGGAAATACGGACAGCGCCACCTAGTGGCAACAGGAAATGTCATGGCTTTAACTTTGTTGTACTGATTTTCACAGGTTGATCGTGGCCACCTCAAAAGCGGTGAATATCACCATCAGTCCCTCGTGATGCTTCAGTGCAAAAATTGTGACTTTAAACTGAACGGCGCACCCTGGTGGCAACGCAGTTCATCATGAAAGATGAAGTGGCTTTTGAGGGGCTTGGCAAGTTTATAGAGGCTTGAAATTTGGCGCACACCTCCAAATGGATGAAAGCATTGTTGTTATGTAACCATTTTCCTTGAATAGCGCAAAATGGCTCCACAGCGCCCCCTACAATATTTCAAAACATCAGCCCCTGCTCTGTGTTTCATCTATGAGTCTGACACTTGGTAAGCTTGTGTAAGATATCAAGATGTACAAAAAAGTCTCTTGGAGCAATATCCCAAATCCAACAGGAAGTCAGCCATTTTAAAATTAATGTGTAATTTTGATGACATTTTCCCCTCTTTTCAGGCCTCATACTTTGACGAACTCCTCCAAGGGATTTCATCATATTGAAGCATTCTTCAGTGTGTAGAATCTAAAGACCTTTGTGATGTTAAATTGCGAAGCTTTTTCCGTTCAGGGAAACGGGGTGGTCATGGCGGCACGTAGAGTTTCAATCACTGGCCAAAAAGCAGTAATATGCTGTCACTAAAAAACACAATGTCCAATCTCTCCCAAAGGTCGCAGGCGTGATGAGACTCGAGCTTGGAAATGTTTGTTATGCCATTTGTCAATAATGGTTAGAGCGCCACCTAGTGGCATGACTATAATCCTGGTTGAATAAGATGAAATGTTAGCTGGTGATTAAAAGCATGAAATCCATCAATGTGACATCACATCGGACGTGCCGGTTTGAGGTGTTGGCAGTGGCTCGACGTGCCGGGGGTGCGAGGGCCCTCATAACGCTGCTTGCAGCTTTAATTATTATTATTATTATTATTATTCAGGCGAAACAAGGGCCTTTTTGAGGGCCTAAACATGCTCAAAAACTCATGAAATTTTGCACACATGCCAGGTCTGGTGAAAAATTTTGTATTTTAATGGTTTTACATATGAGCACTGGGAAATGGCTCTAGAGCGCCACCTATGCCTTGTTAAATGCAGCCCTACGACCACATCGTTTGAGCTACATGTATGAAATTTGGCACACATGTGTATCATGCCAAGACGAACAAAAAAGTCAGTGGGCCCATTGACGCAAACCCAACAGGAAGTCCGCCATTTGGAAGAGAAGGTGACATTTTGGCTCTAATTTTGCCATTTCCATGCCTCGAACTTTTGCGAACTCCTCCTTGGGGTTTGATTTCATAACCTTCATATTTGGTCAGTGTCAACTACACCCTTGTGCCATGTTAAATTGCGGAGCTTTTGAGTTTTCACAATACCATGAGGCCGTGGCGCCATGGCGAATTTCGATGACTCGCCATGAAAATCTTATTGCCTCTCATTTTGTCATACATTTTCTGACCTTGACCAAAGTGAACACATATGATAAGGCTCCACCCCTGAACATATTTCAACTGCCATATTTGACACCAGGGACAGCGCCACCTAGTGGGAACAGGAAATGTCATGTTTTACACTTTGGGGTACAGTATTGTGATGGGTGACATCTGCAGCCTCAAATTTCTCCAGGAAAGCCTTAAGGAGTTGGTCTTGGGTTACAGTGAAAACTGTGACTTTTCACGAAAGGGTGTGACCCCAGCAGCATGGCGAACTTTGATGTCACGCCATGAAGAAACAAATTAGTATAACTCAATGAAATCCAGTCTGATCAGTACCAGACTTTACAGGCATGATGTCAGACCCGCCCTGAACAAATTGATATGCCCATTGTCGGAAATACGGACAGCGCCACCTAGTGGCAACAGGAAATGTCATGGCTTTAACTTTGTTGTACTGATTTTCACAGGTTCATCGTGGCCACCTCAAAAGCGGTGAATATCACCATCAGTCCCTCGTGATGCTTCAGTGCAAAAATTGTGACTTTAAACTGAACGGCGCACCCTGGTGGCAACGCAGTTCATCATGAAAGATGAAGTGGCTTTTGAGGGGCTTGGAAAGTTTATAGAGGCTTGAAATTTGGCACACACCTCCAAATGGATGAAAGCATTGTTGTTATGTAACCATTTTCCTTGAATAGCGCAAAATGGCTCCACAGCGCCCCCTACAATATTTCAAAACATCAGCCCCTGCTCTGTGTTTCATCTATGAGTCTGACACTTGGTAAGCTTGTGTAAGATATCAAGATGTACAAAAAAGTCTCTTGGAGCAATATCCCAAATCCAACAGGAAGTCAGCCATTTTAAAATTAATGTGTAATTTTGATGACATTTTCCCCTGTTTTCAGGCTTCATACTTTGACGAACTCCTCCAAGGGATTTCATCATATTGAAGCATTCTTCAGTGTGTAGAATCTAAAGACCTTTGTGATGTTAAATTGCGAAGCTTTTTCCGTTCAGGGAAACGGGGTGGTCATGGCAGCACGTAGAGTTTCAATCACTCGCAAAAAGCAGTAATCTGCTGTCACTAAAAAACACAATGTCCAATCTCTCCCAAAGGTCGCAGGTGTGATGAGACTCGAGCTTGGAAATGTTTGTTATGCTATTTGTCAATAATGGTTAGAGCGCCACCTAGTGGCATGACTATAATCCTGGTTGAATAAGATGAAATGTTAGCTGGTGATTAAAAGCATGAAATCCATCAATGTGACATCACATCGGACGTGCCGGTTTGAGGTGTTGGCAGTGGCTCGACGTGCCGGGGGTGCGAGGGCCCTCATAACGCTGCTTGCAGCTTTAATTAGGGCCCGAGCACTGAGAGTGCGAAGGCCCTATTGTATCTGCTCCGTTTCTTATTATTATTATTATTATTATTATTCAGGCAAAACAAGGGCCTTTTTGAGGGCCTAAACATGCTCAAAAACTCATGAAACTTTGCACACATGCCAGGTCTGGTGAAAAATTTTGTATTTTAATGGTTTTACATATGAGCACTGGGAAATGGCTCTAGAGCGCCACCTATGCCTTGTTAAATGCAGCCCTACGACCACATCGTTTGAGCTACATGTATGAAATTTGGCACACATGTGTATCATGCCAAGACGAACAAAAAAGTCAGTGGGCCCATTGACGCAAACCCAACAGGAAGTCCGCCATTTGGAAGAGAAGGTGACATTTTGGCTCTAATTTTGCCATTTCCATGCCTCGAACTTTTTCGAACTCCTCCTTGGGATTTGGTTGTATAAGCTTCATCTTTGGACAGTGTCAACTACACACCTGGGCCATGTTAAATTGCGGAGCTTTTGAGTTTTCACAATACGGTGACGCCGTGGCGCCATGGCGAATATCAATGACTCGCCATGAAAATCTTATTGCCTCTCATTTTGTCATACATTTTCTGACCTTGACCAAAGTGAACACATATGATAAGGCTCCACCCCTGAACATATTTCAACTGCCATATTTGACCTCAAGGACAGCGCCACCTAGTGGGAACAGGAAATGTCATGTTTTACACTTTGGGGTACAGTATAGTGATGGGTGACATCTGCAGCCTCAAATTTCTCCAGAAAAGCCTTAAGGAGTTGGTCTTGGGTTACAGTGAAAACTGTGACTTTTCGCAAAAGGGTGTGACCCCAGCAGCATGGCGAACTTTGATGTCACGCCATGAAGAAACAAATTAGTATAACTCAATGAAATCCAGTCTGATCAGTACCAGACTTTACAGGCATGATGTCAGACCCACCCTGAACAGATTGATGTGCCCATTGTCGGAAATACGGACAGCGCCACCTAGTGGCAACAGGAAATGTCATGGCTTTAATTTTGTTGTACTGATTTTCACAGGTTCATCGTGGCCACCTCAAAAGCGGTGAATATCAACATCAGTCCCTCGTGATGCTTCAGTGCAAAAATTGTGACTTTAAACTGAACGACGCACCCTGGTGGCAACGCTGTTCAACATGAAAGATGAAGTGGCTTTTGAGGGGCTTGGAAAGTTTATAGAGGCTTGAAATTTGGCACACACCTCCAAATGGATGTAGGCTTTGTTGTCATGTGATCATTTTCATTGAATAGCGCGAAATTGCTCCACAGCGCCCCCTACAAAATTTCAAAACCACAGCCCCTGCTCTGTGTTCTATGTATGATTCTGAAACCTGGTAAGTTTATAGGAGATATCAAGATGTACAAAAAAGTCTCTTGGTGCAATATCCCAAATCCAACAGGAAGTCAGCCATTTTAAAATTAATGTGTAATTTTGGCAACATTTTCCCCTCTTTCCAGGCACCGTTCTTTGACGAACTCCTCCAAGGGATTTCATCATATTGAACCAATCTCCAGTGTGTGGAATCTAAAGACCTTTGTGATGTTAAATTGCGAAGCTTTTTACGTTCAGTGAAACGGGGTGGTTATGGTGGCACTTAGAGTTTGAATCACTCGCCAAAAAGCAGTAATCTGCTGTCACTCAAAAACACAATGTCCAATCTCTCCCAAACGTCTCAGGTGTGATGAGACTCGAGCTAGGAAATGTTTGTTATGCCATTTGTCAGTAATGGTTAGAGCTCCACCTAGTGGGACAACTATAATCATGATTGAATGAGATGAATTGTTAGCTGGTGGTTAAATGCATGAATTCCATCAATGTGACATCAGATCGGAGGTGCTGGTTTTAGGTGTTGGGCGTGGCTCGACGCGCCGGGGGTGCGAGGGCCCTCATAACGCTGCTTGCAGCTTTAATTATTATTATTATTATTATTCACCCCAAACAAGGGCCTTTTTGAGGGCCTAAACATGCTCAAAAACTCATGAAATTTTGCACACATGCCAGGTCTGGTGAAAAATTTTGTATTTTAATGGTTTTACATATGAGCACTGGGAAATGGCTCTAGAGCGCCACCTATGCCTTGTTAAATGCAGCCCTACGACCACATCGTTTCAGCTACATGTATGAAATTTGGCACACATGTGTATCATGCCAAGACGAACAAAAAAGTCTATGGGCCCATTGACGCAAACCCAACAGGAAGTCCGCCATTTGGAAGTGAAGGTGACATTTTGGCTCTAATTTTGCCATTTCCATGCCTCGAACTTTAACGAACTCCTCCTTGGGATTTGGTCGTATAAGCTTCATATTTGGTCAGTGTCAACTACACCCTTGTGCCATGTTAAATTGCGGAGCTTTTGAGTTTTCACAATACTATGAGGCCGTGGCGCCATGGCGAATTTCGATGACTCGCCATGAAAATCTTATTGCCTCTCATTTTGTCATACATCTTCTGACCTTGACCAAAGTGAACACATATGATAAGGCTCCACCCCTGAACATATTTCAACTGCCATATTTGACGTCAAGGACAGCGCCACCTAGTGGGAACAGGAAATGTCATGTTTTACACTTTGGGGTACAGTATAGTGATGGGTGACATCTGCAGCCTCAAATTTCTCCAGGAAAGCCTTAAGGAGTTGGTCTTGGGTTACAGTGAAAACTGTGAGTTTTCGCGAAAGGGTGTGACCCCAGCAGCATGGCGAACTTTGATGTCACGCCATGAAGAAACAAATTAGTATAACTCAATGAAATCCAGTCTGATCAGTACCAGACTTTACAGGCATGATGTCAGACGCGCCCTGAACAGATTGATGTGCCCATTGTCGGAAATACGGACAGCGCCACCTAGTGGCAACAGGAAATGTCATGGCTTTAATTTTGTTGTACTGATTTTCACAGGTTCATCGTGGCCACCTCAAAAGCGGTGAATATCACCATCAGTCCCTCGTGATGCTTCAGTGCAAAAATTGTGACTTTAAACTGAACGGCGCACCCTGGTGGCAACGCTGTTCACGATGAAAGATGAAGTGGCTTTTGAGGGTCTTGGCAAGGTTATAGAGGCTTGAAATTTGGCACACACCTCCAATGTGACGAAGGCTTTGTTGTTATGTGATCATTTTCATTGAATATCCCAAAATGGCTCCACAGCGCCCCCTACGAAATTTCAAAACCACAGCCCCAACTCTGTGTTTTATGTATGAGTCTGAAACCTGGTAGGCTTATAGGAGATATCAAGATGTACAAAAAAGTCTCTTGGAGCAATATCCCAAATCCAACAGGAAGTCAGCCATTTTAAAATTAATGTGCAATTTTGGCAACATTTTGCCCTCTTTCCAGGCTTCATACTTTGACGAACTCCTCCAAGGGATTTCATCATATTGAAGCATTCTCCAGTGTGTGGAATCTAAAGACCTTTGTGATGTTAAATTGCGAAGCTTTTTACATTCAGGGAAACGGGGTGGTCATGGCGACACGTGGAGTTTCAATCACTCGCCAAAAAGCAGTAATCTGCTGTCACTCAAAAACACAATGTCCAATCTCTCCCAAAGCTCATAGGCGTGATGAGACTCGAGCTCGGAAATGTTTGTTATGCCATTTGTGCATAAGGGTTAGAGCGCCACCTAGTGGAACGACTAACAAATCATGAATGAATGAGTTGAAATGTTAGCTGGTGGTTAAATGCATGAATTCCATCAATGTGACATGAGATCGGACGTGCTGGTTTTAGGTGTTGGGCGTGGCTCGACGCGCCGGGGGTGCGAGGGCCCTCATAACGCTGCTTGCAGCTTTAATTATTATTATTATTATTATTATTATTATTATTCACCCCAAACAAGGGCCTTTTTGAGGGCCTAAACATGCTCAAAAACTCATGAAATTTTGCACACATGCCAGGTCTGGTGAAAAATTTTGTATTTTAATGGTTTTACATATGAGCACTGGGAAATGGCTCTACAGCGCCACCTATGCCTTGTTAAATGCAGCCCTACGACCACATCGTTTGGGCTACATGTATGAAATTTGGCACACATGTGTATCATGCCAAGATGAACAAAAAAGTCTGTGGGCCCATTGACGCAAACCCAACAGGAAGTCCGCCATTTGGAAGAGAAGGTGACATTTTGGCTCTAATTTTGCCATTTCCATGCCTCGAACTTTTGCGAACTCCTCCTTGGGGTTTGATTTCATAACCTTCATATTTGGTCAGTGTCAACTACACCCTTGTGCCATGTTAAATTGCGGAGCTTTTGAGTTTTCACAATACTATGAGGCCGTGGCGCCATGGCGAATTTCGATGACTCGCCATGAAAATCTTATTGCCTCTCATTTTGTCATACATCTTCTGACCTTGACCAAAGTGAACACATATGATAAGGCTCCACCCCTGAACATATTTCAACTGCCATATTTGACGTCAAGGACAGCGCCACCTAGTGGGAACAGGAAATGTCATGTTTTACACTTTGGGGTACAGTATAGTGATGGGTGACATCTGCAGCCTCAAATTTCTCCAGGAAAGCCTTAAGGAGTTGGTCTTGGGTTACAGTGAAAACTGTGAGTTTTCGCGAAAGGGTGTGACCCCAGCAGCATGGCGAACTTTGATGTCACGCCATGAAGAAACAAATTAGTATAACTCAATGAAATCCAGTCTGATCAGTACCAGACTTTACAGGCATGATGTCAGACCCGCCCTGAACAGATTGATGTGCCCATTGTCGGAAATACGGACAGCGCCACCTAGTGGCAACAGGAAATGTCATGGCTTTAATTTTGTTGTACTGATTTTCACAGGTTCATCGTGGCCACCTCAAAAGCGGTGAATATCACCATCAGTCCCTCGTGATGCTTCAGTGCAAGAAATGTGACTTTAAACTGAACAGCGCACCCTGGTGGCAACGCTGTTCAACATGAAAGATGAAGTTACTTTTGAGGGGCTTGGAAAGTTTATAGAGGCTTTAAACTTGGCCCACGCCTCCAATGTGATGAAGGCTTTGTTGTTATGTAACCATTTTCCTTGAATAGCGCAAAATGGCTCCACAGCGCCCCCTACAAAATTCCAAAATATCAGCCCCTGCTCTGTGTTTTATGTATGAGTCTGAAACTTGGTAAGCTTATGGAAGATCTTAAGATGTACAAAAAAGTCTCTTGGAGCAATATCCCAAATCCAACAGGAAGTCAGCCATTTTAAAATTAATGTGTAATTTTGGCGACATTTTCCCATCTTTTCAGGCACCGTACTTTGACGAACTCCTCCAAGGGATTTCATCAGATTGGACCGATCTGCAGTTTGTGGAATCTAAAGACCTTTGTGATGTTAAATTGCGAAGGTTTTTACGTTCAGGGAAACGGGGTGGTTATGGCGGCACTTAAAGTTTGAATCACTCGCCAAAAAGCAGTAATCTGCTGTCACTCAAAAACACAATGTCCAATCTCTCCCAAACGTCTCAGGTGTGATGAGACTCGAGCTTGGAAGTGTTTGTTATGCCATTTGTACATAATGGTTAGAGCGCCACCTAGTGGAACGACTAACTAATCATGAATGAATGAGTTGAAATGTTAGCTGGTGGTTAAATGCATGAATTCCATCAATGTGACATCAGATCGGACGTGCTGGTTTTAGGTGTTGGGCGTGGCTCGACGCGCCGGGGGTGCGAGGGCCCTCATAACGCTGCTTGCAGCTTTAATTAGGGCCCGAGCACCGAGAGTGCGAAGGCCCTATTGTATCTGCTCCGTTTCTTATTATTATTATTATTATTATTATTATTATTATTAGGGCCCGAGCACTGACAGTGCGAAGGCCCTATTGTAATTGCTCTGTTTATTATTATTATTATTATTATTATTATTATTATTATTTCGGCAAATGAATTGGCCGTTTGAGGGCCTAAACATTCTCGAAAACTCATGAAATTTTGCACACGCGTCAGGTCTGGTGAAAATTTACGTATTTTAATGTTCTCAGACATGGCCAGGGAAAATTAGCTCAGTAGCGCCACCTAGAAAAATGAAAAACGCGAGCCCCCGGTATGGGTATGACCTACATGTTTGAAAGTCGGTACACCTATATAACGTTCAGAGTCGAACAAAAAAGTCTATTATGGCAATGTCCTAAACCCAACAGGAAGTCCGCCATTTTGGATTGAAGGTGACATTTTGGCTCTGATTTTACCATTTCCATGCCTCGAACTTTAACGAACTCCTCCTTGGGGTTTGATTTCATAACCTTCATATTTGGTCAGTCTCAACTACACCCTTGTGCCATGTTAAATTGCGGAGCTTTTGAGTTTTCACAATACTATGAGGCCGTGGCGCCATGGCAAATTTCGATGACTCGCCATGAAAATCTTATTGCCTCTCATTTTGTCATACATTTTCTGACCTTGACCAAAGTGAACACATATGATAAGGCTCCACCCCTGAACATATTTCAACTGCCATATTTGACATCAAGGACAGCGCCACCTAGTGGGAACAGGAAATGTCATGTTTTACACTTTGGGGTACAGTATAGTGATGGGTGACATCTGCAGCCTCAAATTTCTCCAGGAAAGGCGTAAGGAGTTGGTCTTGGGGTACAGTGAAAACTGTGGCTTTTCACGAAAGGGTGTGACCTCAGCAGCATGGCGAACTTTGATATCTCGCCATGAAGAAACAAATTAGTATAACTCCATGAAATCCAGTCTGATTAGTACCAGACTTTACAGGCATGATGTCACACCCGCCCTGAACAGATTGATGTGCCCATTGTCAGGAATATGAAGAGCGCCACCTAGTGGGAACAGGAAATGTCATGTCTTACACTTTCTTGTACTGATTTTCACAGGTTCATAGTGGCCACCTCAAAAGCGGTGAATATCACCATCAGTCCTTGATGATGCTTTAGTGCAAAAATTGTGACTTTAAACTGAACGGCGCACCCTGGTGGCAACGCTGTTCACCATGAAAGATGAAGTGGCTTTTGAGGGTCTTGGCAAGTTTATAGAGGCTTGAAATTTGGCACACACCTCCAATGTGACGAAGGCTTTGTTGTCATCTGATCATTTTCATTGAATATCCCAAAATGGCTCCACAGCGCCCCCTACAAAATTTCAAAACCACAGCCACAGCTCTGTGTTTTATGTATGAGTCTGAAACCTGGTAGGCTTATAGGAGATATCAAGATGTACAAAAAAGTCTCTTGGAGCAATATCCCAAATCCAACAGGAAGTCAGCCATTTTAAAATTAATGTGTAATTTTGGCAACATTTTCCCCTCTTTTCAGGCTTCATACTTTGACGAACTCCTCCAAGGGATTTCATCATATTGAACCATTCTCCAGTGTGTGGAATCTAAAGACCTTTGTGATGCTAAATTGCGAAGCTTTTTACGTTCAAGGAAACGGGGTGGTCATGGCGGCACGTGGAGTTTCAATCACTCGCCAAAAAGCAGTAATATGCTGTCACTCAAAGACACAAAGTCCAATCTCTCCCAAAGGTCGCAGGCGTGATGAGACTCGAGCTCGGAAATGTTTGTTATGCCCTTTGTCTATAATGGTTAGAGCGCCACCTAGTGGGACAACTATACTCATGGTTGAACCAAATGAAATGTTAGCTGGTGGTTAAATGCATGAATTCCATCAATGTGACATCAGATCGGACGTGCTGGTTTCAGATGTTGGGCATGGCTCGACACGCCGGGGGTGCGAGGGCCCTCATAACGCTGCTTGCAGCTTTAATTATTATTATTATTATTATTCACCCCAAACAAGGGCCTTTTTGAGGGCCTAAACATGCTCAAAAACTCATGAAATTTTGCACACATGCCAGGTCTGGTGAAAAATTTTGTATTTTAATGGTTTTACATATGAGCACTGGGAAATGGCTCTACAGCGCCACCTATGCCTTGTTAAATGCAGCCCTACGACCACATGGTTTGAGCTACATGTATGAAATTTGGCACACATGTGTATCATGCCAAGACGAACAAAAAAGTCTGTGGGCCCATTGACGCAAACCCAACAGGAAGTCCGCCATTTGGAAGAGAAGGTGACATTTTGGCTCTAATTTTGCCATTTCCATGCCTCGAACTTTTGCGAACTCCTCCTTGGGGTTTCATTTCATAACCTTCAAATTTGGACAGTGTCAACTACACCCTTGTGCCATGTTAAATTGCGGAGCTTTTGAGTTTTCACAATACTATGAGGCCGTGGCGCCATGGCGAATTTCGATGACTCGCCATGAAAATCTTATTGCCTCTCATTTTGTCATACATTTTCTGACCTTGACCAAAGTGAACACATATGATAAGGCTCCACCCCTGAACATATTTCAACTGCCATATTTGACATCAAGGACAGCGCCACCTAGTGGGAACAGGAAATGTCATGTTTTACACTTTGGGGTACAGTATAGTGATGGGTGACATCTGCAGCCTCAAATTTCTCCAGGAAAGCCTTAAGGAGTTGGTCTTGGGTTACAGTGAAAACTGTGAGTTTTCGCGAAAGGGTGTGACCCCAGCAGCATGGCGAACTTTGATGTCACGCCATGAAGAAACAAATTAGTATAACTCAATGAAATCCAGTCTGATCAGTACCAGACTTTACAGGCATGATGTCAGACCCGCCCTGAACAGATTGATGTGCCCATTGTCGGAAATACGGACAGCGCCACCTAGTGGCAACAGGAAATGTCATGGCTTTAACTTTGTTGTACTGATTTTCACAGGTTGATCGTGGCCACCTCAAAAGCGGTGAATATCACCATCAGTCCCTCGTGATGCTTCAGTGCAAAAATTGTGACTTTAAACTGAACGGCGCACCCTGGTGGCAACGCGGTTCATCATGAAAGATGAAGTGGCTTTTGAGGGGCTTGGAAAGTTTATAGAGGCTTTAAATTTGGCGCACACCTCCAAATGGATGAAGGCATTGTTGTTATGTAACCATTTTCCTTGAATAGCGCAAAATGGCTCCACAGCGCCCCCTACAATATTTCAAAACATCAGCCCCTGCTCTGTGTTTCATCTATGAGTCTGACACTTGGTAAGCTTGTGTAAGATATCAAGATGTACGAAAAAGTCTCTTGGAGCAATATCCCAAATCCAACAGGAAGTCAGCCATTTTAAAATTAATGTGTAATTTTGATGACATTTTCCCCCCTTTTCAGGCCTCATACTTTGACGAACTCCTCCAAGGGATTTCATCATATTGAAGCATTCTTCAGTGTGTAGAATCTAAAGACCTTTGTGATGTTAAATTGCGAAGCTTTTTCCGTTCAGGGAAACGGGGTGGTCATGGCGGCACGTAGAGTTTCAATCACTCGCAAAAAGCAGTAATCTGCTGTCACTAAAAAACACAATGTCCAATCTCTCCCAAAGGTCGCAGGTGTGATGAGACTCGAGCTTGGAAATGTTTGTTATGCTATTTGTCAATAATGGTTAGAGCGCCACCTAGTGGCATGACTATAATCCTGGTTGAATAAGATGAAATGTTAGCTGGTGATTAAAAGCATGAAATCCATCAATGTGACATCACATCGGACGTGCCGGTTTGAGGTGTTGGCAGTGGCTGGACGTGCCGGGGGTGCGAGGGCCCTCATAACGCTGCTTGCAGCTTTAATTAGGGCCCGAGCACTGAGAGTGCGAAGGCCCTATTGTATCTGCTCCGTTTCTTCTTATTATTAGGGCCCGAGCACTGACTGTGCGAAGGCCCTATTGTATCTGCTCCGTTTCTTATTATTATTATTATTATTATTATTATTATTATTATTATTATTATTATTATTATTATTCAGGCAAAACAAGGGCCTTTTTGAGGGCCTAAACATGCTCAAAAACTCATGAAATTTTGCACACATGCCAGGTCTGGTGAAAAATTTTGTATTTTAATGGTTTTACATATGAGCACTGGGAAATGGCTCTACAGCGCCACCTATGCCTTGTTAAATGCAGCCCTACGACCACATCGTTTGAGCTACATGTATGAAATTTGGCACACATGTGTATCATGCCAAGACGAACAAAAAAGTCTGTGGGCCCATTGACGCAAACCCAACAGGAAGTCCGCCATTTGGAAGAGAAGGTGACATTTTGGCTCTAATTTTGCCATTTCCATGCCTCGAACTTTAACGAACTCCTCCTTGGAAATTGGTCGTATAAGCTTCATATTTGGTCAGTGCCAACTACACCCTTGTGCCATGTTAAATTGCGGAGCTTTTGAGTTTTCACAATACGGTGAGGCCGTGGCGCCACGGCGAATTTCGATGACTCGCCATGAAAATCTTATTGCCTCTCATTCTGTCATACATGTTCCGATCTGGACCAAAGAGCACACATATGATAAGGCTCCACCCCTGAACATATTTCAACTGCCATATTTGACATCAAGGACAGCGCCACCTAGTGGGAACAGGAAATGTCATGTTTTACACTTTGGGGTACAGTATAGTGATGGGTGACATCTGCAGCCTCAAATTTCTCCAGGAAAGCCTTAAGGAGTTGGTCTTGGGTTACAGTGAAAACTGTGACTTTTCGCAAAAGGGTGTGACCCCAGCGGCATGGCGAACTTTGATGTCACGCCATGAAGAAACAAATTAGTATAACTCAATGAAATCCAGTCTGATCAGTACCAGACTTTACAGGCATGATGTCAGACCCGCCCTGAACAGATTGATGTGCCCATTGTCGGGAATACGGACAGCGCCACCTAGTGGGAACAGGAAATGTCATGGCTTTAATTTTGTTGTACTGATTTTCACAGGTTCATCGTGGCCACCTCAAAAGCGGTGAATATCACCATCAGTCCCTTGTGATGCTTCAGTGCAAAAATTGTGACTTTAAACTGAACGCCGCACCCTGGTGGCAACGCGGTTCACCATGAAAGATGAAGTGGCTTTTGAGGGGCTTGGAAAGTTTAAAAAGTCTTGAAATTTGGCGCACACCTCCAATGTGGTTAAGGCTTTGTTGTTATGTGATCATTTTCATTGAATATCCCAAAATGGCTCCACAGCGCCCCCTACAAAATTTCAAAATCACAGCCCCTGCTCTGTGTTTTATGTATGAGTCTGAAACCTGGTAAGCTTATAGGAGATATCAAGATGTAAAAAAAAGTCTCTTGGAGCAATATCCCAAATCCAACAGGAAGTCAGCCATTTTAAAATTAATGTGCAATTTTGGCAACATTTTCCCCTCTTTTCAGGCATCGTTCTTTGACGAACTCCTCCAAGGGATTTCATCAGATTGCACTATTCTTCAGTGTGTGGAATCCAAAGACCTTTGTGTTGTTAAATTGCGAAGCTTTTTACGTTCAGGGAAACGGGGTGGTCATGGCGGCATGTGGAGTTTCAATCACTCGCCAAAAAGAAGTAATCTGCTTTCACTCAAAAACACAATGTCCAATCTCACCCAAAGGTCGCAGGCATAATGAGACTCGAGTTCGGAAATGTTTGTTATGCCATTTGTACATAATGGTTAGAGCGCCACCTAGTGGAACGACTAACTAATCATGAATGAATGAGTTGAAATGTTAGCTGGTGGTTAAATGCATGAATTCCATCAATGTGACATGAGATCGGACGTGCTGGTTTTAGGTGTTGGGCGTGGCTCGACGCGCCGGGGGTGCGAGGGCCCTCATAACGCTGCTTGCAGCTTTAATTATTATTATTATTATTCAGGCAAAACAAGGGCCTTTTTGAGGGCCTAAACATGCTCAAAAACTCATGAAACTTTGCACACATGCCAGGTCTGGTGAAAAATTTTGTATTTTAATGGTTTTACATATGAGCACTGGGAAATGGCTCTAGAGCGCCACCTATGCCTTGTTAAATGCAGCCCTACGACCACATCGTTTGAGCTACATGTATGAAATTTGGCACACATGTGTATCATGCCAAGACGAACAAAAAAGTCAGTGGGCCCATTGACGCAAACCCAACAGGAAGTCCGCCATTTGGAAGAGAAGGTGACATTTTGGCTCTAATTTTGCCATTTCCATGCCTCGAACTTTTTCGAACTCCTCCTTGGGATTTGGTTGTATAAGCTTCATCTTTGGACAGTGTCAACTACACACCTGGGCCATGTTAAATTGCGGAGCTTTTGAGTTTTCACAATACGGTGACGCCGTGGCGCCATGGCGAATTTCAATGACTCGCCATGAAAATCTTATTGCCTCTCATTTTGTCATACATTTTCTGACCTTGACCAAAGTGAACACATATGATAAGGCTCCACCCCTGAACATATTTCAACTGCCATATTTGACCTCAAGGACAGCGCCACCTAGTGGGAACAGGAAATGTCATGTTTTACACTTTGGGGTACAGTATAGTGATGGGTGACATCTGCAGCCTCAAATTTCTCCAGAAAAGCCTTAAGGAGTTGGTCTTGGGTTACAGTGAAAACTGTGACTTTTCGCAAAAGGGTGTGACCCCAGCAGCATGGCGAACTTTGATGTCACGCCATGAAGAAACAAATTAGTATAACTCAATGAAATCCAGTCTGATCAGTACCAGACTTTACAGGCATGATGTCAGACCCACCCTGAACAGATTGATGTGCCCATTGTCGGAAATACGGACAGCGCCACCTAGTGGCAACAGGAAATGTCATGGCTTTAATTTTGTTGTACTGATTTTCACAGGTTCATCGTGGCCACCTCAAAAGCGGTGAATATCAACATCAGTCCCTCGTGATGCTTCAGTGCAAAAATTGTGACTTTAAACTGAACGACGCACCCTGGTGGCAACGCTGTTCAACATGAAAGATGAAGTGGCTTTTGAGGGGCTTGGAAAGTTTATAGAGGCTTGAAATTTGGCACACACCTCCAAATGGATGTAGGCTTTGTTGTCATGTGATCATTTTCATTGAATAGCGCGAAATTGCTCCACAGCGCCCCCTACAAAATTTCAAAACCACAGCCCCTGCTCTGTGTTCTATGTATGATTCTGAAACCTGGTAAGCTTATAGGAGATATCAAGATGTACAAAAAAGTCTCTTGGTGCAATATCCCAAATCCAACAGGAAGTCAGCCATTTTAAAATTAATGTGTAATTTTGGCAACATTTTCCCCTCTTTCCAGGCACCGTTCTTTGACGAACTCCTCCAAGGGATTTCATCATATTGAACCAATCTCCAGTGTGTGGAATTTAAAGACCTTTGTGATGTTAAATTGCGAAGCTTTTTACGTTCAGGGAAACGGGGTGGTTATGGTGGCACTTAGAGTTTGAATCACTCGCCAAAAAGCAGTAATCTGCTGTCACTCAAAAACCCAATGTCCAATCTCTCCCAAAGCTCATAGGCGTGATGAGACTCGAGCTCGGAAATGTTTGTTATGCCATTTGTACATAATGGTTAGAGCGCCACCTAGTGGAACGACTAACTAATCATGAATGAATGAGTTGAAATGTTAGCTGGTGGTTAAATGCATAAATTCCATCAATGTGACATCAGATCGGACGTGCTGGTTTCAGGTGTTGGGCATGGCTCGACACGCCGGGGGTGCGAGGGCCCTCATAACGCTGCTTGCAGCTTTAATTATTATTATTATTATTATTCCGGCAAATGAATCGGCCTTTTGAGGGCCTAAACATGCTCGAAAACTCATGAAATTTTGCACACGCGTCAGGTCTGGTGAAAATTTACGTATTTTAATGTTCTCAGACATGGCCAGGGAAAATTAGCTCAGTAGCGCCACCTAGAAAAATGAAAAAGGCGAGCCCCCGGTATGAGTATGGCCTACATGTTTGAAAGTCGGTACACTTATATAACGTTCAGAGTCGAACAAAAAAGTCTATTATGGCAATGTCCTAAACCCAACAGGAAGTCCGCCATTTTGGATTGAAGGTGACATTTTGGCTCTGATTTTACCGTTTCCATGCCTTGTACTTCAACGAACTCCTCCTTGGGATTTGGTCCTATAAACTTCAAATTTGGACAGTGTCAACAACACCCTTGTGCCATGTTAAATTGCGGAGCTTTTGAGTTTTCACAATACTATGAGGCCGTGGCGCCATGGCGAATTTCGATGACTCGCCATGAAAATCTTATTGCCTCTCATTCTGTCATACATGTTCCCGATCTGGACCAAAGAGAACACATATGATAAGGCTCCACCCCTGAACATATTTCAACTGCCATATTTGACCTCAAGGACAGCGCCACCTAGTGGGAACAGGAAATGTTATGTTTTACACTTTGGGGTACAGTATAGTGATGGGTGACATCTGCAGCCTCAAATTTCTCCAGAAAAGCCTTAAGGAGTTGGTCTTGGGTTACAGTGAAAACTGTGAGTTTTCGCGAAAGGGTGTGACCCCAGCAGCATGGCGAACTTTGATGTCACGCCATGAAGAAACAAATTAGTATAACTCAATGAAATCCAGTCTGATCAGTACCAGACTTTACAGGCATGATGTCAGACCCGCCCTGAACAGATTGATGTGCCCATTGTCGGAAATACGGACAGCGCCACCTAGTGGCAACAGGAAATGTCATGGCTTTAATTTTGTTGTACTGATTTTCACAGGTTCATCGTGGCCACCTCAAAAGCGGTGAATATCACCATCAGTCCTTGATGATGCTTTAGTGCAAACATTGTGACTTTAAACTGAACGGCGCACCCTGGTGGCAACGCTGTTCACCGTGAAAAATGAAGTGGCTTTTGAGGGGCTTGGAAAGTTTATAGAGGCTTGAAATTTGGCGCACACCTCCATTGTTCTTAAGGCTTTGTTGTTATGTGATCATTTTCATTGAATAGCGCAAAATGGCTCCACAGCGCCCCCTACAATATTTCAAAACATCAGCCCCAGCTCTGTTTTTTATCTATGAGTCTGAAACCTGGTAAGCTTATAGGAGATATCAAGATGTACAAAAAAGTCTCTTGGAGCAATATCCCAAATCTAACAGGAAGTCAGCCATTTTAAAATTAATGTGTAATTTTTGTGACATTTTCCCCTCTTTCCAGGCACCGTTCTTTGACGAGCTCCTCCAAGGGATTTCATCATATTGAACCAATCTCCAGTGTGTGGAATCTAAAGACCTTTGTGATGTTAAATTGCGAAGCTTTTTACGTTCAGGGAAACGGGGTGGTCATGGCGGCATGTGGAGTTTCAGTCACTCGCCAAAAAGCAGTAATCTGCTGTCACTCAAAATCAAAATGTCCAATATGTCCCAAAGGTCGCAGGCGTGATGAGACTCGAGCTTGGAAATGTTTGTTATGCCATTTGTCAGTAATGGTTAGAGCGCCACCTAGTGGGACGACTATAATCATGATTGAATGAGATGAAATGTTAGCTGGTGGTTGAATGCATGAATTTCATCAATGTGACATCAGATCGGAGGTGCTGGTTGTAGGTGTTGGGCGTAGCTTGACGCGATGGGGTGCGAGGGCCCTCATAACGCTGCTTGCAGCTTTAATTATTATTATTATTCCGGCAAATGAATTGGCCTTTTTAGGGCCTAAACATTCTCAAAAACTCATGAAATTTTGCACACGCATCAGGTCTGGTGAAAATTTACGTATTTTAATATTCTCAGACATGGCCGTGGAAAATTAGCTCAGTAGCGCCACCTAGAAAAATTTGAAACGCGAGCCCCCGGTATGGGTATGACCTACATGTTTGAAAGTCGGTACACCTATATAACTTTCAGAGTCGAACAAAAAAGTCTATTATGGCAATGTCCTAAACCCAACAGGAAGTCCGCCATTTTGGATTGAAGGTGACATTTTGGCTCTGATTTTACCGTTTCCATGCCTTGTACTTTAACGAACTCCTCCTTGGGATTTGGTCCTATAAGCTTCATCTTTGGTCAGTGTCAACTACACACCTGGGCCATGTTAAATTGCGGAGCTTTTGAGTTTTCACAATACGGTGAGGCCGTGACGCCATGGCGAATTTCGATGACTCGCCATGAAAATCTTATTGCCTCTCATTTTGTCATAGATTTTCTGACCTTGACCAAAGTGAACACATATGATAAGGCTCCACCCCTGAACATATTACAACTGCCATATTTTACATCAGGGACAGCGCCACCTAGTGGGAACAGGAAATGTCATGTTTTACACTTTGGGGTACAGTATTGTGATGGGTGACATCTGCAGCCTCAAATTTCTCCAGGAAAGCCTTAAGGAGTTGGTCTTGGGTTACAGTGAAAACTGTGACTTTTCGCAAAAGGGTGTGACCCCAGCGGCATGGCGAACTTTGATGTCACGCCATGAAGAAACAAATTAGTATAACTCAATGAAATCCAGTCTGATCAGTACCAGACTTTACAGGCATGATGTCAGACCCGCCCTGAACAGATTGATGTGTCCATTGTCGGGAATACCCACAGCGCCACCTAGTGGCAACAGGAAATGTCATGGCTTTAATTTTGTTGTACTGATTTTCACAGGTTCATCTTGGCCACCTCAAAAGCGGTGAATATCACCATCAGTCCCTCGTGATGCTTCAGTGCAAAAATTGTGACTTTAAACTGAACGGCGCACCCTGGTGGCAACGCGGTCCACCATGAAAGATGAAGTGGCTTTTGAGGGGCTTGGAAAGTTTATAGAGGCTTTAAATTTAGCACACTCCTCCAAATGTATGAAGGCTTTGTTGTCATGTGATCATTTTCATTGAATAGCGCGAAACTGTGGACTTAGGTTGCATTAAGAGCAACAAACTTGCTGTTTATTTTGCAAATCGAGCTCAACACTGCCCCTGGTGTCCTGGAGCACTTCCGTTGTGATTTGGAGTTTGCATGTGTTTTGGATTTTGCATGTGTTTTGGATTTTGGACGTGTTTTGGAGTTTGCATGTGTTTTGGATTTTGTACGTGTTTTGGATTTTGCACGTGTTTTGGATTTTGTACCTGTTTTGTCCTGTGGTCTCAGCCTCAGATACTTATCAAATCACACAAAGCTCTTGTAGAAACAAACAAACAAATGAAAAAAATATGTTCTCCTTCATTTCTGTCAAACAAAGTTGTATGACAAGTTTCCAGCTGTTAGTATCATAGTTGCTAGGCAACCTGGAAGCGCGACGGAGACTAGAGCCCATGTGTTTGCAACAAACTTGCCGTTTATTTTGCAAATCGAGCTCAACACTGCCCCTGGTGTCCTGGAGCACTTCCGTTGTGATTTGGAGTTTGCATCTGTTTTGGATTTTGTACGTGTTTTGGAGTTTGCATGTGTTTTGGATTTTGCATGTGTTTTGGATTTTGTACGTGTTTTGGATTTTGTACGTGTTTTGGATTTTGCACGTGTTTTGGATTTTGTACCTGTTTTGGATTTTGCACATGTCTTGGTGTTTGCAATGTGTTTTGGATTTTGTACGTGTTTTGGATTTTGTACGTGTTTTGGATTTTGCACGTGTTTTGGATTTTGCATGTGTTTTGGATTTTGTATGTATTTTGGAGTTTGTACATGTTTTGGAGTTTGTGCGTGCTATTTGGAATTTGTAAGTGTTTTGGAGTTTGTACATGCTTTGCCTCTATGGGCCACCGTACAAATTAAATCAAAATTTATTTACATAGCACATTTAAAAAACAACAGTTTTGATCAAAGTGTTTCACAAGTTAGGAAATAAATAAAATAAGACAAATTTACGAAACAACAACACAAGGCGAGACAAACATAGAAACCAACCAAATGATAATCAAACTATTTTACGTCAGAGGCAGAGTAAAAAGATGGGTCTTTAAACGAGATTTAAAAGACTGAACAGTCTCAGAAGGGCAAATGGCAATAGGGAGATTGTTCCACAGTCTAGGAGCTGCAATAGCAAAGGCACGATCACCTCTGGTTTTCAACCTAGACTTAGGTTGCATTAAGAGCATCTGGTTAGAAGATCTTAGTGCTTTTTTAGGATTATACAAATGAAGAAGTTCTGTTAAATAGCTAGGGGCAGTGTTATTTAAGATGTTATAAGTGAATAAAATAATTTTAAATTCAATGCGAAATTTCACAGGAAGCCAGTTTAAGTTAGCTAAAACTGGAGTAATATGCTCATGCATTCTGGCACCCGATAAAAGGCGTGCAGTAGCGTTCTGTACTAATTGCAAACGTTAAAGAGAGGAGTGAGGGAGGCCTAAATATAGGGAGTTACAATAGTCCAGTCTAGAGATAATAAATGCATGAATAAGCTTTTCAAGGTTGTAGAATATATATGTACTGGAAGTGCTGGGTATACAAGTCTGGCCTAAGTCTTCGGTCAGAAAGACTGCAGCAGTCCAGGAGTTTAGTTCTCCGTCTTTAATGAAGCTTCACAGAAGAACTGGTTACAGCAGGGCTTGCCATGATAAATCCAACTGTGATACAGCCAGATATGCACTTATAATTGTGGCAGATGCAGTATAGGTGACTATAAGCATGGTTGTCTGGAAACAGAAACAGGTAATACTATAATTAGCAGGGTCAAAGATAACTAAGCAACAATCAGAACACATCATCTGCTCAGACACAGCAATATTTTACAATGTCCACAAGGGCTCGCCGTAAGACCAGAAGTTGGCTAAATAGCACATATCTTCCCAGTTGCTAGTACTAAGGCAAGAATGTGGCAAGCTAACAACAGTTAAACTAAACAATAAACAACAGAAAAATCCTTTAACCGCGGGATTTAATCATTGGAGGAGATACTGGTATTAACTTAGTGCAAATTAATTAAATAATTAACTAAACCTACTAACGTGATATCAGTGTACCGGGGCATAACTTTAGCTTTAACATGCACAAACAACTATAACTATTATCATACCAGCTAACCTGTCAAAAGTAAGAACACTTACAGTTTCATTAACGCACACGGAATCACACAAACTGCGTTACAACTGCTCTCCTGCTGCCTTTCGCCTCTCACTCTCCCTCTGCATGATGCGCACATGATCACTGATGCGCTCATTTGGGTGCGCTTGATTCTTGCCTCTAGACATCCCGAGGCCGCGCCAGCAGGGAATTTGCACAAAGGTCCTTGGGGGAGAGAAAAGGCTTAGCTTTAGAAATTTGACGTAGCTGATAGAAGCTGGATTTAACCACAGTAGATACTTGTTTCTCTAATTTGAAGGAGCTATCCAAGAGTACCCCAAGGTCTCTTACAATGTTGGAGAGGTAACTAGCAAGTGGGCCAAGGGTAACGGTTAGTTGGTTCAAAGGGATATGGCTGTCAAAGACAATAACTTCAGTTTTACTGTCTTTCAAAGTAAGAGAGTTTTGAGATAGCCAGGTTCTCACATCATGAAGACAGTTAAACAATTTATGCAATGGCTCTGTGACATTCAAACTCAAAGGAAAATAAATTTGAATGTCATCAGCATAACAATGGAAAGAAATATTATATCCTTGAAAAATAGATCACAGGGGCAACATGTACAGAGAGAATAACATAGGGCCCAAAACAGACCCCTGGGGCACACCACAGAAAAAGGAGCAGCAGAGGAGGAGGAGTATTGCCCCATAGCAGGGACGATTCTAGGATCAGAGCTTTGGGGGTGCTGAGCATCCAGAGAGCTGCCCAGCCAGGCAAGATAAACCTGTCTCTGTCAGTCCCTGCATCCTTAAATGTTGTCCCGAGTTCTCTCTGACTGTCACTTTGGTGCATTTAAACCCCTGTTCCTCCCTGTCCTCATCGTCTGTTGTCTTCGTCTCTGTTATCAGTCATCATAATTTTACCATCTCTGTGCAAGTCTGTGTTGCGAAATCAGTTTTACCCCGGTTCTTTTATTCGTCGAAACTTCCAGAGACGGCACCGGAACTCAGTAGTCATTTCACAAAACCTTTATTCATCTTCAATGGGAGGGGGGTGTCTACTTACTTCTGCTATAAATGACTGATCACATGTCCCGAGATATCCAAACCTCATCAAGTTCTTCCTCCGTTAGATTTTTAAGTTGGAACATCAAAGGCCTTAACAACCCGGTGAAGCATTCCAAAATAGTTTCACACTTGAAGAATCTAAATCCAGATATATAATTTTTACAAGAAACATATCTGCAGGATACACATCATTGCAAGCTTAGCTCAGGTATTCATGGTTTGGGAGACCTTTCATTCAACCTTTAACTCTAAAGTCAGGGGAGTAGCTATTTTAATTAGTAAGAAGGTTCATTTTACAGTTTCCAAAACAATTAAGGACAAAAATGGTAGATTTCGTATAATTGCTCGTAGACTATTTCATACTCCTGTTTTGTTGGTCAATATTTATACACCAAATTTTGATAACCCTGATTTTACAAACAATCTATTTAGCACTCTTCCTTTTCTTGAAACCCATTTTTTAATTCTCGCTGGGGACTTAAACTGTGTAATGAACCTGACACTAGACCGCTCCTCACCTCGTGTCTTTACTCAGTCCTCTATGTCCAAATCAATCTCTGATTTCATGTCTCAGAATGGGTTTGTAGATTCTTGGAGGACGCATAATCCACAAACAAAAAAGTGTGTGGACTTTTTCTCTCAGGTACACCAATCTTATTCCCGGATAGATTATTTTTTTGTTGATGGTTCTCTGATGCATGAAGTCACATCTTCTGAATACCACCCAATCGTTATATCAGACAATGCTCCGCTAAGTCTGGATATAAACTTCAATGGTAGGCCTCGCTCCTGCCCTTCTTGGAGGTTCAATACTCTCCTACTATCTGATGATTCATTTAACCAGTTAATTCTATCAGCAATCGGTGACTTTCTTGTATTTAATAAAAGTGATTCAGTCTCCTTCTCATTATTATGGGAAACACCAGGCTGGCAATCTGGTTTCTGACCCTGTATGTATTAGTGGGATTTTTAAGAGATTTTACTGCAATCGCTACAGCTCTGAATCACAGTCAGTTTCAGATGAGATGCTTGCCTTCCTCCGGAATTCAGACCTTTCCACAGTAACTAAATCAGTGTCTGATAAGCTTGATACTCCTATTAAAATAGAGGAAATTTTTTGCCTCAATCAAATGTATGCAGAGCAGTAAGGCCCCAGGCTTCTTTCAAAAATTTTAAGACAAGTTAGCCCCTCCCCTTCTTGATTTATATAATGAATCACTGAGAAATGGCCGGCTGCCCCTCACTTTAACGCAGGCATTTATTTCAGTTTTACTGAAGAAAGGCAAAATCCTACGGCCTGTGAGTCCTACAGGCCCCTGTCTCTCCTAAATGTAGATTTTAAGATTTTGGCAAAACTACTTGCAATTCGGCTCGAGGCCGTTCTTCCACAGATTATTTCACAGGAACAGAATGGATTAATCAAAGGCCGTCAGTTGTTCTTTAACACTCGTACAGTGCTTAGCACAATTTTTTATGCTCATTGTCCCATGTCTCCTGAGGAGTTGATTTCTCTAGATGTAGAGAAGGTGCTGCTAAAACTTGGGCTCTGCATAGTAAAGTCTTCACTGACTCAAAAGCAGTTTGGCACACTGGAGTCCATATGAAGGGTTTGGTCGGACTGACCAGGTTAGTCAAGGGAGCGACTACGGAGGCAAAATTTTTACAGAAACCTCGGTTCACGAGGGGATGAGGAGAACACAGAACACAAAGGACGGGAACACGGTACCAGAACAAACACCACAATAACAGCATGGACAAAGGGGGGATCCAAATACCAAACCAAACAATCCAATGAACATAAGGAATGAAATACAAAACCACAGGAAAACTAAGAACACTGGGTCAAAATGACCCAGGACCATGACAAGAACAGAACATACCAAGGTCATAACTTAGGCTCACTGAGAGAGAGAAAGAATGTGGATGTTTAGGTTTTATGACTAGGTGGAGGGGGGCTGAAGCTATAAGAATGTGAGGAACGCTCAGACGCTTCGAGATCAGGCAGACACCCTCCTGCACTCATCTCCCCTCCGGATGGTTTATGCTCATAAAGTGTTGAATTGTATGGAATAAAAGATTGAGCATTTATACACCGAGTATTGTCCTTCCTTCAGCCCAAAGATCAAAAGAATTGGGAGGAATTAACACTGGCAGCTAGTGATGTGTCCTGTGTGTCGAAGCTTCGAATCGTGCGTCGGGTAATCGCGGGGGCGTTTTTCTGAAGCGCGTATCGAGGCTTGCTTTGATTACGTATGCAGTGACGTTCGAGGCCTCGCGGGCAGTCCGTACCACGTGACTGATTCAGGGACTGGTTCATCGGTTCGCGCCAGATTCGAAATAACATGGGCAGGAAAACAGCTGATTCCCCATCACACCGTGTTGTGGAATTGGATTACGTACGTGCTACATAGTTACTTGTGCATTTCTTCTTCGATGGAACCAGCAAGGAAGAGATGTTTTTTTTTTTAATTTTGTCTCTCCTAATAAAGTATGCACACAGTAATAAATATCACAAATGATAAACACCAAAATATAAATAAACAACACTACACATCCTATAATCTGATTTCTGTCTTTTAGTTTATTAAAAAGTGAAGCACCAAACACTAGTTTGTGTCATTATCCAGATGTACATAAGGTTTACACATCATTATAATCAAAGAGCCCGCTTCACTTGAATTGTCCACTTGATGGCGCAGTAGAGCAAATGAATCATCACAATGCTTCGAACCATGAGTCGACCAATTGGATGGAAAGCTTCAGTTCATCATGAGGCTTCATCTCACCATCACTACTGGCAGCAAACAAAAACAGAAAGCAAACCGTGAAAACACAAACTGGAACACACAGGCAGGATCTGAGGGTACAACATGACAGAGAGCACAGGAAAACACAGAGCTTATATACACAGGGCGGTAATCAGGGAATGGGCAACAGGAGGGAGACACAGCTGGGAGAAATTAGACTAACGAGACAGGGGGAACGAAGCTGAACACACTGAGATAAGACACAATCCTTCAAAATAAAACAGGAAACAATACACAAATCACAAAGACACAGACTTGACACTGAGAGGCAGACAGAAAGAATATAACAGCTCATTCACAACAGTGAATGAGCTGGTCCCTGCCTCAGGACATCTGACACCTGTTTGCTTCTGGACTGATAACTGTGAGATGTCAGGTGAAGCCGTCCAGCCTCATGTCACGTCAGCTGGAGGGCCCGAGGGGCCCGTCCAGCCTCCCGTCTCCGCTGGAGGGTCCGAGGGGCCCATTCAGCCTCCCGTCTCCGCTGGAGGGTCCGGGGGGCCCGTTCAGCCTCCCGTCTCCGCTGGAGGGTCCGAGGGGCCCGTTCAGCCGCCTGTCTCCGCTGGAGGGCCCGAGGGACCTGTTCAGCAACCTTCTTCGTCAACTGGGGGGCCCGAGGAGCCCGTCCAGCCACCTTCTTCGTCAACTGGGGGGCCCGAGGAGCCCGTCCAGCCACCAGCTGCTCCATCAGCTGCAGCCTCGGAGTCTCCGTCCCCGGCTTCCACGCCACCGCCAGCTGCAGCCTTCATGTCTCCACCCACACCTCCGCCTGGTCCGGCCCCCGCATCGCCTCCGCCTGGTCCGGCTCCATCACCTGTGGCTGCCACGCCACCGCCTGGTCCAGTTCCGTCGCCTGTGGCTGCCACGCCACCGTCTGGTCCCGCCTCGTCTGGTCCCTCCTCGTCTGGTCCTGTGCCCACCGGGCCTCGGCCAGTACGCCTGACACTGGAGAGCCGCCGCTGCCTCCCGCGCGGCCGGCCCCCTGAACTGCTCCGTCGTCTCCCTCGCTGCCGCCGCTGCCTTCCGCGCGGTCGGCCCCCTGAACTGCTCCGTCGTCTCACTCGCCGCCGCCGTTGCCTTCCGCGCGGTCGGCCCCCCGAACTGCTCCGTCGTCTCCCTCGCCGCCGCCGTTGCCTTCCGCGCCGCTGGCCTCCTGACCGGCTCTATCATCTGTGTCACCCGACCGCGTAGCCCTTGAACTCTTGTGCTCGCGGGCTCCGGGTCGGCCTCCTGAACTGCACCACTGCTGCCTTCTGCGCAACCGGCCTCCAGATCCGTTCGGTCGCCGTGGCCACCTTTTCCGTGGCCGGCCTCCGGAACGGTTGGACTGAACTTCTGTGCCTTCGCCTCTCGGGTTGGCCTTCGGGCCTCTTTGGACATTTGCCTCCCTGTTCTGGACTTTTTTGTGTATTTGTGGACTCGGTTTTGTTCTCCTGCTCCTTGTTTTTTGTTCGTTTCGTTCCCTCCGTCCTGGTCCCCCGCCTCCCGCCCTGGGTGGGGTGTTTTCTGGACCTCCAGACCACTGTCATGGTCCTGGGCCATGTTGGCCCAGTATTCTTAGTTTCTTGTATTTTTGTATTTCGTTCCTTATTTAGGCCATTTTTCCTGAGTTGTCCTGTTGTGTTGTTCCCTAAGTGTTTTCCCTTCGTGACTCTTACCCCCTGTGTGCCCCTCTGTGTATTTATGAGCCCTCGTCTCTCTTTGTGTTTATTCCATGTTTCCCCTGCCCGTTATGGCTATGTTCTTCCTGTGCTCTCTCTCTCCCCTCCTGTCTGAACCCCCGTGTACTTCCTATTTTACTTTGTGATTCCCGCACCTGTATACGTCATGTTATGTTCACCCCGCCCTGTCTCATTATGATTATCAGTGTCACCTGTGTTCCCCATGTGCTCCCACTTCCCTCGTTAACCCTCTGTGTATTTATGTCTGCGTCTCCCTCAGTTCTGTGTCGCGTTCTCCCTCATGGTGTGTGTGTTTCTCCCTGTGTTTCTTGGCGAGCTTTGTATTTAGTTTTCCCAGTTTAGTTTTGTATTTCCTGCTATCTGCCTCTCCAGCATTAAAGCTGTGATTTTGAGTTCATCCCCTGAGTCTGTGAGTTTTGCATTTTGGGTCCTCATCCTGCCTGCCACACAGCGATCCATGACAGTCCCGTTTGGTTCTTTTGCCATCAGAACTAATGTCTAAAGGCAAGGAAAGATACCCAACGGATTTACTTTACCAAATGGACCATCCCGGCCTTGCCGTATTGGTCTATTTGATTCACCTTCTCTTTTATTGTTTATTTTATTTTATTTTCACTTGCTACACACGGGACAGACATGACTGGGGGAAAGAAAAGGGAGAAAGAAAGAGAGGTAGGGAAAGAAAAACAGTGGGGAAGAGGAACGGTGATAAAGGGCAAAAAAACAAAAACCAACAAAACAAACAGACAAAAAATACATATATCAATCACCTGGATCACCTGTTGAGAAAGAAAACAGAAAACAACAAAAAGAGAGAGCAATATAAAAAAACAACATCATTGCAATAATCTATGCGAATATAACAGTAAATACTAAATATTGAATATTATTGTGCAGCTCGTAGAATCGACAGCGCACAGTGTGCTCTGAGGTAGAAGCCAAAATGGTGTAGTTTGTGTCTGTGATCACCCGTGTGTACACCTGTGAGCACAAGCACGCTTGTATTTAAAAGGTTCCTTCATGTAATGATCTGCTAGAGGGTGAGGGAAGCCACAGCCCCGTCCTCCAGGGCATAAAGCAGGTATGGAGGAGATCCAGGCTCCAGACATCCAGAGGCCCTCAGAGCACAAGAGACCAAGGAAGACCAACAGAGGGGCAACCGTGCCACTCTCTCAGAAAGAGCTGAGCTCTGTGCCAGAGTGACCGAGCCCCAGGCCGGGAGCACCCCACCCCCGAAGGGGCCCGAACAATGGCCCTCAGAGCACAAGAAACCAAGGAAGACCAACAGAGGGGCAACCGTGCCACTCTCTCAGAAAGAGCTGAGCTCTGTGCCAGAGTGACCGAGCCCCAGGCCGAGAGCACCCCACCCCCGAAGGGGCCCGAGCGACCCCCAGGCTCCAGGCCCCAACAAGCAGCCACCAAGGAGTGAGCCGGTGCATACCTGGACGCCCATCCCCGGACACAAAGAACCACCAATGCACCGATGTCTGAGGGCGTCTGCCATTGGCAGGGGGGGTGGTGGGGGGAGAAAGGCCTCCAGACCTTGGAGGGCCTGAGATGTCCCTAGAGAGGTGACGTCTGATACCCAACCTGACATATAGACACAGACAAACAGGCACACACAGATACAAACATCCATTCCCACCCTCATGCTCTCATATGCAATTGCTCAATACTCACCCAACTTGGATACAGAAATAAATAGACACTGTACACACAATCACACTCCCCAAGCGTACTCTATACCCCAGCTCTAGGTACCCTTGCCCTTGGAGGGGGAAACTGCACCCAGACCCAGGTAGTGTTACCCTCTTCCTTGGGGTGGAGAGAAGCAGACCACCCCAACTCCGCAGCAGCAGGGAGGCCCCACATTTCACACCTCAATTGGGTGGCCAACTCCAACTGTGGGGGTAAAATTGAGGCACAGGCAGTCAGAAGGGGACAGAGGGGGAGTGCCTCCCCCGCACCCGGTGACACACCTTTACCCCAAGGGTGATTGTGGTGAAGTGGGATGAGGGAGGCAGCTTGAGATGGGGAGGGAAGGAAGGGAGGGGCCCCTCCCTGGGGCCAGCTCCACGCTGACCCCAGGAGGCACCCCCATACTCTGCAAACCACCAGAGCAAGCTGGTCCAGGCCCATCCGGATCGGATGTTACATGTATTGGTTACATGTCACTTGTTTTTTTAAGTTTACTCGGGGATCGGGCTGGATATCGGGCATCCTGCACCACCCATGTGATCTGGAGCGTAGCGGAGACATTTCTGCACTGCCTGGGTGAAGGCAAACTCAGAAACAGCATTTACCCCCACCTGCTGAGTCAGGCCATCTAGGCCACAAACAAACACAAAAAGAAGAAAAAATGGCCAAATTAGAGCTTAAATATGAATAACCTTTTGTCAATTGTCTTCAGCAGGGAGAAAGCATCTACGCTATTAGGCTGATTAATATAAAAGTCACAAGGCAGAAATCAGCAAACTGCTGCCTCACTTTGATTAATTCACTAGTGGGGACCACATCCTTGGTAACAATGGGCAATGAGGGATGAGGAAGTGTGAATAGTGCTGCGGTTTGGAGAAGGCCTTTAAGGGGACTGGCGACGGCTCTCGGGCCGGGCAGATCCTCCAAGAAGGCATCCCCTACAGGAGCAAAGACTGGGCATTACGGAGGTCTTGGAGATTGTTGTGAATGTATAGCAGGTAGGCTTGTGATGACCATCGACCCAGGAGCTTGATTAAGTGGTTGGGGATTCCTTTGCGGGAGCCAGAAGTCGCTGCGCCGATGCGGAAGGAATGGCCAGAGAAGAGATTTGGAGGAATCCCGGAGGACAAGAGCACTTGACGAAAGTGTGAGAGGAACCATGTCCTGGTTGGGGCGTGGCCAGATTCGGTGATGAACAGAGGATCTGAAGGTAAGGCGTGCTGAGATTTTCTGAGGTCGAGGTAGTGGGTTAGTGATTCGAAGGGACTTAAAGGTGAGTTTATTTTGAAGTAGTATATAGGCGTGGGGCTGCCCGATTGATTGGTTTTGCTTCGTTTGAGGGAGAAAATGAGGCAGTCTTCGAGACTGGGTGGATGTCACTCAAGCACGGGTGAAGAGTCGGATGGAACTTTGAAGATGAGGAGGTGAACTCGGAACAGCGTAAGAAGCCGAAGAAGGCGAGCAGGAACATGGTTTCGAGTGTGCGTGCCAGGAAGTAGTCGCTATACTTCAGCCGGAGGGTAGAGATGTAGCGAAGTAGAAGATCTGAAGTTAGGGGTAAGTGGTGTAGGGTCGTGGCAGGTGACTGACGCTGGAGACCTTTGATAAGTAGTGATATCTGGGATGACGTAATGGTTGGGCATGGTGAACCTGTGAGCAGTTTGGCAAAGAAATTGATGCCGCTGAGGTATGTCTTTATGGTGGGAATTTTGATGCTCAGGAACCGGAATGCATGAGATATGAAGCTGGAAACTGTTGCAATGTCGAATGACGGGGAGGGCAGGTTGAAGTTATGATGGAATGAACGGAACGTGTTCCAAGCGGTCCAATAGGAGGACAATGTACTTGCTGCAAGGCTATTTATAATCGCTTCTTGGGAGATGTTGATGAGTTCTGCGATGCTGGGATTTAGATCTCAAACATCGTGGCGGAAAATGGAGGAACTGGGGTCGGAGCTGCCTCTGCGTGGGTCGCCAAGGCTCTGAATGTCTGGAGTGAGAGACGAGACAGGGAGTCAGCAAAGGAATTGAAGTGGCCTGCAATGTGTTCTGCTCTGATTAGGAACTGATGGGTGACTGATAACCACGTGAGCTGCCGCATGAAGGAAGGAGAATTGCTTCGGCCTTTGTTGATAATGTCAACTACGGTAAAGTTGTCGGACCGAAGGAGGATGGATTTTTTTGACTATTTGTGGCCCCACAGTAAGGCTGCGATGACTACCGGGTAGATTTCGTAAACGGCTGATGAAGGCAGGAACAGATCGTGGATATATTCACGGAACTTGGGAGGCCAAGCTGAAGAGAACCACGTTCGACCGTAATAGCCCCCAAAGCCAGCAGAAGGGGCGCCATCTGTGAAGAGCTGAACGTCATTGGGGTGGGACAGCTGATCATCATAGAAGAAGGTGATGCCATTCCAGTTAGGGAGCAGAAGTTGCCAGAGACGCAGTTCAGCCCTGGAAGAGCTATCCAGTGTGATGGAGTCAAGGAGTGATGGTTTAGATGTAGCGAGTGAAAGCAAGTGAGAGATAAAGGAGCGACCTTGAGGGATTATGCGTAGAGCAAAGTTTAAGTCTCCCAAAAGGGAGAGCAGCTGTTGTTTGGAGCAAGTGGGAGCGAGGAGAAAGTTTTGGAGGGGAAGGGTGATGCGATTGAGCTTTTTGATGGGCAAGGAGGCCTGGAAACGTTCAGTGTTGAGGTTTATCCCGAAGAACTCCAGGGATGTTGAAGGTCCCTCTGTTTTCTCTTCTGACAAAGGAACACCGAGTTCGGAGAAGACAGACCTGAGAGTGGATAACCCATGAGCTGGTGGTGACATGGGAGGGGAGATGACTAGGAAGTCATCGAGGAGGTGAACGAAAGAGGCAGCTTATGGTTGTTAGAGAGGATCCAACATGGAGCTTCGGAGAGTGAATCGATGAGCTTGGGGCTGCTATTGCAACCGAAGGTCTGCAATAGGCATCCCTCCACTTGACTCCAAACAGGTGCCAGAAGTTGGGGTGAATCGGCAAGACCTTAAAGGCACTTGTGATCTCGGCTTTAGAAAGCCATGCACCTCTGCCGGTGAGTTTAATAAGAGAAATGACATGGTTCACTGTTGAGTATTTGAGATAGTCGTCGCTGGGAATGAGGCTATTTATACTTGGAATCTGACTGCCGTGGGGAGTAGAAAGATCGATGATGATGCGGTTTTTTCCAGAATATTTCCTGGTGGTGATGCCCAGAGGGTTGATGCAAAAGAGGGGGAAGGGAGGTTCGGGGAAGGGAGGTTCAGGGAAGGGTCCGATCATGAAACCCTCCCTGACTTACTTGGTGAGCAGGCTGTCGATGGTTTCTGGGTCTTTAATAATAATAATAACAACAACAATGGATTGCATTTATATAGTGCTTTTCGGGGCCCTCAGAGCGCTGTACAATTCCCCTATTCATTCACTCTCACATTCACACACTGGTGGAGGCAAGCTACAGTTGTAGCCACAGCTGCCCACAGAAGCTGCCATAGCGCTCCATCGGCACCTCTGGCCATCACCAGTAAGCGGTAGGTGAAGTGTCTTGCCCAAGGACACAACGACCGAGACTGTCCGAGCCGGGGCTCGAACCAGCAACCTTTCAGTTACAAGACGAACTGCCAACTCTTTGAGCCACGATCGCCTCTTTGAGTGCTGACTGCAGGTTTTTGCAAGTGCAAGAAACCGATGGCTGGGAGACGATCCCTGGGTGGAAGCCTTCCGAGAAACCTTTTACTAAGAAGTTGACGAAGTCTGGGTTAGGGTGATTTTTTAAGGCGTCTTTTACTGCCGAAATGTGGATGGGTGTGGAGGCTAACAGAGCTAGTCATGCGGGAGAGAACAGAAGGACGGTGTGGCTGTGGATTGTTTTGGGCTGGGATTATGCAGGCAGAAGCGAGATGTGATGGGGTGCCGCACAACTTGCAGGAGAGAGAAGAATAGGGGCAGGGATAGCTCAGTAGGTAAAGTGGTCGCCCCATGATCGGAAGGTCGGCGGTTCGAATCCACTTAAACGTTTATCAAGAGATTATCATCTCTTGGTGCTTTTTCCAATTTGCAGTGCATAGCAGTTGTTTATCATCATCAGTAAGGGATGTCTTATTATAGTACATATGTATAGGGCTTTGGAGTTGATGTCATGCCGCAATGTATTGTGGGAGCGTGGCACCATCTTCCGGGTCCACAAATCAAAACAAACACACTGTGTTGGAACGACGACCACAATAAACATGCTTAAAAGAAGCTCAAAAGAAAATGGACGGTATAGAGACCGATTGCGTCCACAGGCGAAGCGGCAGTTACTTGAAAAAAAATAGAGTGGATCGCAAATGTGGACCCATATGAAATACGGCAGTTGAGTAAAAACCACCGACGACTTACCGCCATTATCCTACCCCGATATCTTTATGTATCTTGCTTGTGGAGTAAGCGCTTACCAGTTTCGTAATTACAAATCGCTGGAGGCGCACATCCAATTTACTAACGGCTGGGTGCAAGATTTGGCTATTTTCAAGCCGCCAAACTGTGAGTACATTGTCATTCAAACCAAGGTGTCAGCTGGAGTGCATCGAGTGTAATAGCCATGGTTCACCCCCTACCACAATTAATGTTATACATTTGTCAATGAACTGCTAAAATCTCGTTGTCATATTATGTGTCCATAATTGTAAAGTTGATGCAAACTACCACATTGATAATCGGGCAAGATATTACAGCCATTTCATAGGCAGGCTTCCCTACAGTTGTGCGAAAGAATCAGTGAATCGTTACATAGCACGTATGTCTGCAAAGTCACTCCCATTCGATGTTTGTTCGCAATTTCTATAACCTCCGAGACCTCCAACGATAATATTATTAAGCTATAAAGAGTGATATGAACATATATAGAACTTACCCAAATGAAAATGTCCGGTAAGTTAAGTGATATCTGGAAATGTAAGCGAACTGGATATCAGCTCCTCTCACGGCTTAATACATTTCCATTTGGAGATATAAGATACTATCATTTCATCTGACATCATATTACTGATAAATAACTGACATTTTTCATTTTTCTAACTGACAAATTTCCAATACCCCCCACCCCGTCTCCCTGCGTATTTTTATGTGTTCATGCTCCTGGAAGTTTTGGGTTGCCAGAGGGATCGCGACCCCAGAGGTGTTCCTACGCTGGAGGCAGCTACAGCTACCATCATCCAAAGCCAGCTGTAGCAGATGACTGTTGTCAGGAGTGACCTATTTAAGAGTGTGGCTGAGCTCCAGTCTGCGCTGGATTCTAAAGTCCCACTTATCAGTACAGCTGTGGACTTTGTATGAAAAAAAAAACCCTCGCTATTGTGAATGATCCTGCTAACCTGTGTGTTATGTATTGCCGGGAATCGGGGAGCAAAGCCTGATTTTTGGAGTCACGATGTGGGAACAGGGGTGTTTTTTGGGTGGCTGTTTTTACTTTTTCATAGACACTTGTGCACTGTGTGGGATTCAGGAAGACTCACCAGGGTAGCCACAGTTCCTGATTTTGTATACAGTTTTTTGGTATCGTCCACGGTAAATACACTCCCTGTTCATCATCGTCATCAGAGTCCTGTGTTTGGGTCAGCTTTTAACCTGCAACTCCACAGTCTGCTACTGCCACGGTCGTTGACAGAATTCAATTCAATTCAATTAAATTTTATTTCTATAGCGCCAAATCACAACATAAGTCGCCTTAAAGGCGCTTCATAGATACAGAGAAAAACCCAACAATCATATGACCCCCTATGAGCAAGCACTTTGGCAACAGTGGGAAGGAAAAACTCCCTTTTAACAGGAAGAAACCTCCGGCAGAACCAGGCTCAGGGAGGGGCGGCCATTTGCTGCGACCGGTTGGGGTGAGAAGAAGAAGAATCCAGCCTCTATGGAAGCTGCAGAATGTGAGTGAAGTTGGCCGCCCCACCTTCTTCAAATCCAACAAAAGTGGTATCAAACGTTTGTGCTACGTTTGTGCTGGTTTGTGCTGCAAAAATTTTCCTTTGTGCTGCTATCATTTTAAAGATATTAATAAAAATTTCTAGAGGTCATCAGAGGTCAACCAGCCCCCCCCCCCCACATTAATTAAATCAAACAAAATGGGTGTCAATCAACCGTGCTATGTTTGTGCTGGTTTGTGCTGCAAAAATTGTCGTTTGTGCTGCTTCTGTTTTAAAGATATTAATGAAAATGTAAAGGTCAAAAGGTCAACCAGCCCCCCCACATTACCCAAATCCAACAAAAGTGGTATCAAACGTTTGTGCTACGTTTGTGCTGCTAAACTTGTCGTTTGTGCCGCTTTCATTTTAAAGATATTAATGAAAATGTAAAGGTCAAAGGGTCAACCAGCCCCCCCACATTAATGGAATCAAACAAAATTGATGTCAAACGTTTGTGCTACGTTTGTGCTGGTTTGTGCTGGTTTGTGCTGCAAAAATTGTCGTTTGTGCTGCTATCATTTTAAAGATATTCAAGAGAATTTCTAGAGGTCATCAGAGGTCAACCAGCCCCCCCACATTAATGGAATCAAACAAAACTGGTGTCAATCAACTGTGCTACGTTTGTGCTGGTTTGTGCTGCTAAAATTGTCGTTTGTGCTGCCTCTGTTTTAAAGACATTAATGAAAATGCAAACGTCAAAAGGTCAACCAGCCCCCCACATCACCCAAATCAAACAAAAGTTGATGTCACAGGTTTGTGCTGCAAAAAATTTTGTTTGTGGTGCTATTATTTTAAGGATATTAATAAAATTCCATCCATCCATCCATTTCTTATCCTTTTAAGGGTCGCAGGGGGTGCTGGAATCTATCCCAGCTGTCATAGGGCAAGAGGCAGGGTACATCCTGGACAGGTTGCCAGTCTGTCACAGGGCCAACACACAGGGACAGACAACCATTCGCACTCACATTCACACCTATGGGCAATTCGGATTAACCAATTAACCTATCACCACAAGCTGCATGTCTTTGGAGAGAGCCCGGAGAGAACCCACGCAAACACGGGGAGAGAACCTGCAAACTCCACACAGAAAGACCCTGGCATGATGGTGGAATTGAACTCAGGACCTTCTTGCACTCAACAGTGCTAACCACCGTGCTGCCGTAATAATAACATTAAATAACATTTATGAAGAAATTTAAAGGGGCATGCTAGTAGGTGCGTATCAGTTTATAATTAGATAAGGTGTTTTGAGCCAATAAGCTTGTTGTTGATCACTGACTACCATGTTTCTTAACATTACCTTACTCCATCTAGTGTGCTACCAGCAGGGTATATGCTAAAATGCTAATGGTTGTTAAAACATTAACCTAATAATATGTGAACTGTAGCTTTTAAGTCAAATGCTAATATTAACAAAAGTGCTGTCATTTGTATGTGGGCTGTCATGACCAAGTTGTATAAAATTAACATACACAGGAGTGCACTTCAGTGATTCAGGAAATCTGAACTCAAAGGCTCCAAACAGCCTGCAGAACTGTGAATCTTAGGTAACTGTCAATGTTACCTGAAAGGACCAACCTATATTTTTTGCAAGAGTCAAACTTCTGTAGCCATGGTCACAAAGGGCTATTAAATGAGTGGGCTATTAAACACGTGTGGGATTGACACAGACACAGATTTATCTCAACAGAGTCTGGATTTATCTACAAGTATTTTAATGATGAGCTTTGAACATTGACTGAATTCATTTTTATACCGATCAAATGAATTTTGAACTAGATTGTGTTAAGGATAAACTGATAAACTCTGCCAAAAAAACAAACATAGCAACCTGTGTTTGGTTTGTGATCACCAGGGGTGCTATCATACACATTCTTCTTCTGAGAAAAAAAAACAAGAGTTGAAGAAAACATGTGCTAGCTATCTTATTTGCATTTTTAAGCTAGATCCCATGAGCAACAGCAATCATCAACACTTCAATTTACTACGTCAAAACAGTGTATCAAAGTAAGTACTTTTATGTCCACTTAAAGATGTAGAATTAAAGTTATAACCAAATTATAGCAGTAATATATCACATTTTTAATTTTTGCTTGACAGATGCCAAAGAAATCAGTGGTGTACAAAATTGCACTATTTGAAGTCCTTCGTGCTTCTAAAGAAGCAGTCATAAAAAATGGAAACGTTTCAACTCCAAGTGATGACATATGGCAAAATCTATGCAAACAACTTGGTGAAAAGATGACACCAAAAGCTCTTTACACTTTTGTTAAATTAAACAGACACAATGTATGGGCTGCTCTGGATTACAGTGATGAAGAGAGACTGACTGACACAGACAGCAGTGACAATGATAATGATTTTGAACAAAGCAGCTCTCCTTTTCAAAACGAAGACTGCAAGACTTTCAATGTGGAGCTCCCATTTGAACAGTGGATACATATGATTCTACATAAAGTCACATACAAAAAGAATACTTTCATGAAAAGGGAATACACAATTTTGAAGCCAGGTACATGGACTCATGTTGTAAACCAGGGAATCTGGAAAGAGGTTAAAAGTACATGCACCATTACTTTTAAACGAGCCAAGGTGTACCCCAGAACTGTATCTTGTTTTATTAAAATCAGAGGCTTTTGCAAAGAGTGTAGTGGCCAGCTGTACATTGCATGTGAAAAGGAACCTGAAAATCACTGTCCAATGGTGCTGAAGTGTGTAATGGCAAACACGGATGAATCCATGCACACTGGCTTTTCTAAGAGAGCCATGTCCGGAAGTCTGAGGGCACAAGTAACAAAAGAACTTTGTGAAGGCAGACTGCAGCCCCATGTGTGGAGAGCATCAGAGGCAGCAAAGCTGATGGACTTTGGTGATCCAGAGCCAAGCCATCTACCAAATTTGACAACTCTGCACAAAGCCAAACACGAACAAAATTAACTAGAAGTTGCTCATAAAAACCCAATACTGTCTCTCCACTCATTAAACTACAGTTCCCCTCACAGTGGAAGCATTTGGGACATTGGATTAGATAAGTTCTTCTGTCACTACTGGAGTCACACTCAAATGCTGATGTACAAGACTGAAAAGCACCCCATAGTCGCCTTTGATGCGACTGGCTCAGTTGTAAAAAAGCTTCTCAGGCCTAATGGTTTGTCTGGAAATATCTTCCTGTATCAAGGTGTGTTAACAGGAAGGGACAACTCTCACGTTTCAGTGGTGCAAATGTTGTCAGAGAGACATGATGTCCAGGCAATCACAGGATGGTTATCTGAATGGATTCGTGCTGGAGCACCAATCCCAAAGGAGGCCATCTGTGATTTCTCCTTAGCTTTACTTGGTGCTTTAGTTAAGGCTTTAACACATCATTCAAATTTGAAGAGCTACATTAATGAATGCTCTGGTGTCTTGCTTCAGAAAAAATCCTACAAACTACTACCATGTTTCATCAGAGTGGATGTGGCACACTTAATCAAAATGATTTGCCAGTGGGACTGTTTGAGAAAAAAGCCTCATCGGGTGAGGGATTTCTACGTGCGATCAATGGCACAACTTGTCAAGTCCCAATCCTTGGAAGAAGCAAAGGTACTAATACGCAGCATTGCTATTGTGGCATTAAGTGAGACAGAAGGTTGTGACAGTTTTGGAAACCCCATTATGTCAGAAGTGTCCAAACCAAATCTGAAAAGAAAAATTGCAGATGAGACTATGTCTGTTTCTGATGAAAAGTAAGAAGAAGACATTAGATTGGATCCATGCACAGAAATAAACACTGACTTAAGGCAGTGGGTGGCAGATATTTGTGAGGGGAGCAGGTGCCATGCTGAAGATCATGGCGATCGAGACAATATGCACTATCTACCTGAGCTCGTCCCACACCTAATTAGATTGGAAGGATACCTACCACTCTGGACTGGAGTAATGGTTCCCCTATTTCAGAGCGTAAAGCTCACTGCAACTTCAGCTAATGTTGAAGCAGAGTTCAAGAACATTAAACATGGTCTGTTCAAGCATGAAAATCTCCCTATAAGGATAGATAAATTCATTGCACGTCATCTTGGTTTTATTGAAGGGAACATGCGGATCTGTTCTGCAAAACAAATACGAAAAGAAGCAAAGGTTGCCAGACAGGATGGTACAGTGAAGCGTCAGTATCCACACAAAGCCTTTGTGGAGCAGGAAGTGGATGATAACCCCTCTCAGGAGCCCAAAATTGACACAGACATGGACATTGAAGAAACAGCAGCTTTGGAAAACTGGAGAGGCCTTGCAGTTCCACCAAAGAAGAGGAAATTGACCTCATACCTCTCCCCTTGTCCTGAATGGCTCCACTCAGATCCAGCTGTGAAAAAGAAAAAAGTAAAGCTAGGGCTGTTAAAAAATGGAAATAATCAACAACCAGTAAAACTTGGCAAAGGACAATACTGTGTCATGAACACCTGTGCCTTTGATGCTTTCTGTCAAAGTCTGTGCTGCGCTTACTGTGACAGTCGTACTGCTCAAAACATGTTGAATAGTTCAGAGGAGAACAAAGTATTCCAGCTTGTGAAATCCCTTGCTTCAAAGGGTGTCACTCAACATGCCTATTCATTGAGGGCAGAGGTGCTGAGCTCAATATTCTGCCCTGTTCAGTTGAAGACTGGTGTTCGTCGTGTTGATGCACAGTGCCATGTCTCCACAGTAATTCAAAAAACATTGATGGAAAATCCAAGTGTTCACTTCACAAGACAGTGTTCCTCCCAGTACTGCAAACTTTACACACCAAACACAAGGCAAATACCTTTTGTTTCCATTGATCTGTCAGTCCTCTCAGCTTTTGGCATAGCTCACCTTCAGTCTGCTGTTGAACAAGGGCTCAACCTTCCAGCATCGCCATGCCTAAGACCAATCAAAAGTCCTGATGCATCTCCAACAGCATTTAAAACAGATTCATCAGGAAAGCAACTTTGCACAGGGACTGTTTGTCACAGTTTCACCCTGAGAGAGCTTGTATGGATTGACACAGACCTTGGAAAATGCTCTACAGAAACTCTGGAGCACACTTTTCACAGTCCAAAAAGGTTTTTGGTTACTTAATTCCCATCCACTCTGCTACTTCAAGGAGAGAAATTCACACTGAAAGCAGTCATTACATTTCAGGAGGGCCCAACACCAGAAACACTCGGGCATTATATGACATTCTGTAACAGGACCCCGTACATCTGGGAGATGTATGATGACCTAAGAAAGGATGGAACCATAGCATCTGAAAACACCAGCGTATGTCCGCACGCTGTGCTCTACACAAAGGAATGATGGCAAGATCTCATGAAAGAAAGTCCTTTTCTAGTTTGTGAGTTAGATGATGGAAATAGCTGTTATTTTTCAGTTATTGTATTAGACTTGTGAGGCTCAGACAGTTCCATGTATTTACCTTTTCTAACAGGAAACTATATACTACATTGTTCTCGTAGTTTTGTATTTTGTTACCAGCAAATAAAGTATTTTCTCCAACTGAATGCATTAATTATTTTAAATGCTATATTTAACCTAGTTTTTAAATAAGTTATAGCAGTTTGATTACTAGGTTTAAGAGTGTGATGATAAGAAAAAAATATCCAATGCTGGTTAATATCTCTCAATTTCTTTACAGTAAAGAAAGTGGCTGGCTTTAGAAACTTTTGGTAATATCTTTAAAATGAAAGCAGCACAAACGACAATTTTAGCAGCACCAACCAGCACAAACGTAGCACAAACGTTTGACACCCATTTTGTTTGATTTAATTAATGTGGGGGGGCTGGTTGACCTCTGATGACCTCTAGAAATTTTTATTAATATCTTTAAAATGATAGCAGCACAAAGGAAAATTTTTGCAGCACAAACCAGCACAAACGTAGCACAAACGTTTGATACCACTTTTATTGGATTTGAAGAAGGTGGGGGGGCCAACTTCACTCACATTCTGCAGCTTCCATAGAGGCTGGATTCTTCTTCTTCTCACCCCAACCGGTCGCAGCAGATGGCCGCCCCTCCCTGAGCCTGGTTCTGCCGGAGGTTTCTTCCTGTTAAAAGGGAGTTTTTCCTTCCCACTGTTGCCAAAGTGCTTGCTCATAGGGGGTCATATGATTGTTGGGTTTTTCAGTTCATCTGACCACACGGTGCTGCGTTCACTCCACATGTGCATCAGTGACCCTTGACCTCCCATGATCCTGTACCTGGTTTACCACTGTTCCCTAATTGATCCACTTTTGATAGAAATTACTGCAAACCAGAAACACCCCACAAGCAATCAAGCCTTTTATTTTTGAAGCAGACTTCCATGAATAAAAAAATCCACGGAATCCCTACCACCACATTTGCTGTTAAAGAATTTCCACATGGAGTTCAGTTCAGGCATCTTTCAGTTTATTGTCTGAGTGTCCAAAGCTGTCATCAAAACAAAATGTGGCTTTTCTTTCTCTCTCTTTCTCTCTTTGAATAAAGCCCCTGTTCCTGGCCTTGGTCATGAGTGTTTAACAGCTATGGCAACAGTACTACACTAGATCGCTTTCGCCATTACAGTGTAACTGCCTCCTGCTAGTCTGTTTAATTTATGTTAGGGGCGATCGTGGCTCAAGAGTTGGGAGTTCGCCTTGTAATCGGAAGGTTGCCGGTTCGAGCCCCGGCTTGGACAGTCTCGGTCGTTGTGTCCTTGGGCAAGACACTTCACCCGTTCCCTACTGGTGGTGGTCAGAGGGCCCGGTGGCGCCAGTGTTCGGCAGCCTTGCCTCTGTCAGTGCGCCCCAGGGTGGCTGTGGCTACATTGTAGCTTGCCATCACCAGTGTGTGAATGTGTGTGTGAATGGGTGGATGACAGGTTGTGTAAAGCGCTTTGGGGTCCTTAGGGACTAGAAAAGCGCTATACAAATACAGGCCATTTACCATTTATGTGTTTTCCTGTGATAATAACTTCAGTTTTCCTGTTAGTCTCCCAGTGTGCCCATGCATCCTGTCAATTACCAAGAAATACAGTCTTCTCACAATTCCCCATCCATAGTCCCACATAATCCCACAGATTAAGACTGCCTCTAACTGTTACTCTCCCTCACCACGCAGATCACCAGGACTTGCTCCTAGCAGATCACTGAAGGCAGTGTTTTGATCTTTTTTGTTAATTAAACTTTTTGACTCTAGTAACTATTAAGAACTTGCTTTTATGAAAGATAATTTAAAAAACATGGCCCAACTGACATATATGCACAAAATGTCCTTAACAAATTATTTACTATACTAATCAATAACAGTGGATTCGGATGTTTCAGATTGTATTCTAAGCTTACAAATAAAGTTCATGGAGACAGTGATGAACATTTCAGTTGGTCTTTAAACCTCAGATACAGTGCACTGGTTTTCAACTCACCTGGACAGGTGTTTATCATGATAGCCATTCTTGTGTTGGCTATAACCAGGGGCAAGTCTAGAAAGGCTCTCTGTAATAATGCAGAACAATAAGCAGCAGGGTTAATTATAGGTGAGGATGTTTAACTTTAACATGGCAGGACACACAAAGGGTACAGCTAGAATAATAATGTGGTATAATCATGTAAGTAGAGGGGGAGGTAGACTGGCCTGGCTCAGATGTCATATAGGGAGGTAAGTAATGATTAAACATAATAATTATTCTCTGTGAGCAAGTGGTTATGCTTGTAAAAACCAGCCAGACTTCTGTCTCAAACTGTTACTGCTAAATGTCCTGTTGTTTATGAAATAGAATGTGTAGTTTTCTAATCCAGTCGAATCCAAAATTATTTATTTAAAACAATGAAGTTGAGCCACATGCTGCACAAGAAACAAAGTGTTACAGAATATTATAAGCAATACCACACACCCACACACACACACACACACACACACACACACACACACACACACACACACACACACACACACATCAATGATTGCATCTGCATAAATACCTAAGCTCTCACTCCAGGTTGAAAACCAAAAATTGCCATAAAAAATTTGTTTAATGCATACTTTGAACATGTGAACAGAATCAGCTTTCGGATACTCCGAGGGTCAGGATCTAAGAAAACTTGAGTTCTAATATTATTTTTCTTTATAAAGAATAAATTAAAGTTTTGTAGTCTTGAAATCAGCATTTTATAAGTATTTGCTTTGATACACAATTGGTGTCCAATATTCTGATTATTCTTTGAAGAATAATAGTAGGAATTCTGTCTCCAGATGAAGGTAGATTGAGATGGTTAGACAGCGACAAAGGCACTCCCAGAGTGCATTGATTGATAATTATTTACTGTTACATTTTCAGCACCCTTGTTTACACACTTAATTAAAAGCTGTAGGCAAGTGTATTTTGTACAATCACTGTAGTATTTTACCATGTTTACCAGATTGTATCCAACACCACTGTAGCGGTTGCAAGGCAATGTGAAGAGGACCCGATGGAAAAAAAAACCTACACGAGCCTTCACCATTTTTCAAAGCTTTGAATATATTCATTCTTTTTCATGTACAGAGGTTTGTCATGCTCTCCAGCAAAACATCTAGAAATAACCACCTGAGCCCCTCTACAAACTCCTCCTCTCTCCTCCCTAATGATGTTCACCTGAAAGGAGTTAAACCACCAGCATCTAAATAGCCAGTTTGACAGCTACCTAAGTTTGGTAGCTGGCCTTTCATGATTCATGTTATTGTGTTGTACTTGCCTTGCTTTCTTATGCTGCAGTTCCTGGTCTCATTACGGCTCATACCTCAGGCTTCCGCTCACTTCTCGGTCTCCTGGTTATACTTATCATCACTCATGTTTCATTGCCTGGAAGGCTCTCAGTGCCTCACCTGCCTGCCTTCCTGCTACCTTTGTCTTTGGATCCTCTGGAACTCAGGTCAGCCATCTCCCCTCATTCTGCTCACCCAGACTTTCGCCAACTCCACTCAAATTTCTCTTAACTCTTCCTGCAAGTAAGCCATCAGTTCAGGGCCGTTTGTAAAGACCATTTGCAAAGACCATGCTAACCCCTCCTCAGTGCTACCACCAGAAATTACCTGCTAAGCTGTAGTTCACCTCCCTAGTCTACATTTTTCACCCTAAGGTCGCCACATCCCCTCGCCAAGTTGTTGCCAAATTGTTATGCTCAATGACTCCTCTGTGTTTTGCATCTAGCCAAATAAACATTGTTAAAACTTTTGCTGCCTCTTCTCTTGGTTGCTGCACTTGGGTTCAGTTTTGATACCGGCCTTCAGCCCACTGTGACAGGCCTTTTTCAGAGGACACAAAACAGGTTAACAATTTAAAGCTATTCTGCAGCAATAGAGGGTGATTAAGCCTTGAAAGCTCATGCTACTAATTCCACCTTTCCTGGATTACTTACAACCCCCACTATGTGCATAAAAGCAGTGTTGGAACAAACTGTGGTACTATACCCTCATGAGCATCAGTTGAACAGCATTGTTGTCAGAGTCCAAAACACTAGAAAGTCCACTAGAAACCCCGGAGCCCCCAAAACAGTACCAGACAAAGTACGAACGGCCTGAGGCCCAGAAAACAGGCCATAACCGGCTCAGGGGCTGACCAGATGGCCACTGGCCAAACAGTCCACAGTTCAGGAGTTCCAGGGGTCGACCTGGAGGGCCACAGCACCAGAGCAACAGGCTACAAAGTTCAGGGGGCCGACCCGGAGGCCAGCAACAGAGATGAAGCAGATCTGGGGGCCAGCCACACGGAAGGCAAAGCTGTCGACAAGGCAGTTCAGAAGGCCGACTGCGAAGACAGCAGCGGTGACTGAGCTGGTCCGGAGGCTGGCCGTGTGGAAGGCAGCATGGGAAAAACAGATCCAGAGGCCGACCACGGAGCCAGTGTTGCGATGCAGGCAAAACAGTACTGGTGGCCGGCTGCACGGAAGGCAGCGGAGGCAGCGATGCAGGCAAAACAGGTCCAACTGCAAGACCAGAAGGGAGTGTGGTGGATGCAGGACCAGATGGCAGCGAGGTGGCTTCGGAACCAGACGGCAGCGTGGGGTCACCAGAGCCATCAGTGGACACCAGGTGCTGGAGTGACTCCTTGGGCTCCCCAGCAAGAACTGAACATGGCTGGACGAGCCCCTCGGACCCCCCAGTAGAGGCATATGGCTGGATGGGCCCCTCTGACCCCCCAACAGAAGCAGACAGCTGGTCGGGCCCCTCTGACCCCCCAACAGAAGCAGACAGCTGGTCGGGCCCCTCTGACCCCCCGCAGAGGCAGGCATCTGAACGGCCCTTGGACCCCCCAGCAGAGGCAGACGGCTGGATGGGCCCCTCGGACCCTCCAGCAGGAACAAGGGACCGCTGAAGTGGTTCATCAGGACCACCAGCGGGAAGGAACGGCTGAAGCAGTTCATCAGGACCACCAGCGGGAAGGGACGGCTGAAGCAGTTCATCAGGACCGCCAGCGAGAAGGGATGCAGGATTAAAGGGAGCAGGGACCCCTGGCCCAACAGGTAACTGAACTAGAAGTTGAGCTAAAGGCTGAAATAAAAACAGAGCAGGAGAGTGAACAAATGGCAGTGGTGTAGTCAGCTAAGGAAGGTGACTCAGCCTCTGGAGAAACCCTGGGAAAGGTCTCAGTCCCTTGAGACACCAGTTTAGGAGTAACAAAAAACAGAGTTTGCATTATCAGTCCTAAGTGAGTAAGGGGCTCACTGCTCCTCACGTTCAGTGTTTTGTTTTTTACTTTTTCTACGTGTATCTCTGTGGATGTGTGTGTTTTTTATTATTATACATCGAGTAAAATAAAAAGCATATAAGCTACCGCTTCCGAGTATTTTCCTCTCCAACGTCAGGTCCATAACCAACAAAATCGACGAACTGAGATCACAGATTGCAGTCAACAAGTGTGTACGGGACAGCAGCATAATATTACTCACAGAGACTTGGCTGCAGCCATCAATTCCGGACTCGGCTTTTGAGCTAGGTCCACCGTCACGACAGGAACGGCCACTCCGGGAAGAACAAAGGAGGGGGTTATGCATCTACACCAATGACAGCTGGTGCAAAAACACAAAGACTGTAGACAGCCATTGTTCCCCGGATTTGGAATATTTGACTGTGAAGTGCAGACCCATCTACATACCTCGCGAGTTTACTGTTGTCATGGTAACGGCCGTGTATGTGCATCCAATGCTGATGCTAACTCAGCCACGGAGGAGCTGCTCAAGACAATAAGCAATCAGCAGAACTCCCATCCAAACGCAGTGCACATTATAGCTGGGGACTTCAACCATGCTGATTTAAGGTCAGTATTCCCCAACAAAGAGTTAGAGTGGGGCCTCATCTTTTCTCAGCCCTCAACCTCTACTACTGTACACTCTGTACACACATGACTGTGTTAGTACCCACCCAGACAACTCAGTCATCAAGTTTGCAGATGGTACCACCGCGGTGGGGCTCATTTCTGGGGGAGATGAGCCTCGCTTCTTTGACGTAGAGCCCCTGGAGCAGAAAAAATCTGCCAGCTCCCAAGCTCATAGGGTCTCCCGGGCTTTGTGCAGCTCCTCCAATGCGTGCTGGAACCCACTGAAGTGGCGGAAAAGGGAATTCCTTTCGAGGATTGCCTCAAAGGCATTTATTCTGACAGTCATTGTCCTAGCATCAGATGCACCAATTGTCCCTGCACTGGATTGTCTCAGTAGCCACTATGCAGGGCCTCTGCCCTGGATGGTGTCAGTAGATGCTATCTTCTGGCCTGGATGACATCAACAACCGCTGTTAAGGGCCTCTGCCCATGTATGGAGCCACTCTCCTCGGCACTAGATGATGTCAGTAGCCGCTATCCTCTTCCCTTGATGATGTAAGCAGCCTCGATCTAGGGCCTCTTCCCTACTGATGTCAGCAGCCCCAATTCTATGGCATTGGATGATGTATGCAGGAGCTATTATATGCCCTGGATGATGTATGCTGCCGCTATGCTCTTTCTTGGTTATAATAATACTAATAATCATCATGGATTGCATTTTATATAGCGCTTTTTGGGGCCCTCAAAACGCTGTTATGTCAGCAGCCACTATCAAGGGCCTCTGTCCTGGATAATTTAAGTAGCCACTATCCTCTGCCCTGTATCATGTATGTAGCCACTATCCTCTGCCCTAGATGATGTCAGCAGCCTCTATCCAGGTACTCTACCCTGGATATTACCCTCTACCCTATTATGAGGGACGACGCAACAACGCATGGGAATAGACGCAGACTGTCATAAACCTGATGGTTTTACCCAGGGAAAAGACTCAAAAGCAGACTCAAAGGTGAGCGGTGAGCCGGGCGGGTGGAGGGGGTTTGGGTAGAGGACACAGGGGGATGTCTACAACCAGTTTAATCCGAGACAGGATGCTGGAAGCTTGAGTGGGGCCGGCACTGGACTGATGACAGAGTCAATTCCATAGGGCCCAATGAAACGCGGAGCCAGCTTTCGGGAGGTGACTCATAGCTGAATATCCCTGGAGGACATGACGGTCGGCATTGCTCTGATTGGTCGCCTTTGTCTTGAGGAGAGCTCACTGTGCTCTGTTCCATACACGCTGGCAGCACTGTATATGTTGTTGGACCGAAGGTATGTAAATTGGGGCCCCCGATCGGATACTATTTCTAGTGGAAGGCCGTGGAGCCGAAAAACATGATCAACCAGCAGCTGAGCAGTAGCAGTGGCAGTGGGTAATTTGTCCAAAGGTATAAATGTCATGATCCTGGGTCTTTTGACCCAGCATTTTGTGTTTTCTATTATTGTGATTTTGGTTCTATTCTTCCTCAGTTTACACACAGGTGGGGGACACAGCTGGGAGTGATTAACGTGACGAGACAAGGGAGGCAAACTGAAAACACTCACATAAGTAGCAGACCTTCACAATAAAACAGGAACTTACATATGCAAGGACACTGACTAAGAAACGTGGACTTGACACAGGAATACAGGGGCAGAAAAGGATAAACACTAATCTCCCTGTGTTTCTCTGAGTGTATTTAAGTCGTGTCTTCTGTCATAGTAATTGCTGGTTCATCTGCGTCTCTCTGTCCGTCATCCCGTGTATTTCCCTGTGACTCCCTGCATCTTTGTTTCTGGTTAGTTTTGTTAGTTTTGCCCAGTTTAGATTTTCCTGTTTCACGTTCACCCTCGCCATTTCTGTTTGTATCTACATTTGTTTATTAAACTCACTTTCACCAGAGCTGCCGCGTCCTGGGTCCTAAATCATTCACACACGGTTTGCCCTGGCAACCCGTGACAATAAAATGTGCTGATTTGGAAAATCTGTCGACAATGGTAAGTATAACACTCTTCTCTGACAAAACAGGTAGGCCAGTAATGAAATCTAAGGCAATGTGCGACCAAGGACGATGGGGTGTGCACAGTGGGTGGAGTAGCCCTGAGGGGGGCTTACTGGATGACTTGTTTTGGGCACAGATGGAACAGGCTGCCACATAGTCCCTCACATCTTTATTAATGGATGGCCACCAATGTTGTTGGAGAAATGTAAGTGTTCTACACACACCAGGATGACACGATAAAACGCGCAGAATGGGCCTGATGGATTGCCAGTCCTCTGGTGCCAGAGGGGACAAAACACCGGTTGGATGGACCAGTCCCTGGATCAGGATCCTGTGGAGATGGCACCCACGCAGCATGTGGCTGGCAAAATGGGAGCAGGCTCGGAAGATTCAGGGTGCGAGGAGTACTGACGAAAGAGGGCGTCAGGTTTAATGTTCTTTGAACCTGATTTAGGACCCAGGACGCGGCAGCTCTGGTGAAAGTGAGTTTAATAAACAAATGTAGATACAAACAGAAATGGCGAGGGTGAACGTGAAACAGGAAAATCTAAACTGGGCAAAACTAACAAAACTAACCAGAAACAAAGAGAGAAGATGAAACAGGAGAACAACAATGACCAGCGAGCTTGCTGCGGGTTCAGTCTTTTAGCATTGTGTAGATAGGTCAGATTCTTGTGATCAGTCCATATTATAAACGGGTGTTCGGCTCCCTCTAGCCAGTGCCACTATGCCTCTAACGCTAGTTTGACAGCAAGGAGCTCACTATCTCCCACATCATAAATCTGCTTTGCGGGGGAAAGGTGATGGGAAAAGAAGGCGCACGGTTGGAGGTTACCCAGAGGCCCAGATCTTTGTTACAGCACTGCCCCCACTCCGACATCTGAAGCGTGAACTTCTACCCTGAACTGTTTGGTGGTGTCAGGGTGAATTAGAATATGTGTTGTGGTGAAGCTGTGTTTCAAAGAAGTGAATACCGAGTGGGCCTCTGAGGACTGGGTGAACAGTACCTTAGGTGAGGTGAGGCAGGTGAGTGGGGCAGCAACCTGGCTGTAGTTCCTTATGAACCAACTGTAAAAATTTGCAAATCCCAGGAAAAGCTGAAGCAGCTTGCTGGTACGGATCATTCCAGTACTGCTTTCACCTTAGCCGGGTCCATCTTGACCGTCTTTAAAGGTGTTGTGACAGGCAGTGTCACTGGAACCCCAGAGAAGCCGACCACACTGACTTCGTCCCCAGATAATCGTGTCTCTCCTGGGGCCTCACAAATGGGGAAATATGTGGCTCCAGTATCAACCAGGAAAGGCAGAGTCAGTCCATTCATTGTCATTGGGAGCAAGGGATCTGCCTTTCCCCCGCCTCACTGGCCCTTCTGTGGGGCATGTCACTGCATCCACTGCTTTCCTGAACCACTCTTGATGGAGACCCCTTGTAGTTGGGTTGTGGCCAGTTTGCTGCAGCCACTTCTCCTTGCTCTGCTCTATATAGTCTCTGGAGTTCTGATCAGATTTCCACTCCAATTTAGTAATTGCAGCAGCATTTGGGTTTGGGTGCATCTGTCTAACAGCATTCCCTACGCTCTCCTGCACACGGCAGTAAGGTGTGGCCTCAGGAAGATCCATCACCCTTGCTATCACCTGCACCTCTTCTAACGCTGTTATAGTGATGCATCTTCCAGCTATGGCCCTGAAGTTTCCCAGAGCCAGTTGGGTGCCTGAAGTCACTTTATCCAGTTGTCTCAGCCACGCTGCCCCTCCCTCAGTTATTGAAGCCAGTAACCCACCCAGTGACATCCCCACATTAAAAGGCTTGTACCTTCTATCCCCACCACTCGTAGCCACAATGGGGTACTGTCCAGGACCCTTGCTCTCAGTGTCCCAGTGGACATTTCCCCCTTTGGATTGGCTGCGCAGACACATACAAAAACCTTGCTCTTCCTCCTCACGTCGTTCTCTCTGTCCCCACTAGGGATGGGTATCGTTTAGGTTTTATCCGATACCGGTGCCAAACCGGTACTTTTGAAACGGTGCCGGTGCTCAAACGGTGCTCAAACCGGTGCTTAAAGAATGGAGAACACAAAATTGGTCCAAAAGCCTCTCATGTTCAGCTGGTTTTTTGTAAAAAGATAACAATGTTAGCCTTTTCTGCAGCTATGGGGCATATATGGTATCACTCTTGGCTGGAAGCAGTGCTTAAATAATGGAAAAAACACAAACTTTGTCCAAAACCTCTCATGTTTAACTGTTTTCCACTTTTTCTTTGGTCATTTTAGCCTTTTTGGCCAGGGTGAAGGGAGTATCTGCCATCAAAAAAGAAGACAGCCGCATGTAGCTATAATGATGTTTGCTAGTTCACCTTACATGCATTAATGTAATAACATGGTTAGCCTACTTAACGTAAATTACACACGAACAACATTAAGCTACTCACGCAGAGAAGAACGGCTGCTGCTGCCATCATCATCCGTCATCATTTCTGCTACACTGACAGGGCTAGGGGCCAGGACTCTCCTCTTCGTGTTTTTGGGGGATGTTGCTAACTCCGGGTCCGATAACAGGCAACCCACCCGCAGTAGATGTGCTCAGTGTGAGGTCTCGCAGCAAGCTATCAAATACGGCGCATTTCTGGGCTTTTAAAAAAAAACGCTATGCGTCGCCAGGTGTTTCATCGGATTAGAGGTGTTACCTCCTTTGACAGTATCACAGTATCAGCTTAAAGCACTTGTTGCAGGCTGCTGAGTTTGCATATTTTGCTGTGAAGTACAGCCAGGCTTTTGACCGCTTCGCCTTGGGCATTTTTAATCTGTAGCTCTGCTCTAAAAAAACGTACGTACCTGGACCCGCCTACTATCCTCGGAAACGTAAAATGATTGGCTAGAAGTGTATTACAGCTCAGGAAAAAAAAGCACCGAAATAAAGCACCGAAATGTGCGCTGCTTTTCGGTCTGGTTACTACTGTTTATGTCAGAACCGGTGCCATGATGGCACTGGACACCGGTACCCATCCCTAGTCCCCACCTATAAAATGCTTCATACTCTTCAGATTCTTCAGTCTCGCTGAAATTCAGTCGTTTCTTTTCTTTTTTTTTTTTTTGCCTGTCCCATTTGGTTCTTTAGTCGTCAGAATTGTTGTCTGAAGACCAACCAAAAAAAATAAAATCTCCTGGATCACCTGTTGAGAGAGAAAGAATAGAAAACAAGCATACCTGCTTCATGCCCTGGAGGACGGGGCTGTTTCCCCCCCCCAACACACACACACACACACACCCTCTAGCAGATCATTACATGAAGGAACCTTTTTAAAAAAAAACAAGCGCGTCCATGCTCACAGGTGTACACACGGGTGATCACACCCACAAACTACACCCTTTTTGGCTCCTACCTCAAAGCACACTGTGTTCTGTTGATCTTATGTGCTGCACAATAATGTTTAATATTTAGTATTTACTGTCATATTCCCATATATCACTGTGATGTTGTTTATTCTATTACTCTTGTTCTCTTCTGCTTGTTTTCTTTTTTCTTTCTCAACAGGTGATCCAGGTGATCGATATATGCATTTTTTTTTTCCGCCCATTCTGTTGGTTTTTGTTTTTTGCCCTTCTCCCCCGTCCCTCTTCTCAGCTGTTTCTCTTTCCCTCTTTCTTTCTCCCATTCTTTCCCCCAGTCAAGTCTGTCCCGTATTCAGCAAGTGAAAATAAAATAAACAATAAAAGGTGAATCAAATGGACCATTATGGCAAGGCTGGGATGGTCAATTTGGTAAAGTAAATCCGTTGGGCATCTTTCTTTGCCTTTAGACAATAATTCTGATGGCAAAAGTGCCAAACGGGACAGGCAAAAAAAAACAAAAAAAAAAACAACCCAAAGCAACATACTAAACACAACACCATCGAATTAATCTAGCTAAGTGTAAACAGCAGTAAATACAAAATATTCAATGTTGTTGTGCAGCACGCAGGACAGACAGCGCACAATGTGCTTTGAAGGAGCAGCCAAGAAAGGTGTAATTTAAGTCTATGAACAGTGAACACGCGTGTGCACACTTGTGTGGATCAGCGCGCTTGTATTCAAATGGTTTCCACATGTAATGGTCTGCAAGAGGATGTAGAGAGCCATAGCCCTGTCCCCCAGGGCATGAAGCAGGCATGGAGAAGATCCAGGCCCCAGACATCCAGAGGCCCCAGAGTGCGAGAGCCCAAGGAGGACCACCGGAGGGGCATCCGTGCTACCCTCATGGGAAGGGCTGAGGATCCCCAGACGAGGCGTCACCCAGTAGCCACCGAGCAGAAGCTAGAGGGGGCTGCACCGGCGTGCCCACCGGCTCTGCCGGCAGGCAGCTGTGCCAGAGTGAACCGAGCCGCAGGCCCAGAGACCGGAGGCCTGAGGGCCCCCCGCACCCTGGAGGAGGCCTGACCGAGCAACAGGTGCCAGGCCCCGCCAAGTAGCCACCGGGAGTGAGCTGGTACATACCTGAGCGCCGAGCCCCGGACACCAAGAATCACCAATGCACCGACCCCTGAGGGCATCAGTCACCAGCAGGGAGTGTGGTGAGGGGAGATAGGCCTCCACACTTTGGAGGGCCTGGGAGTTCCCAGAGAGGTGGAGTCTAAGACCCGACCTGACATATAGACACAGACAAACAGGCACACACAGACACAAACATGCATTCCCACCCTCATGCACACATATACAAACACTCAGCACTCACCCAATGTAAGGATTGACATAAATGGACATGTACACACAATCACACTCCCCAAACATACTCCATACCCCGGGTCCAGGTACCCTCGCCCCCAGAGGGGGAAACAGAACCCAGACCCAAGAGATATTACCCTTCCCCCCGGGGTGGAGGCAAGCAGACCGTCCCAGGCTCCACAGCAGCAGGGAGGCCAATCGGACAGCCAACATCTCCTCCCCTGCCCCTGGCTGGGGCAGACTGTATGTGTTTGCAAAAGAGGACTCAAACGCAGACCAAAAACTGAACGTGGCGTGGATTTAACAAAAAACAAGCCGTTTATTGAGGCTAGCAAAAAGGGTACAAACAAAAGGGCATTGGTGAAACCAAACAATAACCTAAACTGGGTGAACTAAAACTAAACGTGAAAAAACCGTAAACATGGTAAACTGACATAGACACCTGAAGTTGTGACATGGATGAGCAGACGACCTGACAAAGAATGACTGAAAGCACACGGACTAAATACACACAGGAGGATAATGAGGGAAGTGGGAACACATGGAGAAACAGCTGACACATGAACATAACGACGTCACAGTAGAAGAGTAAAACTAAACACGATGAACACAGGAACACCAGACCTCTTCAAAATAAAACAGGAAACATAAGACGCAGACATGACAACCTGAACTTGAAAACGTAAGACACAGACATGAAACACATGAAGGGGAAGGGAGACTTGACAAGGGCGGAAAACACAAGGGGAATCTAATAACAAAGAACTAGAACAACCTAGGCATGATAAAAAATGAACTTAGAAAACCTGAAGGGCTTAAACAAACTAAAACTCAAAACGCTGGGTCAAAAGACCCAGGATCGTGACAGGTTTGAGTACACAGACCGTCCAATGGACGCCGTTAACGTGCCCACCCTCAAGGCCCTATATATATATGTGTGTTTTATGAGAGTGTAAGTAATGTGGATGTCTAAGTTGTGAGATAAAATTGAGGCGCAGGTGGCCAGAAGGGGACAGGGGGGGGGGGGGGGGGATGTCTCCCCTGCACCCTGGTGACACACCCGCACCCCAAGGCCCTACCTGTGTGGGTGAGTGTAGTGGAGCGAGAAGAGGAAGGTAGCCGGGGATGGGGAGGAAAAGGAGGGAGGGGAGGATGCCCCTCCCTAGGGCCAGCTCCCCCGCTGACCCCAGTAGGCACCCCCGTCCTCTGGTACCCACCAAGGCAAGGGAGCCCAGGTCCATCCAGACCGGGGCCTACGGCAGCAGCACTGCCAAGCCGCACAGGACCCGGGGCAGCCCACCCTACCCCACCGCAGAGGAAACTGTACCCACCCCAACATTCAATCATCTCCCAGACTACACGAGACAACAGACACCCAGGTTAAGTTTATTCTCCACCTCTCCTATGTCTCTCCCCCACCTGCAGAGTGGACTCCTGGAAGGATGGAACAACCTCCCCGCCAGTTGAAAAGCCCCCCCAGTTAGGCCGATGCACAAGAGGCCCCCTGTGCCAGGGCTGAGCCCCCGTCCACCCACCCGCCCACAACCTTGGCGACACACCGACGAGGACCGAAGCCCCCAAGGGGATTCTCCGTGCTGCCAGAGCCGCAGCACGGAGGCGAAGCAACCCCGAACCCCAAACCCCCACGCCTGCCCTGGATCCACTCAGGGGCAGCCAGGCCACCAGGCCAGTAACCTACGTCCACCAGTACAGACCATCCTCCAGCCCCGCTGCACGCAGCCACGAGGAGAACAACCTCTAAGAGCGACCAGAGCCACTAACTAGGTTATGAACACAATTAGTTTCTGTAGTGACATCATCCAATTTTCCCAACAAGCATACTAAAGGGGAGGTTGGAATTTTACATTTCAGACACTTTGATAAGTCTTCACATATCTTGTTAGGTTTTGTATTGTTGATTGTCATTTATGCTTAGAAATATTTAACCATATATGCTTAGAGGTGTATAATCATTTGTAGATTGAAAGAATGTCTCATCCTAGGAGGTCTGTAACGGCTCTGAGTAGCATGAAGGGGGAGTGCGTTCACTCCCTCTACAGAGTGTTCTGGCATAGATCACACACCTCCTAGGAGAGGTCGTATCTTCTCTTGCTGATATATGGTATAGCAAACACACGTATATCTGTTTGAGTATAAGAGCCTTTTGTTCAGACGTCCTGGCACCAGCTTTGGGGAGTCTTCACAGGGTCACATCTTGACCACACACACACACACACACACACACACACACAGGCAAGGTACTCTTTGTGTGTATGTAGACGTCATATGTTAATGAACCTATGCATATTCATGTAACCTCAATAAAAGAACAGTGGTACGGGAGAACGGACGAGAGCAACTGGGGTCAAGCGAAGGAACGGCGCCTGTCCGGTTCTCTCCCGTGCACGATAAACATGAAGAACTTTGCCTACTTGTGTCTTGCTTTGCAGTGTAATTATATTGTCCTCAACGTTCCAGCGGATAGGTTCAAGCTACAAACCTATCATTAATTGGTCCTTCGATGCCGGAGCCCTGGAATCGCATTCACCGAGGGGAGGAGAGGCACGCTGAAAGACTGACGTCAGCCAGGAAGTTCCTGTGGATTCGCTGTCTGTCTTTTCTCCTCGATGAATGACGATCGGCGAGATTCGAGGCTGATATTACACGCTAAGCAACACCGAGTAAGTTTAGAGTCCATCTCTATAACTGTACGTCTTCGCCGCTCAGTGGGGCGTTGTCCGTGGCCGCTCAGTGGGGATAAAATTACGTCTTCGCCGCTCAGTGGGGCGTTGTCCGTGGCCGCTCAGTGGGGCTAAAATTTGCCGTCTAAGTGGGGCGATGTACGAAGCCGCTCAGTGGGGTTTTTGTACAGAAGCATTAAGTCGCAGAGTTGCGCAGTTCGAACTTTTTTTTGTTTGCCGTCTTAGTGGGGCGAAATACAGACCGCTGTGTGGGGTACTGTAGTGAGTTCTCCACCGCTCAGTGGGATGTTGAGAAGTTCCGCGGGGTCCAGATTGTGCTGGACAATAGGCCTATTTTGTGTTGTTGTCGTTGTTGTCGTCGTTTTTGTTGTTGTTGTGTGTGAGTGTGTGCGGAGCAGAACACGTGGTCTGTGACACCGACTGTTGTTGTTATCATGGGTTTCTAAGCAACCAAGAGTGAGTCGGAGGGAGACAGACGTTTGTGCTGGACTTTGCTCCTGGCAGCACAAAGTATTTAAATAAAGATGAGAGAGGAGTTTTCAGAAAACACACCAGCCTTGAAGAGCGTGTGGAGAAGGCCTGCCACATCAGCAGCACTTGAGATGTGCTCTGGTGAATGGCTTTCCCCCACCCCCTTGCTGACACAAAATGTTAACTCTTTAGCTTGCCCTGATCGACAACAGCCTGTGTGCCAGACCATAGACGTAATTGAGGTGGATAGTTGTTAAAAGTAATCTACATTAAGCTTGTGGTTGCTCAAATTCAGTACAATGACATATGAGGTGAAGTGATATAGGCAAATATTTAAACTAATGAAGTGCATAGAGGCACTTGATCTGTGTGAAAGACTGTCGTCTTATTATGAGCCATTGTTGAGATATAGAGCACACCTGTGAAAACAACTAATATGCTGAACCCTGTATGGCACATCTAAAAGTACATGATGGAGAAGCTGTATTGAATATGAAAGTGTAAGACTTTGCCGCTGTGGGCAGAGCATGCAACTACTGCGTGATGTTGCGTTGCGGTTTTTTTTCTTCTGAGCTGATGAGCAAGCTACACATTATCAGATCAAGAGCTGTCTGAGAACTACTCAAAGAGAGGGAAACAGAGCTCTGATAACTGTGATAACTGGAGTGTGCAGCGTTTCCGTGAGCAGTTTTCCTGCACCTTGACTCGTGTGTGTGTGTGTAGCATCAGCATCATGTTTTTGTTTATTTGTTTTGTTGGGTTAAAAATAATTAAATAAACTGGTGATCATATTTATGGATCACCATGGTATCATCAGCCATGTGATTTATTTATGCAGATGAAAAAGAGAAAGAATTTATATTGTAGATGAAAAATAATCATAGGAAAAGGTTTTGTGTTGATCAGCCAAAAACAACCACAATTTCATTTTCTGCTTTTAAGAAAGGATTGTTCACAAAAACACAGAGAGAGAGAGAGAGAGAGAGAGAGAGAGAGAGAGAGAGAGAGAGAGATGTGTGTTGATTAAGCAGCGATGATAATAATGAAAATGTCTTAGTTAGTCACTTTCAGGTGAAAAGCAGACCTGAATCAATTTTCCACATGCAGCAGTCGGAAGAAAGTTATAGTTTAACATCATTGGAAACATGCAGGCCAAGTTTCTGGCTGACTTATTTACAGCGCCATGTGTCTCTCAACCTCACAAGCAAGCAAGCAAGCTCTCACCCCTCCCTGAAGACAAGGAATGCAGCTCCAAAGCAATAACATGATAAAGAGACAGCAGCAAGTCTTGAGCAAAGAGTCCCAGCAAAGCAGCAGCAATGTGGACAAACAGCATCAGAGAAGAAGAGCAAACCCATCATCCTGACTGATCGGATGAATGGCACTGTGTCTACAACAAGCTGAAACTTCACTGTGCATGTGAAGAAAACGTTTGAGGAGAACTGAACAGTTGGAGTTTGACATTTGCCACCTGTGGAGTAAAATGGCAAGAAGAGACAGTGGGACACAGGACAAAGATGAAGGAGAACTGGGATTAACGTGAACGGTATGATATGGCCCACCCCTTATAATAGTTACAGCTATCTTCATGAAGTTGTACAAAAACGCTTTATTTCGCCAAGACAGTAGGTTTCCGACTATTAGTATAGGTTTTCATTTTGTGAATAACTTGAAAATCTTAGGTCAAACAGCTGCAAAACCTGTTTGATCAACACGGGGATATTGAATTCTATAAGATAAAGTCATAAATATGTGTGTCTGATCCTTCTATCAAAGGTTAAAGCTAACTTCTTGAAGTTGTACAAAAGCTAACTTCTTGAAGTTGTACAAAAAGGCTTTATTTCGCCAAGACAGTGTGTTTCTGACTACTACATGCACTTGAATGGAGTTCTCGCCCGAATTAAAGTATAGGTTTTCCTCTTGTGAAAAACTTGAAAATCTTAGCTCAAACAGCTGCAAAACCTGTTTGCCCAGCACGGAGATATAGAATGCTATAAGATAAAGCCATACATATGTGTGTCTGAGTCTACTATTAAAAGTTACAGCTATTTATATGAAGTTGTACAGAAACGCTTTATTTCGCCAAGACAGTGCGTTTCTCACTGTTACATGCGCTGATATCATGCACATTTTACCAGGGCCTGTGCTGCTGGCTGATGCCATCCACATCTCACCAGGCCTGTGCTACTGGCTGAGCCCAACTACATTTCAACAGGGCCTGTGCTACTGGCTGAGGCCAACTACATTTGACCAGGGCGTATGTTGCTGGCTAAGGCCATCTACATTTCACTGGGACCTGTGGTGCTGGCTGATGCCATCCACAATACACAAGTGCCTGTGCTACTGTCTGATTCCATCCACATTTCACCACGGCCAGTGCTTCCTGTGAGGCCATCATCACCACACCAGGGCCTGAGGTGCTGGCTGAGGCCATCCACATTACACCAGGGCCATTGCTTCCTGCGATGCCACCTTCACCACACCAGGGCTTGTGCTGCTCGTTGATGCCATCCACATTACACCAGGGCCATTGCTTCCTGGGAGACCATCTTCACCACACCAGGGCTTGTGCTGCTCGTTGATGCCATCCACATTACACCAGGGTGTGTGGTGCTGACCAATGCCATCCATATTTCAGTGTTGTTAGATGAGGCCATCCACATTACAACATGGCCTGTGCTTCTGGCTGAGGCCAACTACAATTTACCAAGCACTTTGTTGGTGGCATATCCCATCCACAATACACAAAGGCCTGTGCTACTGGCTGATACCATCCACATTTCACCAGGGCCAGTGGTGTTGGGTAAGGCCATCCACATTAAACCAGGGTCTGTTGTGCTGGCCATTACCATCCAAATTTCACCAGGGCCAGTTTTGTTAGATGAGGCCATCCGTATTAAAACAGGGCCTGTGCTACTAGCTGAGGACAACTACATTTCACCAGGTCCTGTGTTGGTGGTTGATGCCATCCACAATACACAAAGGCCTGTGCTACTGGGTGATGCTATCCACATTACACCACGGCAAGTGCTTCCTGTGAGGCCATCACCATCACAGCCCCTGTGCCTGTGGTGCTGGCTGAGGCCATCCACATTACACCAGGACCTGTGATGCTGGATTATACCATCCACATTACACCAGTGCCATTGCTTCCTGGGAGGCTATCCTCACCACACCAGGGCTTGTGCTGCTCATTGATGCCATCCACATTACACCAGGGTGTGTGGTGCTGACCAACACCATCCATATTTCACCAGGGCCAGTGTTGTTAGATGAGGCCATCCACATTACAACAAGGCCCGTGCTACTGGCTGAGGCCAACTACATTTCAAAAGGGTGTATGTTGCCAGCTGAGGCCATCTACATTTCACCAGGGCCTGTGTTGGTGGCTGATGCTATCCACATTACACCAGGGCCAGTGATTCCTGTGAGGCCATCTTCACCAGACCAGGACCTTTGTTGCTGGCTGATACCATCCACATTACACAAGGGCCTGTGGTGTTGCTGGCTGATGTCATTCCAATACACAACACTGCAAAAACCCACCTCCTTAATACTAGGAAAAATACACTTATTTTTGGTGAAGATTTGCTTAAAACAAGTGAAATTATCTGGCCATGGGGTAAGTGTTTTTTTCTTAATAAGATTTCTTGAAATAAGAACAATATCTAGATTTAAATAAAGCTAAAAAAAAGTATTTTACACTCATTCCAGGCAACAAATCAGAACATTGAAACTTAAAATAAGCTTTAACCACTTATTATAGGCCACAAATAAGATAATAAAGCTTAAAAAATAAGTCTTTTACACTTATTCCAGGCAACAAATCAGAACATTGAAACTTAAAATAAGCTTTAACCACTTATTGTAGGCCACAAATAAAGATATTAAAGCTAACAATAAGTCTTTTACACTTATTCCAGGCAACCAATCATGGCTTGAAATCTAAAATAAGCTTTAACCACTTGTTCTAAGTAAAATGTTGAACAAATGAAATCTGAAAATAGGCATAAAACACTTATTCTAACAAACAAATCAAGGCAAATAATATAAAAACTAATATAAAAACTAGTACATTAAATCATTTTAAAGATTCTTCTTTTTAAATTTAGCTAAACACTACTTTAAGATTATATTGCTGATTAAGGACAAAACAAAACTGAAACAGAGCAAAAGTGTCCATCTTTATTTGTCCACTTTAACAATAACCTGCAGATAATAAAGATACAATTGAACAGTACAGGTCCAACATTATGAGTTTGTTTAAGTAGTTTCAACATTTCAACAGCCTTGGAGGTTTCGCCATTGCCCCATTAAAATTGACGAGTGACATAGGAAGACCACAAAGATTCAAATTTCTTCCAAATGACACCAAATACCACAAAACTTGTCTGGGTGAGTAAATGAACATTTTCCATTTTAGAAATAAGACCCAGATTGAAAAAACAAAAAACAAAACAGAAGTGCCCTCTCCTAATCTTATCTGAAATTTACACACTATTTTCCAATAAATGCATGCCATTCTGCCAGGGCTTTTCTGTAAGATGATGTAGTGTCATGCTCATGAATGGCATCCTGGAGAACTTCTGTCTGAATGACAGACAGCAGGGTTGCCACGCATTTGGGGGAAGTCAGATGGAGTGCATAAAAGTATGCCATCACATATATCATAGCCTCACCAAGTTTTTCTTTGTCAAATGTTGTAACTGGTAAATTACCAACAGCAATGGCACACTTGCAGCCATCGAACATCACTACTGGACATGACAAGCTTCGTTTCTGGAGGACAGCATCTGGATCTTCTGTAGGCTGCAAGACACAAAAGACATGACAGTTAACATCTTATGTTAATTGTATGTTTTTTTGCTGGGATTTGGTCATAATATCAGAGACGTCATTATCTTGTTCTTTGTTGGTTACACACATTTTATAGTAGTTTAGACTTATGGTTTATCAGTGTCAAGCGACTCCTTATGTGACCACACTCATGTACATTAAATACGTTATAAATTAATGAAAACAATAAATTATAGATTTAAGACTTTCGGCTGAAACCGAAAAAGCATTTTTGAGTCATGTTTGACCGAAATATTTCGTTTGCCAAATTTTCTGTATATCTTTATAAGCAAATTTTTATAAAACTTACCTTCAGGACATGTAGAAATGCTTCAGAAGCATTCCCCATCTTTTTTGGTCGATGGGCAGGTGTGGGAAGGAGCGTTGGAAGAGCCTTCATCAGTGCAAGGTGGGCTTCAGCTGGACAAAGCAGAAACAAACCTTCATAAACATAAATTTTAAAGGATGAGAACTTTGTATTCAAATGGTAAAACTTAATTTTGTCCATGGTCATTGGTGGATTCATTGCCTTCTTTGACACTCCGTAGAACTCTACCCTTAAGGGCCTGTGCTACTGGCTGAGGCCAACTACATTTCACCAGGGCGTATGTTGCCTCCTAAGGCTGTCTACATTTCACGAGGGCCTGTGCTGCTGTGTGAGGCCATCTACATTTCACCAAAGCCTGTGTTGCTGGCTGAGGCAATCCACATTACACCAGGGCCACTGCTTCCTGTGAGGCCATCTTCACCACACCAGGGCCTGCGTTGCTGGCTGATGCCATCCACATTACACCAGGGCATGTGCTACTGGCTTAGTCCAACTACATTTCACCAGGGCCTTTATTGTTGGCTGAGGCCATCCACATTACACCAGGGCCAGTGATGCTGGCTTATACCATTCACATTACACCAGGGCCATTGATGCTGGCTTATACCATCCACATTACACCAGGGCCATTGCTTCCTGGGACGCCATCTTCACCACACCAGGGCTTGTGCTGCTTGTTGATGCCATACACATTACACCAGGGTGTGTGGTGCTGACCAATTCCATCCATATTTCACCGGGGCCAGTGTTGTTAGATGAGGTCATCCACATTACAACATGGCCTGTGCTGCTAGCTAAGGCCATCTACATCACACCAGGGCCTGAGCTTCTGTTGGTAAAGGCCATTTACAGCACACCAGCACTTGTGCTACTGGCTGAGGCAATCTACAGTACAGAAGGGACTGAGCTGCTCTTTGTAGAGGCCATCTACAGCACACCAGGGCCTGTGCTGCTGGCTGATGCCATCTACAGTACACCAGGTAGGGGTGGGTTTTAATAATCGATTCATCGATTAAAATCAATTCTGGCTTGGATAACGTGATATCGATTCATTAAAATCCTGAATCGATTTTTCTATATAAATGTATTTTCCCCGAAATTCCAGAATCTCACGTGAAACGTCACAAAATTTTGACAACCACCAAACAGCTAAAACAGTAAATGAGAGCAGGTACACGGATTCTGCACAAAGACGTAAACACAGAGCGCAACCCCCGGATCAGAATCAGTGACATGTCGCCTTTCTCACTGACGGCACGGACACGGTCGGGGCTGAAAGCCGACACCTCGCTGATTCTTATATGTCGGCGGGTCTGTGCTTTGTGTTTTCGCCCTTTTTGCGCTGATTCTAAAGCTCTTAGTTTGATCTCTCTCCAAACAATATTGATCAAACCAGCAGCAAAAGAAGATCCAATCTACGCTTCACATAAACATCGTCATGAATTCAATCTGACTTTTGCTGTTTTGCTTCTACCACGATAAAATCACACGATGGTTTTTTTTTCTCCTTTTATTTACTTCCGAAAAGAAAACCTAATTTTTGCCGTTCAATACTGAACAAATTTTAACTTTTTAAAATCATGCAAAATGCTGTGTCTCTAATAAAACTGTTGTAACTTCACAAGGTAATGTTCATATGCTGGTTAATGGTTTTCTTTTGTTTTTGATGTACTGCAGAATATTTTTATAAAATCCCAGGAAAATCACCTTCATGTTTTTCTGTGTTTTATCTTCAGCTACTTTGACACAAATGCATCTGCTGTGATGCTCACACCTTTGATAAAGTCTCAAAAGTGTCAGCTTCCTTTTTATGGATACAAAAATATGTAAATGTACTGATATGAATTATAATATTTCTGACTGAGGCAAAATTTCCTAGATTCTAATCCAATTGAATCAAATCGTGGATCGAATCGATTCAGGACCTTGTGAATTAGAATCGAATTGATTGTAGAAATCAGTGACGATACCCAGCCCTAACACCAGGGCCTGTGCCAGTGGCTGAGGCCATCTAAAAAACATCAGGGCCTGTGATTCTGGCTGCGTCCATCTACATCTCACAGAGGCCTGTGCTGCTACCTTATGCCATCAATATTGCAACAGGGCCGGTGCTGCTGTCTTAGGCCATCAACATTACACCATGGACCGTGCTGCTCTTGGTAGAGGCAATCTACAGTACACCATGGCCTGTGGTGCTGTTGGTAGAGGCCATCTTCACAACAGCAGGGCCTGTGCTGCTTGCTTAGGCCATCTACATTACACCATAGCCTGTGCTCCTGGCTGATGCCATCAACATCACAGCAGAGCCTGTGCTGCTAGCTAAGGCCATCTACATTACACCAGGGTCTGTGCTGATGGCTGAGGTCTGTTACATTACATCAGGGCCTTAGCTGCTGTTGGTAGAGTCCATCGAAGGCACACCAGGGCCGGTGCTGCTAGCTGAAGCCATCTATAGCACACCAGGTCCTGTGCTGCTGACGGAGGCCATCTAAATTGCACCATGGCCTGTGCTGATGCTGGTAGACGCCATCTACAGCACACCAGTGCCTGTGCTGCTGGCTTAGGCCATCTACATTGCACCAGGGCCTGTGCTGCTACCTTATGCCATCAACATTGCAACAGGGCCTGTGCTGCTGGCTTAGGCCATCTACATTGCACCAGGGCCTGTGCTGCTACCTTATGCCATCAACATTACACCATGGCATGTGCTGCTCTTGTAGAGGCAATCTACAGTACACAAGGGCCTGTGCTGCTGACTGAGGGATTCTACACAACATCAGGGTCTTAGCTGCTGGCTGAGGCCATCTACATTACACCAGGGCCTGTGCTGCTGGCTGATTATATCCAAAACACACCAGAGCCTTATCTGTTAGCTGATGCCATCTACTTTACACCATGGCCTGTGCTGCAGGCTGAGGCCATCAACATCACAGCAGGGCCTGTGCTGCTAGCTAAGGCCATCTACATTACACCAGGGTCTGTGCTGATGGCTGAGGTCCGTTACATTACATCAGGGCCTTAGCTGCTGTTGGTAGAGTCGATCGAAGGCACACCAGGGCCGGTGCTGCTAGCTGAAGCCATCTATAGCACACCAGGTCCTGTGCTGCTGACGGAGGCCATCTTAATTGCACCATGGCCTGTGCTGATGCTGGTAGACGCCATCTACAGAACACCAGTGCCTGTGCTGCTACCTTATGCCATCAACATTGCAACAGGGCCTGTGCTGCTGGCTTAGGCCATCTACATTGCACCAGGGCCTGTGCTGCTACCTTATGCCATCAACATTACACCATGGCATGTGCTGCTCTTGTAGAGGCAATCTACAGTACATAAGGGCCTGTGCTGCTGACTGAGGGATTCTACACAACATCAGGGTCTTAGCTGCTGGCTGAGGCCATCTACATTACACCAGGGCCTGTGCTGCTGGCTGATTATATCCAAAACACACCAGAGCCTTATCTGTTAGCTGATGCCATCTACTTTACACCATGGCCTGTGCTGCAGGCTGAGGCCATCTACAGCACACGAGAGCCTGTGCTTCTGGCTGAGGCCAGCTACACTACACAATGGACTGTGCTGCTGGCTGATGAAATCCAAAGCACACCAAGGCCTGTGCTGCAGGCTTAGGCCTGGTGAAATTCAATATCCCCGTGCTGGGCAAACAGGTTTTGCAGCTGTTTGAGCTAAGATATTCAAGTTATTCACATAATGAAAACATATACTTTGTTTCGGGCGAGTTCCCCATTCAAATGCATGTAACAGTGAGAAACGCACTGTCTTGACGAAATAAAGCGTTTTTGTACAACTTCATATATATAGCTGTAACTTTTGATAGAAGACTCAGACACACATCTTTATGGCTTTATGTTATAGAATTCAATATCCCCGTGCTGGGTAAACAGGTTTTGCAGCTGTTTGTGCTGATATTTTCAAGTTATTCACATAATGAAAACCTATACTTTCTTTCGGGCGAATTCTCCATTCAAATGCATTTAATCGTCAGAAACGCACTGTCTTGACGAAATAAAGCGTTTTTGTACAACTTCATATAAATAGCTGTAACTTTCGATAGAAGACTCAGACACACACATATTTACGGCTTTATCTTATAGAATTCAATATCCCCTTGCTGGGCAAACAGGTTTTGCAGGTGTTTGAGCAGAGATTTTCAAGTTATTCACATAATGAAAACCTATACTTTCTTTCGGGCGAGTCCCCATTCAAATGCATGGAAATTGCAAGAAACGCGCTGTCTTGACGAAATAAAGCGTTTTTGTACAACTTCATATAAATAACCGTAACTTTTGATAGAAGACTCAGGCATACATATTTATGGCTTTATCTTACAGAAATCAATATCCCCGTGCTGGGCAAACAGGTTTTGCAACTGTTTGAGCTAAGATATTCAAGTTATAAGCATAATGGAAACCTATACTTTGTTTCGGGCGAAACAGTTTATACAGGGAGTGCAGACTTATTAGGCAAATGAGTATTTTGTCCACATCATCCTCTTCATGCATGTTGTCTTACTCCAAGCTGTATAGGCTCGAAAGCCTACTACCAATTAAGCATATTAGGTGATGTGCACTCTGTAATGAGAAGGGGTGTGGTCTAATGACATCAACACCCTATATCAGGTGTGCATAATTATCAGGCAACGTCCTTTCCTTTGGCAAAATGGGTCAAAAAAAGGACTTGACAGGCTCAGAAAAGTCAAAAATAGTGAGATATCTTGCAGAGGGATGCAGCAGTCTCAAAATTGCAAAGCTTCTGAAGCGTGATCATCGAACAATCAAGCGTTTCATTCAAAATAGTCAACAGGGTTGCAAGAAGCGTGTGGAAAAACCAAGGCGCAAAATAACTGCCCATGAACTGAGAAAAGTCAAGCGTGCAGCTGCCAAGATGCCACTTGCCACCAGTTTGGCCATATTTCAGAGCTGCAACATCACAAGGTGTGCAATACTCAGAGACATGGCCAAGGTAAGAAAGGCTGAAAGACGACCACCACTGAACAAGACACACAAGCTGAAACGTCAAGACTGGGCCAAGAAATATCTCAAGATTGATTTCTCTAAGGTTTTATGGACTGATGAAATGAGAGTGAGTCTTGATGGGCCAGATGAATGGGCCCGTGGCTGGATTGGTAAAGGGCAGAGAGCTCCAGTCCGACTCAGACGCCAGCAAGGTGGAGGTGGAGTACTGGTTTGGGCTGGTATCATCAAAGATGAGCTTGTGGGGCCTTTTCGGGTTGAGGATGGAGTCAAGCTCAACTCCCAGTACTACTGCCAGTTTCTGGAAGACACCTTCTTCAAGCAGTGGTACAGGAAGAAGTCTGCATCCTTCAAGAAAAACGTGATTTTCATGCAGGACAATGCTCCATCACACGCGTCCAAGTACTCCACAGCGTGGCTGGCAAGAAAGGGTATAAAAGAAGAAAAACTAATGACATGGCCTCCTTCTTCACCTGATCTGAACCCCATTGAGAACCTGTGGTCCATCATCAAATGTGAGATTTACAAGGAGGGAAAACAGTACACCTCTCTGAACAGTGTCTGGGAGGCTGTGGTTGCTGCTGCACGCAATGTTGATGGTGAACAGATCAAAACACTGACAAAATCCATGGATGGCAGGCTTTTGAGTGTCCTTGCAAAGAAAGGTGGCTATATTGGTCGCTGATTTGTTTTTGTTTTGTTTTTGAATGTCAGAAATGTATATTTGTGAATGTGGAGATGTTATAATGGTGTCACTGGTAAAAATAAATAATTGAAATGGGTATATATTTCTTTTTTGTTAAGTTGCCTAATAATTGTGCACAGTAATAGTCACCTGCACACAGATATCTCCCTAAAATAGTTAAAACTACAAACAAACTAAAAACTACTTCCAAAAACATTCAGCTTTGATATTAATGAGTTTTTTGGGTTCATTGAGAACATGGTTGTTGTTCTATAATAAAATTATTCCGCAAAAATACAACTTGCCTAATAATTCTGCACTCCCTGTATACGTGGATGGATCAGCTAGCAACAAAAGGACTGGTGAAATGTAGTTGGCCTAAACCATGAGTGCCTGGTGAAATGTGGATGGTATTGGAAAGCAGCACAGAATCTGGTAAAAAATTTGAATCGACCAACCTCACATGCCCTGGTGTAATGTGCATGGCATCAACGAGTAGCACAGGCCCTGGTGAAATTTAGTTAGTCTAAGCGATCAACAGAAGCCCTTGTGTGGATGGCATCAGCCAGAAACGCAGGTTCTGGTAAAATGTAGATGGCCTCAGAAAGCAGTACAGGCCCTGGTGTGGTGAAGATGGCCTCACAGGAAGCAGTGGCCCTGATGCAATGTGGATGGCATCAGCCAGTAGCACAGGCCTTTGTATATTGTGGATGGGACCAGCCACCAACAAAGGCCCTTGTGAAATGTAGTTGGCCTCAGCCATGACCACAGGCCCTGGTAAAATGTAAATGTCCTAAGCCAGTATCACAGGCCCTGTTGTAATGTGGATGGCCTGATCTAACAACACTGTCCCTGGTGAAATATGGATGGGCTCATCTAAGAACAGTGGCCCAGGTGAAATGTGGATGGTATTGGCCTGCACCACAGGCCCTGGTGTAATGTGGATGGCCTCAGCCAAAAGCACACTCCCTGGTGTGGTGAAGATGGCCTCACAGGAAGCACTGTCCCTGGTGTAATGTGAATGGTCTTAGCCAGTAGCACACGCGCTTGTGTATTGTGGATCGCATCAGCCAGCAATACAAGCCCTGGTGAAATGTGGATGGTATCAACGAGTAGCACAGGTCCTGGTGTAATGTGGATGCTCTCAGCCAACAACACTGGCACTGGTGAAATGTGGATGGTACTGGCCAGCACCACAGGTCCAGGTGTAATGTGAATGTCCTCAGCCAACACCACTGGCCCTAGTGTAATGTGGATGGCATCAGCCAGTATCACAGGCCGTTGTGTATTGTGGATGGTTTCGGACAGCACCACATGCCCTGATATAATGTGGATGGCATCAACAAGTAGCACAGACCCTCGTGTAATGTGGAGGGCCTCATCCAAAGACACAGGCCCGTGTGAAATGTGGATGGTTTTGGCCAGTAGCACAGGCCCTTGTATATTGTGGATCGCATCAGCCAGCAACACAAGCCCTGGTGAAATGTGGATGGTATCAACGAGTAGCAAAGGCTCCTGTGTAATGTGGATGGCATCAGCCAGTATCACAGGCCCTGGTGAAATGTAGTTGGCCTCAGGCAGTAGCACAAGCCCTGGTGTAATGTGGATGTCATGAGCCAACAACACAGGCCCTGGTGAAATATGGATGGTATCAGCCAAGAGCACAGGCCCTGGTGTGGTGAATATGGCCTAAAAGGGAGCTCTGGCCCTGGTGTAATGTGGATGGCATCAGCCAGTAGCACAGGCCTTTGTATATTGTGGATGGGATCAGCCACCAACACAGGCCCTGGTGAAATGTAGTTGGCCTCAGCTATGACCACAGGCCCTGGTGAAATGTAAAACGTCCTCAGCCAGTAGCATAGGCCCTGTTGTAATGTGGATGGCCTCATCTAACAACACTGTCCCTGGTGAAATATGGATGGTATTGGTCAGCACCAAACACCCTGGTGTAATGTGAATGGACTAAGCCAACACCACTGGCCCTGGTGTAATGTGGATGACATCAGCTAGTATCACAGGCCCCTGTGTTTTGTCAATGTCATCAGCCAGCAACACAACCCCTTGTGAAATGTGGATTGTTTCGGACAGCACCAAAAGCCGGGGTGTAATGTGGATGCCATCAATGAGTAGCACAGGTCCTGGTGTAATGTGGATTTCATGAGCCAGCAACACAGGCCCTGGTGAAATGAGGATGGTATCAGCCAGCAACGCAGGCCCTGGTGTGGTGACTATGGTCTCACAGGGAGCAGTGGCCGTGGTGCAATGTGGATGGCCTCAGCCAGCAACGAAGACCCTGCTGTGGTGAAGATGGTCTCACAGGGAGCAGTGGCCCTGGTGTAATGTTGATGGCCTTATCTAACAACATTGTCCCTGGTGAAACGTGGATGGTATTGGCCAGCACCACAGGCCCTGGTGTAATGTGGATGGCCTCATCCCGCACCACAGGCCCTGGTGTGGTGATGAATGAATCAAAGGGAGCACTGGCAGTGGTGTTATGTGGATGGCCTCAGCCAACAACACTGGCCCTGGTGAAATGTGGATGGTATTGGTCAGCACCACACACCCTGGTGTAATGTGGATGGCCTCATCCAGCACCACAGGCCCTGGTGTGGTGATGATGGCCTCACAGGAAGCACTGGTAGTGGTGTAATGTGGATGGTCAAAGGAGCTTGCAAAGAAAAGCGTCTGGACTTCTTTAGGTTGCTTGAAGACGTTTCACCTCTCATCCGAGAAGCTTCTTCAGTTCTAAGGTCAAATGGTGGAGAGTCCCAGATATAAACCTAGTGGGAGTAACCCCCCACAGAAGGACAAAAGGACCCCCTGATGATCCTCTAATTGCCTGAGCCATGGTGTGAAACTGGGCGTGGGTCCCAATCAGCCAGAGTTTCGGGTGAGCTCATTGTGAAACCTGGCGCCACCTTATCATGCGAATTCCTGAGGTCAGATGGCCCAGGATGTGAGTGGGCGTTAAGGCGTCTGGGAAGGGATCTCAAAACTGGATTATAGATGGCAGAGAGTTGGTGTCGTAAACCCCCGCCTCTGTTCAAAGATGGTCGCTCACAGTGGACATAGATGGCTTCTTTCACTCCTCTTTCAAACCATCTGTCCTCTCTGTCCAAAATGTGAACATTGGCATCCTCGAAAGAGTGTCCTTTATCCTTAAGATGCAGATGGACTGCTGAGTCTTGTCCTGTGGAGGTGGCTCTTCTGTGTTGTGCCATGCGCTTGTGATGTGGCTGTTTGGTCTCTCCAATGTAGAGGTCTGGGCATTCCTCGCTGCACTGTACAGCATACACCACATTGTTAAGTTTGTGTTTTGTCTTTCGGGTGAACCAGTTTCTGTCTGAGCGTGTTGCTGGGTCTGAAATACACTGGGATGTCATGCTTGGAGAAAACTCTCCTGAATTTCTCTGATACACCGGCTACATAGGGGATGACAATGTTGTTGCGTCTGTCCTTCTTATCCTCCCTCGCTGGTGTCTGGTCTTCTTTTCTGTGCTTCTTTGCTGACTTTAAGAACGCCCATTTAGGATAGCCGCAGGTTTTGAGTGCTTCCTTTATATGTGTGTGTTCCTTCTTTTTTCCTTCAGGCTTAGAGGGAACATGTTCTGCCCGGTGGTGTAGGGTCCTAATTACTCCAAGTTTGTGTTCCAAAGGGTGATGGGAGTCAAAGAGGAGGTACTGGTGCGTGTGTGTGGGCTTCCGGTAAACTTCGATGTTGAGTTTGCCGTTCTCTTCAATGTGCATGGCGCAGTCCAGGAAAGGCAAACAGTCATCCTTTGTGTCTTCCCTGGTGAACTTGATGTTTTTATCCACAGCGTTAAGGTGCACAGTGAAGGATTCCACTTCTTGTGTCTTGATTTTTACCCAGGTGTCGTCCACATATCTGTACCAGTGGCTGGGTACTCTTCCTTTGAAAGAGCCAAGAGCCTTCCTTTCCACTTCCTCCATGTAAAGGTTGGCTACAATAGGTGACACGGGGGAGCCCATGGCACAGCCATGTTTTTGTCTGTAAAAGCCTTCGTTATACTTGAAATATGTAGTGGTGAGGCAGAGGTCTAACAGTGTGCAGATCTGATCGGGTGTGAAGTTGGTCCTGTCCTCCAAGGAGCTGTCTTCTTGTAGTCATTTTCTGACAGTCTCCACGGCCTCCGTGGTGGGTATGCAAGTGAAAAGAGAGACTACATCAAAGGACACCATTGTTTCATCTGGATCCAGGGTAAGTTTCTGGACCTTGTCTGTGAAGTCGGTGGAGTTCTTGATGTGGTGTGGGGTGTTCCCCACGAGAGGCGCAAGGATGGTAGCAAGGTGTTTAGCAATGTTGTAAGTGGCTGAGTTTATGCTACTGACTATGGGTCTGAGTGGGACAGCTTCCTTGTGGATCTTAGGAAGTCCATAGATGCAGGGTATGGCATCCCCTGGGTAAAGGCGGTGATATGTAAGGCGGTCAATAATTTTGCCCTTTTCAAAGTCTTGAAGGCAAGCTATAACTTTCTTTTTGTAACTGCTTGTGGGGTCTCGCTTTAGGGCTTCGTAGGTATTGTTGTCACTGAGGAGAGTAGTGATCTTTGTATGGTAATCTGTAGTGTTTAAGACCACGGTGCATCTTCCCTTATCAGCTGGTAAAACAGTGATGTTGTGGTCTTTGCTCAGGGAAGCGACGGCCTTCTTTTCCTGTATTGTGAGGTTGGATGGAGGGACTTTGGCACTGGAGAGCATGGCTGAGACTTTCATTCTGATTTGCTCTGCTTCTGTCTGTGATAATTTATTAATCCGTATGGCAGATTCTGTGGCTGTGATGAGGTCCACTATGGGCAACTGTTGTGGAGAAATGGCAAATTTGAGTCCTTTGGCTAATACTCTCTTTTCAGGTTCAGTGAGAATCCTGTCTGACAAGTTCTTAACCCATTTCTCCTGACTGGCATCAGGTGTGTTTTCTTCTCTGGGTTGTGTAGGTTCAGGATAAGGAGTGTGTGTTTTTGACAGCAAGGTGTGAAATTTCCTGCATTGTCTTTCTTTTCCTTTAGAGTGTTGGGCCCGCTGAGCCTTGTCCACAAACTTGTAAACCTCTTCTAAGATTGGAGAGGGTAGAAGGATTTCCAGTTCCTGCTGGGTCTGGCTGATCTTGATCTGGAGGGCATCTATGGTGAAATGGACCTGTGTTATCCTTTTACTTAAAAGGTGATTTTGTGCTCTCTGTAGAATCAAGTCTGCTCTGTATCCCCTGACAGTGGATCCAAGGCGCAGGCTCTTAGGAACAACTCTGCTTTGTCTACATCTTAGGTTGAAACGGAGATGGTTCCTATAATCCGCTAGTTTCCTTGATTCCCTTTCATACTCCCGCACCAGTTGAAGGGTGTTCCTCCCAAAATGTACGGCAATATGTCTGTGAAGGTTCTCAGTCATCCAGGTCATCGTAGTCAAAGGAGCTTGCAAAGAAAAGCGTCTGGACTTCTTTAAGTTGCTTGAAGACGTTTCACCTCTCATCCGAGAAGCTTCTTCAGTTCTAAGGTCAATTGGTGGAGAGTCCCAGATATAAACCTAGTGGGAGTAACCCCCCACAGAGGGACAAAAGGACCCCCTCAGCCAGTATCACAGGCCCCTGTGTTTTGTGGATGTCATCAGGCAGAAAAACAAGCCCTGGTGAAATGTGGATGGTTTCGGACAACACCACAGGCCCGGGTGTAATGTCGATGGCCTCTGCCAGTAACACAGGCAGTGGTGTGGTGAAGATGGCCTCACATGAAGCACTGTCCCTGGTGTAATGTGTATGGCCTCAGCCAACAACAGTGGCCCTGGTGAAATATGGATGGTATTGGTCAGCACCACACACCCTGGTGTAATGTGGATGGCATCAACAAGCAGCAGAGGCCCTGGTCGGGTGAAGATGGCCTCACAGGAAACACTGTCCGTGGTGTAATGTGGATGGTAGAAGCCAACAACAGTTGCCCTGGATGTGCATGTTGTTATGACCCAGGGTCATTATTTGCGGTACGGTGTTGTTATTGTTTGTATTTGTATTCAGTGTTGCTTGTTTCCAGGTGGAGGCCACCCATTGGTGGAGGAAGGAAAGAGGCCAGCTACAAAAGGGGTTGGACTGGGTCGGCGAGGAGACTTCCTGGTTTCCCGTGAGCTGTGTGTCTGGGGACCGTCGTGGTGTGTGACTGCACGGGGCTGCAATATTAATGCTGAAAAAGGGGTTGTACCTGGGCTTGGTAGCTGTAGGGGTGGGAAGCCGTTTTCTTTTATTCCCCTCTTTTCTCCTGTTTCGGGTAGGGAGACAGGTTAGAGAATTGTATTTTGTTTTGGGATCGTGGGAGGTAAGTTAGCTCTGTTTTTCTTTCTAGTGTGTTTTGTTTGTTGTTTTGGCATCGCCCACCCTGAAGCTCGCTACCTGTTCAGTAAATAAATTAACCAACTCTCGTCATTCTGCCGTGGTGTGATTTTTTTTTTGTCGTTATTATGTATCGGGTTTATCTTTTTGTTGTGTTGCACCCCGGCTTCGGGCCGGTGTGTAACATAAATGGGGGCTCGTCCGTTTGAGGGATTTCGGGGTCGTTTGTGTGTAGTGGGGTTCGTGTGGGTGTGTGGGTTTTTTTTTTTTTTGTGTTTTTGGGGGTTGTTTGTGTGGGTGGCCGCGGATGGAGTTTGATGTGGATAAGTTTGCCGATGCGCCTTCCTTGCAGCAGTTGAGTCGGTGTCGGAGGGAGGATTTGCTGCTTATTGCGGGCCGTTTTGATGTGCGAGCGCCGGCGGGGGTGAAAAAGGATGATTTGCGACAGCTTGTCACGGTGGCTTTGAGCGAGCGGGGTTTGCTGTCGGGCGTGCCGCTTGTTGGTGGGACGGGCGGGGCGGCTATGGAGCCGTTGGCTCCGTTGTCTGTTCCTCCTGTGGCCGCCCCCTCTGTGGCTCCTCCTGCTCCGGTGGTGGGGTCGTCGGCGGAGGAGCTCCAGTTGTTGCTCCGCATTAAGGAGGTGGAGTTGAGTAGTCACCGGTTGGAGGTAGAAGCGATGCATTTGAGGGTGAGGGCGTTGGAGTTGGAGCGCGGACCTCCACCGCGTGCCCCTGACTCTACGCCGCCCACGCCTGCGCCCTCTGTGCTCCCTGCGCCGCCGGCGCCTGGTCCCGCCCCGGCTCTCCGTCAGGATTTTGATGTTGGGAGGCACATTAAATTGGTGCCGCCCTTTTGTGAATCAGAGGTGGAGTCGTTTTTTCCTGCTTTTGAGCGTGTGGCTGCCGCGTTAAAGTGGCCGGAGGAGGTCTGGGTTTTGCTGTTGCAGTGTCGGCTGGTGGGTAGGGCTCAGGCGGTGTGGGCTAGCCTGTCAGCATCTGAGAGCTTAGATTATGGTGTGGTTAAGGCTGCCGTATTGCGTGCTTTTGAGTTGGTGCCTGAAGTGTACCGTCAGAAGTTTCGGCAGTGTGTGAGGGGGGGGGATCAGACTTATGTGGAGTTTGCGCGCGAGAAGGGTTTGCTCTTTGATCGGTGGTGCCAGGCTAGTGAGGTTAAGGAGTTTGCACAGTTGAAGGAGTTGATGTTATTGGAGGATTTCAAGGGGTGTCTGCCGGAGCGGGTGGTTGTTTATTTGAACGAGCAGAAGGTCGTTTCCCTCGCGAAAGCGGCGGTTCTGGCAGATGAGTTTGCTTTGACGCACAAGAGGGGTTTTTCCCCTCCGTTACGTCGGGGTTCTAGAGTTTTGCCGGAGGTGGGGGGGGGGGGGGGCGTTCTCCCCCGCTCTCGCGGCGTAGCCCTACGGTGGCCGCTGGGGACCGCCGATGTTTTTTTTGTCATGAGCTCGGTCATCTCGTTGCTTCTTGTCCCGTGCTGAGGGCGAGGGAGGGGGCGCGGGCCGACATTTCGGGGGGGGCCGTGCAGTGTTGCTCCGCGGTAACCCGCCCTAGCTTAATGCCGGTTGGCGTCGTTCCGCGGGGGATAGATGAGGTGTTTCGACCGTTTGTTTCGACGGGGTTTTTATCGTTGTCTGGTGATGCGGGGGACCGGGTTCCGATCACCATCTTGAGGGATACAGGGGCGAAGCATTCGGTGGCGCGGCATGGAGTCGTGCCTTTCTCTCAGCAGTCGTACTGTGGTTCTGATTTGCTGGTGTGGGGTATCAAGGTGAGTCTTTTACGCATGCCTCTCCATACGGTTACTTTGACCTCGTCCTTCGTATCGGGCGCTGTGCGGGTGGGGGTTCGAGATCAGCTGCCAATTGAAGGCATTGATCTTGTTTTGGGAAATGACTTGGCCGGGGGAAAAGTGTTTCCGGCTATGCCGGAAGTTATTGAGTGTCCTACTTCGGATCGGTTATGCCAATTCCCGTCGGAGCTGGGTGACCCCACAGTTTATCCGGCATGTGTGGTTACTCGTGCTCGAGCTCGTCACTTGGGTGGTGAGGTGGACATATCCGAAATGTTTCCGGACGGCTCTGAGCCGCATGATAGTTCTGTTTCGGGGGTAGATGGTGGGACGGCGAAGGTTTTTAGTATGGTGTTGGAGAAGGAGGCAGCAGGTATCCGCAGGTTTGTGTGTGGTCAACTCCGTGACGAGGCAGACCTGAGCACGCTGACCTTGGGAATTTTAAAAAAGAGATATCAGACACACAACAAATGTGACTCATTAAGGCCAGAAGTAAAAACTTTCATGAAACAGGTGGTGCAAGAGGAACTGATGAAAATGCAGGATAATGATGAAAGTGAAAGTGACTCAGAGACTAAGAAGCTCCAGAACAAAAGGAAAAGAGAAAATGGAAATGACGAGGTCATGAGTGAGAGTGAAAATGAATCCTGGGCAAAGAAATCACAAAATAATCATTCAAGCTCATCATCAGAATCTGAGGTTCAAGAGGACAACAAAACAGAAAGTAAAGAAAGCAGCAATGATGAAGAAAATGCCAAATCTCAAGCTGATGGTGAAGAGCCAGAGGTGAAAAAATCACAACAAAAGAGAAATGAAAATCGTCAAATTGACAGTGACGAGTCTTCTGATGAGGAACTCAGTGAGGAAAGCAACTGCAGTGACAGTCCAAAGAAAATGGTGAGAATGAACGTCGAGACAGTAACTAGCAGTAAAGATGAAGGAAGGAGAACACCACTGAGTGATGCAGGAAACGAATCAGATGGAGACTGCAAGTCAGAAACGAGTGACAAAATTAGGAGCGACGAGTCTTCTGACAGTGAAAAAGAAGATACAAAAGTGGAAGAGAAAACCAGTGGCCCAGACTCAGTTTCATCACTACCTTCTTTGGAAGATGAAAAAGAAAATAAGACTGATAAAACAAATGATAAAAAGATGAAGAAGAGTGTGAAGAAAGATGAGAGCACCAGAAAACCAAAGTCTGATGACAAATCGGTGGCGAGGCTTGAACGTTATATTGCCCTCTGCGGCGTGAGGAGAAATTACAAGAAGCTGCTGGAGGACTGCCGCTCCCAGGTGGCTGTTCTGAAGAAGGAGCTTGAAGAGCTTGGTGTACATGGTCAGCCAACTATTCAGAAATGGAAAAAGGTCAGAATGAAGAGAGAGCAAGCTCAAGAACTGGCTGCTCTTGATGTCAACAACATCATTACCACACAAGGTCGACCTACACGCAGGGGTGCCTCAGCAAGTCAGAAACAACAGGACTGTCCGTCCTCTGAATATCAGCGCACTCTAAACTCGGAATCAGACAGTGATCAGGAAAACAATACCCACAGAGGTCGCAGGAAAATGTCCGAATGGGCCAACCTGCAGGGGATCATCAGTGATGACACAGACGGTGACTGATGAGTCTGGTTTCCCCCTAGGAAGTGTTCGATTTGTTTGTTTGTTTTAATGTTTTTGATACTAGGTCTAGCATCTCTCTAATGAGATGCTTGATTTTAGGTGGGGGGGTGTTATGACCCAGGGTCATTATTTGCGGTACGGTGTTGTTATTGTTTGTATTTGTATTCAGTGTTGCTTGTTTCCAGGTGGAGGCCACCCATTGGTGGAGGAAGGAAAGAGGCCAGCTACAAAAGGGGTTGGACTGGGTCGGTGAGGAGACTTCCTGGTTTCCCGTGAGCTGTGTGTCTGGGGACCGTCGTGGTGTGTGACTGCACGGGGCTGCAATATTAATGCTGAAAAAGGGGTTGTACCTGGGCTTGGTAGCTGTAGGGGTGGGAAGCCGTTTTCTTTTATTCCCCTCTTTTCTCCTGTTTCGGGTAGGGAGACAGGTTAGAGAATTGTATTTTGTTTTGGGATCGTGGGAGGTAAGTTAGCTCTGTTTTTCTTTCTAGTGTGTTTTGTTTGTTGTTTTGGCATCGCCCACCCTGAAGCTCGCTACCTGTTCAGTAAATAAATTAACCAACTCTCGTCATTCTGCCGTGGTGTGATTTTTTTTTTGTCGTTATTATGTATCAGGTTTATCTTTTTGTTGTGTTGCACCCCGGCTTCGGGCCGGTGTGTAACAATGTGGATGGCATTGGCCAGCACCAAAGGCCCTGGTGTAATGTGGATGGCCTCAGCCAACAGTACAGGCCCTGGTGTGGTGAAGATGGCCTCACAGGAAGCACTGTCCCTGATGTAGTGTATGGCCTAAGCCAACAACAGTGGTCCTGATGAAATGTGGATGGTATTGCCCATTACCACAGGCCCTGGTGTAATGTAAATATCATCACCCAGTAGCACAGACCCTTGTGTATTGTGGATCGCATCAGCCAGCAACACAAACCGTGGTGAAATGTGGATGGTATCAACGAGTAGCACAGGCCCTGGTGAAATGTGGATGGTATTTGCCAGCACAACATGCCCTGGTGTGGTGAATATGGCCTCACAGGGAGCATTGGCCCTGGTGCAATGTGTATGGCCTCTACCAGCAACAGAGGCAGTGGTGTGGTGAAGATGTCTTCACAGGGAGCACTGGCCCTGATGTAATGTGGATGGCCTCAGCCAACAACACTGGCCCTGGTGAAATGTGGATCGCATCAGCCAGCAACACAAACCCTGGTGAAATGTGGATGGTATCAACGAGTAGCACACAACCGGGTGTAATGTGAATGGCCATAGCTAAAACTGCTTGATCTGGTGAAATGTGGATGATATCGTTCCGCACCACAGGCCCATGTGTAATGTGAATGTCCTCAGCCAAAACCACAGGCCCTGGTGTAATGTGCATGGCCTCAGCCAACAACAGTGGCCCTGGTGAAATATGGATCGTATTGGTCAGCACCACACACCCTGGTTTAATGTGAATGGCCTTAGCCAGTAGCACAGGCCCTTGTGAATTGTGGATCACATTAGCCAGCAACGCAGGCCCTGGTGTGGTGAAGATGGCCTCACAGGGAGCACTGGCCCTGGTGTAATGTGGATGGCATCAGCCAGTAGCACAGGCCTTTGTATATTGTGGATGGGATCAGCCACCAACACAGGCCCTGGTGAAATGTAGTTGGCCTCAGCCATGACCACAGGCCCTGGTGAAATGTAAATGTCCTCAGCCAGTATCACAGGCGTGTAATGTGGATGGCATCAACGAGCAGCAGAGGCCCTGGTCGGGTGAAGATGGCCTCACAGGAAACACTGTCCGTGGTGTAATGTTGATGGTAGAAGCCAACAACAGTGTCCCTGGTGAAATTTGGATGGTATTGGCCAGCACCAAAGGCCCTGATGTAATGTGGATGGCCTCAGCCAACAGTACAGGCCCTGGTGTGGTGAAGATGGCCTCACAGGAAGCACTGTCCCTGATGTAAAGTGTATGGCCTCAGCCAACAACAGTGGTCCTGATTAAATGTGGATGGTATTGGCCAGCACCACAGGCCCTGGTGTAATGTGAATATCTTCACCCAGTAGCACAGGCCCTTGTGTGTTGTGGATCGCATCAGCCAGCAACACAACCCCTGGTGAAATGTGGATGGTATCAACGAGTAGCACAGCCCTGGTGAAATGTTGATGGTATTGGCCAGCACCACAGGCCCTGGTGTGGTGATGAATGAATCAAAGGAAGCACTGGCAGTGGTGTAATGTGGATGGCCTCAGCCAACAACACTGGTCCTGGAGAAATGTGGATGGTATTGGCCAGCACCACAGGCCCTGGTGTAATGTGGATGGCCTCATCCAGCACCACACGCCCTGGTGTAATTTGAATGTCTTCAGGCACTAGCACAGGCCTTTGTGTATTGTGGATCGCATCAGACAGCAACACAAACCGTGGAGAAATGTGGATGGTATTGGTCAGCACCACACACCCTGGTGTAATGTGAATAGCCTTAGCCAACACCACTGGCCCTGGTGAATTGTGCATGATATTGGTCAGCACCACAGGCCCAGGTGTAATGTGGATGGCATCAGCAAGTAGCACAGGCCCTGGTGTGGTGATGATGGAATCACAGGAAGAACTGTCCCTGGTGTAATGTGGATGTCCTCATCCAACAGTACAGGCCCTGGTGTGGTGAAGATGGCCTCACAGGAAGCACTGTCCCTAGTGTAAAGTGTATGGCCTTAGCCAACAACAGTGGCCCTGGTGAAATGTGGATGGTATTGGCCAGCACCACAGGCCCTGCTGTAATGTGGATGGCCTCATCCAGCACCACAGGCCCTGGTGTGGTGATGATGGCCTCACAGGAAGCACTGGTAGTGGTGTAATGTGGATGGCATCAGCCAGTATCACAGGCCCCTGTGTTTTGTGGATGTCATCAGGCAGTAACACAAGCCCTGGTGAAATGTGGATGGTTTCGGACAACACCACAGGCCCGGGTGTAATGTGGATGGCCTCTGCCAGTAACAAAGGCAGTGGTGTGGTGAAGGTGGCCTCACAGGAAGCACTGTCCCTGGTGTAATGTGTATGGCCTCAGCCAACAACAGTGGCCCTGGTGAAATGTGGATGGTATTGGCCAGCACCACAGGCTCTGGTGTAATGTGGATGGCATCAACGAGTAACACAGGCCCTGGTGTAATGTGGATGGCCTCATCCAGCACCACACGCCCTGGTGTGGTGATGATGGCCTAAGCCAAAAGAACTGTCCCTGGTGTTATGTGTATGGCCTCAGCCAACAACAGTGGCCCTGGTGAAATATGGATCGTATTGGTCAGCACCACACACCCTGGTGTAATGTTGATGGCATCAACGAGCAGCAGAGGCCCTGGTTGGGTGAAGATGGCCTCAAGGGAAGCACTGTCCCTGGTCTAATGTGTATGGCCTGAGCTAAGCACAGTGGCCCTGGTGGAATGTGGATGGTATTGGCCAGCACCAGAGGCCCTGGTGTGGTGATGATGGAATCACAGGAAGCACTGTCCCTGGTGTAATGTGGATGTCCTCATCCAACAGTACAGGCCCTGGTGTGGTGAAGATGGCCTCACAGGAAGCACTGTCCCTGATGTAAAGTGTATGGCCTCAGCCAACAACTGTGGCCCTTGTGAAATGTGGATGGTATTGGCAAGCACCACAGGTATGGTGCTGCCTTTGTGTATTTTGGATCGCATCAGACAGCAACATAAACCGTGGTGAAATGTGGATGGTATTGGTCAGCACCACACACCCTGGTGTAATGTGAATAGCCTTAGCCAACACCACTGGCCCTGGTGAAATGTGGATGGTATTGGACAGCACCACACACCCTGCTGTAATGTGGATGGCCTCATCCAGCACCACAGGCCCTGGTGTGGTGATGATGGCCTCACAGGAAGCACTGGTAGTGGTGTAATGTGGATGGCATCAGCCAGTATCACAGGCCCCTGTGTTTTGTGGATGTCATCAGGATGTCCTTGTGAAATGTGGATGGTTTTGGAAAACACCACAGGCCCGGGTGTAATGTGGATGTCCTCTGCCAGTAACACAGGCAGTGGTGTGGTGAAGATGGCCTCACATGAAACACTGTCCGTGGTGTAATGTGTATGGCCTCAGCCAACAACAGTGGCCCTGGTGAAATATGGATGGTATTGTTCAGCACCACACACCCTGGTGTAATGTTGATGGCATCAACGAGCAGCAGAGGCCCTGGTCGGGTGAAGATGACCTCACAGGAAACACAGTCCGTGGTGTAATGTGGATGGTAGAAGCCAACAACAGTTGCCCTGGTGATATGTGGAAGGCATTGGCCAGCACCAAAGGCCCTGGTGTAATGTGGATGGCCTCAGCCAACAGTACAGGCCCTGGTGTGTTGAAGATGGCCTCACAGGAAGCACTGTCCCTGGTGTTATGTGTATGGCCTCAGCCAACAACAGTAGCCCTGGTGAAATATGGATCGTATTGGTCAGCACCACACACCCTGGTTTAATGTGAATGGCCTTAGCCAGTAGCACAGGCCCTTGTGAATTGTGGAACACATCAGCCAGCAACGCAGGCCCTAGTTTGGTGAAGATGGCCTCACAGGGAGCACTGGCCCTGGTGTAATGTGGATGGCATCAGCCAGTAGCACAGGCCTTTGAATATTGTGAATGGGATCAGCCACCAACACAGGCCCTGGTGAAATGTAGTTGGCCTCAGCTATGACCACAGGCCCTGGTGAAATGTAAATGTCCTCAGCCAGTATCACTGTCCCTGGTGAAATATGGATGGTATTGGTTAGCACCAAACACCCTGGTGTAATGTGAATGGCCATAGCCAACACCACTTGATCTGGTGAAATGTGCATGATATCGTTCAGCACCAGAGGCCCAGGTGTAATGTGAATGTCATCAGCCAACACAATTGGCCCTGGTGTAATGTGGATGGCATCAGCCAGTAGCACCGGCCCTTGTGTATTGTGGATGGCATCAGCCAGTAGCACAGGCCCTGGTGTAATGTGGATGGCATCAACAAGCAGCAGAGGCCCTGGTCGGGTGAAGATGGCCTCACAGGAAGCACCGTCCCTGGTGTTATGTGGATGGTAGAAGCAAACAACATTTGCCTTGGTGAAATGTGGATGGTATTGGCCAGCACCAAAGTCCCTGGAGTAATGTGGATGGCCTCAGCCAACAGTACAGGCCCCTTTTGTGTTGAAGATGGCCTCACAGGAAGCACTGTCCCTGGTGTAAAGTGTATTGCCTCAGCCAACAACAGTGGCCCTGGTGAAATGTGGATGGTATTGGCCAGCACCACAGGCCCTGGTGTAATGTGAATGTCTTCAGCCAGTAGCACAGGCCTTTGTGTATTGTGGATCGCATCAGACGGCAACACAAACCGTGGTGAAATGTGGATGGTATTGGTCAGCACCACACACCCTGGTCTAATGTGAATAACCTTAGCCAACACCACTGGCCCTGGTGAAATGTGCATGATATTGGTCAGCACCACAGGCCCAGGTATAATGTGGATGGCATCAACGAGCAGCAGAGGCCCTGGTTGGGTGAAGTTGGCTTCAAGGGAAGCACGGTCCCTGGTGTAAAGTTTATGGCCTCAGCCAACAACAGTGGCCCTGGTGAAATGTGGATGGTATTGGCCAGCACCAAAGGCCCTGGTGTGGTGATGATGGAATCACAGGAAGCATTGTCCCTGGTGTAATGTGGATGGCCTCAGCCAACAACACTGGCCCTGGTGAAATGTGGATGGTATTGGTCAGCACCACAGGCCCAGGTGTAATGTGAATAGCCTTACCCAACACAACTGGCCCTGGTGAATTGTGCATGATTTTGGTCAGCACCACAGGCCCAGGTGTAATGTGGATGTCCTCATCCAACTGTACAGGCCCTGGTGTGGTGAAGATGGCCTCACAGGAAGCACTGTCGCTGGTATAAATTGTATGGCCTCAGCCAACAACAGTGGCCCTGGTGTAATGTGGATGGCCTCAGCCAGCACCACAGGCCCTGGTGTAATGTGGATAGCCTCATCCAGCACCACAGGCCTTGGTGTAATGTGGATGGCCTCAGCCAAAAGCACTGTCCCTGGTGTTATGTGTATGGCCTCAGCCAACAACAGTGGCCCTGGTGAAATGTGGATGGTATTGGCCAGCACCACAGGCCCTGGTGTTATGTGTATGGCCACAGCCAACAACAGTGGCCCTGGTGAAATATGCATGATATTGGTCAGCACCACAGGCCCTTGTGTATTGTGGATTGCATCAACGAGCAGCAGAGACCCTGGTTGGGTGAAGATGGCCTCAAGGGAAGCACTGTCCCTGGTTTAATGTGGATGGCCTCAGGTAAGAACAGTGGCCCTGGTGAAATGTGGATGGTATTGGCCAGCACCACAGGCCCTGGTGTAATGTGTATGGCCTCATCCAAAAGCACACTCCCTGGTTTGGTGAAGATTGCCTCTGTCATGAGGCTGAACATAGGGTGACACTGGAGACTGAACTTGGGGTGACTCTGGAGACTGAGCTGAAAGTGATACTGGTGACTCTGGAGACTGAGCTGAGAGTGGCTGCTCGGTCTAAATACACTGGGAAGTAAAGAGGAGAATGAGACACAGAAGGAGAGCACAGCTGGGGGAAATTAGAACTGACGAGACAAGCAAAGCAGGACACATTCACATAAGTCACGGACCTTCAAAGTAAAACAGGAAGGATCACACAGAGACGCGAACTTTACACCGTGGAGACAGCAACTAAGAAACATAGAGACATAAATCATAAGGCAGAGGACTCTAAGAACCGATAGACACGGAGGGGAACTCAAACATGCAGACACAGACTTACAGAACAGAGGGGACACAGAGAAACGAGAAGGGCAAGGGATCGAAACTAGAAACTAGTGATGGGACGTTCTGTATCGAGGCTTCGGAGCGTGTGTCGAGTAATGGAGGGGGCGTTTCCGCGAAGCGCGTATCGAGGCTTGCTTCATTTATGGGAGGAGCTGAAAATGATGACATCTGAAGCCTCGCTGCCCGGCTGTACCACGTGACTGGTTCATGAAGTGGTTCGAACTTTGCCACGAGCTATGACAGCGATATAAACCCCTCAGACTTCAGTCAAAATGTGGGTGTTTGATGGAGAGTTGCGGTTAGTGAGAGTTTGGAGACAGTTTGGAGGTTTATGAGAGTGAGGAGAGAAGGTCAGGAGAGAATGGAGCCAGCTAAGAAGAGGAGGATGTCCTCCCCTGTGTGGGAACATTTTGATCTTATTCCTCCCAACAAGGTATGTAAATTTCTACAGAAGATGTATTTTCATAATACTGATGGTGCAATACAATTTATGTTGAGCTGTCTTGACTTTTGTACAAGGTGAAGTGTTTGCTATGTGCCAGGGAGCTGGGATATAACAGCAACACCTCATCCATGCTTAGGCACTACAGAGCTTTGCATGAGAATAAGGGGGACACCGATTGTGGAGCAAGACCAGGTGAGCCATCAAATGCAATGATAATATAGCATGCTGTAATGTTACTAAATGATATAACAATATTATACAACTGTTATAAGTTACGTGTGTGATATTTATATTTGTGCTTTGTCTTTATTGTCTTTCCTCAGGAGAACAATCTCAAATAGATGAAGACCTGGTCAGCATGGTGATTGAGGACTCCCAGCCATTTCGCATTGTGGAGGACAAAGGATTCAAAAGATTTGTTAAATCATTAAATCCCAGCTATGTTCTCCCCACTAAAAAGGACGTAAAAGCAGTGAAAATTTAGTTTTTACAGAATAAAATGTGAACAGGCAGGACTGAGGCTCAAAGCCTCAGTGTGTAGCTGTTCATACCTCAACGTTACAAAAGCACAACTACTGTCCACACCCCAACCACACCTCACCTCACAGTAAATGATCGTTTCCATTTCAAGCATTTCCAAATAATCATTTCCCATACTGCCACTATAAATATACACAGTATACTGCATCACTACAATATACATGTTTTACACACTCCTTTTGTTGTTGACATTTACAGGCTGTGTGCAAAATGCCACACTCTTCAAATTCATGCCAGCTATTATTTTTACGTCCAGTAGGTGTCCTACTAGAGCAAATGAAGCTTCATGAAGCTTCGCGTTGGGGTGAACCAATTGGATGAAAAGCTTCAGTGCTTCATGGGGCTTCATCTGCCCATCACTACTAGAAACTATAGAATAACTCACACCAAGTACAATAATACAAAAATCACAAAGAACTAAAACGCTGGGTCAGGAGACCCAGGACCCTGACAGCCTCACAGGAAGCACTGTCCCTGGTGTAATGTGTATGGCCTTGTGATGTAGCATAACTTAAGCAGCAAGGAAGGTGATAAGTAAATAGCATTAGCAGACAATTGAAGTTCTTTTTAAGCATACTTTATTGCTAGCATCTCCCTTTTACCATAAAACAATCAATCAGGCATGCAAAAATCCCACTGGCTTTATACAGGACTTTGCCCACACCTTACCTCGTTAGTCCCTACCATTGAACAAAATAGCTCAAACCAAATAATACAATTCTAAACAAAGAACAGGAATAAAGTCATGCATGAAACTGACAAACTCATTTACTAAACTAAATAGTTTGTAAAGTAAAACACTGCATACAATATAACTCAAAAGGCTACTTTAAAGAAAACAAACAATACTATACAAAATGAAAAACCCTCCATTTGGTTACACCCAGTGATCCAATCATTGACCTCATGACCCTATATAAACAGGAAGTAGTGGGCGGCCCATCCCATACACCTGTCTCACATATAGGACCTGCAAGCACAACATGGACACCATGGTAAGTATAACCTGAGAAACATAAAGAAACATAATTTACTAGACATGTGCCTGTAAACAGAAGAGAATTCAGATGATCTGATGGTTAGTAGTGTTTGCTTTAAAACACATGCATGGATGTAAAGAGTGTAACTACTGCTACCACAAACAAAACCCGGGATATTGTGTGTTAAGAGAAGTTACACCAGCAATGTCTAAATTAAAGCATTATGGCTGACTGTAAAATAACAGAACACAGAATAACAATATATGCAAGTGACAAATGGCAAATGAATTCTGTCCTAGCCGCTTTGTCACAGGCCTCAGCTAAAAACAGTGGCCCTGGTGAAATGTGGATGGTATTGGCCAGCACCACAGGCCCTGGTTTGGTGATGATTGCCACACAGGAAGAACTGTACCTGGTGTAATGTGGATGGCCTCAACCAACAGTACAGGCCCTGGTGTGGTGAAGATGGCCTCAAAGGAAGCACAGGCCATGGTGTAATGTGAATGGCCTAAGACAGCAGCCAGGCCCTGGTGAAATGTAGATGGCCTCAGCCGGCAACATGCGCTCTGGTGAAAGGTAGTCTGCCTCAGCCAGTGGCACAGGCGCTGTTGTGGTGAAGCCAGTAGTAAAGGCCCTTGTGTTTTCTGGAATGCATCAACCGGCAACACAATCCCTGGTGAAATGTGGATGGTATCATCGAGTAGCACAGGCCCTGGTGTAATGTGGATGGCCTCATCCAACAGTACAGTCCCTGGTGTGGTGAAGATCGCCTCACAGGAAGCAGTGTCCCTGGTGTAAAGTGTATGGCCTAAGCCAACAACAGTGGCCCTGGTGAAATATGGATGGTATTGGCCAGCACCACAAGCCCTGGTGTAATGTGAATGTCCTCAGCCAGAAGCACAGGCTCTTGTGTATTGTGGATCGCATCAGCCAGCAAAACAAGCCCTGGTGAAATGTGGTTGGTATCAACGAGTAACACAGGCCCTGGTGTAATGTGGATGGCCTCAGCAAGCACCACAGGCCCTGGTTTGGTGATGATGGCATCACAGGAAGCACTGGCAGTGGTGTAATGTGGATGGCCTGAGCCAACAACACTGGCCCTGTTGAAATGTGGATGGTATTGGCCAGCACCAAAGGCCCTGGTGTAATGTGGATGGCATCAACGAGTAGCACAGGCCCTGGTGTGCTGATGATGGCCTTACAGGAAGCACTGTCCCTGATGTAAAGTGTATGGCCTCAGCGTAATGTGTAATGTGGATGGTATTGGCTAGCACCACAGGCCCTTGTGTAACGTGAATGGCCTCATCCAACAACACTGGCTCTGGTGTAATGTGGATGGTATTGGCCAGCACCACAGGCCCGTTGATGCCATCCACATTAAACCAGGGCCTGTGGTGCAGGCCCAAACCATCCACATTTCACCAGGGCTTGTGTTGCTGGCTGATGCCATCCACATTACACCAGGGCCAGTCGTGTTGGCTGAGGACATTCACATTACGCCAGGGCCTGTGGTGTTGGCCAATACCATCCACATTTAAAGAGGGCCAGTGTTGTTGGCTGAGGACATACACATTACACCATGGCCTGTGCTTCCTCTGAGGACATCTTCACCACACCAGGGCCTGTGCTACTGGCTGAGGCAGACTACCTTTCACCAGAGCGCATGTTGCCGGCTGAGGCCAGGGCTAGTGCTCCCTCTGAGGCCAACTTCACGACAGCAGGGCCTGCGCTGCTGTCTGAGGTCATCTACATTTCACCAGAGCCTGGCTGCTGTCTGAGGCCATCCACATTACACCATGGCCTGTGCTTCCTCTGAGGACATCTTCACCACACCAGGGCCTGTACTGTTGGATGAGGCCATCCACATTACACCAGGTACAGTTCTACCTGTGTGGCAATCATCACCAAACCAGGGCCTGTGGTGCTGGATGAGGCCATCCACATTTCACCAGGGATTGTGTTGCTGGCTGATGCGTTCCACAAAACACAAGGGCCTTTATGTCTGTTGCTACCTCCACAGGACAAGACTCAGCAGTCCATCTGCATCTTAAGGATAAAGGACACTCTTTCGAGGATGCCAATGTTCACATTTTGGACAGAGAGGACAGATGGTTTGAAAGAGGAGTGAAAGAAGCCATCTATGTCCACTGTGAGCGACCATCTTTGAACAGAGGCGGGGGTTTACGACACCAACTCTCTGCCATCTATAATCCAGTTTTGAGATCCCTTCCCAGACGCCTTAACGCCCACTCACATCCTGGGCCATCTGACCTCAGGAATTCGCATGATAAGGTGGCGCCAAGTTTCACAATGAACACACCCGAAACTCTGGCTGATTGGGACCCACGCCCAGTTTCCCACCTTGGCTCAGCCGATTAGAGGATCATCAGGGGGTCCTTTTGTTCCTCTGTGGGGGGTCACTCCCACTAGGTTTATATCTGGGACTCTCCACCATTTGACCTTAGAACTGAAGAAGCTTCTCGGATGAGAGGTGAAATGTCTTCAAGCAACTTAAAGAAGTCCAGACGCTTTTCTTTGCAAGCTCCTTTGACAAGGGCCTTTACTACTGGCTGAGGATATTCACATTAAACCAGGGCCTGTGGTGATGGCCAATATAATTCACATTTCACCAGGGCCACTGTTTTTGGCTGAGGCCATCCACATTTCAGGAAGCATAAGGGACAGTTCTTCCTGTGAGGCCATCTTCACCACACCAGGGCCTCTTCTGCTCGTTGATGCCATCCACATTACACCTGGGCCTGTGGTGCTGACCAATACCATCCATATTTCACCAGCGACAGAGTTGTTAGATGAGGCCATCCACATTACACCAGGGCCTGTGCTACTGGCTGAGGACATTCACATTACACCAGGGCCTGTGGTGCTGGCCAATACCATCCACATTACACCAGAGCCAGTGTTGTTGGATGAGGCCATTCACGTTACACAAGGGTCTGTGGTGCTAGCCAATACCATCCACATTACACATTACGCTGAGGCCATACACTTTACATCAGGGACAGTGCTTCCTGTAAGGCCATAATCAGCACAACAGGGCCTGTGGTGCTGGATGATGCCATCAACATTACACCAGGGCCTGTGCTAATCGTTGATACCATCCACATTACACCAGGGCCTTTGGTGCTGGCCAATACCATCCACATTTAAACAGGGCCAGTATTGTTGGCTCAGGCCATCCACATTACACCACTTCCAGTGCTTCCTGTGATGCCATCATCACCAAACCAGGGCCTGTGGTGCTTGCTGAGGCCATCCACATTACACCAGGGCCTGTGCTACTCGTTGATACCAACCACATTTCACCAGGGCTTGTTTTCCTGGCTGATGCGATCCACAATACACAAGAGCCTGTGCTAATGGCTGAGGACATTCACATTACACCAGGGCCTGTGGTGCTGGCCAATACCATCCATATTTCACCAGGGCCACTGTTGTTGGCTTAGGCCATACACTTTACACCAGGGACACTGCTTCCTGTGAGGCGATCTTCACCACACAACAGGGACTATACTGTTGGATGAGGCCATCCACATTACACCAGGGCCTTTGCTACTCGATGATACCATCCACATTTCACCAGAGATTGTGTTGCCGGCTGATGCGTTCCAGAAAACACAAGGGCCTTTACTACTGGCTTCACCACAACAGGGCCTGTGCCACTGGCTGAGGGAGACTACCTCTCACCAAAGCGCATGTTGCCGGCTGAGGCCATCTACATTTCACCAGGGCCTGGCTGCTGTCTGAGGCCATTCACATTACACCAAGGCCTGCACTTCCTGTGAGGCCATCTTCACCACACCAGGGCCTGTACTGTTGGATGAGGCCATCCACATTACACCAGGTACAGTTCTTCCTGTGTGGCAATCATCACGAAACCAGGGCCTGTGGTGCTGGATTTGGCCATCCACATTTCACCAGGGATTGTGTTGCTGGCTGATGCGTTCCACAAAACACAAGGGCCTTTACTACTGGCTGAGGATATTCACATTACACCAGGGCCTGTGGTGCTGGCCAATACCATCCACATTTCACCAGGGCCACTGTTGTTGGCTGAGGCCATACACATTACACAAGGGACAGTGCTTCCTGTGAGGCCATCGTCACCACACCAGGGCCTCTGCTGCTCGTTGATGCCATCCACATTACACCTGGGGCTGTGGTGCTGACCGATATCATGCACATTTCACCAGAGTGTGTGGTGCTGACCAATACCATCCATATTTCACCTGCGACAGAGTTGTTAGATGAGGCCATCCACATTACAACAGGGCCTGTGCTACTGGCTGAGGACATTTACATTTCCCCAGGGCCTGTGGTCATGGCTGAGGCCAATTACATTTCATCAGGGCCTTTGGTCATGGCTGAGGACATTCACATTACACAAGGGCCTGTGGTGCTGGCCAATACCATCCACATTTCACCTGGGCCAGTGTTGGTAGATGAGGCCATCCACATTACAACAGGGCCTGTGGTGCTAGCCAATACCATCCACATTACACCAGGGACAATGGTGTTGGCTGAGGACATTCACATTACACCAGGGCCTGTGGTGCTGGCCAATGCCATCCACTTTACACCAGGGCCAGTGGTGTTGGCTGAGGACATTAACATTACACCAGGGCCTGTGGTGCTGGCTAATACCATCCACATTTCACCAGGGCCAGTGTTGTTGGATGAGGCCATCCAAATTACACCAGGGGCAGTGCTTCCTGTGAGGCTATCATCACCACACCAGGGCCTTTGGTGCTGGCTGATACCATCCATATTACACAAGGGCTAGTGCTGCTAGCCTTCCACATTACCCAAGGGCCTGTATTGCTGTCCGAGACCATCCACATTTCACAAGGGCCAGTGGTGTTGCTGGCTGATGCCATTCACAATACTCAAGGGCCTCTGCTGCTGGCTGATGCCATCTACATTAAACCAGGGCCAGTGGTGCTGGCCAATACCACCAACATTTCACCAGGTCCAGTGTTGTTTGCTGAGGCCATCCACATTACACCAGGGACAGTGCTTCCTGTGAGGCCATCTTCACCACACCAGGGACTGTGCTGTTGGCTGAAACCATCCACATTACATCAGGGCCATTGGTCCTTGCCGATGTCATCCACATTTCACCAGGGCCAGTGGCGTTGGCTAAGGCCGTCCACATTACACCAAGGTCTGTGGTGCTGGCCATTACCATCCACATTTCACCTGGGCCAGTGTTGGTAGATCAGGCCATCCACATTACAACAGGGCCTGTGCTACTGGCTGAGGCCATCCACATTATACCACGGCATGTGCTCCTTGTGAGGCTATCCTCAACACACCAGGGCCTGTATTGCTGGCTTAGGCCATCCACATTGCACCAGGGCTAGTGCTCCCTCTGAGGCCAACTTCACGACAGCAGGGCCTGCGCTGCTGTCTGAGGTCATCTACATTTCACAAGAGCCAGTGGTGTTGGCTGATGTGATCCACATTGGAAGGGAGACTCGGCTTCGCACCCTTCATTCACCCGTAGCTAGCCAGGCCCCTGTAACTGGTGCAGCCGAAGATAGCGTAGGCCCCGCTAGCTGTTCCCCGGCAGACCCCAAGCAGCTGGAGAAAGAGGGCGGCTGGGTGACGGTGAGGAGGAAGCATAGTCCTAAACAGAAGCCCAAGGTACACCACCAACCCGTTCATGTGTCTAACTGTTTTTCCCCACTTGGCGACACGCCCTCCGGGGGTCAAACTCTGGTAATTGGTGATTCTGTTCTCAGACATGTGAAGCTAGAGACACCGGCAACCATAGTCAATTGTCTTCCAGGGGCCAGAACAGGCGACATTGAAGGAAATGCAAAACTGCTGGCTAAGGATAAACGTAAATTCAGTAAAATCATAATTCACGTCGGCAGTAATGACACCCGGTTACGCCAATCGGAGGTCACTAAAAGCAATATTGAATCGGTGTGCAACTTTGCCAAAACAATGTCAGATTATGTAGTTTTCTCTGGTCCCCTCCCCAATCAGACCAGGAGTGACATGTTTAGCCGCATGTTCTCCTTAAATTGCTGGCTGTCTGAGTGGTGTCCCAGAAATGATGTGGAATTCATAGATAATTGGCAAACCTTCTGGAGGAAACCTGGTCTTTTTAGGAGAGACGGCATCCATCCCACTTTGGATGGAGCAGCTCTCATTTCTAGAAATATGGACAAATTTATTAAACCTCCCAAAATATGACTATCCAGAGTTGGGACCAGGAAGCAGAGTTGTAGTCTTACACGCATCTCTGCAGCTTCTCTCCTCCTGCTACCCCCCCCCCAATCTCCTTACACAGAGTTTCTGTCTGATTTCTCAGACTTTTTATCTGATTTAGTGCTCAGCTCAGATAAAATAATTATTGTGGGTGATTTTAGCATCCATGTAGATGCTAAAAATGACAGCCTCAACATGGCATTTAATCTGTTATTAGACTCAATTGGCTTTTCATAAAAAGGAAAAGAACCCACCCACCACCACTTTAATAATCACACTCTACATCTTGTTTTAACATATGGCATATAAACTGAACATTTAACAGTGTTTCCTGAAAACCCTCTCCTGTCTGATCATTTCCTGATAACATTTACATTTAAAATAATTGATTACACAGCAGTGGAAGGTAGACTTTATCAAAGTAGATGTCTTTCTGAAAGTGCTGTAACTAAGTTTAAGAATATAATCCAACCACTGTTATCATCTTCAATGCCCTGTACCAACATAGAGCAGAGCAGCTATCTGAATACTACTCCAACAGAGGTCGATTATCTTGTTAATAATTTCACCTCCTCACTACATACAACTCTGGATACTGTAGCTCCTGTGAAAACTAAGGTCTCAAATCAGAAGTACCTGACTCCGTGGTATAATTCTCAAACACATAGCCTAAAGCAGATGACTCGTAAGCTGGAGAGGAAATGGCGTGTCACAAATTTAGAGGATCATCATTTAGCCTCGAGAAATAGTGTGTTGCTTTATAAGAAAGTCCTCCGCAAAGCCAGAACATCTTACTATTCGTCACTGATTGAAGAAAATAAGAATAACCCCCGGTTTCTCTTCAGCACTGTAGCCAGGCTGACAAAAAGTCAGAGCTCTTTTGAGCCAACCATCCCTTTAACGTTAACTAGTAATGACTTCATGAACTTCTTCAGAAATAAAAATTTTATCATTAGAGAAAAAATTACCAATAATCATCCCACAGATGTAATATTATCTACAGCTACTCTTAGTACCATTGATGTTATATTAGACTCTTTTTCTCCAATTGATCTTTCTGAGTTAACTTCAATAATTACTTCCTTCAAACCATCAACGTGTCTTTTAGACCCCATTCCTACAAAACTGCTCAAAGAAGTCCTGCCATTAATTAATTCTTCAATCTTAAATATGATCAACCTATCTCTAATAATCGGCTATGTACCACAGGCCTTCAAGCTGGCTGTAGTTAAACCTTTACTCAAAAAGCATCTCTACACCCAGCAGTCTTAGCTAATTATAGGCCAATCTCCAACCTTCCTTTCATATCAAACATCCTTGAAAGAGTAGCTGTCAAACAGCTAACAGATCATCTGCAGAGGAATGGCTTATTTGAAGAGTTTCAGTCAGGTTTCAGAGCTCATCATAGCACAGAAACAGCTTTAGTGAAGGTTCCAAATGATCTTCTTATGGCCTCTGACAGTGGACTCATCTCTGTGCTTGTCCTGCTAGACCTTAGTGCAGCATTCGATACTGTCGACCATAATATCCTATTAGAGCGATTAGAACATGCTGTAGGTATTACAGGTACTGCACTGCAGTGGTTTGTATCATATCTATCTAATAGACTCCAATTTGTACATGTAAATGGAGAGTCCTCTTCACACACTGAGGTTAATTATGGAGTTCCACAGGTTCAGTGCTAGGACCAATTCTGTTTACACTATACATGGATCCCCTAGGCAGCATCATTAAAAGACATAGCATACAATTTCACTGCCATGCAGATGACACCCAGCTCTATCTGTCCATGAAGCCAGATAACACACACCAATTAGTTAAACTGCAGGAATGTCTTAAAGACATAAAGACCTGGATGGCCGCTAACTTTCTGCTTCTTAATTCAGATAAAACTGAGGTTATTGTACTCGGCCCTGAAAAGCCTAGAAATATGGTATCTAACCAGATTCTTACTCTGGATGGCATTACCTTGGCCTCCAGTAACGCTGTGAGGAACCTTGGAGTAATTTTTGACCAGGATATGTCCTTCAACGCACGTATTAAACAAATATGTAAGACTGCGTTCTTCCATTTGCGCAACATCTCTAAAGTTAGAAATATCCTGTCTCAGAGTGACGCTGAAAAACTAGTTCATGCTTTTATTACTTCCAGGCTTGACTACTGCAATTCATTATTATCAGGATGTCCAAAAAACTCGCTGAAAAGCCTTCAGCTAATCCAAAATGCTGCAGCAACAGTCCTGACAGGGACTAGAAAGAGAGAGCATATTTCTCCTGTTTTGGCTTCCCTTCAAACCCAGAATTGAATTCAAAATCCTGCTCCTCACATACAAGGTCTTGAATAATCAGGCCCCATCTTATCTTAATGACCTTGTAGTACCATATCACCCCATTAGAGCACTTAGAGCACTGATCCTGAATCCTCCCGTAGTTATGCTGCGATAGACGTAGGCTGCCGGGGATTCCCATGATGCATTGAGTTTTTCCTTTCCAGTCACCTTTCTCACTCACTATGTATTAATACAGCGGTCCCCAACCCCCGGGCCTCGGTACCGGTCCGTGAGTCGTTTGGTACCGGGCCACGAGAGTTGAAAGTTGAGGCTCAGGTGTGAAATGTATGGTTTTCAGGATTTTTATCGTTTTTTTAGCGTTATTTTGTTATCGTTTTTATCGTTAACTCGGTTTTCCTGGGTCTTTTCATGTGTGTTATGAATAAATCTTCTTTTTTACGGTACCGGTACTAGGCCGGTCCGTAAAAATATTGTCGGGCATGAACCGGTCCATGGCGCTTAGGGACCGCTGTGTTAATAGACCTCTCTGCATTGAATCATATCTGTTATTAACCTCTGGCTCTCTTCCACAGCATGTCTTTTATCCTGTCTTCCTTCTCTCACCCCAACCGGTCGCAGCAGATGGCCCCGCCCCTCCCTGAGCCTGATTCTGCTGGAGGTTTCTTCCTGTTAAAAGGGAGTTTTTCCTTCCCACTGCCACCAAAGTGCTTGCTCATAGGGGGTCATATGATTGTTGGGTTTTTCTCTGTATCTATGAAGCCCCTTGAGGCGACTTTTGTTGTGATTTGGCGCTATATAAATAAAATTGAATTGAATTGAATTACGGACTAAACCTGGGACATTTGTGGCCCCAGTGCATGTGCCCTATCTGCCTTGTTGGTGTCCTTGATTTTTAAAAGTAAAATGTCTTATTATGCTATAAATAAAGCCAGAGAGTGAAATCTGTGCTGATCCTAATACAAATACCTGAAGACAAAGTGCCTTGGTTGTTTTCGATTGTTCTTTTCATCAGACATAATAACTACTCAGATCTCCTGGACTTCTTTCTTTCTTTCTTTCTTTCTTTCTTTCTTTTCATTCCTGAAGACATGCACATCTTCAGGAACAAAGCTACAACCCAGATGACATTGTCAAAAGTGTCTTTAACTGAGCTTTGAGAAAAGGTGGACTGCTGAATGAAAGTAAGATTTGCATTTGGTTTGGAAATCAAACTCCTCGACCAATACTTAATATTCCTTTTCCATATTTTCTAACACACACACACACACACACACACCAACAGATATTGTGTATATATAAATGGTGAATGCTCATATCGAACATGGGCCAAGTTTCAAATAATGAGGTCAGTATATGTACAAGTAATCCCTGCTCCAAGCACAGAAGTACCACCCACCTGCTATTCAAAACTTCTGAGGAGCAGCCAATAAGACAAAGGCTGGCTCAAAGAGAGGACAGCTAAACTGGCATATTTCAAATGGAAGATAAATTGAAGGACTGCACCAAGACTCAGTATAGGATAAATAAGCATATTTTCAGCAATGAATCACACAAATTTGCTGTAGTGCACAAATTAAAGTATGGAGCTGGAAATAAACATAATTAGCTCTCTTTAAGGGACTAAAACATCTCTAGATTGTATTTTGAATAGATCATGAGTGGTCCATTTTTTTTGTCATTTGCTATAATAAAATCCCCCTCATAATGTAGTGAAGAGTTGCCAAGGCCATCTATCTGCAGCCGTGGTTTTTAAGATGCGGTACTTTTTAAAATACACACAGTGGGACACTGCCATAGACTGGTGACCTGTACAGGGTGTACCTTGCTCAGTCTGTGACAGCTGCTCCAGCCCTTCATGACCCTGAATCAGATACACCATTAAAAAGGGGGTGGATGGATTGACAGGGGATCAGAGGTATGGTGGACTGTAACTAAATAATTAAATAGAAAAAAATTAACTGTAAAAATAAATCTGTTAGGGAGCCTGGGTTCGTTGACCCAAAATTTTGAGTTTTACATTATTATTGAACTTTGATTTTGCCATTATATATCATTTCTAGTCTTTTGGTTTCTTAGAGTTCTGTCTTCTGGTTTCTGTCTCTGTGTTACATAGTTGTTCTGTCTCCCCCTGTCTGCTGTATCCCCTCGTCAAGTCCGCGTTGTCTGTGTTATGTTTCCTGTTTTACTTTGAAAGTCCATGTCTCATGTTAATGTATCTGGATTTGCTTCCCTTGTCTCGCTACCCTTATTTGTCCCAGCTGTGTTTCTCTGTTGTCTCCCATTCCCTGATGGCTCTCTCTGGGTATGTAAGCCCTGAGTTTTCTTTGGTCTTTGTTGCGATCTCCCTCATCCTATGCTGTGTGTTCTGTTTGGCTGCCTGTGTAAGTTTCTTTTGGTATTCTTGCTTTTGTTATATTTGTGTTTAGCGTTAAAGCTGTTTTGAGTTCACACTTTTACCTCCAAGTGTCTGCACATTGGGTCCACGGTTCCTGCCTGCACACAGCACATGACAAAATCATTGTGTAAAAACAAAACAAAATGCTGTCTTCTTTATTGACCATTTACCGTCAAACACATTTCAACTATAAGCTTTCATCAGTGCAAACCAAAGCCACATCCCCAGATATAGAACCATGGGAGGTTTAAACACTAATTAGTGTGAATGCTTGAAAAGTTAAATCAGAAGAGCAGGCTGTCTTTACACTGTCACCACGTCCATATAATAAACTCCACAGGCATGAAAAATGAGAATTCAGTAGACATGACATATGTGAGTGAAGTTGGCCCCCCCACCTTCTTCAAATCCAACAAAAGTGGTATCAAACGTTTGTGCTGGTTTGTGCTGCAAAAATTGTCGTTTGTGCTGCTATCATTTTAAAGATATTAATCAAAATTTCTAGAGGTCATCTGAGGTCAACCAGCCCCCCCACATTAATTAAATCAAACAAAATGGGTGTCAATCAACTGTGCTACATTTGTGCTGGTTTGTGCAGCTTCTGTTTTAAAGATATTAATGAAAATGTAAAGGTCAACCAGCCCCCCCCCCCAACACACACACACACATTAATGGAATCGAACAAAATTGATGTCAAACATTTGTGCTACGTTTGTGCTGGTTTGTTCTGCAAAAATTTACGTTTGTGCTGCTATCATTTTAAAGATATTCAAGAAAATTTGTAGAGGTCATCAGAGGTCAACCAGCCCTCCCACATTAATGGAATCAAACAAAACTGGTGTCAATCAACTGTGCTGTGTTTGTGCTGGTTTGTGCTGCCTCTGTTTTAAAGATATTAATGAAAATGCAAACGTCAAAAGGTCAACCAGCCCCCCCACATCACCCAAATCAAACAAAAGTTGATGTCACAGGTTTGTGCTGCAAAAAATTTTGTTTGTGGTGCTATTATTTTAAAGATATTAATAAAATTCCATCCATCCATCCATTTCTTATCCTTTTAAGGGTCGCAGGGGGTGCTGGAATCTATCCCAGCTGTCATAGGGCAAGAGGCAGGGTACATCCTGGACAGGTTGCCAGTCTGTCACATGGCCAACACACAGGGACAGACAACCATTCGCACTCACATTCACACTTATGGGCAATTCGGATTAACCAATTAACCTATCACCACAAGCTGCATGTCTTTGGAGAGAGCCCGGAGAGAACCCACGCAAACATGGCGAGAGAACCTGCAAACTCCACACAGAAAGACCCTGGCGTGATGGTGGAATTGAACTCAGGACCTTCTTGCTGTGCGGCAACAGTGCTAACCACCGTGCTGCCGTAATAATACCATTTAAATAACATTTATGAAGAAATTAAAAGGGGCATGCCAGTAGGTGCGTATCAGTTTATAATTGCATAAGGTGTTTTGAGCCATTAAGCATGTGAGTGAAGTTGGCCCCCCCACCTTCTTCAAATCCAACAAAAGTGGTATCAAACGTTTGTGCTGGTTTGTGCTGCTAAAATTGTCGTTTGTGCTGCCTCTGTTTTAAAGATATTAATGAAAATGTAAAGGTCAAAAGGTCAACCAGCCCCCCCACATTAATGGAATCGAACAAAACTGGTGTCAATCAACTGTGCTACGTTTGTGCTGCAAAAATTTACGTTTGTGCTGCTATCATTTTAAAGAAATCCATACAAATTTCTAGAGGTCATCAGAGGTCAACCAGCCCCCCCACATTAATGGAATCAAACAAAACTGGTGTCAATCAACTGTGCTACGTTTGTGCTGGTTTGTGCTGCCTCTGTTTTAAAGGTATTAATGAAAATGTAAAGGTCAAAAGGTCAACCAGCCCCCCCACATTAATGGAATCGAACAAAATTGATGTCAAACATTTGTGCTACGTTTGTGCTGGTTTGTGCTGCAAAAATTTACGTTTGTGCCGCTATCATTTTAAAGATATTCATGAAAATTTGTAGAGGTCATCAGAGGTCAACCAGCCCCCCCACATTAATGGAATCAAACAAAACTGGTGTCAATCAACTGTGCTACGTTTGTGCTGGTTTGTGCTGCAAAAATTTACGTTTGTGCTGCCTCTGTTTTAAAGATATTAATGAAAATGTAAAGGTCAAAAGGTCAACCAGCCCCCCCACATTAATGGAATCGAACAAAACTGGTGTCAATCAACTGTGCTACATTTGTGCTGGTTTGTGCTGCCTCTGTTTTAAAGATATTAATGAAAATGTAAAGGTCAAAAGGTCAACCAGCCCCCCCACATTAATGAAATCGAACAAAACTGGTGTCAATCAACTGTGCTACGTTTGTGCTGGTTTGTGCTGCAAAAATTTACGTTTGTGCCGCTATCATTTTAAAGATATTCAAGAAAATTTGTAGAGGTCATCAGAGGTCAACCAGCCCACCCACATTAATGGAATCAAACAAAACTGGTGTCAATCAACTGTGCTACGTTTGTGCTGGTTTGTGCTGCAAAAATTGTCGTTTGTGCTGCATCTGTTTTAAAGATATTAATGAAAATGTAAAGGTCAAAAGGTCAACCAGCCCCCCCACAGTAATGGAATCGAACAAAACTGGTGTCAATCAACTGTGCTACGTTTGTGCTGGTTTGTGCTGCAAAAATTGTCGTTTGTGCTGCATCTGTTTTAAAGATATTAATGTAAATGTAAAGGTCAAAAGGTCAACCAGCCCCCCCACAGTAATGGAATCCAATAAAAGCCTTCAGTTTTCAGGTCCCTCTTCTGTGGAACCAGCTTCCAGTTTGGATTCAGGAGATGGACACTATCTCTACTTTCAAGATTAGGCTTCAAACTTTCCTTTTTGCTAAAGCATATAGTTAGGGCTGGACCAGGTGACCCTGAATCCTCCCTTAGTTATGCTGCAATAGACGTAGGCTGCCGGGGGATTCCCATGATGTATTGAGTTTTTCCTTTCCAGTCACCTTTCTCACTCACTATGTATTAACAGACCTCTCTGCATTGAATTATATCTGTTATTAACCTCTGGCTCTCTTCCACAGCATGTCTTTTATCCTGTCTTCCTTCTCTCACCCCAACCGGTCGCAGCAGATGGCCGCCCCTCCCTGAGCCTGGTTCTGCCGGAGGTTTCTTCCTGTTAAAAGGGAGTTTTTCCTTCCCACTGTCGCCAAAGTGCTTGCTCATAGGGGGTCATATGATTGTTGGGTTTTTCTCTGTATCTATGAAGCGCCTTGACGCGACTTATGTTGTGATTTGGCGCTATATAAATAAAATTGAATTGAATGTTTCATTAGAGTGGATGTGGCACACTTAATCAAAATGATTTGCCAGTGGGACTGTTTGAGAAAAAAGCCTCATCGGGTGAGGCATTTCTACGTGTGATCAATGGCACAACTTGTCAAGTCCCAATCCTTGGAAGAAGCAAAGGTCCTAATACGCAGCATTGCTATTGTGGCATTAAGTGAGACAGAAGGCTGTGACAGTTTTGGAAACCCCATTATGTCAGAAGTGTCCAAATCAAATCGGAAAAGAAAAAATTGCAGATGAGACTATGTCTGTTTCTGATGACAAGGAAGAAGAAGACATTAGATTGGATCCATGCACAGAAATAAACACCGACTTAAGGCAGTGGCTGGCAGATATTTGTGAGGGGAGCAGGTGCCATGCTGAAGATCATGGTGATCGAGACAATATGCACTATCTACCTGAGCTCGTCCCACACCTAATTAGATTGGGAGGATACCTACCACTCTGGACTGGAGAAATGGTTCCGCTATTTCAGAGCGAAAAACTCACTGCAACTTCAGCTAATGTTGAAGCAGAGTTCAAGAACATTAAACATGGTCTGTTCAAGCATGAAAATCTCCCTATAAGGATAGATAAATTCATTGCACGTCATCTTGGTTTTATGGAAGGGAACATGCGGATCTGTTCTGCAAAACAAATACGAAAAGAAGCCGAGGTTGCCAGACAGGATGGTACAGTGAAGCGTCAGTATCCACACAAAGCCTTTGTGGAGCAGGAAGTGGATGATAACCCCTCTCAGGAGCCCAAAATTGACACAGACATAGACATACAGGAAGGGCACGAAGTACTGCAGTGCATTTCACGTTGATATCAGGCGCCTCCTAAAAAGGGAAAAGAAAAATTCATTTAACGCAAAGTTTTCAGGTGTCATTCTTTGGGGAGAATACATGTTTATGAAACTGCATGACATCAGACTCTACCAAATTTTGGAAACTTTTCTTTTAAGATACAACCTTTCTGTCTCTTGTGACAGAGAGTCTGTTTCTTAATCATTTGACAAAAACCCTACACAGTATTTTAAAATAGTGTTCTCCAGATCAGAGCTGTAATCTATATAGAACATGGGGTTCAAAGCAAGGAAAACTTGTGTGTTTATCAGTGAAACCTTTAATTTGTGTTAATTTTATCATTATCAATACATGAAATCTTCACCTTAAGGGACTTAATGAATGGTTTCTTCTAAAAATTAGAAATGATTGAGTCATTTCACATCATATGAAAATATTAATTTTTAATACAAATTTGGCCCTACAAAAATGGAAACTCAGTAACAAAGATAATGGAGATTCTCTAAACACGAGCGAATATCACAGTAAAATTGTTGATTGTGATTTACACATTGGATGTATCCTCAGTGATTTGGTACAATTATGCAACATTTCATAAGAACTGAACAACTGATGAAACTAATTATAGGCCAATCTCCAACCTTCCTTTCATATCAAAAATCCTTGAAAGAGTAGTTGTCAAACAGCTAACAGATCATCTGCAGAGGAATGGTTTATTTGAAGAGTTTCAGTCAGGTTTCAGAGCTCATCACGGCACAGAAACAGCTTTAGTGAAGGTTACAAACAGTAATGCTGTGAGGAACCTTGGAGTCATTTTTGACCAGGACATGTCCTTCAATGCACATATTAAACAAATATGTAAGACTGCGTTCTTCCATTTGCGCAATATCTCTAAAATTAGAAATATCCTGTCTCAGAGTGACGCTAAAAAACTAGTTCATGCTTTTATTACTTCCAGGCTGGACTACTGTAATTCATTATTATCAGGATGTCCAAAAAACTCCATGAAAAGCCTTCAGCTAATCCAAAATGCTGCAGCAAGAGTACTGACAGGGACTAGAAAGAGAGAGCAGATTTCTCCTGTTTTGGCTTCCCTTCATTGGCTTCCTGTTAAATCCAGAATTGAATTCAAAATCCTGCTCCTCACATACAAGGTCTTAAATAATCAGGCCCCATCTTATCTTAATGACCTTGTAGTACCATATCACCCTATTAGAGCACTTCGCTCTCGCTCTGCAGGCCTACTTGTTGTTCCTAGAGTATTTAAAAGTAGAATGGGAGGGAGAGCCTTCAGTTTTCAGGCCCCTCTTCTGTGGAACCAGCTTCCAGTTTGGATTCAGGAGACAGACACTATCTCTACTTTCAAGATTAGGCTTCAAACTTTCCTTTTTGCTAAATATAGTTAGGGCTGGACCAGGTGACCCTGAATCCTCCCTTAGTTATGCTGCAATAGACATAGGCTGCCGGGGGATTCCCATGATGCATTGAGTTTTTCCTTTCCAGTCACCTTTCTCGCTCACTATGTATTAACAGACCTCTCTGCATTAAATCATATCTGTTGTTAACCTCTGTCTCTCTTCCACAGCATGTCTTTTATCCTGTCTTCCTTCTCTCACCCCAACCGGTCGCAGCAGATGGCCGCCCCTCCCTGAGCCTGGTTCTGCCGGAGGTTTCTTCCTGTTAAAAGGGAGTTTTTCCTTCCCACTGTTGCCAAAGTGCTTGCTCATAGGGGGTCATATGATTGTTGGGTTTTTCTCTGTATCTATGAAGCGCCTTGAGGCGACTTATGTTGTGATTTGGTGCTATATAAATAAAGTTGAATTGAATTGAATTGAAAAAGTTGAATTGAATTGAATTGAATGAAACAACTTACTTATGTGACCACATATGAAGTGTTATAACTTACCACAAAAGGTGAACTGTGCCACTGACCCTTGGTAGATGTGCACATGATAAAAAAAAAAGCATTATAAATACTAACACAGCTATTAATAATTAAACTGGTGGGGTACATTTAAGATGTTAATGTCACAAAATAAAATAGACTGGTAGAAAGAAGTACAAGGAAATGGTAATGGGGGGAGCCATGAAAATATATCTTTTCAACATGATTCAGTGTGACAAAGCCAGGGCATGATTAAAAAACAAAACAAAAAAGCCCCCCAGGTTGTCACAGTCCTGGGTCAGTGACCCAGTGTTTTGAGTTTCTTGTGCCTCTGAGTTTTTTGTATTATGTTCTTAGTTCTCTTTGTTGTCCCAGCGTATTCTTTAGTGTAGTGTCTTAGTTTGGTTTTCTTGTATTCTGTTTAGTTCTGAGTATTTGGTAGCTGCCCTCTGTGTTTCTTAGTTGCTCTGTCTCCCCTAGTCTAGTTTGCATCTGTGCTAATTCCTGTTTTACTTTGAAGGTCTGTGTCTCATGTGAGTGTATCCTACTTTGCTCCCTTGTCTCGTCAGTTCTGATTTCTCCCAGCTGTGCTCTCCTTCTGTGTCTCATTCCCCTCGTCACTTCCCATTGTATTTAAACCCTGTGTTTCTCTGAGTCAGTGCTGCGTCGTCCCTTAAGCTGTGTGTTTCTTCGTGTGCCTCTCTGCAAGGTGTGAGTTTATATTTTCCCAGTTTAATTTTGTATGCTCGTTTTCTGTGACTAGCAATTAAAGCTGTGATTTTGAGTTCATTCCCTGAGTCTGAGTCCTGCATTTTGGGTATCTATAGACTTTATCAAAGTAGATGTCTTTCTGAAAGTGCTGTAAGTAAGTTTAAGAATATAATCCACCCACTGTTATCATCTTCAATGCCCTGTACCAACATAGAGCAGAGCAGCTATCTGATTGCTACCCCCAATTTCACCTCCTCACTACATACAACTCTGGATACTGTAGCTCCTGTGAAAACTAAGGTCTCTAATCAGAAGTACCTGACTCCGTGGTATAATTCTCAAACACATAGCCTAAAGCAGATGACTCGTAAGCTGGAGAGGAAATGGCGTGTCACAAATTTAGAGGATCATCATTTAGCCTGGAGAAATAGTGTGCTGCTTTATAAGAAAGTCCTCCGCAAAGCCAGAACATCTTACTATTCGTCACTGATTGAAGAAAATAAGAATAACCCCCGATTTCTCTTCAGCACTGTAGCCAGGCTGACAAAAAGTCAGAGCTCTTTTGAGCCAACCATCCCTTTAACGTTAACTAGTAATGACTTCATGGACGTCTTCACAAATAAAATTTTTATCATTAGAGAAAAAATTACCAATAATCATCCCACAGATGTAATATTATCTACAGCTACTCTTAGTACCATTGATGTTATATTAGACTCTTTTTCTCCAATTGATCTTTCTGAGTTAACTTCAATAATTACTTCCTCCAAGCCATCGTGTCTTTTAGACCCCATTCCTACAAAACTGCTCAAAGAAGTCCTGCCATTAATTAATTCTTCAATCTTAAATATGATCAACCTATCTCTAATAATCGGCTATGTACCACAGGCCATCAAGCTGGCTGTAGTTAAACCTTTACTCAAAAAGCCATCTCTAGACCCTGCAGTCTTAGCTAATTATAGGCCAATCTCCAACCTTCCTTTCATATCAAAAACCTTGAAAGAGTAGTTGTCAAACAGCTAACAGATCATCTGCAGAGGAATGGCTTATTTGAAGAGTTTCAGTCAGGTTTCAGAGTTCATCACGGCACAGAAACAGCTTTAGTGAAGGTTACAAATGATCCTCTTATGGCCTCTGACAGTGAACTCATCTCTGTGCTTGTCCTGCTAGACCTTAGTGCAGCATTCGATACTGTTGACCATAATATCCTATTAGAGCGATTAGAACATGCTGTAGGTATTACAGGTACTGTGCTGCAGTGGTTTGTATCATATCTAATAGACTCCATCCTCTTCACACACTGAGATTAATTATGGAGTTCCACAGGGTTCAGTGCTGGGACCAATTCTGTTTACATTATACATGCTTCCCTTAGGCAGCATCATTAGAAGACATAGCATACATTTTAACTGCTATGCAGATGACACCCAGCTCTATCTGTCCATGAAGCCAGATAACACACACCAATTACTTAAACTGCAGGAATGTCTTAAAGACATAAAGACCTGGATGGCCGCTAACTTTCTGCTTCTTAATTCAGATAAAACTGAGGTTATTGTACTCGGCCCTGAAAAGCTTAGAAATATGGTATCTAACCAGATTCTTACTCTGAATGGCATTACCTTGGCCTCCAGTAATGCTGTGAGGAACCTTGGAGTAATTTTTGACCAGGATATGTCCTTCAACGCACGTATTAAACAAGTATGTAAGACTGCGTTCTTCCATTTGCGCAACATCTCTAAAATTAGAAATATCCTGTCTCAGAGTGACGCTGAAAAACTAGTTCACGCTTTTATTACTTCCAGGCTGGACTACTGTAATTCATTATTATCAGGATGTCCAAAAAACTCCATGAAAAGCCTTCAGCTAATCCAAAATGCTGCAGCAAGAGTACTGACAGGGACTAGAAAGAGAGAGCAGATTTCTCCTGTTTTGGCTTCCCTTCATTGGCTTCCTGTTAAATCCAGAATTGAATTCAAAATCCTGCTCCTCACATACAAGGTCTTAAATAATCAGGCCCCATCTTATCTTAATGACCTTGTAGTACCATATCACCCCATTAGAGCACTTCGCTCTCGCTCTGCAGGCCTACTTGTTGTTTCTAGAGTATTTAAAAGTAGAATGGGAGGGAGAGCCTTCAGTTTTCAGGCCCCTCTTCTGTGGAACCAGCTTCCAGTTTGGATTCAGGAGACAGACAAAATCTCTACTTTCAAGATTAGGCTTAAAAATTTCCTTTTTGCTAAAGCATATAGTTAGGGCTGGACCAGGTGACCCTGAATCCTCCCTTAGTTATGCTGCAATAGACGTAGGCTGCCGGGGGATTCCCATGATGTATTGAGTTTTTCCTTTCCAGTCACCTTTCTCACTCACTATGTATTAACAGACCTCTCTGCATTGAATTATATCTGTTGTTAACCTCTGGCTCTCTTCCACAGCATGTCTTTTATCCTGTCTTCCTTCTCTCACCCCAACCGGTCGCAGCAGATGGCCCCGCCCCTCCCTGAGCCTGGTTCTGCCGGAGGTTTCTTCCTGTTAAAAGGGAGTTTTTCCTTCCCACTGCCACCAAAATGCTTGCTCATAGGAGGTCATATGATTGTTGGGTTTTTCTCTGTATCTATGAAGCGCCTTGACGCGACTTATGTTGTGATTTGGCGCTATATAAATAAAATTGAATTGAATTGGGTCCAACTCCTGCCTGCCGCACAGCGATTCATGACACGGGTCTTTTAACCTAAAAATGTTTTAATGGCCATGAAGAAAGGACTCTTCAATAGATCTTTCAACTCACCTGTGTTTACTGTCTCCACCTGAAATTAATTGCAGTCTGAATTTTTTTTTTCTTCTGTCCTTTTGTCTTCGGTCTTCAGCCTTGGAAGGAAAAAATAAAAATATTGAAAACTTTATTAGCACACTAAATATACAAAACCTTGCTATATTTCAATTGTTTTAGATTGAAGTTGCCACTGCTAGCTAAGTCAGTTTTGAATCATGCTAATGAGAAGAAGAAAAAAAAACCTGCCGAACAATGAGGCTGCTGTTGTAAAAACGCCAACTTTCTTGCGTTGGCAAGTGGTCGTTAAAATATCATTAAGACCCTTTCTTTTTATGTAATTCTTAGTAAAACTGTTTTAGTCAGTTAAAACTGACGACATAATCTATGTTTGAAAAAGAGCGCGAACAACAGCGAACCACTATTCATCACCTGGGTCTGTGCTTTTTAACACAACAGCGCATTCGAAATCGAAGTTCTTGCCTGCAACATATTAATATACTTGCTTTTTTACGGAAAAAATAAACATAACGAAGGTTCCGTTTTACTTACAAGTTTCTCCAAATGTGCTCTCCAGTTGCTCGAGAAGGGCAGCCATATTGAACAGAATTTTCTGTCAACGTCGTTCAGGTTAGAGAGAAAACCTCATGACATAGTTGACATACACATGCGGAGCTCGGAAAAAAAACATTTACTCAAAAATCATAATTAAGAAAGCAGTATTTACTCTTAACTTCTAAGCCATGTACAATTATAACTGTTTGAATCGTTAACAGAACAAAAGTTTTAAGTTGTTTCAACTTTGAGGAATTTCAATTGTTATATCCACAAACTTTATAAGTCAGGTAGACTGTTGGGGTTTGCAGTGCAGTAAAACTTGGCAAAGGACAATACTGTGTCATGAACACCTGTGCCTTTGATGCCTTCTGTCAAAGTCTGTGCTGCGCTTACTGTGACAGTCGTACTGCTCAAAACATGTTGAATAGTTCAGAGGAGAACAAAGTATTCCAGCTTGTGAAATCCCTTGCTTCAAAGGGTGTCACTCAACATGCCTATTCATTGAGGGCAGAGGTGCTGAGCTCAATATTCTGCCCTGTTCAGTTGAAGACTGGTGTTCATCGTGTTGATGCACAGTGCCATGTGTCCACAGTAATTCAAAAAACAATGACGGAAAATCCAAGTGTTCACTTCACAAGACAGTGTTCCTCCCAGTACTGCAAACTTTACACACCAAACACAAGGCAAATACCTTTTGTTTCCATTGATCTGTCAGTCCTCTCAGCTTCTGGCATAGCTCACCTTCAGTCTGCTGTTGAACAAGGGCTCAACCTTCCAGCATCGCCATGCCTAAGACCAATCGAAAGTCCTGATGCATCTCCAACAGCATTTAAAACAGATTCATCAGGAAAGCAACTTTGCACAGGGACTGTTTGTCACAGTTTCACCCTGAGAGAGCTTGTATGGATTGACACAGACCTTGGAAAATGCTCTACAGAAACTCTGGAGCACAGTTTTCACAGTCCAAAAAGGTTTTTGCTTACTGAATTCCCATCCACTCTGCTACTTCAAGGAGAGAAATTCACACTGAAAGCAGTCATTACATTTCAGGAGGGCCCAACACCAGAAACACTCGGGCATTATATGACATTCTGTAACAGGACCCCGTACATCTGGGAGATGTATGATGACCTAAGAAAGGATGTAACCATAGCATCTGAAAACACCAGCGTATGTCCGCACGCTGTGCTCTACACAAAGGAATGATGGCAAGATCTCATGAAAGAAAGTCCTTTTCTAGTTTGTGAGTTAGATGATGGAAATAGCTGTTATTTTTCAGTTATTGTATTAAACTTGTGAGGCTCAGACAGTTCAATGTATTTACCTTTTCTAACAGGAAACATATATACTCGTAGTTTTGTATTTTGTTACCAGCAAATAAAGTTTTTTCTCTAACCGAATGCATTAATTATTTTAAATGCTATATTTAACCTAGTTTTTAAATAAGTTATTGCAGTTTGATTACTAGGTTTAAGAGTGTGATCATAAGAAAAAAATATCCAATGCTGGTTAATATCTCTCAATTTCTTTACGGTAAAGAAAGTGGCTGGTTGAGCTTTAGAAACTTTTGGTAATATCTTTAAAATGAAAGCGGCAGAAACGACAATTTTAGCAGCACAAACCAGCACAAACCTAGCACAAACATTTGACAACAATTTTGTTCGATTCCATTAATGTGGGGGGGCTGGTTGACCTTTTGACCTTTACATTTTCATTAATATCTTTAAAATGAAAGCGGCACAAACGACAATTTTAGCAGCACAAACGTAGCACAAACGTTTGATACCACTTTTGTTGGATTTGGGTAATGTGGGGGGGCTGGTTGACCTCTGATGACCTCTAGAAATTTTGATTAATATCTTTAAAATGATAGTAGCACAAATGAAAATTTTTGCAGCACAAACCAGCACAAACATAGCACAAACGTTTGATACCACTTTTGTTGGATTTGAAGAAGGTGGGGGGGCCAACTTCACTCACATGACTTTTCTGTTCATTTTAAGCAGCAGAAGTGAGGCGCATGTCTGTGTGTGTGTGTGTATGGAGCCATTGGGTGCAGTCACTATAGCAACCAGGCTCACACCTGCCTGCTTAACTAGCTCTGTCTCTCACTCTGCCAAGATTCATCTTAAACACTTCTCTTTCAACTGCTGCTGTGTCCTCAGTGTTTGCTCTACAGGTATGATTTTACCCTCAAAATGTTGCCATCGTATTTCTCTTTCCAACACCTTGTCTTTCAAAGCTCAGACATTTAAAATTTTTAAACTGTATGGATCCAAGTGGAGGGATCACATTTTAGTCATTCAGTGACTCAAAGAATATGAACTTTTAATATTCATTCAGAGGTTTTCTGACTCTAAATTTTCTTTTCTCATTTCTAAGGTTTTTCTAATTTACAATTAAAACATTTTCAGCTTTTTTCCAACTTCTTCTTCTGTGTAAACGTCAGCTTTTAGCACTTCAGCACTTTTGTTTTCAGATTAAATTCTTTTTCTTTTTATCTCATTCAAACTTTTTAACTTAAAATTCAGCAATTAATTCATTTCAATGCATACATTCAGATTCAAGCATTCACACTGTAGTTTCTTCAGAAAATGCACTTTCTAGTTGACAACTAGAATACATACTTACATCATGTATGGACCAATGAAGAGGAAGCCATGAATCAAGCCAAAGTTAGAAACTTAAGAAAACTTTTTTTTTCCTTTTCTTTTTTTTTTACCAATGTTTGTAATTAGGGTGTAGATAGGTACACAAAGCTACATCATCTGGGGCTGGAAAAGAAAAGCAGCACTGAGGTGCTGAAAGATGCAGTTCCAATAGTGGCCACTTGAGGCTGGGAATCATGGGTGTCCCATGTTAGAATGTCCAACTTTAAACATGGATAGTTTCTGTCTATGATAACTGAACTCTTTCTCAGAACTAAACTGCTTCAGTTTTGCTGAGGCTTAAAGTTTGAGTGCATGTCCTCTTTGATGAACTCTTTGGCTTCCACTAATACACTGTGGCTGAACTGAACCTCTCAACTGTGTTTGTGCTCATGGTGCCTTTTGGACAAATAGTCTGGCCTGCTAACTGCTACACTAACTGGTGTGGTGAAGATCGCCTCACAGGAAGCACTGTCCCTGATGCGACACGCCATATGTGTGTCAAGATGGCGCCGGTGTGCATGGCTGACCGTCTTCGACCCCGTCTGCGCCTCGGCGTTGTACTCCTCGTTGTTTTATCTTTGGTTTTATGTTCTCTAGGTGATTGGTGGTGGTCAGAGGGCCCGGTGGCGCCAGTGTCCGGCAGCCTCGCCTCTGTCAGTGCGCCCCAGGGTGGCTGTGGCTACATTGTAGCTTGCCATCACCAGTGTGTGAATGTGTGTGTGAATGGGTGGATGACAGGTTGTGTAAAGCGCTTTGGGGTCCTTAGGGACTAGAAAGCGCTATACAAATACAGGCCATTTACCATTTACCATTGTACACTAATAACTTATGATAGAGACACGCTCCTGAATCTTCGGTTTTCCTGTTCTCAACGACTGGACAGCCTTGGGACCGCGGGTGCCGCTATCCCCCTGATGCCTGTCTCCCCCACCAATGTGACCTACTTACCTCTTCCCATGCTCCGCAGGAAACGTCTCAGGAAACGGGGTAGAAGGAGTGGTGTCCGTGTCCGCTTCAAGGCTTATATCAGAGCCATGGCTACGGATTACCCTGCTACAAGCCGTGAGCTATCTCGTTTCATCCACTATCTCAGTAGCCGCTTCGCGGCTAGATTGCTAACCCACCGTTGGATATGCTCCATCGGTCTTCAAACCTACTCTGCCTGCCCAGTGGCTTACCACTCTGCTCGATCTTGGATAACACCGCCTGGCCGTGGTGTTCAACATAACAACCTTAGCACCTTGCGACGGGCTACTACTAAGGACTTGGCTCCTCGGACTCGGATGGCCTTATTTAATGTTAGGTCTCTTTCAAATAAGGCCTTCCTCCTAAATGACTTTTTTCTCACCACGGGACTGGATGTTCTATTCCTGACGGAGACATGGGCCCTATTTCAGGAAGCCGGTTTAGAAAACTTAGAGTGAAAAACGATACTCAGGGTTGAGTAACCCCGAACTGTCCAACTCGGAATATTCGGTTTCAGAAAGGCTGATAACAAGTAGTTCAATCAATGCGGAGTTGCTCTAACCCCAAGTGAAGCGCGCGGACGAGGATACATAAAGCCCTGATAAGCGGAGCACAGAGTAAGCGAGTCACCATGGAGACGGAGGGAAAGAAGGCGCGGTCAATGTATTTTACAGCGCTTGAGGCCGAAATTCTGATGGCAGCATATGCCGATAACATGCAAATTTTGCAGAAAAAAAGGTAACACAGCCTCAGCTGCAAAAGAAAGGGAGCATGCATGGCAAAACATAGCCGACAGAGTCAATGCGTGAGTGTTAATATAAACATTGATCTAGGGATTTCCACCCATTTAACACGTTATTTTATCATATGTTATTTTATTTGTTATTTTATAAATTTTATGTTGTGATGTGATGTGAGCGCAGGTGCAACCCAACAGGCCCCAAACGTGCCTGGCAGCAAGTAAAAATGAAATATAAAAATATAGTCCAAACAGGTAAGGTGTAATTGTATTATGAGCCATAGTGCTTGGTCTGTTTGTCCCATGTAAATCAATTGCAGTTAGAGGCTACATTAATTTTCTTTCTGTAAGCACTTATTGAAATTATCTGAGCACATTACAAGTACATATTTGCTTACTCTGTATGCTCAAATGTGACCCCGTTATAGCCAACAGAAAAAAAGCGGAGGCCCGAAAAACAGGTGGGGGTCCTCCACCACCACCACTCACAGAGGCTGAGCAGTTGGCCCTCAGCCAAAACAGTGGGCGCCCTGTGGCTGAAGGCATCTCTGTGGGGACATCCTCTGAGTCAATAACCCCGCAAGACACAAGTGCCTACATAAGGGGTAAATTCAAAATAATACATGATGTGCATACATCCTTTCTTCACAGTCACCTTTGCAGTGCTGCTCATTCATTTGATAAACTCTTCACCATAATGAATTTGTTTGTAGTGAAGTTATTTTCCTACTGATTTTGCCTTCCCTCAGTCTTGGTTGTCTTTGAGAGCATAATGACAATGAAGTGTAAGCTGAGTGCTATATGTTTGTTAATTGCCATTTGGTCCCTTGTAAGTTATAAGTGACCTGTATAAACCTCATATTCTATCAGTTGATGGTGATGGTGTACTGCATCTGGTGCTGCCTCCTGTTGAGCCAGACCAACATGCAGTTGTGAGTAATACTCCACAGATTATATGAGTTTACAGTAGAACAGCAATGTTGTTTATTTCTTTACTACAGGAAAATAATGAAGAAACATTGACAGCTGTTACAGAGGAGGAAGCAACAGAGACACTTTATGAGGTTTACATCTTTTAATACTTTGTGTACAGGAAATACAGGCGACCAATAAAGCCAGTTGAACAGAAAATCTGTTTATTCGTCTTTCAACATGTTGAGGTGATGGGTCAAAAGAAATGATTGTGACATATGGTGTCTCTGACTGCGCTTCCATCTTGTATGTCTGTGGGAGGGTCAGGATGTTCATGGTTTGGATCACTGTTGATGTTTGGTTCAGAAGGACAGTGTTCTCCTCTAATTGTGGCAATGTTGTGGAGAATCACACATGCCACAATAATGTCACATGCCCTTTCTGGGGTGACCCTGAGTCTTTGCAGGCACTGGAACCGGGCCTTAAGCATTCCGATAGTCATTTCAATTCTGGCTCTTGTCCTGCAATTAGCCAGATTATATCGCTGCTGTGGGCCCGGTTCAGGGTCAGGGTAAGGGGTAAGCAAATAGGGTAAACATGGATACCCCCTATCACCAAGCAAGTAGCCAGTGAACTCTCCTAAGACAGAAGGATACACTTCAGTTCAAATGTCCCTGTAGCAATTGGTCTTTATATATTTTAAAGTATTTTCAACTCACCATGTCCAAATTTTGTGCTCAGTGTACATTCACGGAATATTTGTGAGTCATGGACAGAGCCTGGCCACTTGGCTTCCACATTTGTGATAATGTTGGCAGCATCACATATGATCTTCACAGTGCAGAGAACGCAAATTAGCATCCATTACTATAATGAAATAATTTGTTAGTTTGAAATGCTACAGGGAACTATGTACCTGTACATTGATGCTGTGGAAAGACTTCCTGTTCACATAGTCCCCTCCATTTACTGAAGGAGCAATGATTGGAATGTGAGTGCCATCTATGCAGCCAATCACGCCTGGGAACCCTGGAAATAAATATAAAATTTAAGTAGTAGTCCAAGTATCACCACATCATAAATTAAGTTTTGGTCATCCTGCTACCTGCAATTTTGTGGAATCCCTCTTTGATAAATCTTGTGGGTCTATGACCGGGGAACACCACAGACGAGTACAGGAGACGTTTCAGTGCAACTGTAACATTCCTGACTGCCCGACAGACGGTAGCCTTGGAAACGTGCTCAGCGTCATCAATATTATACAGAAAGCTCCCGTTTGCAAAAAACGAAGTGCAATACAAATAATATGTACAGAACTGAGAGCATGTCCGCGATGTGTCACATGCGTAATATATGGCCTGAGGATGTTATCCAAATAACTTATAGATTGTGCTGAGAAACGGTAACGTTCACACAGGAAATCATCAGGAAATGATAAAATGTCCGAACGCGCTCTAATCACTCTCTCCCGGCGGAGAGCTCTGCGGAGAATTTGGGCTTCACGATCTACTGGCTCTTCAAGGACGGGGCACGCCATGTCTGACACTTCCTACAGTCAGGTTTCCGACAAAGGGGCGGAGAACGTCAGGGTTAGTTGAAGTAAACCTGCTAGGGGGCAGGTTAGCTTCACGGAGTGTGTCGTCATAGTGACTCACGGAGGCTTCATCTGAACTCTCTTTGTGAAACTGAAAACCCAGAGTTTTCGTTAACTCAGGGTATACTTACTCAGTTTTTCCACTAAACCGGCTTCCTGAAATAGGGCCATGGACTTCTCCGGGTGAGTTCATCCCCTTCTCTGAGCTTCTCCCTCCTGACTGTGCCTTCTTTAGCTCACCTAGGCTATGGTAGAGGTGGTGGCTTAGCCTCGGTTTTTAAAAATAAACATGAAGCACGGCTGCTACCCTCCCCAACCTATTCCAGCTTTGAAGCTCAGCTATTGGAATTGACTGGCTCTCGGACTACTCTGTGTGTTGTGGTTTATCGTCCGCCTAAATACCATAAGATGTTTATCTCTGAATTTGCTGACTTTTTGGGATCCATTCTTTTTAGATATGGTTCTGTTATTATTTCTGGTGATTTTAACATTCATGTCTGCTGTATGGATGACCAATTGGCTAAAGATTTTCTTGCACTGACTGACTCTTTTAATCTTATTCAGTGGGTGAATGAGCCTACCCATGTTAAAGGCCACACCCTTGATTTGGTTTTTTTCATTTAATGTGGATATTTGCATTAAGGAAATTAGAAATACTGGACTTTCTGATCATTCCCCGGTTATCTTCGATGTTGACCTGGGCAACACTGGACAATACTTAGAGGCTCCTCTTTACCCTACGCGTACTATTAATGCTGATACTGTGGTCAACTTTTCTACGTCTTTTGTGAACTCCCCATTTATTATGCTGGATTGTTTTACTCCACACACGCTTGAGAATTTTACTAATACTCTTTTAACTACTTGTTCCTCGATTCTTAACATTGTTGCACCTATCAAAATGAAACGCCCCAGAACTTACTCACAATGTTGGTTAAATGATTCTGTTCGTGCTTTACGACGTATATGTCGGCGGGATGAGAGGAAGTGGAGGAATGATAGACTCCAGTCATCATATGATATTTTACATATTAGCCGGTCGAAGTTCCAAACTGCTGCCAGAATGGCCAAAGCGGCTTTTCTCTCTAAAATTATTACCACTAATGGTGATAATCCTCGAATTCTATTTAAAATTTTTAACTCTGTGGTGAACCCCTGCCCCTCTATGCCACTGCCGTGCTCCCCGGGTCTTTGTGAAAAATTTTCAAACTATTTTTTAGATAAAGTTTTATCTCTTAAATCTACTCTTCCTTTGGTGACTGATAGTATGTCTATTCCTGATTGTTCTGCTACTCTTTATCAATTTGAACCCGTTTCACTCACTACTCTGAAGCATCTAATTGATAAACTGAACAATACTAATTTTGTACATGATGTTCTCCCGTCCCGTATAGTCAAGGATTGTTTTAATGCAATCGGACCTTGTTTATTGTCCATATTGAACCTTTCCTTGCTTTCTGGCTATGTACCTTCAGCTCTCAAACATGCTATAATTCAACCTGTTCTAAAAAAAAAGGAACCTTGATCATAGTGATTTTGCCAACTATAGGCCGATTTCTAAGCTTCCCTTTCTGGCTAAAATTCTTGAGAAGGTGGTTCTGCTTCAACTGCAGACCTACCTGGATGAGAATAATATAAATGATAAATTTCAATCGGCCTTCAAACAACATCACAGCACTGAATCAGCGCTGCTTCGTGTCTTCAATGATCTTTTACCAATGGCTGACAATGGACGCCCCTCTGTCCTAGTGCTATTGGATCTTTCATCGGCATTTGACATGGTTGACCATAACATCCTATTGGCGAGACTAGAGCACACTGTAGGCATTAAGGGCGCTGCCTTGGATTGGTTTAAATCCTACCTCTCCAATCGGCTCTCTTCGGTACATCTGGCCACATCCTCTTCTTCGGCTGTACCTGTTTGCTGTGGTGTCCCCCAGGGATCTGTGTTAGGCCCTACCCTTTTCTCATTGTACATGCTTCCTTTAAGTGCTATCTTTGAGAAATACCACATTGCTTTTCACTATTATGCGGATGATATCCAGATCTATTTTGAGTTAAACGATGATCTTGCTCTGTCTTTGAATAGCTTCCGAGAATGCATGTGTGAGGTCAAGAAATGGCTTTTGGCAAATACTCTTATCCTTAATGATAAGAAAACCGAAATTATGATTGTCAGGGGTTGACATTTGTTCAAACACAAGTAAGAGAAATGAGACACTGTAGACCGACTCTGAGAGTATTAGAAAGCGTGCGCACGGGTGTGAATGCCTCTCAGAAGACACACACACTGAGCGCAGGCTGGGTTCTTTATTTATAGTGAAAGTAAGTTACATAGTACTTCCTCTTTTAACTGAAAAGGGAGAGGTCAGGCATTATCTCAGCTTATCTGACCTTGCACACATACACTGAAAATAACAATGCAGAAGTATATCATGCTTATCTGACATCACACACTGAGGTAAGGAATGCATTATGTTCTCTTTAACAATAAGCTTGGTTATGTGAAAATATATGAACACACAAAATATAAGGCATACTTGATTATATTGTATTATAGAGATTTGGTTATATTGTATAATGTAGAAAATCTCTAACAATGATTTTTGGTAGTAATGCCCTTCGTGCCAAACTTCGGGATGCCTTTGGTTTTCTCACTAGTTCTTTCTCTGACACTGTTAGGAATCTGGGTGTCTTATTTGACAGCTCATTTACACTTGATAAACAAGTGTCTGCTGTTGTCAGATCTAGTTTTTACCAGCTTCGCCTTATTTCTAAGGCCAGGCACTATATCCCGTATAAAGACCTAGAAAACCTCATCCACGCCTTTGTAACGTCAAGGCTAGATTACTGTAATTCACTTTACTGTGGTCTCCACTCTTCCCTTTTACATAGATTACAGACAGTTCAGAATGCTGCAGCACGCATTCTAACTAAAACCAAGAAGTTTGCCCACATTACTCCTGTCCTCGCTGATCTGCACTGGTTGCCTGTCAAATATCATATTCAATTTAAAATTTTGTTGTTTACTTTTAAAATGACCAATAACACTGCACCAAGCTATCTTAAGGAACTTTTATTTTTACTTATTTATTTATTTATTTATTTATTTATTTTTTGCTCACACCACCTGTTTTATTACAAGAAATTACAGTCCACATTTTCATTCAAAAGAAGATTAAATTTAAAAAAAAAAAAGTTTATTAACATGTTATTCTCAGATGTATGAAATCTTTTCAACAATGTTACAACTATAAAACTAAAAGAGTAACTTAGAATACCACAGTTTTGTTACTTAAGATTGCCAACCTACAATTCTACAGTGCTATTATGAAGTTCTCTCTCTCCAAGCATTCCTGGAGAAACTCTATCACTATAACCACTCCTCATGTCAAGTAGATCTTCCATTTTACTCTATAAGAGATCGATCAAACATTTAGCATTTTTGGCATTTTATCATATTCTCTTTAAGACAGATAAACAGAAGATGGATGGATGGATGGGATAAGTTTAGATCTTCAAAGATCACATCCCAATTCTCAAAGATTACATATGAACGATACACAGACAAGGCCACATTACACAGTATTTTTGGACAGTCTCTAAGTTATAGCTTTGTGACTGTTTTAGTGAGACTGACCAATAATTATTGCTTAGCATTATATTTTGCATGCAATGCAAGAGGTTCCGTTCTTATCTCTCAAACAAATATATGCAAATAGCATTCCTAAAATTTACTGTCTCAGTGAAATAAAAAGTAATGCTCTGTCTTAAATTGTTTTTTTCTGTATCTGCATGTTTTCACTGTGACCTTCATAAACGCTTTCCTGATGACTTTGAGTGGCAACAGGCTAAGCAGGTTATTCTAGTTATTCTACTGATCAGAAACACATTTAAGGTACTCCTGGGGGATCATGAAATGTTCCCAGGCCAGACAAGGTATATAATCTCTCCAGCAGGTTCTGGATCTACTTTCAGGTAAAGGGAAGCAACCAGGATGCATCCAAACCAGATGCACAACCTTTCCTTTAAACACGGAAGAGCAGCAGCTCTACTTCTAGCTCCTCACTCTATCTCTAAGGCTGAGCCCAGCCACCCTAGAGAAGAAACTCAGGCACTTGTCTGAATTCTTTGGTTATTGCCCATATCTCATGAACATATGTGAGGGTAGGAAAATAGGTGAACCAGCAAAATGAAAGTTTGTTGCTGACACCATATAAATTTGCCAGTCAATACAACATTCACTCCATATAGAGAATTATATTGTGGTTGTTTGCCGATGAGTGTGCAGTTTCACCCCTCGCTCATCACATCCATTTTCAAAATACCAAAATGGTGCTGGGCTTGTTATGGAGCTTCACAAAAATGTCTCGGTGGCTAAGTCCATCTTTTATACTGTCTATAGTTACAAACGTTGGTGGGGTCTCATATATCATATGTTGACATAAAGTAACTTCCTCATGAAAATAGAACAGCTTTCATTGCTATGCTGATGACACACAACTAAATCCACCAGCAGTCTGATATGCTTAGAGCTATGTAACAGACACCAAATGTTGATTGCCTTGAAACTCATAAAGCTCACAGATGCATCACTAGATTTGTCAGAATTTAATCCTGAATTTGATAACCTGGTTCCTCCATTAAGTCTAATGGAGTAAAGACAGGGCAGAAAATTTAAATCTGCGATATGTGTATGCCAGAGAGTTATCATTCAGCTAACACAATGCCAGAGATTCAAGACACCCATCTGAACAAATGCATTGGATGCACTTATGGTAAACTCTTTATTATGTTCTACTTCTATGTGAAAACATACATGTAACACTGTAGCGCAGAAAAAGATACATTTGGCTCCTTCCTTACTTTCCTACATTCCTAAATGGTTGTCACACCAGATGGATTTGCATGTTTTATTTGTCCTTCTGGACACAACCCTCCTATTAATTGACCTTAGGACTGGCACTAGTAGTACACCAGCATGAGGGAAAATCAGGTGATAAAGAAAGCAAAAAGCCATCAGCCATCAACCGTCCTGACCACATTTTGTCATGTGAGTTCAGGTTGCGGCTACCTTGCACCACAGTGTAGAACCAATAGATACTGAAAACCTTTCAGACAGGGGTTATTTAGATTATTTTTCTATGATTACTAGTTTTAAAACACTTGATCTTTTTTTTTTTTTTTTTTTTTTGGCCTGTCCCGTTTGGCTCTTTTGCCATCAGAATTGTTGTCTAAAGGCAAAGAAAGATGCCCAACGGATTTACTTTACCAAACTGACCATCCCAGCCTTGCCGTAATGGTCCATTTGATTCACCTTTTATTGTTTATTTTATTTTCACTTACTGAATACGGGACAGACTTGACTGGGGGAAAGAAGGGGAGAAAGAAAGAGGGAAAGAGAAACAGCTGAGAAGAGGGACGGGGGAGAAGGGCAAAAGACAAAAACCAACAGAACGGGCAGAGAAAAAAAATGCATATATCAATCACCTGGATCACCTGCTGAGAAAGAAAAAAGAAAGCAAGCAGAAGAGAACAAGAGTAATAGAATAAACAACATCACAATGATATATGGGAATATGACAGTAAATACTAAATGTTAAACATTATTGTGCAGCACATAAGATCAACAGAACACAGTGTGCTTTGAGGTAGGAGCCAAAAAGGGTGTAGTTTGTGGGTGTGATCACCCGTGTGTACACCTGTGAGCATGGACGCGCTTGTTTTTTGTTTTTTTAAAAGGTTCCTTCATGTAATAATCTGCTAGAGGGTGTGGGGGGGCCACAGCCCCGTCCTCCAGGGCGTGAAGCAGGTGTGGAGGAGATCAAAACTCCAGACATCCAGAGGCCCCCAGAACACAAGAGACCAAGGAAGACCAACAGAGGGGCAGCTGCGCCACTGTCCCGGAAAGAGCTGAGGAGAGTCCCAGATGAGGGCTCACTCAGCAGCCGCGGAGCAGAAGCCAGGGGGAGTTGCAGTGACGCGCCCGTGAGCTCCGCCGGCAGCCAGCTGCGCCTGAGTGACCGAGCCCCAGGCCGAGAGGCCGGGGGCACCCCACCTCCGAAGTGGCCCGAGCGAGCCCCAGGCTCCAGGCCCCGATAAGCGGCCGCCAAGGAGTGAGCCGGTGTGTACCTGGAACTTTTAAACCCATATGCTCCTGCTAGGGCTTTAAGGTCATCCTCACAGTTACTGCTGGTTCAGCCCAGATCTCAACTGAAATCTAGAGGTGATCGATCGTTTGCTCTAGTTGCACCGGAGCTGTGGAACAATCTCCCGATTGGCATCCGAGCGTCTGATTCTATTCATTCTTTTAAATCACAGCTAAAAGCATATCTTTTTAAACTTGCCTTTTCTACCAGTTAAATGCTGGCTTGCTTGCAGTGACCTATTGATCTATTGTATTAAATTCTCTGCTATCTTTCCATTATTGATGTCTTTTATCTTGGGGGTACAGTCTTACCTTGCTATAACCTATGTGCTGCAGTTTACTCTTATTGCTGGCTTTTATCGGTGAACATAATTCGTTACCTTTATGTATTTGATGTTAATGTGTGAACTGTTTTATTTTTTATTGTTTTATGTAAAGCACTTTGGTATGCCCAAGGCTTTTAAATGTGCTCTATAAATAAAGATTGTTGTTGTTGTTGTTGTATGTAAAGTGTATGGCCTCAGCCAACCACAATGGCCCTGGTGAAATGTGGATGGTATTGGCCAGCACAACAGGCCATGTTGTAATGTGAATGTCCTCACCAGTAGACCAGGCCTTTGTGTACTGTGGATCGCATCAGCCTGCAACACAAGCCCTGGTGAAATGTGGATGGTATCAACGAGTAGCACAGGCCCTGGTATAATGTGGATGGCCTCATACAGCAACACCACAGGCCCTGGTGAAATGAGATTGTTTTCGGCCAGCAACACAGGCCTTTGGGTAATTTGGATGGCTAGCAGCACAGGCCCTGGTCTGATGAAGATGGCCTCACAGGAATCACTGGCCCTGGTGTATTTTCGATGTCATCAGCAAGCAGCACAGGCCCTCGTGAAATATAGGTTGCCTCAGCCAGCAACACAGTCCCTGGTCTAATGTTAATGTCCTCAGCCAACACCATTGGCCCTGGTGTAACGTGGATGGTATTGGCTAGCACCGCAGGCCCTGGTGTAATGTGAATGTCCTCAGCCAGTAGCACAGGCCCTGGTGTAATGTGGATGGCCTCAACTAACAACTCTGTCGCTGGTGAAATATGGATGGTATTGGTCAGCACCACACAACCTGGTGAAATGTGCATGATATCGGTCAGCACCACAGGCCCAGGTGTAATGTGGATGGCATCAACGAGCAGCAGAGGCCCTGGTGTGGTGAAGATGGCCTCACAGGAAGCACTGTCCCTTGTGTAATGTGTATGGCCTCAGCCAACAACAGTGGCCCTGGTGAAATGTGGATTATATTGGCCATCATCACAGGCCCTGGTGTAATGTGAATATCCTCAGCCAGTAGTAAAGGCCCTTGTGTTTTGTGGAACGCATCAGCCAGCAACACAATCCCTGATGAAATGTGGATGGCCTAATCCAGCACCACAGGCCCTGGTTTGGTGATGATTGCCACACTGGAAGAACTGTACCTGGTGTAATGAGGATGGCCTCATCCAACAGTACAGGCCCTAGTGTTGTGAAGATGGCCTCACAGGAAGCACAGGCCATGGTGTAATGTGGATGGCCTCAGACAGCAGCCAGGCCCTGGTGAAATGTAGATGGCCTCAGCCGGCAACATGCGCTCTGGTGAAATGTAGTCTGACTCAGCCAGTAGCACAGGCCCTGTTGTGGTGAAGATGGCCTCACAGGAAGCACTGTCCCTGGTGTAATGTGGATGGCCTCAGCAAACAACACTGACCCTGGTGAAATGTGGATGGTATTAGCCAGCACCACAGGCCCTGGTTTAATGTTACTGTCCTCAGCCAGTAGCACAGGCCCTTGTGTATTGTGGATCACAGCAGCCAGCAACACAGGCTCTGGTGAAATGTAGATGACCTCAGACAGCAGCGCAGGCCCTGCTGTCGTGAAGTTGGCCTCAGAGGGAGCACTAGCCGTGGTGCAATGTGGATGGTCTAAGCCAGCAATACAGGCCCTGGTGTGGTGACGATAGCCTCACAGGGAGCACATGCCGTGGTATAATGTGGATGGCCTCAGCCAGTAGCACAGGTCCTGTTGTAATGTGGATGGTCTCATCGACCAACACTGGCCTAGGTGAAATGTGGATGGTAATAGCCAACACCACTGGCCCTGGTGAAATGTGGATGACATCGGCAAGGACCAATGGCTCTGATGTAATGTGGATGGTTTCAGCCAACAGCACAGTCCCTGGTGTGGTGAAGATGGCCTCACAGGAAGCACTGTCCCTGGTGTAATGTGGATGGCCTCAGCAAACAACACTGGCCCTGGTGAAATGTCGGTGGTATTGGCCAACACCACAGGCCCTGGTGTAATGTAAATGGCATCAGCCGGTAGCACAGGCCCTTGAGTATTGTGAATGGCATCAGCCAGCAACACCAATGGCCCTTGTCAAATGTGGATCGTTTCGGCCAGCAACACAGGCCCTGGTGTAATGTGGATGGCATTGGCCAACACCAAAGGCCCTGGCGTAATATGAATGTCCTCAGCCAACAACACTGGCCCTGGTGTAATGAGGATGGCATCAGCCAGTAGCACAGGCCCTTGTGTATTGTGGATCACATCAGCCAGCAACACAAGCCCTGGTGAAATGTGGATGGTTTGGGTCTGCACCACAGGCCCTGGTTTAATGTGGATGGCATCAAAAAGTAGCACAGGCCCTTGTGTAATGTAGATCACATCAGCCAGCAACACAGGTTATGGTGAAATGTAGATGACCTAGGACAGCAGCGCAGGCCCTGCTGTCGTGAAGTTGGCCTCAGAGGGAGCACTAGCCCTGATGCAATGTGGATGGCCTAAGCCAGCAATACAGGCCCTGGTGTGATGTGGATGGCCTCATCTACCAACACTGGCCCAGGTGAAATGTGGATGGTATTGGCCAGCACCACAGGCCCTGGTGTAATGTGAATGCCCTCAGCCATGACCACAGGGCCTGATGAAATGTAGTTGGCCTCGGCCATGACCACAGGCCCAGGTGAAATGTAAATGTCCTCAGCCAGTAGCACAGGCCCTGTTGTAATGTGGATGGCCTCATCAAAGAACTCTTTCCCTGGTGAAATATGGATGGTATTGGTCAGCACCACACACCCTGGTGTAATGTGAATGGCCTTAGCCAACACCACTGGCCCTGGTGAAATGTGCATGATATTGGTCAGCACCAGAGGCCCAGGTGTAATGTGGACCGCATCAATGAGCAGCAGAGGCCCTGGTGGGGTGAAGATGGCCTCACAGCAATCACTGTCGCTGGTGTAATGTGGATGGTAGAAGCCGACATCACAGGCCATGATGTAATGTGGATCGCCTCAGCCAGAAGCACAGGCCCTTGTGTCGTGAAGATGGCCTCACAGGAAGCACTGTCCCTTGTGTAATGTGTATGGCCTCAGCCAACAACACTGGCCCTGGTGAAATGTGGATGGTATTAGCCAGCACCACAGGCCCTGGTGTAATTTGAATGTCCTCAGCCAACACCACTGGCCCTGGTGTAATGTGGATGGTATTGGCCAGCACCACAGGCCCTGGTGTAATGTGAATGGCCTCATCCAACAACACTCGCCCTGGTGAAATGTGGATGGTATTGGCCAACACCACAGGCCCTGGCGTATTGTGAATGTCCTCAGCCAACACCACTGGCCCTGGTGTAATGTGGATGGCATCAGCCAGTAGCACAGGCCCTTGTGTATTATGGATCGCATCAGCCAGCAACACAAGCCCTGGTGAAATGTGGATGGTTTCGGCCTTCACCACACGCCCTGGTTTAATGTGGATGGCATCAACGAGTAGCACAGGCCCTTGTGTATTGTGGATCACATCAGCCAGCAACACAGGCTCTGGTGAAATGTAGATGACCTCAGACAGCAGCGCAGGCCCTGCTGTCGTGAAGTTGGCCTCAGAGGGAGCACTAGCCCTGGTGCAATGTCGATGGCCTAAGCCAGCAATACAGGCCCTGGTGTGGTGACGATAGCCTCACAGGGAGCACATGCCGTGGTATAATGTGGATGGCCTCATCTACCAACACTGGCCCAGGTGAAATGTGGATGGTAATGGCCAGCACCACAGACCTTGGTGTAATGTGGATGGCCTTAGCCAACACCACTGGCCCTGGTGAAATATGGATGACATCGACAAGGACCAATGGCCCTGATGTAATGTGGATGGTTTCAGCAAACAGCACAGTCCCTGGTGTGGTGAATATGGCGTCACAGGAAGCAATGTCCCTGGTGTAATGTGGATGGCCTCAGCAAACAACACTAGCCCTGGTGAAATGTCGGTGGTATTGGCCAGCACCACAGGCCCTGGTGTAATGTGGAAGGCTAGCAGCACTGGCCCTTGTGTAATGTGGATGGTATCAGCCAGCACCACAGGCCCTGGTGTGGTGATGATGGCCTCACAGGAAGCAATGTCCCTGGTGTAATGTGGATGGCCTCAGCAAACAACACTAACCCTGGTGAAATGTCGGTGGTATTGGCCAACACCACAGGCCCTGGTTTAATGTGGAAGGCTAGCAGCACTGGCCCTTGTGTAATGTGGATAGTATCAGCCAGCATCACACGCCATGGTGTGGTGATGATGGCCTCAGCCAAAAGCACTGTCCCTGGTGTTAGGTGTATGGCCTCAGCCAACAACGGTGGACCTGGTGAAATATGGATCGTATTGGTCAGCACCACACACCCTGATTTAATGTGAATGGCCTTAGCCAGTAGCACAGGCCCTTGTGACCTGTGGATCACATCAGCCAGCAACGCAGGCAGTGGTGTGGTGAAGATGGCCTCATAGGGAGCACTGGCCCTGGTGTAATGTGGATGGGATCAGCCACCAACACAGGCCCTGGTGAAATGTAGTTGGCCTCAGCCATGACCACAGGCCCTGGTGAACTGTAAATGTCCTCAGCCAGTATCACAGGCCCTGTTGTAATGTGGATGGCCTGATCTAACAACACAGTCCCTGGTAAAATATGGATTGTATTGGTCATCACCACACACCCTGGTGTAATGTGAATGGCCATAGACAACACCACTTGATCTGGTGAAATGTGTATGATATCGTTCAGTAATAGAGGCCCAGGTGTAATGTGAATGTCCTCAGCCAACACCACTGGCCCTGGTGTAATGTGAATGGCCTTAGCCAGTAGCACAGGCCGTTGTGAATTGTGGATCACATCAGCAAGCAACGCAGGCCCTGGTGTGGTGAAGATGGCCTCACAGGGAGCACTGTCCCTAGCCAACACTACTTGATCTGGTGAAATGTGCATGAAATGGTTCAGCACCACAGGCCCAGGTGTAATGGGAATGTCCTCAACCAACACCACTGGCCCTGGTGTAATGTGAATGGCATCAGCCAAAAGCACAGGCCCTGGTAAAATATGGATGGTATCAGCCAGCAGCACAGGCCCTGGTGTGGAGAATATGGCCTCGCAGGGAGCATTGGCCCTGTTGCAATGTGTATGGCCTCTGCCAGCAACACAGACAGTGGTGTGGTGAAGATGGCTTCACAGGGAGCACTGGCCCTGGTGTATTGTGGATGGCCTCAGCCAACAACACTGGCCCTGGTGAAATGTGGATCGCATCAGCCAGCAACACAAACCCTGGTGAAATGTGGATGGTATCAACGAGTAAAACACACCCTGGTGTAATGTGAATGGCCATAGCCAACACCACTTGATCTGGTGAAATGTGGATGATATCGTTCAGCACCACAGGCCCAGGTGTAATGTGAATGTCCTCAGTCAACACCACTGGCCCTGGTGTAATGTGGATGGCATCAGCCAGTAGCACAGGCCCTTGTGTATTGTGGATGGCATCAGCCAGTAACACAGGCCCTGGTGTAATGTGGATGGCCTCATCCAGCACCACACGCCATGATGTGGTGATGATGGCCTCAGCCAAAATCACTGTCCCTGGTGTTATGTGTATGGCCTCAGCCAACAACAGTGGCCCTGGTGAAATATCGATCGTATTGGTCAGCATCACACACCCTGGTTTAATGTGAATGGCCTTAGCCAGTAGCACAGGCCTTTTGAATTGTGGATCACATCAGCCAGCAACGCAGGCAGTGGTGTGGTGAAGATGGCCTCACAGGCAGCACTGGCCCTGGTGTAATGTGGATGGCATCAGCCAGTAGCACAGCCTTTGTATATTGTGGATGGGATCAGCGAACAACACAGGCCCTGGTGAAATGTAGTTGGCCTCAGCCATGACCACAGGCCCTGGTGAAATGTAAATGTCCTCAGCCAGTATCACAGGCCCTGTTGTAATGTGGATGGCCTGATCTAACAACACTGTCCCTGGTGAAATATGGATGGTATTGGTTAGCACCAAACACCCTGGTGTAATGTGAATGGCCATAGCCAACACCACTTGATCTGGTGAAATGTGGATGGCATGAGCCCCACTGAGCGGCCACGGACAACGTCCCACTGAGCGGCGAAGACGTACAGTTATAGAGTTGGACTCTAAACTTACTCGGTGTTGCTTAGCGTGTAATATCAGCCTCGAATCCCGCCGATCGTCATTCATCGAGGAGAAAAGACAGACAGTTAATCCACAGGAACTTCCTGGCTGACGTCAGTCTTTCAACGTGCCTCTCCTCCCCTCGGTGAATGTCGACTCCAAGGATCCGGCTCGAAGGACCAATTAATGATAGGTTTGTAGCTTGAACCTATTCGCTGGAACGTTAAAGGCAATATAATTACACAGCAAGCAAGACCCGGGTAGGCAAAGTTCTTGATGTTTCTCATGCACGGGAGAGAACCGGACAAAGACCGTTCCTTCGCTTGACCCCAGCTGCTCTTTTCCGTTCTCCCGGTGGAATGAAATGTGGATAGTATTGGCCAGCACCACAGGCCCTGGTGTAATGTGAATGTCCTCAGCCATGACCACAGGCCCTGATGAAATGTAGTTGGCCTCAGCCATGACCACAGGCCCTGGTGAAATGTAAATGTCCTCAGCCAGTAGCACAAGCCCTGGTGTAATGTGCATGGCCTCATCCAGCAACACCACAGGCCCTGGTGAAATGTGGTTGTTTTCGGCCAGCAACACAGGCCCTTGGGTAATTTGGATGGCTAGCAGCACTGGCCGTGGTCTGGTGACGATGGCCTCACAGGAATCACTGGCCCTGGTGTATTTTCGATGGCATCAGCAAGCAGCACAGACCCTGGTCTAGTGAAGATGGCCTCACAGAAATCACTGGCCCTGGTGTACTGTGGATGGCTTGAGCCATCAACACAGGCCCTCGTGAAATATAGGTGGCCTCAGCCAGCAGCACAGGCCCTACTGCAATGTGAATGGCCTCAGCCAGCAGCACAGGCCCTACTGCAATGTGAATGGCCTCAGCCAGCAACACAGTCCCTGGTGTAATGTTAATGTCCTCATCCAACCCCATGGCCCCGGTGCAATGTGGATGGCCTCAGCCAGAAGCACAGGACCTGGTGTAATGTGGATGGCATAATCTAACAACATTGGCCCTTGTGAAATATGGATGGTATTGGTAAGCACCACACACCCTGGTGTAATGTGGATGGCCGTAGCTTACACCACAGGCCCTGGTGTAATGTGCATGATATCGCCCAGCGTCACAGGCCCTAATGTGGATGGCATCAACGAGCATCAAAGGCCCTGGTGGGGTAAAGATGGCCTCACAGGAAGCACAGGCCCTGATGTAATGTGGATGGTATAAGCCGACATCACAGTCTCTGGTGTAATCTGGATGGCCTAAGCCAACAACAGTGGCCCTGGGGAAATGTGGATGGTATTGGCCAGCACCAGAGGCCCTGGTGTAATTTGAATGGCTTCAGCCAGCAGCACAGGCCCTGGGGTGGTGAAGATGGCCTCACAGGAAGCACTGTCCCTGGTGTAATGTGGATGGCCTCAGTAAACAACACTGGCCTTGGTGAAAGGTCGATGGTATTGGCCAGCACAAAAAGGGCCTGCTGTAATGTAGATGGCATCAGCCAGTAGCACATGCCCTTGAGAATTGTGAATGGCATCAGCCAGCAACACAGGCCCTTGGGTAATGTGGAAGGCTAGCAGCACTGGCCCTTGTGTAATGTGGATAGTATCAGCCAGCACCACAAGCCCTGGTGAAATGTGGTTGGTATCAACGAGTAGCACAGGCTCTGGTGTAATGTGGATGGCTTCAGCCAGCACCACAGGCCCTGGTTTGGTGATGATGGCCTGACAGGAAGCACTGTCCCTGGTGTAATGTGGATGGCATTAGCCAGAATCACAGGCCCTTCTGTGTTGTGTATGTCATCAGCCAGCAACACAAACCCTGGTGAAATGTGGATGGTTTCGGACAGCACTACAGGCCATGTTGTAATGTGGATCGCATCAGCCAGCAACACAGGCCCTGGTGAAATGTGGATGGCCTCATCCAGCAAAACCACAGGCCCTGGTGAAATGTGGTTGTTTTCGGCCAGCAACACAGGCCCTTGGCTAATTTGGATGGCTAGCAGCACAGGCCCTGGTCTGGTGACGATGGCCTCATGGGAATCACTGGCCCTGGTGTAATGCGGATGGCCTCATCCAACAACACTGGCCATGGTGAAATGTGGATGGTATTGGCCAGGACCACAGGCCTTTGTGTAATGTGGATGGCATCAGCCAGTATCACAGGCCCTTCTGTGTTTTGGATGTCATCAGCCAGCAACACAAGCCCTGGTGAAATGTGGATGGTATTGGCCAGCACCAAAGGCCCTGGTGTAATGTATATGGCCTCAGCCAAAAGTACAGGCCCTGGTGTGGTGAAGATGGCCTCACAGGAAGCAATGTCCCTGATGTAAAGTGTATGGCCTCAGCCAACAACAGTGGCCCTGGTGAAATGTGGATGGTATTGGCCAGCACCACAGGCCCTGGTGTAATTTGAATGGCTTCAGCCCATGGCACAGGCCCTCGTGTGGTGAAGATGGCCTCACAGGAAGCACTGTCCCTTGTGTAATGTGGATGGCCTCAGCAAACAACACTGGCCTTGGTGAAATGTCGATGGTATTGGCCTGCACAAAAAGGGCCTGCTGTAATGTAGATGGCATCAGCCAGTAGCACAGGCCCTGGTGTAATGTGAATATCCTCAGCCAGAAGCACAGGCCCTTGTGTATTATGGATCGCATCAGCCAGCAACACAAGCCCTGGTGAAATGTGGTTGTTATCAACGAGTAGCACAGGCCCTGGTGTAATGTGGATGGCCTCAGCCAGCACCACAGGCCCTGGTTTGGTGATGATGTCATCACAGGAAGCACTGTCCCTGGTGTAATGCTGATGGCCTCAGCCAACACCACTGGCCCTGGTGTAATGTCGGTGGTATTGGCCAGCACCACAGGCCCTGGTGTAATGTGGAAGGCTAGCATCACTGGCCCTTGTGTAATGTGGATGGTATCAGCCAGCACCACAGGCCCTGGTGTGGTGATGATGGCCTCACAGGAAGCAATGTCCCTGGTGTAATGTGGATAGCCTCAGCAAACAACACTAACCCTGGTGAAATGTCGGTGGTATTGGCAAGCACCACAGGCCCTGGTGTAATCTGGAAGGCTAGCAGCACTGGCCCTTGTGTAATGTGGATGGCATCAGCCAGTAGCACAGGCCCTTGAGTATTGTGAATGGCATCAGCCAGCAACACCACTGGCCCTTGTGAAATGTGGATGGTGTAGGCCAGCAATACAGGCCCTTGGGTAATGTGGAAGGCTAGCAGCACTGGCCCTTGTGTAATGTGGATGGTATGAGCCAGCACCACAGGACCTGGTGTGGTGATGATGGCCTCACAGGAAGCACTATCCCTGGTGTAATTGGATGGCCTCATCCAACAACAGTGGCCCTGGTGAAATATGGATGGTATTAGCCAGCACCACAGGCCCTGGTGTAATGTGAATGTCCTCAGCCAGAAGCAGAGGCCCTGGTGTGGTGATGATGGTTTCACAGGAAGCACTCTCCCTGGTGTAATTTGGATGGCCTCATCCAACAACACTGGCCCTGGTGAAATGTGGATGGTGTTGGCCAGAACCACAGGCCCTGGTGTAATGTGAATGTCCTCAGCCATGACCACAGGCCCTGATGAAATGTAGTTGGCCTCAGTCATGACCATAGGCCCTGGTGAAATGTAAATGTCTTCAGCCAGTACCACAGGCCCTGGTGTAATGTGGATGGACTCATCCAGCAACACCACAGGCCCTGGTGAAATGTGGTTGTTTTCGGCCAGCAACACAGGCCCTTGGGTAATTTGGATGGCTAGCAGCACAGGCCCTGGTCTGGTGAAGATGGCCTCACAGGAATCCCTGGCCCTGGTGTATTTTCGATGGCATCAGCAAGCAGCACAGACCCTGGTCTAGTGAAGATGCCCTCACAGAAATCACAGGCCCTCGTGAAATATAGGTGGCCTCAGCCAGCAGCACAGGCCCTACTGCAATGTGAATGGCCTCAGCCAACAACACTGGCCCTGGTGAAATGTGGATGGTATTGGCCAGAACCACAGGCCCTGGTGTAATGTGAATGTCCTCAGCCATGACCACAGGCCCTGATGAAATGTAGTTGGCCTCAGTCATGACCAAAGGCCCTGATGTAAAGTGTATGGCCTCATCCAACAACAGTGGCCCTGGTGAAATGTGGATGGTATTGGCCAGCACTACAGGCCATGTTGTAATGTTAATGTCCTAAGCCAGTAGCACAGGCCCTTGTGTACTGTGGATCGCATCAGCCAGCAACACAAGCCCTGGAGAAATGTGGATGGTATCAACGAGTAGCACAGGCTCATCCAGCAACACCACAGGCCCTGGTGAAATGTGGTTGTTTTCGGCCAGCAACACAGGCCCTTGGGTAATTTGGATGGCTAGCAGCACAGGCCCTAGTCTTGTGACGATGGCCTCACAGGAATCACTGGCCCTGGTGTATTTTCGATGGCATCAGCAAGCAGCACAGACCCTGGTCTAGTGAAGATGGCCTCACAGAAATCACTGGCCCTGGTGTATTGTGGATGGCATCAGCCATCAACACAGGCCCTCGTGAAATATAAGTGGCCTCAGCCAGCAGCACAGTCCCTGGTGCAATGTTAATTAGGGGCAGGGATAGCTCAGTAGGTAAAGTGGTCGCCCCATGATCGGAAGGTCGGCGGTTCGAATCCACTTAACGGCTACCCTGAGGTACCCCTGAGCAAGGTACCGTCTCTACACACTGCTCCCCGGGCGCCTGCTTAGTGGGCTGCCCACTGCTTCACTGAGTGAATGGGTCAAATGCAGAGAAAAACAAGTAATTTCCCCATGGGGATCAATAAAGTATCCATTATTATTATTATTATTATTATTATGTCCTCATCCAACCCCGTGGCCCCGGTGCAATGTGGATGGCATAATCTAAATACACTGGCCCTTGTGAAATATGGATGGTATTGGTGAGCACCACACACCCTGATGTAATGTGGATGGCCTTAGCTTACAACACTGGCCCTGGTGTAATGTGCATGATATCGGCCAGCATCAAAGGCCCTAATGTGGATGGCATCAACGAGTATCAAAGGCCCTGGTGGGGTAAAGATGGCCTCACAGGAAGCACAGGCCCTGGTGTAATGTGGATGGTAGAAGCCGGAATCACAGTCTCTGGTGTAACGTGGATGGCCTAAGCCAACAACAGTGGCCCTGCTGAAATGTGGATGGTATTGGCCAGCACCAGAGGCCCTGGTGTAATTTGAATGGATTCAGCCAGCAGCAAAGGCCCTCGTGTGGTGAAGATGGCCTCACAGGAAGAACTGTCCCCTGTGTAATGTGGATGGCCTCAGCAAACAACACTGGCCTTGGTGAAATGTGGATGGTATTGGCCAACACCACTGGCCCTGGTGTAATTGGGACGGCATCAGCGAGTAGCACAGGCCCTTGTGTAATGTGGATCACATCAGCCAGCAACACAGGCTCTGGTGAAATGTAGATGACCTCAGACAGCAGTGCAGGCCCTGCTGTCGTGAAGTTGGCTTTAAAGGGAGCACTAGCCCAGGTGCAATGTGGATGGCCTAAGCCAGCAATACAGGCCCTGGTGTGGTGACGATAGCCTCACAGGGAGCACATGCCGTGGTATAATGTGGATGGCCTCATCTACCAACACTGGCCCTGGTGAAATGTCGCTGGTATTGGCGAGCACCACAGGCCCTGGTGTAATGTAGATGGCATCAGCCAGTAGCACAGGCCCTTGAGTATTGTGAATGGCATCAGCCAGCAACACCACTGGCCCTTGTGTAATGTGGATCGCATCAGCCAGTATCACAGGCCCTTCTGTGTTTTGGATGTCATGTGGATTGAATCAGCAAGTAGCACAGAATCTGGTAAAAATGTGGATGGTAACGGCCAAAACCAAAGGCCCTGGTTTAATGTGCATGGAATGCACGAGTAGCAAAGGCCCTGTTGAAATTTAGTTGGTCTAAGCCAGCAACACATGCCCTTGTGTAAAGTGGATGGATTAGCCAGAAGCACAGGCCCTGATGTGGTGATGATGACCGCACAGGAAGCACTGGATCTGGTGTAATGTGGATGGCATCAGGCAGTAGCACAGACCCTGGTCTGGTGAAGATGGTCTCAGACAGAAAGCACAGGCCCCGGTGTGGTGAAGACTGCCTCACAGGGAGCACTGGCCCTTGTGAAATGTGTTTGGTATCGGCAAGCATCACAAGGCACTGGTGCAATGTGGATGGCCTCAGCTAGCACCACAGGCCCTGGTGTGGTGATGATGGCGTAACAGGAAGCACTGGCAGTGGTGTAATGTGGATGGCATCAGCCAGCAACACAAGACCTTGTGAAATGTGGATGGTTTCCGACAGCACCACATGCACTGGTGTAATATGGATGGAATGAGCCAGCAACACGGGCCCTGGTGAAATGAGGATGGTATCAGCCAGAAGCACATGCCCTTGTGTGGTGAATATGGCGTCAAAGGGAGAACTGACCCTGGTGTAATGTGGATGGCATGAGCCAGCAACGCAGGCCCTGGTGAAATGAGGATGGTATCAGCCAGAAGCACAGGCCTTTGTATATTGTGGATGGGATCAGCCACAAACACAGTCCCTGGTGAAATGTAAATGTCCTCAGCCAGTAGAACAGGTAATGTGGATGGCCTTAGCCAACACCACTGGCCCTGGTGAAATGTGCATGATATCGGTTAGCACCATAGGCCGAGGTGTAATGTGGATGGCATCAACGAGCAAAAGAGGCCCTGGTGGGGTGAAGATGGCCTCACATGAAGCACTGTCCCTGGAGTAATGTGGATGGTAGAAGCCGGCATCACAGGCCGTGATGTAATGTGAATGTCCTCAGCCAGTTGCACAGGCCCTTGTGTACTGTAGATCGCATCAGCCAGCAACACAAGGCCCTGGTGTAATGTTGATGGAAGCACTGTCCCTGTTGTAATGCGGATGGCCTCATCCGACAACAGTCGCCCTGTTGAAATATCGATGGTATAGGTCATCACCACACACACTGGTGTAATGTGAATGGCCTTAGCCAACACCACTGGCCCTGGTGAAATGCGCATGGGATCGGTCAGCACCACAGGCCCAGGTGTAATGTGGATGGTATCAACGAGCAGTAGAGGCCCTGGTGGGGGGAAGATGGCCTCACAGGAAGCACTGTCCCTGGTGTAATGTGTATGGCCTCAGCCAACACCACTGGCCCTTTTGAAATGTGCATGATATCGGTCAGCACCACACACCCTGGTGTAATGTGAATGGCCTCAGCCCATGGCAAAGGCCCTTGTTTGGTGAAGATCACCTCACAGGAAGCACTCTCCCTGGTGTAAAATGTATGGCCTCAGCCAACTACAGTGGCCCTGGTGAAATGTGGATGGTATTGGCCAGCACAACTGGCCCTGGTGTAATGTGGATGGCCTCAGCCATGACCACAGGCCCTGGTGAAATGTAAATGTCCTCAGCCAGTAGCACAGGCCCGGTTGTAATGTGGATCGCCTAATCTAACAACACTGTTCCTGGTGAAATGTGGATGGTATTGGCCAGCACAACTGTCTCTGGTGTAATGTGGATGGCCTCATCCATCAAAAGTAGCCCTGTTGAAATGTGGATGGTATTGGCCAGCACTAAAGGCCCTGGTGTAATGTGAATGGCCTTAGCCAGTAACACAGACCCTTGTGCATTGTGGATCGCTTCAGCCATCAACACAAGCCCTGGTGAAATGTGGATGGTATCAACGAGTAGCACAGGCCTTAGTGAAATGTAGTTGGCCTCAGCCAGTAGCATATGACCTGGTGTAATGTGGTCTGCATGAGCCAGCAATGCAGGCCCTGGTGAAATGAGGATGATATCGGTCAGCACCACAGGCCCAGGTGTAATGTGGATGGCATCAACGAGCAGCAGAGGCCCTGGTGGGGTGAAATTTGCCTTAAAGGAAGCAGTCTCCCTTGTGTAATGTGTATGGCCTCAGCAAACAACAGTGGCCCTGATGAAATGTGGATGGTATTGGCCAGCACCGCAGGCCCTGGTGTAATGTGGATGGCATCAACGAGTAGCACTGTCCCTGGTGTAATGTGGATGGTAGAAGCCGGCATCACAGGCCCTGGTGTAATGTGCATGATATCGGTCAGCACCACAGTTCCAGGTGTAATGTGGATGGCATCAACGAGCATCAGAGGCCCTGGTGGGGTGAAGATGGCCTCTCAGGAAGCACTGTCCCTGGTGTAATGTGGATGGCCTCAGCCAACATCCAAGGCCCTTGGTTGGTGAAGATTGCCTTTCCAAAAGCACAGACCCTGGTGTAATGTGTATGGCCTCAGCCAACAACAGTCGCCCTAATGAAATGTGGATGGTATTGGCCAGCACCAAAGGCCCTGGTGTAATGTGAATGTCCTCAGCCAGTATCAAAGGCCCTTGTGTGTTGTGGATCGCATCAGCCATCAACACAAGCCCTGGTGAAATGTGGATGGTATCGAGTAGCACAGGCCCTGGTGAAATGTAGTTGGCCTCAGCCAGTATTACATGACCTGGTGTAATGTGGATGTGATTATCCAGCAACGCAGGCCCTGGTAAAATGAGTATGGCCTCAGCCAGCACCACACACCCTGGTGTAATGTGAATGGACTTAGCCAACATGACTGGCCCTGGAGAAATGTGCATGATATCGGTCAGCACCACAGGCCGAGGTGCAATGTAGATGACATCAGCTAGTAACGCAGGTTCTGGTCAAATTTACATGGCCTCAGAAAGCAGTACAGGCCCTGGTGTGGTGAAGATGGCCTCACAGGAAGCAGTGGCCCTGATGTAATGTGGATGGCATCAGCCAGAAGCACAGGCCCTGGTCTGGTGAAGATGGTCTCAGCCAGAAGCAGAGGCCTGGTGAAATGAGCATGGTATCAGTCAGCAGCACAAGCCCTTGTGTTGAATATGGCCTCACAGGGAACAGTGGCCCTGGTTCAATGTGGATGGCCTCAGCCAGCAACGCAGGCCCTGGTGTGGTGAAGATGGCCTCACAGGGAGCACTGGCCCTGGTGCAATGTGGATGGCATCAGCCAGTAGCACAGGCCTTTGTATATTGTGGATGGGATAAAACACCAACACTGGCCGTGGTGTAATGTTGATGGAATCAGCAAGCAAAGTAGGCTCTGGTGAAATGTAGATGGCCTCAGCTGGCAACATACACCCTGGTGAAATGTAGTTGGCCTCAGCCAGTAGCACAGGCCCTGTTGTGATGTTGATGGCATGAGTCAGCACCACAGAGACTTGTGTAATGTGAATGGCCTTAGCCAACACCACTGGCCCTGGTGTAATGTGGTTGGCCTCAGCCAGTAGTACAGAAACCTCGTATATTGTGGATCACATCAGAAAGCAACACAAGCCCTTGTGTGGTGATGATGGCCTCACAGGAAGCACTGGCAGTAGTGTAATGTGGATGGCCTAAGCCAACAACACTGGCACTGGTGAAATGTGGATGGTATTGGCCAGCACCAAAGGCCCAGGTGTAATGTGAATGTCCTAAGCCAAAACCACATGCCCTGGCGTAATGTGGATGGTATCAACGAATAGCACAGGCCCCAGTGTAATGTGGATGGCATGAGCAAGCAACGCAGGCCCTGGTGTGGTGAACATGGCCTCACAGGGAGCATTAGCCCTGGTGCAATGTGGATGGCCTCAGTCAGCAACGCAGGCCCTCGTGTGGTGATGCTGGCCTCACAGGAAGCACTGGCAGTGGTGTAATGTGGATGGTCTCATCCGACAACACTGGCCCTGGTGTAATGTGGATGGTATCAGCCAGTAGCACAGGCCTTTGTATATTGTGGATGGGATCAGCCAACAATACAGGCCCTGGTGAAATGTACTTGGCCTCAGCCAAGACCACACACCCTGGTGTAATGTAAATGTCCTCAGCCAGTAGCAAAGGCCCTGGTCCAATGTGAATGGCCTTAGCCAACACCACTGGCCCTGGTGAAATGTGCATGATATCGGTCAGCACCAAAGGCCCAAGTGTAATGTGGATGGCATCAACGAGCAGCAGAGGCCCTGGTCGGGTGAAGATGGCCTCACAGGAAGCACTGTCCCTGGTGTAAAGTGTATGGTCTAAGCCAACAACAGTGGCCCTGGTGAAATGTGGATGGTATCAGCCAGTATCACAGGCCCTTGTGTTTTGTTGATGTCAGCAGCCATCAACCCAAGCCCTGGGGAAATGTGGATGGTTTCGGACATCACCAAAGGCCCGGGGGTAATGTGGATGGCATCAACGACTAGCAAAGGCCCTGGTGTAATGTAGTTGGCTTCCGCCAGTAGCACAGGCCCTGTTGTTACGTGGATGGCATAAGCCAGCAATGCAGGCCCTTGTGAAATGTGGATGGCCTCATCTAACAACACTGTCCCTGGTGAAATATGGATGGTATTGGTCAGCACCACTGGCCCTCGTGTAATGTGAATGGCATCAGCCAGTATCACAGGCCCTGGTGTAATGTGGATGGCCTCAGCCCACAGCCTGGTGTGGTGAAGATGGCTTCAATGGAAGCACTGTCCCTGATGTGAAGTGTGTGGCCTCAGCCAAAAACAGTGGCCCTGGTGAAATGTGGATGGCATCAACGAGCAGCAGAGGCCCTGGTGTGGTGAAGATGGCCTCACAGGAACCCCTGTCCCATGTGTAATGTGTATGGCCTCAGCCAACAACAGTCGCCCTGGTGAAATATGGATGGTATTGGTCAGCACCACAAATACCCTGGTGTAATGTGAATGGCTTTAGCCAGTAGCACAGGCCCTTGTGTATTGTGGATCGCATCAGACAGCAACGCAGGCCCTGGTGAAACGAGGATGGCCTCAGCCAGCAACGCAGGCCCTGGTGAAATGTAAATGTCCTCAGCCACGAGTATGGCTTCACAGGGAGCACTGGACCTGGTGTAATGTGGATGGCATGAGCCAGCAACGCAGAACCTGGTGAAATGAGGATGGTATCAGCCAGCAGCACACGCCCTTGTGTGTTGAATATGGCCTCACAGGGAGCACTGGCCCTGGTGTAATTTGGATGGCATCAGCCATGACCATTGGTCCTGGTGAAATGTAGTTGGCATCAGCCATGACCACAGGTCCTGGTGAAATGTGAATGTCTTCAGCCAGTAGCACAGGCCCTTTTGTGTTTTGGATCGCATCAGCCATCAACACAAGCCCTCTTGAAATGTGGATGGCATGAGCCAGCAACGCAGGACCTGGTGAAATGAAGATGGTATCAGCCAGTAACACAGGCATTTGTTTCGGGCGAGTTCCCCATTCAAATGCATGTAATAGTCAGAAACGCACTGTCTTGCCAAAATAAAGCGTTTTTGTAAAACTTCATATAAATAGGTGTAACTTTTGATAGAAGACTCAGACACACATATTTATGGCTTTATGTTATAGAATTCAATATCCCCCTGCAGGGAAAACAAGTTTTGCAGCTGTTTGAGCTAAGATTTTCAAGTTATTCACATAATGAAAACCTTTACTTTGTTTCGGGCGAGTTCCCCATTCAAATGAATGGAAATCGCCCGAAACGCACTGTCTTGACGAAATAAAAAGTTTTTGTACAACTTCATATAAATAGCTGTAACTTTTGATAGAAGACTCAGACACACATATGTATGGCTTTCTCTTATAATATTCAATATCCCCGTGCTGGGCAAACAGGTTTTGCAGCTGTTTGAGATAAGATTTTCAAGTTATTCACATAATGAAAACCTATACTTTGTGTCGGGCGAGTTCCCCATTCAAATGCATGTAATCGTCAGTAACGCACTGTCTTGGCGAAATAAAGCGTTTTTGCACAACTTCGTTTAAATCGGTGTAACTTTTGATAGACGACTCAGACACACATGTTTATGGCTTTATCTTATAGAACTCAAGGTTCCCGTGCTGGGAAAACAGGTTTTGCAGCTGTTTGAGCTAAGATTTCCAAGTTATTCACATAATGAAAACCTATACTTTGTTTCGGTCGAGTTCCCCATTCAAATGCATGTAACAGTGAGAAACGCACTGTCTTGGCGAAAGAAAGCATTTTTGTACAACTTCATATAAATAGCTGTAACTTTTGATAGAAGACTCGGATACACGTTTATGGCCTTATATTATAGAACTCAAGGTCTCCGTGCTGGGAAAACAGGTTTTGCAGCTGTTTGAGCTAAGATTTCCAAGTTATTCACATAATGAAAACTTATACTTTGTTTCGGTCGAGTTCCCCATTCAAATGCATGTAACAGTGAGAAACGCACTGTCTTGGCGAAAGAAAACGTTTTTGTACAACTTCATAGAAATAGCTGTAACTTTTGATAGAAGACTCAGACAAACATGTTTATGGCCTTATATTATAGAACTCAAGGTCTCCGTGCTGGGAAAACAGGTTTTGCAGCTGTTTGAGCTAAGATTTCCAAGTTATTCACATAATGAAAACCTATACTTTGTTTCGGTCGAGTTCCCCATTCAAAATGCATGTAACAGTGAGAAACGCACTGTCTTGGCGAAAGAAAGCGTTTTTGTACAACTTCATAGAAATAGCTGTAACTTTTGATAGAAGACTCGGATACACATGTTTATGGCCTTATATTATAGAACTCAAGGTCTCCGTGCTGGGAAAACAGGTTTTGCAGCTGTTTGAGCTAAGATTTCCAAGTTATTCACATAATGAAAACCTATACTTTGTTTCGGTCGAGTTCCCCATTCAAATGCATGTAACAGTGAGAAACGCACTGTCTTGGCGAAAGAAAGCGTTTTTGTACAACTTCATATAAATAGCTGTAACTTTTGATAGAAGACTCGGATACACATGTTTATGGCTTTATCTTATAGAACTCAAGGTCTCCGTGCTGGGAAAACAGGTTTTGCAGCTGTTTGAGCTAAGATTTCCAAGTTATTCACATAATGAAAACCTATACTTTGTTTCGGTCGAGTTCCCCATTCAAATGCATGCAACAGTGAGAAACGGACTGTCTTGGCGAAAGAAAACGTTTTTGTACAACTTCATAGAAATAGCTGTAACTTTTGATAGAAGACTCAGACAAACATGTTTATGGCCTTATATTATAGAACTCAAGGTCTCCGTGCTGGGAAAACAGGTTTTGCAGCTGTTTGAGCTAAGATTTCCAAGTTATTCACATAATGAAAACCTATACTTTGTTTCGGTCGAGTTCCCCATTCAAAATACATGTAACAGTGAGAAACGCACTGTCTTGGCGAAAGAAAGCGTTTTTGTACAACTTCATAGAAATAGCTGTAACTTTTGATAGAAGACTCGGATACACATGTTTATGGCCTTATATTATAGAACTCAAGGTCTCCGTGCTGGGAAAACAGGTTTTGCAGCTGTTTGAGCTAAGATTTCCAAGTTATTCACATAATGAAAACCTATACTTTGTTTCGGTGGAGTTCCCCATTCAAATGCATGTAACAGTGAGAAACGCACTGTCTTGGCGAAAGAAAGCTATTTTGTACAACTTCATATAAATAGCTGTAACTTTTGATAGAAGACTCAGACAAACATGTTTATGGCTTTATCTTATAGAACTCAAGGTCTCCGTGCTGGGCAAACAGGTTTTGCAGCTGTTTGAGCTAAGATTTCCAAGTTATTCACATAATGAAAACCTATACTTTGTTTCGGTCGAGTTCCCCATTCAAATGCATGTAACAGTGAGAAACGCACTGTCTTGGCGAAAGAAAGCGTTTTTGTACAACTTCATATAAATAGCTGTAACTTTTGATAGAAGACTCGGATACACATGTTTATGGCTTTATCTTATAGAACTCAAGGTCTCCGTGCTGGGAAAACAGGTTTTGCAGCTGTTTGAGCTAAGATTTCCAAGTTATTCACATAATGAAAACCTATACTTTGTTTCGGTCGAGTTCCCCATTCAAATGCATGCAACAGTGAGAAACGCACTGTCTTGGCGAAAGAAAGCGTTTTTGTACAACTTCATATAAATAGCTGTAACTTTTGATAGAAGACTCGGATACACATGTTTATGGCCTTATATTATAGAACTCAAGGTCTCCGTGCTGGGAAAACAGGTTTTGCAGCTGTTTGAGCTAAGATTTCCAAGTTATTCACATAATGAAAACCTATACTTTGTTTCGGTGGAGTTCCCCATTCAAATGCATGTAACAGTGAGAAACGCACTGTCTTGGCGAAAGAAAGCTATTTTGTACAACTTCATATAAATAGCTGTAACTTTTGATAGAAGACTCAGACAAACATGTTTATGGCTTTATCTTATAGAACTCAAGGTTCCCGTGCTGGGAAAACAGGTTTTGCAGCTGTTTGAGCTAAGATTTCCAAGTTATTCACATAATGAAAACCTATACTTTGTTTCGGTCGAGTTCCCCATTCAAATGCATGTAACAGTGAGAAACGCACTGTCTTGGCGAAAGAAAGCGTTTTTGTACAACTTCATATAAATAGCTGTAACTTTTGATAGAAGACTCGGATACACATGTTTATGGCTTTATCTTATAGAACTCAAGGTCTCCGTGCTGGGAAAACAGGTTTTGCAGCTGTTTGAGCTAAGATTTCCAAGTTATTCACATAATGAAAACCTATACTTTGTTTCGGTCGAGTTCCCCATTCAAATGCATGCAACAGTGAGAAACGCACTGTCTTGGCGAAAGAAAGCGTTTTTGTACAACTTCATATAAATAGCTGTAACTTTTGATAGAAGACTCGGATACACATGTTTATGGCCTTATATTATAGAACTCAAGGTCTCCGTGCTGGGAAAACAGGTTTTGCAGCTGTTTGAGCTAAGATTTCCAAGTTATTCACATAATGAAAAACTATACTTTGTTTCGGTCGAGTTCCCCATTCAAATGCATGTAACAGTGAGAAACGCACTGTCTTGGCGAAAGAAAGCGTTTTTGTACAACTTCATATAAATAGCTGTAACTTTTGATAGAAGACTCGGATACACATGTTTATGGCTTTATCTTATAGAACTCAAGGTCCCCGTGCTGGGCAAACAGGTTTTGTAGCTGTTTCAGCTAAGATTTCCACGTTATTCACATAATGAAAACCTATACTTTGTTTCGGTCGAGTTCCCCATTCAAAATGCATGTAACAGTGAGAAACGCACTGTCTTGGCGAAAGAAAACGTTTTTGTACAACTTCATAGAAATAGCTGTAACGTTTGATAGAAGACTCAGACAAACATGTTTATGGCCTTATATTATAGAACTCAAGGTCTCCGTGCTGGGAAAACAGGTTTTGCAGCTGTTTGAGCTAAGATTTCCAAGTTATTCACATAATGAAAACCTATACTTTGTTTCGGTCGAGTTCCCCATTCAAAATACATGTAACAGTGAGAAACGCACTGTCTTGGCGAAAGAAAGCGTTTTTGTACAACTTCATAGAAATAGCTGTAACTTTTGATAGAAGACTCGGATACACATGTTTATGGCCTTATATTATAGAACTCAAGGTCTCCGTGCTGGGAAAACAGGTTTTGCAGCTGTTTGAGCTAAGATTTCCAAGTTATTCACATAATGAAAACCTATACTTTGTTTCGGTGGAGTTCCCCATTCAAATGCATGTAACAGTGAGAAACGCACTGTCTTGGCGAAAGAAAGCTATTTTGTACAACTTCATATAAATAGCTGTAACTTTTGATAGAAGACTCAGACAAACATGTTTATGGCTTTATCTTATAGAACTCAAGGTCTCCGTGCTGGGAAAACAGGTTTTGCAGCTGTTTGAGCTAAGATTTCCAAGTTATTCACATAATGAAAACCTATACTTTGTTTCGGTCGAGTTCCCCATTCAAATGCATGCAACAGTGAGAAACGCACTGTCTTGGCGAAAGAAAGCGTTTTTGTACAACTTCATATAAATAGCTGTAACTTTTGATAGAAGACTCGGATACACATGTTTATGGCCTTATATTATAGAACTCAAGGTCTCCGTGCTGGGAAAACAGGTTTTGCAGCTGTTTGAGCTAAGATTTCCAAGTTATTCACATAATGAAAACCTATACTTTGTTTCGGTGGAGTTCCCCATTCAAATGCATGTAACAGTGAGAAACGCACTGTCTTGGCGAAAGAAAGCTATTTTGTACAACTTCATATAAATAGCTGTAACTTTTGATAGAAGACTCAGACAAACATGTTTATGGCTTTATCTTATAGAACTCAAGGTTCCCGTGCTGGGAAAACAGGTTTTGCAGTTGTTTGAGCTAAGATTTCCAAGTTATTCACATAATGAAAACCTATACTTTGTTTCGGTCGAGTTCCCCATTCAAATGCATGTAACAGTGAGAAACGCACTGTCTTGGCGAAAGAAAGCGTTTTTGTACAACTTCATATAAATAGCTGTAACTTTTGATAGAAGACTCGGATACACATGTTTATGGCCTTATATTATAGAACTCAAGGTCTCCGTGCTGGGAAAACAGGTTTTGCAGCTGTTTGAGCTAAGATTTCCAAGTTATTCACATAATGAAAAACTATACTTTGTTTCGGTCGAGTTCCCCATTCAAATGCATGTAACAGTGAGAAACGCACTGTCTTGGCGAAAGAAAGCGTTTTTGTACAACTTCATATAAATAGCTGTAACTTTTGATAGAAGACTCGGATACACATGTTTATGGCTTTATCTTATAGAACTCAAGGTCCCCGTGCTGGGCAAACAGGTTTTGTAGCTGTTTCAGCTAAGATTTCCACGTTATTCACATAATGAAAACCTATACTTTGTTTCGGTCGAGTTCCCCATTCAAAATGCATGTAACAGTGAGAAACGCACTGTCTTGGCGAAAGAAAACGTTTTTGTACAACTTCATAGAAATAGCTGTAACTTTTGATAGAAGACTCAGACAAACATGTTTATGGCCTTATATTATAGAACTCAAGGTCTCCGTGCTGGGAAAACAGGTTTTGCAGCTGTTTGAGCTAAGATTTCCAAGTTATTCACATAATGAAAACCTATACTTTGTTTCGGTCGAGTTCCCCATTCAAAATACATGTAACAGTGAGAAACGCACTGTCTTGGCGAAAGAAAGCGTTTTTGTACAACTTCATAGAAATAGCTGTAACTTTTGATAGAAGACTCGGATACACATGTTTATGGCCTTATATTATAGAACTCAAGGTCTCCGTGCTGGGAAAACAGGTTTTGCAGCTGTTTGAGCTAAGATTTCCAAGTTATTCACATAATGAAAACCTATACTTTGTTTCGGTGGAGTTCCCCATTCAAATGCATGTAACAGTGAGAAACGCACTGTCTTGGCGAAAGAAAGCTATTTTGTACAACTTCATATAAATAGCTGTAACTTTTGATAGAAGACTCAGACAAACATGTTTATGGCTTTATCTTATAGAACTCAAGGTCTCCGTGCTGGGCAAACAGGTTTTGCAGCTGTTTGAGCTAAGATTTCCAAGTTATTCACATAATGAAAACCTATACTTTGTTTCGGGCGATTTCCCCATTCAAATGAATGGAAATCGCCCGAAACGCACTGTCTTGACGAAATAAAAAGTTTTTGTACAACTTCATATAAATAGCTGTAACTTTTGATAGAAGACTCAGACACACATATGTATGGCTTTCTCTTATAATATTCAATATCCCCGTGCTGGGCAAACAGGTTTTGCAGCTGTTTGAGGTAAGATTTTCAAGTTATTCACATAATGAAAACCTATACTTTGTTTCGTGCGAGAACTCCATTCAAATGCATGTAATCGTCAGTAACGCACTGTCTTGGCGAAATAAAGCGTTTTTGCACAACTTCATATAAATCGGTGTAACTTTTGATAGACGACTCAGACACACATGTTAATGGCTTCATCTTATAGAATTCAATATCCCCGTGCTGGGCAAACAGGTTTTGCAGCTGTTTGAGCTAAGATGTTAAAGTTATTCACATAATGAAAACCTATACTTTGTGTCGGGCGAGTTCCCCATTCAAATGCATGTAATCGTCAGTAACGCACTGTCTTGGCGAAATAAAGCGTTTTTGCACAACTTCGTTTAAATCGGTGTAACTTTTGATAGACGACTCAGACACACATGTTTATGGCTTTATCTTATAGAACTCAAGGTTCCCGTGCTGGGAAAACAGGTTTTGCAGCTGTTTGAGCTAAGATTTCCAAGTTATTCACATAATGAAAACCTATACTTTGTTTCGGTCGAGTTCCCCATTCAAATGCATGTAACAGTGAGAAACGCACTGTCTTGGCGAAAGAAAGCATTTTTGTACAACTTCATATAAATAGCTGTAACTTTTGATAGAAGACTCGGATACACGTTTATGGCCTTATATTATAGAACTCAAGGTCTCCGTGCTGGGAAAACAGGTTTTGCAGCTGTTTGAGCTAAGATTTCCAAGTTATTCACATAATGAAAACTTATACTTTGTTTCGGTCGAGTTCCCCATTCAAATGCATGTAACAGTGAGAAACGCACTGTCTTGGCGAAAGAAAACGTTTTTGTACAACTTCATAGAAATAGCTGTAACTTTTGATAGAAGACTCGGATACACATGTTTATGGCTTTATCTTATAGAACTCAAGGTTCCCGTGCTGGGAAAACAGGTTTTGCAGCTGTTTGAGCTAAGATTTCCAAGTTATTCACATAATGAAAACCTATACTTTGTTTCGGTCGAGTTCCCCATTCAAATGCATGTAACAGTGAGAAACGCACTGTCTTGGCGAAAGAAAGCGTTTTTGTACAACTTCATATAAATAGCTGTAACTTTTGATAGAAGACTCAGACAAACATGTTTATGGCCTTATATTATAGAACTCAAGGTCTCCGTGCTGGGAAAACAGGTTTTGCAGCTGTTTGAGCTAAGATTTCCAAGTTATTCACATAATGAAAACCTATACTTTGTTTCGGTCGAGTTCCCCATTCAAAATACATGTAACAGTGAGAAACGCACTGTCTTGGCGAAAGAAAGCGTTTTTGTACAACTTCATAGAAATAGCTGTAACTTTTGATAGAAGACTCGGATACACATGTTTATGGCCTTATATTATAGAACTCAAGGTCTCCGTGCTGGGAAAACAGGTTTTGCAGCTGTTTGAGCTAAGATTTCCAAGTTATTCACATAATGAAAACCTATACTTTGTTTCGGTGGAGTTCCCCATTCAAATGCATGTAACAGTGAGAAACGCACTGTCTTGGCGAAAGAAAGCTATTTTGTACAACTTCATATAAATAGCTGTAACTTTTGATAGAAGACTCAGACAAACATGTTTATGGCTTTATCTTATAGAACTCAAGGTCTCCGTGCTGGGCAAACAGGTTTTGCAGCTGTTTGAGCTAAGATTTCCAAGTTATTCACATAATGAAAACCTATACTTTGTTTCGGTCGAGTTCCCCATTCAAATGCATGTAACAGTGAGAAACGCACTGTCTTGGCGAAAGAAAGCGTTTTTGTACAACTTCATATAAATAGCTGTAACTTTTGATAGAAGACTCGGATACACATGTTTATGGCTTTATCTTATAGAACTCAAGGTCTCCGTGCTGGGAAAACAGGTTTTGCAGCTGTTTGAGCTAAGATTTCCAAGTTATTCACATAATGAAAACCTATACTTTGTTTCGGTCGAGTTCCCCATTCAAATGCATGCAACAGTGAGAAACGCACTGTCTTGGCGAAAGAAAGCGTTTTTGTACAACTTCATATAAATAGCTGTAACTTTTGATAGAAGACTCGGATACACATGTTTATGGCCTTATATTATAGAACTCAAGGTCTCCGTGCTGGGAAAACAGGTTTTGCAGCTGTTTGAGCTAAGATTTCCAAGTTATTCACATAATGAAAACCTATACTTTGTTTCGGTGGAGTTCCCCATTCAAATGCATGTAACAGTGAGAAACGCACTGTCTTGGCGAAAGAAAGCTATTTTGTACAACTTCATATAAATAGCTGTAACTTTTGATAGAAGACTCAGACAAACATGTTTATGGCTTTATCTTATAGAACTCAAGGTTCCCGTGCTGGGAAAACAGGTTTTGCAGCTGTTTGAGCTAAGATTTCCAAGTTATTCACATAATGAAAACCTATACTTTGTTTCGGTCGAGTTCCCCATTCAAATGCATGTAACAGTGAGAAACGCACTGTCTTGGCGAAAGAAAGCGTTTTTGTACAACTTCATATAAATAGCTGTAACTTTTGATAGAAGACTCGGATACACATGTTTATGGCTTTATCTTATAGAACTCAAGGTCTCCGTGCTGGGAAAACAGGTTTTGCAGCTGTTTGAGCTAAGATTTCCAAGTTATTCACATAATGAAAACCTATACTTTGTTTCGGTCGAGTTCCCCATTCAAATGCATGTAACAGTGAGAAACGCACTGTCTTGGCGAAAGAAAGCGTTTTTGTACAACTTCATATAAATAGCTGTAACTTTTGATAGAAGACTCGGATACACATGTTTATGGCCTTATATTATAGAACTCAAGGTCTCCGTGCTGGGAAAACAGGTTTTGCAGCTGTTTGAGCTAAGATTTCCAAGTTATTCACATAATGAAAAACTATACTTTGTTTCGGTCGAGTTCCCCATTCAAATGCATGTAACAGTGAGAAACGCACTGTCTTGGCGAAAGAAAGCGTTTTTGTACAACTTCATATAAATAGCTGTAACTTTTGATAGAAGACTCGGATACACATGTTTATGGCTTTATCTTATAGAACTCAAGGTCCCCGTGCTGGGCAAACAGGTTTTGCAGCTGTTTCAGCTAAGATTTCCAAGTTATTCACATAATGAAAACCTATACTTTGTTTCGGTCGAGTTCCCCATTCAAAATGCATGTAACAGTGAGAAACGCACTGTCTTGGCGAAAGAAAACGTTTTTGTACAACTTCATAGAAATAGCTGTAACTTTTGATAGAAGACTCAGACAAACATGTTTATGGCCTTATATTATAGAACTCAAGGTCTCCGTGCTGGGAAAACAGGTTTTGCAGCTGTTTGAGCTAAGATTTCCAAGTTATTCACATAATGAAAACCTATACTTTGTTTCGGTCGAGTTCCCCATTCAAAATACATGTAACAGTGAGAAACGCACTGTCTTGGCGAAAGAAAGCGTTTTTGTACAACTTCATAGAAATAGCTGTAACTTTTGATAGAAGACTCGGATACACATGTTTATGGCCTTATATTATAGAACTCAAGGTCTCCGTGCTGGGAAAACAGGTTTTGCAGCTGTTTGAGCTAAGATTTCCAAGTTATTCACATAATGAAAACCTATACTTTGTTTCGGTGGAGTTCCCCATTCAAATGCATGTAACAGTGAGAAACGCACTGTCTTGGCGAAAGAAAGCTATTTTGTACAACTTCATATAAATAGCTGTAACTTTTGATAGAAGACTCAGACAAATATGTTTATGGCTTTATCTTATAGAACTCAAGGTCTCCGTGCTGGGCAAACAGGTTTTGCAGCTGTTTGAGCTAAGATTTCCAAGTTATTCACATAATGAAAACCTATACTTTGTTTCGGGCGAGTTCCCCATTCAAATGAATGGAAATCGCCCGAAACGCACTGTCTTGACGAAATAAAAAGTTTTTGTACAACTTCATATAAATAGCTGTAACTTTTGATAGAAGACTCAGACACACATATGTATGGCTTTCTCTTATAATATTCAATATCCCCGTGCTGGGCAAACAGGTTTTGCAGCTGTTTGAGATAAGATTTTCAAGTTATTCACATAATGAAAACCTATACTTTGTGTCGGGCGAGAACACCATTCAAATGCATGTAATAGCGAGAAACGCACTAAAGTGGTGAAAGCAAGCGTTTTTCATGGTCTTCATAAAGACATCTGTAACTTTTGATAGAAGATTCAGACTCACATATTTATGGCTTTATCTTATAAAATTCAATATCCCCGTGCTGGGCAAGAAGGTTTTGCAGCTGTTTGAGCTAAGATGTTAAAGTTATTCACATAATGAAAACCTATACTTTGGTTCGTGCGAGAACTCCATTCAAATGCATGTAATCGTCAGTAACGCACTGTCTTGGCGAAATAAAGCGTTTTTGCACAACTTCATATAAATCGGTGTAACTTTTGATAGACGACTCAGACACACATGTTAATGGCTTCATCTTATAGAATTCAATATCCCCGTGCTGGGCAAACAGGTTTTGCAGCTGTTTGAGCTAAGATGTTAAAGTTATTCACATAATGAAAACCTATACTTTCTGTCGGGCGAGTTCCCCATTCAAATGCATGTAATCGTCAGTAACGCACTGTCTTGGCGAAATAAAGCGTTTTTGTACAACTTCGTTTAAATCGGTGTAACTTTTGATAGACGACTCAGACACACATGTTTATGGCTTTATCTTATAGAACTCAAGGTTCCCGTGCTGGGAAAACAGGTTTTGCAGCTGTTTGAGCTAAGATTTCCAAGTTATTCACATAATGAAAACCTATACTTTGTTTCGGTGGAGTTCCCCATTCAAATGCATGTAACAGTGAGAAACGCACTGTCTTGGCGAAAGAAAGCTATTTTGTACAACTTCATATAAATAGCTGTAACTTTTGATAGAAGACTCAGACAAACATGTTTATGGCTTTATCTTATAGAACTCAAGGTTCCCGTGCTGGGAAAACAGGTTTTGCAGCTGTTTGAGCTAAGATTTCCAAGTTATTCACATAATGAAAACCTATACTTTGTTTCGGTCGAGTTCCCCATTCAAATGCATGTAACAGTGAGAAACGCACTGTCTTGGCGAAAGAAAGCGTTTTTGTACAACTTCATATAAATAGCTGTAACTTTTGATAGAAGACTCGGATACACATGTTTATGGCTTTATCTTATAGAACTCAAGGTCTCCGTGCTGGGAAAACAGGTTTTGCAGCTGTTGGAGCTAAGATTTCCAAGTTATTCACATAATGAAAACCTATACTTTGTTTCGGTCGAGTTCCCCATTCAAATGCATGTAACAGTGAGAAACGCACTGTCTTGGCGAAAGAAAGCGTTTTTGTACAACTTCATATAAATAGCTGTAACTTTTGATAGAAGACTCGGATACACATGTTTATGGCCTTATATTATAGAACTCAAGGTCTCCGTGCTGGGAAAACAGGTTTTGCAGCTGTTTGAGCTAAGATTTCCAAGTTATTCACATAATGAAAAACTATACTTTGTTTCGGTCGAGTTCCCCATTCAAATGCATGTAACAGTGAGAAACGCACTGTCTTGGCGAAAGAAAGCGTTTTTGTACAACTTCATATAAATAGCTGTAACTTTTGATAGAAGACTCGGATACACATGTTTATGGCTTTATCTTATAGAACTCAAGGTCCCCGTGCTGGGCAAACAGGTTTTGCAGCTGTTTCAGCTAAGATTTCCAAGTTATTCACATAATGAAAACCTATACTTTGTTTCGGTCGAGTTCCCCATTCAAAATGCATGTAACAGTGAGAAACGCACTGTCTTGGCGAAAGAAAACGTTTTTGTACAACTTCATAGAAATAGCTGTAACTTTTGATAGAAGACTCAGACAAACATGTTTATGGCCTTATATTATAGAACTCAAGGTCTCCGTGCTGGGAAAACAGGTTTTGCAGCTGTTTGAGCTAAGATTTCCAAGTTATTCACATAATGAAAACCTATACTTTGTTTCGGTCGAGTTCCCCATTCAAAATGCATGTAACAGTGAGAAACGCACTGTCTTGGCGAAAGAAAGCGTTTTTGTACAACTTCATATAAATAGCTGTAACTTTTGATAGAAGACTCGGATACACATGTTTATGGCCTTATATTATAGAACTCAAGGTCTCCGTGCTGGGAAAACAGGTTTTGCAGCTGTTTGAGCTAAGATTTCCAAGTTATTCACATAATGAAAACCTATACTTTGTTTCGGTCGAGTTCCCCATTCAAATGCATGTAACAGTGAGAAACGCACTGTCTTGGCGAAAGAAAGCGTTTTTGTACAACTTCATAGAAATAGCTGTAACTTTTGATAGAAGACTCGGATACACATGTTTATGGCCTTATATTATAGAACTCAAGGTCTCCGTGCTGGGAAAACAGGTTTTGCAGCTGTTTGAGCTAAGATTTCCAAGTTATTCACATAATGAAAACCTATACTTTGTTTCGGTGGAGTTCCCCATTCAAATGCATGTAACAGTGAGAAACGCACTGTCTTGGCGAAAGAAAGCGTTTTTGTACAACTTCATATAAATAGCTGTAACTTTTGATAGAAGACTCGGATACACATGTTTATGGCTTTATCTTATAGAACTCAAGGTCTACGTGCTGGGCAAACAGGTTTTGCAGCTCGGTCGAGTTCCCCATTCATTATTCACATAATGAAAACCTATACTTTGTTTCGGTCGAGTTCCCCATTCAAATGCATGTAACAGTGAGAAACGCACTGTCTTGGCGAAAGAAAGCGTTTTTGTACAACTTCATATAAATAGCTGTAACTTTTGATAGAAGACTCGGATACACATGTTTATGGCTTTATCTTATAGAACTCAAGGTCTCCGTGCTGGGCAAACAGGTTTTGCAGCTCGGTCGAGTTCCCCATTCATTATTCACATAATGAAAACCTATACTTTGTTTCGGTCGAGTTCCCCATTCAAATGCATGTAACAGTGAGAAACGCACTGTCTTGGCGAAAGAAAGCGTTTTTGTACAACTTCATATAAATAGCTGTAACTTTTGATAGAAGACTCAGACAAACATGTTTATGGCTTTATCTTATAGAACTCAAGGTCTCCGTGCTGGGAAAACAGGTTTTGCAGCTGTTTGAGCTAAGATTTCCAAGTTATTCACATAATGAAAACCTATACTTTGTTTCGGTCGAGTTCCCCATTCAAAATGCATGTAACAGTGAGAAACGCACTGTCTTGGCGAAAGAAAGCGTTTTTGTACAACTTCATATAAATAGCTGTAACTTTTGATAGAAGACTCGGATACACATGTTTATGGCTTTATCTTATAGAACTCAAGGTCTCCGTGCTGGGAAAACAGGTTTTGCAGCTGTTTGAGCTAAGATTTCCAAGTTATTCACATAATGAAAACCTATACTTTGTTTCGGTCGAGTTCCCCATTCAAATGCATGTAACAGTGAGAAACGCACTGTCTTGGCGAAAGAAAGCGTTTTTGTACAACTTCATATAAATAGCTGTAACTTTTGATAGAAGACTCGGATACACATGTTTATGGCCTTATATTATAGAACTCAAGGTCTCCGTGCTGGGAAAACAGGTTTTGCAGCTGTTTGAGCTAAGATTTCCAAGTTATTCACATAATGAAAAACTATACTTTGTTTCGGTCGAGTTCCCCATTCAAATGCATGTAACAGTGAGAAACGCACTGTCTTGGCGAAAGAAAGCGTTTTTGTACAACTTCATATAAATAGCTGTAACTTTTGATAGAAGACTCGGATACACATGTTTATGGCTTTATCTTATAGAACTCAAGGTCCCCGTGCTGGGCAAACAGGTTTTGCAGCTGTTTCAGCTAAGATTTCCAAGTTATTCACATAATGAAAACCTATACTTTGTTTCGGTCGAGTTCCCCATTCAAAATGCATGTAACAGTGAGAAACGCACTGTCTTGGCGAAAGAAAACGTTTTTGTACAACTTCATAGAAATAGCTGTAACTTTTGATAGAAGACTCAGACAAACATGTTTATGGCCTTATATTATAGAACTCAAGGTCTCCGTGCTGGGAAAACAGGTTTTGCAGCTGTTTGAGCTAAGATTTCCAAGTTATTCACATAATGAAAACCTATACTTTGTTTCGGTCGAGTTCCCCATTCAAAATGCATGTAACAGTGAGAAACGCACTGTCTTGGCGAAAGAAAGCGTTTTTGTACAACTTCATATAAATAGCTGTAACTTTTGATAGAAGACTCGGATACACATGTTTATGGCCTTATATTATAGAACTCAAGGTCTCCGTGCTGGGAAAACAGGTTTTGCAGCTGTTTGAGCTAAGATTTCCAAGTTATTCACATAATGAAAACCTATACTTTGTTTCGGTCGAGTTCCCCATTCAAATGCATGTAACAGTGAGAAACGCACTGTCTTGGCGAAAGAAAGCGTTTTTGTACAACTTCATAGAAATAGCTGTAACTTTTGATAGAAGACTCGGATACACATGTTTATGGCCTTATATTATAGAACTCAAGGTCTCCGTGCTGGGAAAACAGGTTTTGCAGCTGTTTGAGCTAAGATTTCCAAGTTATTCACATAATGAAAACCTATACTTTGTTTCGGTGGAGTTCCCCATTCAAATGCATGTAACAGTGAGAAACGCACTGTCTTGGCGAAAGAAAGCGTTTTTGTACAACTTCATATAAATAGCTGTAACTTTTGATAGAAGACTCGGATACACATGTTTATGGCTTTATCTTATAGAACTCAAGGTCTACGTGCTGGGCAAACAGGTTTTGCAGCTCGGTCGAGTTCCCCATTCATTATTCACATAATGAAAACCTATACTTTGTTTCGGTCGAGTTCCCCATTCAAATGCATGTAACAGTGAGAAACGCACTGTCTTGGCGAAAGAAAGCGTTTTTGTACAACTTCATATAAATAGCTGTAACTTTTGATAGAAGACTCGGATACACATGTTTATGGCTTTATCTTATAGAACTCAAGGTCTCCGTGCTGGGCAAACAGGTTTTGCAGCTCGGTCGAGTTCCCCATTCATTATTCACATAATGAAAACCTATACTTTGTTTCGGTCGAGTTCCCCATTCAAATGCATGTAACAGTGAGAAACGCACTGTCTTGGCGAAAGAAAGCGTTTTTGTACAACTTCATATAAATAGCTGTAACTTTTGATAGAAGACTCAGACAAACATGTTTATGGCTTTATCTTATAGAACTCAAGGTCTCCGTGCTGGGAAAACAGGTTTTGCAGCTGTTTGAGCTACGATTTCCAAGTTATTCACATAATGAAAACCTATACTTTGTTTCGGTCGAGTTCCCCATTCAAAATGCATGTAACAGTGAGAAACGCACTGTCTTGGCGAAAGAAAGCGTTTTTGTACAACTTCATATAAATAGCTGTAACTTTTGATAGAAGACTCGGATACACATGTTTATGGCTTTATCTTATAGAACTCAAGGTCTCCGTGCTGGGCAAACAGGTTTTGCAGCTCGGTCGAGTTCCCCATTCATTATTCACATAATGAAAACTTATACTTTGTTTCGGTCGAGTTCCCCATTCAAAATGCATGTAACAGTGAGAAACGCACTGTCTTGGCGAAAGAAAGCGTTTTTGTACAACTTCATATAAATAGCTGTAACTTTTGATAGAAGACTCGGATACACATGTTTATGGCTTTATCTTATAGAACTCAAGGTCTCCGTGCTGGGCAAACAGGTTTTGCAGCTGTTTGAGCTAAGATTTCCAAGTTATTCACATAATGAAAACCTATACTTTGTTTCGGTCGAGTTCCCCATTCAAATGCATGTAACAGTGAGAAACGCACTGTCTTGGCGAAAGAAAGCGTTTTTGTACAACTTCATAGAAATAGCTGTAACTTTTGATAGAAGACTCGGATACACATGTTTATGGCTTTATCTTATAGAACTCAAGGTCTCCGTGCTGGGCAAACAGGTTTTGCAGCTGTTTGAGCTAAGATTTCCAAGTTATTCACATAATGAAAACCTATACTTTGTTTCGGTCGAGTTCCCCATTCAAATGCATGTAACAGTGAGAAACGCACTGTCTTGGCGAAAGAAAGCGTTTTTGTACAACTTCATAGAAATAGCTGTAACTTTTGATAGAAGACTCGGATACACATGTTTATGGCTTTATCTTATAGAACTCAAGGTCTCCGTGCTGGGCAAACAGGTTTTGCAGCTCGGTCGAGTTCCCCATTCATTATTCACATAATGAAAACCTATACTTTGTTTCGGTCGAGTTCCCCATTCAAATGCATGTAACAGTGAGAAACGCACTGTCTTGGCGAAAGAAAGCGTTTTTGTACAACTTCATATAAATAGCTGTAACTTTTGATAGAAGACTCAGACAAACATGTTTATGGCTTTATCTTATAGAACTCAAGGTCTCCGTGCTGGGAAAACAGGTTTTGCAGCTGTTTGAGCTAAGATTTCCAAGTTATTCACATAATGAAAACCTATACTTTGTTTCGGTCGAGTTCCCCATTCAAAATGCATGTAACAGTGAGAAACGCACTGTCTTGGCGAAAGAAAGCGTTTTTGTACAACTTCATATAAATAGCTGTAACTTTTGATAGAAGACTCGGATACACATGTTTATGGCTTTATCTTATAGAACTCAAGGTCTCCGTGCTGGGCAAACAGGTTTTGCAGCTCGGTCGAGTTCCCCATTCATTATTCACATAATGAAAACTTATACTTTGTTTCGGTCGAGTTCCCCATTCAAAATGCATGTAACAGTGAGAAACGCACTGTCTTGACGAAAGAAAGCGTTTTTGTACAACTTCATATAAATAGCTGTAACTTTTGATAGAAGACTCGGATACACATGTTTATGGCTTTATCTTATAGAACTCAAGGTCTCCGTGCTGGGCAAACAGGTTTTGCAGCTGTTTGAGCTAAGATTTCCAAGTTATTCACATAATGAAAACCTATACTTTGTTTCGGTCGAGTTCCCCATTCAAATGCATGTAACAGTGAGAAACGCACTGTCTTGGCGAAAGAAAGCGTTTTTGTACAACTTCATAGAAATAGCTGTAACTTTTGATAGAAGACTCAGACAAACATGTTTATGGCTTTATCTTATAGAACTCAAGGTTCCCGTGCTGGGCAAACAGGTTTTGCAGCTGTTTGAGCTAAGATTTCCAAGTTATTCACATAATGAAAACCTATACTTTGTTTTGGTCGAGTTCCCCATTCAAATGCATGTAACAGTGAGAAACGCACTGTCTTGGCGAAAGAAAGCTATTTTGGACAACTTCATATAAATAGCTGTAACTTTTGATAGAAGACTCGGATACACATGTTTATGGCTTTATCTTATAGAACTCAAGGTCTCCGTGCTGGGCAAACAGGTTTTGCAGCTCGGTCGAGTTCCCCATTCATTATTCACATAATGAAAACCTATACTTTGTTTCGGTCGAGTTCCCCATTCAAAATGCATGTAACAGTGAGAAACGCACTGTCTTGGCGAAAGAAAGCGTTTTTGTACAACTTCATATAAATAGCTGTAACTTTTGATAGAAGACTCGGATACACATGTTTATGGCTTTATCTTATAGAACTCAAGGTCCCCGTGCTGGGCAAACAGGTTTTGCAGCTGTTTCAGCTAAGATTTCCAAGTTATTCACATAATGAAAACCTATACTTTGTTTCGGTCGAGTTCCCCATTCAAAATGCATGTAACAGTGAGAAACGCACTGTCTTGGCGAAAGAAAACGTTTTTGTACAACTTCATAGAAATAGCTGTAACTTTTGATAGAAGACTCAGACAAACATGTTTATGGCCTTATATTATAGAACTCAAGGTCTCCGTGCTGGGAAAACAGGTTTTGCAGCTGTTTGAGCTAAGATTTCCAAGTTATTCACATAATGAAAACCTATACTTTGTTTCGGTCGAGTTCCCCATTCAAAATGCATGTAACAGTGAGAAACGCACTGTCTTGGCGAAAGAAAGCGTTTTTGTACAACTTCATATAAATAGCTGTAACTTTTGATAGAAGACTCGGATACACATGTTTATGGCCTTATATTATAGAACTCAAGGTCTCCGTGCTGGGAAAACAGGTTTTGCAGCTGTTTGAGCTAAGATTTCCAAGTTATTCACATAATGAAAACCTATACTTTGTTTCGGTCGAGTTCCCCATTCAAATGCATGTAACAGTGAGAAACGCACTGTCTTGGCGAAAGAAAGCGTTTTTGTACAACTTCATAGAAATAGCTGTAACTTTTGATAGAAGACTCGGATACACATGTTTATGGCCTTATATTATAGAACTCAAGGTCTCCGTGCTGGGAAAACAGGTTTTGCAGCTGTTTGAGCTAAGATTTCCAAGTTATTCACATAATGAAAACCTATACTTTGTTTCGGTGGAGTTCCCCATTCAAATGCATGTAACAGTGAGAAACGCACTGTCTTGGCGAAAGAAAGCGTTTTTGTACAACTTCATATAAATAGCTGTAACTTTTGATAGAAGACTCGGATACACATGTTTATGGCTTTATCTTATAGAACTCAAGGTCTACGTGCTGGGCAAACAGGTTTTGCAGCTCGGTCGAGTTCCCCATTCATTATTCACATAATGAAAACCTATACTTTGTTTCGGTCGAGTTCCCCATTCAAATGCATGTAACAGTGAGAAACGCACTGTCTTGGCGAAAGAAAGCGTTTTTGTACAACTTCATATAAATAGCTGTAACTTTTGATAGAAGACTCGGATACACATGTTTATGGCTTTATCTTATAGAACTCAAGGTCTCCGTGCTGGGCAAACAGGTTTTGCAGCTCGGTCGAGTTCCCCATTCATTATTCACATAATGAAAACCTATACTTTGTTTCGGTCGAGTTCCCCATTCAAATGCATGTAACAGTGAGAAACGCACTGTCTTGGCGAAAGAAAGCGTTTTTGTACAACTTCATATAAATAGCTGTAACTTTTGATAGAAGACTCAGACAAACATGTTTATGGCTTTATCTTATAGAACTCAAGGTCTCCGTGCTGGGAAAACAGGTTTTGCAGCTGTTTGAGCTAAGATTTCCAAGTTATTCACATAATGAAAACCTATACTTTGTTTCGGTCGAGTTCCCCATTCAAAATGCATGTAACAGTGAGAAACGCACTGTCTTGGCGAAAGAAAGCGTTTTTGTACAACTTCATATAAATAGCTGTAACTTTTGATAGAAGACTCGGATACACATGTTTATGGCTTTATCTTATAGAACTCAAGGTCTCCGTGCTGGGCAAACAGGTTTTGCAGCTCGGTCGAGTTCCCCATTCATTATTCACATAATGAAAACTTATACTTTGTTTCGGTCGAGTTCCCCATTCAAAATGCATGTAACAGTGAGAAACGCACTGTCTTGGCGAAAGAAAGCGTTTTTGTACAACTTCATATAAATAGCTGTAACTTTTGATAGAAGACTCGGATACACATGTTTATGGCTTTATCTTATAGAACTCAAGGTCTCCGTGCTGGGCAAACAGGTTTTGCAGCTGTTTGAGCTAAGATTTCCAAGTTATTCACATAATGAAAACCTATACTTTGTTTCGGTCGAGTTCCCCATTCAAATGCATGTAACAGTGAGAAACGCACTGTCTTGGCGAAAGAAAGCGTTTTTGTACAACTTCATAGAAATAGCTGTAACTTTTGATAGAAGACTCGGATACACATGTTTATGGCTTTATCTTATAGAACTCAAGGTCTCCGTGCTGGGCAAACAGGTTTTGCAGCTGTTTGAGCTAAGATTTCCAAGTTATTCACATAATGAAAACCTATACTTTGTTTCGGTCGAGTTCCCCATTCAAATGCATGTAACAGTGAGAAACGCACTGTCTTGGCGAAAGAAAGCGTTTTTGTACAACTTCATAGAAATAGCTGTAACTTTTGATAGAAGACTCGGATACACATGTTTATGGCTTTATCTTATAGAACTCAAGGTCTCCGTGCTGGGCAAACAGGTTTTGCAGCTCGGTCGAGTTCCCCATTCATTATTCACATAATGAAAACCTATACTTTGTTTCGGTCGAGTTCCCCATTCAAATGCATGTAACAGTGAGAAACGCACTGTCTTGGCGAAAGAAAGCGTTTTTGTACAACTTCATATAAATAGCTGTAACTTTTGATAGAAGACTCAGACAAACATGTTTATGGCTTTATCTTATAGAACTCAAGGTCTCCGTGCTGGGAAAACAGGTTTTGCAGCTGTTTGAGCTAAGATTTCCAAGTTATTCACATAATGAAAACCTATACTTTGTTTCGGTCGAGTTCCCCATTCAAAATGCATGTAACAGTGAGAAACGCACTGTCTTGGCGAAAGAAAGCGTTTTTGTACAACTTCATATAAATAGCTGTAACTTTTGATAGAAGACTCGGATACACATGTTTATGGCTTTATCTTATAGAACTCAAGGTCTCCGTGCTGGGCAAACAGGTTTTGCAGCTCGGTCGAGTTCCCCATTCATTATTCACATAATGAAAACTTATACTTTGTTTCGGTCGAGTTCCCCATTCAAAATGCATGTAACAGTGAGAAACGCACTGTCTTGACGAAAGAAAGCGTTTTTGTACAACTTCATATAAATAGCTGTAACTTTTGATAGAAGACTCGGATACACATGTTTATGGCTTTATCTTATAGAACTCAAGGTCTCCGTGCTGGGCAAACAGGTTTTGCAGCTGTTTGAGCTAAGATTTCCAAGTTATTCACATAATGAAAACCTATACTTTGTTTCGGTCGAGTTCCCCATTCAAATGCATGTAACAGTGAGAAACGCACTGTCTTGGCGAAAGAAAGCGTTTTTGTACAACTTCATAGAAATAGCTGTAACTTTTGATAGAAGACTCAGACAAACATGTTTATGGCTTTATCTTATAGAACTCAAGGTTCCCGTGCTGGGCAAACAGGTTTTGCAGCTGTTTGAGCTAAGATTTCCAAGTTATTCACATAATGAAAACCTATACTTTGTTTTGGTCGAGTTCCCCATTCAAATGCATGTAACAGTGAGAAACGCACTGTCTTGGCGAAAGAAAGCTATTTTGGACAACTTCATATAAATAGCTGTAACTTTTGATAGAAGACTCGGATACACATGTTTATGGCTTTATCTTATAGAACTCAAGGTCTCCGTGCTGGGCAAACAGGTTTTGCAGCTCGGTCGAGTTCCCCATTCATTATTCACATAATGAAAACCTATACTTTGTTTCGGTCGAGTTCCCCATTCAAAATGCATGTAACAGTGAGAAACGCACTGTCTTGGCGAAAGAAAGCGTTTTTGTACAACTTCATATAAATAGCTGTAACTTTTGATAGAAGACTCGGATACACATGTTTATGGATTTATCTTATAGAACTCAAGGTCTCCGTGCTGGGCAAACAGGTTTTGCAGCTGTTTGAGCTAAGATTTCCAAGTTATTCACATAATGAAAACCTATACTTTGTTTCGGTCGAGTTCCCCATTCAAATGCATGTAACAGTGAGAAACGCACTGTCTTGGCAAAAGAAAGCGTTTTTGTACAACTTCATATAAATAGCTGTAACTTTTGATAGAAGACTCAGACAAACATGTTTATGGCTTTATCTTATAGAACTCAAGGTCTCCGTGCTGGGAAAACAGGTTTTGCAGCTGTTTGAGCTAAGATTTCCAAGTTATTCACATAATGAAAACCTATACTTTGTTTCGGTCGAGTTCCCCATTCAAATGCATGTAACAGTGAGAAACGCACTGTCTTGGCGAAAGAAAGCGTTTTTGTACAACTTCATAGAAATAGCTGTAACTTTTGATAGAAGACTCGGATACACATGTTTATGGCTTTATCTTATAGAACTCAAGGTCTCCGTGCTGGGCAAACAGGTTTTGCAGCTGTTTGAGCTAAGATTTCCAAGTTATTCACATAATGAAAACCTATACTTTGTTTCGGTCGAGTTCCCCATTCAAATGCATGTAACAGTGAGAAACGCACTGTCTTGGCGAAAGAAAGCGTTTTTGTACAACTTCATATAAATAGCTGTAACTTTTGATAGAAGACTCAGACAAACATGTTTATGGCTTTATCTTATAGAACTCAAGGTCTCCGTGCTGGGAAAACAGGTTTTGCAGCTGTTTGAGCTAAGATTTCCAAGTTATTCACATAATGAAAACCTATACTTTGTTTCGGTCGAGTTCCCCATTCAAAATGCATGTAACAGTGAGAAACGCACTGTCTTGGCGAAAGAAAGCGTTTTTGTACAACTTCATATAAATAGCTGTAACTTTTGATAGAAGACTCGGATACACATGTTTATGGCTTTATCTTATAGAACTCAAGGTCTCCGTGCTGGGCAAACAGGTTTTGCAGCTCGGTCGAGTTCCCCATTCATTATTCACATAATGAAAACTTATACTTTGTTTCGGTCGAGTTCCCCATTCAAAATGCATGTAACAGTGAGAAACGCACTGTCTTGGCGAAAGAAAGCGTTTTTGTACAACTTCATATAAATAGCTGTAACTTTTGATAGAAGACTCGGATACACATGTTTATGGCTTTATCTTATAGAACTCAAGGTCTCCGTGCTGGGCAAACAGGTTTTGCAGCTGTTTGAGCTAAGATTTCCAAGTTATTCACATAATGAAAACCTATACTTTGTTTCGGTCGAGTTCCCCATTCAAATGCATGTAACAGTGAGAAACGCACTGTCTTGGCGAAAGAAAGCGTTTTTGTACAACTTCATAGAAATAGCTGTAACTTTTGATAGAAGACTCGGATACACATGTTTATGGCTTTATCTTATAGAACTCAAGGTCTCCGTGCTGGGCAAACAGGTTTTGCAGCTGTTTGAGCTAAGATTTCCAAGTTATTCACATAATGAAAACCTATACTTTGTTTCGGTCGAGTTCCCCATTCAAATGCATGTAACAGTGAGAAACGCACTGTCTTGGCGAAAGAAAGCGTTTTTGTACAACTTCATAGAAATAGCTGTAACTTTTGATAGAAGACTCGGATACACATGTTTATGGCTTTATCTTATAGAACTCAAGGTCTCTGTGCTGGGCAAACAGGTTTTGCAGCTCGGTCGAGTTCCCCATTCATTATTCACATAATGAAAACCTATACTTTGTTTCGGTCGAGTTCCCCATTCAAATGCATGTAACAGTGAGAAACGCACTGTCTTGGCGAAAGAAAGCGTTTTTGTACAACTTCATATAAATAGCTGTAACTTTTGATAGAAGACTCAGACAAACATGTTTATGGCTTTATCTTATAGAACTCAAGGTCTCCGTGCTGGGAAAACAGGTTTTGCAGCTGTTTGAGCTAAGATTTCCAAGTTATTCACATAATGAAAACCTATACTTTGTTTCGGTCGAGTTCCCCATTCAAAATGCATGTAACAGTGAGAAACGCACTGTCTTGGCGAAAGAAAGCGTTTTTGTACAACTTCATATAAATAGCTGTAACTTTTGATAGAAGACTCGGATACACATGTTTATGGCTTTATCTTATAGAACTCAAGGTCTCCGTGCTGGGCAAACAGGTTTTGCAGCTCGGTCGAGTTCCCCATTCATTATTCACATAATGAAAACTTATACTTTGTTTCGGTCGAGTTCCCCATTCAAAATGCATGTAACAGTGAGAAACGCACTGTCTTGACGAAAGAAAGCGTTTTTGTACAACTTCATATAAATAGCTGTAACTTTTGATAGAAGACTCGGATACACATGTTTATGGCTTTATCTTATAGAACTCAAGGTCTCCGTGCTGGGCAAACAGGTTTTGCAGCTGTTTGAGCTAAGATTTCCAAGTTATTCACATAATGAAAACCTATACTTTGTTTCGGTCGAGTTCCCCATTCAAATGCATGTAACAGTGAGAAACGCACTGTCTTGGCGAAAGAAAGCGTTTTTGTACAACTTCATAGAAATAGCTGTAACTTTTGATAGAAGACTCAGACAAACATGTTTATGGCTTTATCTTATAGAACTCAAGGTTCCCGTGCTGGGCAAACAGGTTTTGCAGCTGTTTGAGCTAAGATTTCCAAGTTATTCACATAATGAAAACCTATACTTTGTTTTGGTCGAGTTCCCCATTCAAATGCATGTAACAGTGAGAAACGCACTGTCTTGGCGAAAGAAAGCTATTTTGGACAACTTCATATAAATAGCTGTAACTTTTGATAGAAGACTCGGATACACATGTTTATGGCTTTATCTTATAGAACTCAAGGTCTCCGTGCTGGGCAAACAGGTTTTGCAGCTCGGTCGAGTTCCCCATTCATTATTCACATAATGAAAACCTATACTTTGTTTCGGTCGAGTTCCCCATTCAAAATGCATGTAACAGTGAGAAACGCACTGTCTTGGCGAAAGAAAGCGTTTTTGTACAACTTCATATAAATAGCTGTAACTTTTGATAGAAGACTCGGATACACATGTTTATGGATTTATCTTATAGAACTCAAGGTCTCCGTGCTGGGCAAACAGGTTTTGCAGCTGTTTGAGCTAAGATTTCCAAGTTATTCACATAATGAAAACCTATACTTTGTTTCGGTCGAGTTCCCCATTCAAATGCATGTAACAGTGAGAAACGCACTGTCTTGGCAAAAGAAAGCGTTTTTGTACAACTTCATATAAATAGCTGTAACTTTTGATAGAAGACTCAGACAAACATGTTTATGGCTTTATCTTATAGAACTCAAGGTCTCCGTGCTGGGAAAACAGGTTTTGCAGCTGTTTGAGCTAAGATTTCCAAGTTATTCACATAATGAAAACCTATACTTTGTTTCGGTCGAGTTCCCCATTCAAATGCATGTAACAGTGAGAAACGCACTGTCTTGGCGAAAGAAAGCGTTTTTGTACAACTTCATAGAAATAGCTGTAACTTTTGATAGAAGACTCGGATACACATGTTTATGGCTTTATCTTATAGAACTCAAGGTCTCCGTGCTGGGCAAACAGGTTTTGCAGCTGTTTGAGCTAAGATTTCCAAGTTATTCACATAATGAAAACCTATACTTTGTTTCGGTCGAGTTCCCCATTCAAATGCATGTAACAGTGAGAAACGCACTGTTTTGGCGAAAGAAAGCGTTTTTGTACAACTTCATATAAATAGCTGTAACTTTTGATAGAAGACTCAGACAAACATGTTTATGGCTTTATCTTATAGAACTCAAGGTCTCCGTGCTGGGAAAACAGGTTTTGCAGCTGTTTGAGCTAAGATTTCCAAGTTATTCACATAATGAAAACCTATACTTTGTTTCGGTCGAGTTCCCCATTCAAAATGCATGTAACAGTGAGAAACGCACTGTCTTGGCGAAAGAAAGCGTTTTTGTACAACTTCATATAAATAGCTGTAACTTTTGATAGAAGACTCGGATACACATGTTTATGGCTTTATCTTATAGAACTCAAGGTCTCCGTGCTGGGCAAACAGGTTTTGCAGCTCGGTCGAGTTCCCCATTCATTATTCACATAATGAAAACTTATACTTTGTTTCGGTCGAGTTCCCCATTCAAAATGCATGTAACAGTGAGAAACGCACTGTCTTGGCGAAAGAAAGCGTTTTTGTACAACTTCATATAAATAGCTGTAACTTTTGATAGAAGACTCGGATACACATGTTTATGGCTTTATCTTATAGAACTCAAGGTCTCCGTGCTGGGCAAACAGGTTTTGCAGCTGTTTGAGCTAAGATTTCCAAGTTATTCACATAATGAAAACCTATACTTTGTTTCGGTCGAGTTCCCCATTCAAATGCATGTAACAGTGAGAAACGCACTGTCTTGGCGAAAGAAAGCGTTTTTGTACAACTTCATAGAAATAGCTGTAACTTTTGATAGAAGACTCGGATACACATGTTTATGGCTTTATCTTATAGAACTCAAGGTCTCCGTGCTGGGCAAACAGGTTTTGCAGCTGTTTGAGCTAAGATTTCCAAGTTATTCACATAATGAAAACCTATACTTTGTTTCGGTCGAGTTCCCCATTCAAATGCATGTAACAGTGAGAAACGCACTGTCTTGGCGAAAGAAAGCGTTTTTGTACAACTTCATAGAAATAGCTGTAACTTTTGATAGAAGACTCGGATACACATGTTTATGGCTTTATCTTATAGAACTCAAGGTCTCTGTGCTGGGCAAACAGGTTTTGCAGCTCGGTCGAGTTCCCCATTCATTATTCACATAATGAAAACCTATACTTTGTTTCGGTCGAGTTCCCCATTCAAATGCATGTAACAGTGAGAAACGCACTGTCTTGGCGAAAGAAAGCGTTTTTGTACAACTTCATATAAATAGCTGTAACTTTTGATAGAAGACTCAGACAAACATGTTTATGGCTTTATCTTATAGAACTCAAGGTCTCCGTGCTGGGAAAACAGGTTTTGCAGCTGTTTGAGCTAAGATTTCCAAGTTATTCACATAATGAAAACCTATACTTTGTTTCGGTCGAGTTCCCCATTCAAAATGCATGTAACAGTGAGAAACGCACTGTCTTGGCGAAAGAAAGCGTTTTTGTACAACTTCATATAAATAGCTGTAACTTTTGATAGAAGACTCGGATACACATGTTTATGGCTTTATCTTATAGAACTCAAGGTCTCCGTGCTGGGCAAACAGGTTTTGCAGCTCGGTCGAGTTCCCCATTCATTATTCACATAATGAAAACTTATACTTTGTTTCGGTCGAGTTCCCCATTCAAAATGCATGTAACAGTGAGAAACGCACTGTCTTGACGAAAGAAAGCGTTTTTGTACAACTTCATATAAATAGCTGTAACTTTTGATAGAAGACTCGGATACACATGTTTATGGCTTTATCTTATAGAACTCAAGGTCTCCGTGCTGGGCAAACAGGTTTTGCAGCTGTTTGAGCTAAGATTTCCAAGTTATTCACATAATGAAAACCTATACTTTGTTTCGGTCGAGTTCCCCATTCAAATGCATGTAACAGTGAGAAACGCACTGTCTTGGCGAAAGAAAGCGTTTTTGTACAACTTCATAGAAATAGCTGTAACTTTTGATAGAAGACTCAGACAAACATGTTTATGGCTTTATCTTATAGAACTCAAGGTTCCCGTGCTGGGCAAACAGGTTTTGCAGCTGTTTGAGCTAAGATTTCCAAGTTATTCACATAATGAAAACCTATACTTTGTTTTGGTCGAGTTCCCCATTCAAATGCATGTAACAGTGAGAAACGCACTGTCTTGGCGAAAGAAAGCTATTTTGGACAACTTCATATAAATAGCTGTAACTTTTGATAGAAGACTCGGATACACATGTTTATGGCTTTATCTTATAGAACTCAAGGTCTCCGTGCTGGGCAAACAGGTTTTGCAGCTCGGTCGAGTTCCCCATTCATTATTCACATAATGAAAACCTATACTTTGTTTCGGTCGAGTTCCCCATTCAAAATGCATGTAACAGTGAGAAACGCACTGTCTTGGCGAAAGAAAGCGTTTTTGTACAACTTCATATAAATAGCTGTAACTTTTGATAGAAGACTCGGATACACATGTTTATGGATTTATCTTATAGAACTCAAGGTCTCCGTGCTGGGCAAACAGGTTTTGCAGCTGTTTGAGCTAAGATTTCCAAGTTATTCACATAATGAAAACCTATACTTTGTTTCGGTCGAGTTCCCCATTCAAATGCATGTAACAGTGAGAAACGCACTGTCTTGGCAAAAGAAAGCGTTTTTGTACAACTTCATATAAATAGCTGTAACTTTTGATAGAAGACTCAGACAAACATGTTTATGGCTTTATCTTATAGAACTCAAGGTCTCCGTGCTGGGAAAACAGGTTTTGCAGCTGTTTGAGCTAAGATTTCCAAGTTATTCACATAATGAAAACCTATACTTTGTTTCGGTCGAGTTCCCCATTCAAATGCATGTAACAGTGAGAAACGCACTGTCTTGGCGAAAGAAAGCGTTTTTGTACAACTTCATAGAAATAGCTGTAACTTTTGATAGAAGACTCGGATACACATGTTTATGGCTTTATCTTATAGAACTCAAGGTCTCCGTGCTGGGCAAACAGGTTTTGCAGCTGTTTGAGCTAAGATTTCCAAGTTATTCACATAATGAAAACCTATACTTTGTTTCGGTCGAGTTCCCCATTCAAATGCATGTAACAGTGAGAAACGCACTGTCTTGGCGAAAGAAAGCGTTTTTGTACAACTTCATATAAATAGCTGTAACTTTTGATAGAAGACTCAGACAAACATGTTTATGGCTTTATCTTATAGAACTCAAGGTCTCCGTGCTGGGAAAACAGGTTTTGCAGCTGTTTGAGCTAAGATTTCCAAGTTATTCACATAATGAAAACCTATACTTTGTTTCGGTCGAGTTCCCCATTCAAAATGCATGTAACAGTGAGAAACGCACTGTCTTGGCGAAAGAAAGCGTTTTTGTACAACTTCATATAAATAGCTGTAACTTTTGATAGAAGACTCGGATACACATGTTTATGGCTTTATCTTATAGAACTCAAGGTCTCCGTGCTGGGCAAACAGGTTTTGCAGCTCGGTCGAGTTCCCCATTCATTATTCACATAATGAAAACCTATACTTTGTTTCGGTCGAGTTCCCCATTCAAAATGCATGTAACAGTGAGAAACGCACTGTCTTGGCGAAAGAAAGCGTTTTTGTACAACTTCATATAAATAGCTGTAACTTTTGATAGAAGACTCGGATACACATGTTTATGGCTTTATCTTATAGAACTCAAGGTCTCCGTGCTGGGCAAACAGGTTTTGCAGCTGTTTGAGCTAAGATTTCCAAGTTATTCACATAATGAAAACCTATACTTTGTTTCGGTCGAGTTCCCCATTCAAAATGCATGTAACAGTGAGAAACGCACTGTCTTGGCGAAAGAAAGCGTTTTTGTACAACTTCATAGAAATAGCTGTAACTTTTGATAGAAGACTCGGATACACATGTTTATGGCTTTATCTTATAGAACTCAAGGTCTCCGTGCTGGGCAAACAGGTTTTGCAGCTGTTTGAGCTAAGATTTCCAAGTTATTCACATAATGAAAACCTATACTTTGTTTCGGTCGAGTTCCCCATTCAAATGCATGTAACAGTGAGAAACGCACTGTCTTGGCGAAAGAAAGCGTTTTTGTACAACTTCATATAAATAGCTGTAACTTTTGATAGAAGACTCAGACAAACATGTTTATGGCTTTATCTTATAGAACTCAAGGTTCCCGTGCTGGGAAAACAGGTTTTGCAGCTGTTTGAGCTAAGATTTCCAAGTTATTCACATAATGAAAACCTATACTTTGTTTCGGTCGAGTTCCCCATTCAAATGCATGTAACAGTGAGAAACGCACTGTCTTGGCGAAAGAAAGCGTTTTTGTACAACTTCATATAAATAGCTGTAACTTTTGATAGAAGACTCAGACAAACATGTTTATGGCTTTATCTTATAGAACTCAAGGTCTCCGTGCTGGGCAAACAGGTTTTGCAGCTGTTTGAGCTAAGATTTCCAAGTTATTCACATAATGAAAACCTATACTTTGTTTCGGTCGAGTTCCCCATTCAAATGCATGTAACAGTGAGAAACGCACTGTCTTGGCGAAAGAAAGCGTTTTTGTACAACTTCATATAAATAGCTGTAACTTTTGATAGAAGACTCAGACAAACATGTTTATGGCTTTATCTTATAGAACTCAAGGTCTCCGTGCTGGGAAAACAGGTTTTGCAGCTGTTTGAGCTAAGATTTCCAAGTTATTCACATAATGAAAACCTATACTTTGTTTCGGTCGAGTTCCCCATTCAAAATGCATGTAACAGTGAGAAACGCACTGTCTTGGCGAAAGAAAGCGTTTTTGTACAACTTCATATAAATAGCTGTAACTTTTGATAGAAGACTCGGATACACATGTTTATGGCTTTATCTTATAGAACTCAAGGTCTCCGTGCTGGGCAAACAGGTTTTGCAGCTCGGTCGAGTTCCCCATTCATTATTCACATAATGAAAACCTATACTTTGTTTCGGTCGAGTTCCCCATTCAAAATGCATGTAACAGTGAGAAACGCACTGTCTTGGCGAAAGAAAGCGTTTTTGTACAACTTCATATAAATAGCTGTAACTTTTGATAGAAGACTCGGATACACATGTTTATGGCTTTATCTTATAGAACTCAAGGTCTCCGTGCTGGGCAAACAGGTTTTGCAGCTGTTTGAGCTAAGATTTCCAAGTTATTCACATAATGAAAACCTATACTTTGTTTCGGTCGAGTTCCCCATTCAAATGCATGTAACAGTGAGAAACGCACTGTCTTGGCGAAAGAAAGCGTTTTTGTACAACTTCATATAAATAGCTGTAACTTTTGATAGAAGACTCAGACAAACATGTTTATGGCTTTATCTTATAGAACTCAAGGTTCCCGTGCTGGGCAAACAGGTTTTGCAGCTGTTTGAGCTAAGATTTCCAAGTTATTCACATAATGAAAACCTATACTTTGTTTCGGTCGAGTTCCCCATTCAAATGCATGTAACAGTGAGAAACGCACTGTCTTGGCGAAAGAAAGCGTTTTTGTACAACTTCATAGAAATAGCTGTAACTTTTGATAGAAGACTCGGATACACATGTTTATGGCTTTATCTTATAGAACTCAAGGTCTCTGTGCTGGGCAAACAGGTTTTGCAGCTCGGTCGAGTTCCCCATTCATTATTCACATAATGAAAACCTATACTTTGTTTCGGTCGAGTTCCCCATTCAAATGCATGTAACAGTGAGAAACGCACTGTCTTGGCGAAAGAAAGCGTTTTTGTACAACTTCATATAAATAGCTGTAACTTTTGATAGAAGACTCAGACAAACATGTTTATGGCTTTATCTTATAGAACTCAAGGTCTCCGTGCTGGGAAAACAGGTTTTGCAGCTGTTTGAGCTAAGATTTCCAAGTTATTCACATAATGAAAACCTATACTTTGTTTCGGTCGAGTTCCCCATTCAAAATGCATGTAACAGTGAGAAACGCACTGTCTTGGCGAAAGAAAGCGTTTTTGTACAACTTCATATAAATAGCTGTAACTTTTGATAGAAGACTCGGATACACATGTTTATGGCTTTATCTTATAGAACTCAAGGTCTCCGTGCTGGGCAAACAGGTTTTGCAGCTGTTTGAGCTAAGATTTCCAAGTTATTCACATAATGAAAACCTATACTTTGTTTCGGTCGAGTTCCCCATTCAAATGCATGTAACAGTGAGAAACGCACTGTCTTGGCGAAAGAAAGCGTTTTTGTACAACTTCATAGAAATAGCTGTAACTTTTGATAGAAGACTCGGATACACATGTTTATGGCTTTATCTTATAGAACTCAAGGTCTCCGTGCTGGGCAAACAGGTTTTGCAGCTGTTTGAGCTAAGATTTCCAAGTTATTCACATAATGAAAACCTATACTTTGTTTCGGTCGAGTTCCCCATTCAAATGCATGTAACAGTGAGAAACGCACTGTCTTGGCGAAAGAAAGCGTTTTTGTACAACTTCATATAAATAGCTGTAACTTTTGATAGAAGACTCAGACAAACATGTTTATGGCTTTATCTTATAGAACTCAAGGTCTCCGTGCTGGGAAAACAGGTTTTGCAGCTGTTTGAGCTAAGATTTCCAAGTTATTCACATAATGAAAACCTATACTTTGTTTCGGTCGAGTTCCCCATTCAAAATGCATGTAACAGTGAGAAACGCACTGTCTTGGCGAAAGAAAGCGTTTTTGTACAACTTCATATAAATAGCTGTAACTTTTGATAGAAGACTCGGATACACATGTTTATGGCTTTATCTTATAGAACTCAAGGTCTCCGTGCTGGGCAAACAGGTTTTGCAGCTCGGTCGAGTTCCCCATTCATTATTCACATAATGAAAACCTATACTTTGTTTCGGTCGAGTTCCCCATTCAAATGCATGTAACAGTGAGAAACGCACTGTCTTGGCAAAAGAAAGCGTTTTTGTACAACTTCATATAAATAGCTGTAACTTTTGATAGAAGACTCAGACAAACATGTTTATGGCTTTATCTTATAGAACTCAAGGTCTCCGTGCTGGGAAAACAGGTTTTGCAGCTGTTTGAGCTAAGATTTCCAAGTTATTCACATAATGAAAACCTATACTTTGTTTCGGTCGAGTTCCCCATTCAAATGCATGTAACAGTGAGAAACGCACTGTCTTGGCGAAAGAAAGCGTTTTTGTACAACTTCATAGAAATAGCTGTAACTTTTGATAGAAGACTCGGATACACATGTTTATGGCTTTATCTTATAGAACTCAAGGTCTCCGTGCTGGGCAAACAGGTTTTGCAGCTGTTTGAGCTAAGATTTCCAAGTTATTCACATAATGAAAACCTATACTTTGTTTCAGTCGAGTTCCCCATTCAAATGCATGTAACAGTGAGAAACGCACTGTCTTGGCGAAAGAAAGCGTTTTTGTACAACTTCATATAAATAGCTGTAACTTTTGATAGAAGACTCAGACAAACATGTTTATGGCTTTATCTTATAGAACTCAAGGTCTCCGTGCTGGGAAAACAGGTTTTGCAGCTGTTTGAGCTAAGATTTCCAAGTTATTCACATAATGAAAACCTATACTTTGTTTCGGTCGAGTTCCCCATTCAAAATGCATGTAACAGTGAGAAACGCACTGTCTTGGCGAAAGAAAGCGTTTTTGTACAACTTCATATAAATAGCTGTAACTTTTGATAGAAGACTCGGATACACATGTTTATGGCTTTATCTTATAGAACTCAAGGTCTCCGTGCTGGGCAAACAGGTTTTGCAGCTGTTTGAGCTAAGATTTCCAAGTTATTCACATAATGAAAACCTATACTTTGTTTCGGTCGAGTTCCCCATTCAAATGCATGTAACAGTGAGAAACGCACTGTCTTGGCGAAAGAAAGCGTTTTTGTACAACTTCATATAAATAGCTGTAACTTTTGATAGAAGACTCAGACAAACATGTTTATGGCTTTATCTTATAGAACTCAAGGTCTCCGTGCTGGGAAAACAGGTTTTGCAGCTCGGTCGAGTTCCCCATTCATTATTCACATAATGAAAACCTATACTTTGTTTCGGTCGAGTTCCCCATTCAAATGCATGTAACAGTGAGAAACGCACTGTCTTGGCGAAAGAAAGCGTTTTTGTACAACTTCATATAAATAGCTGTAACTTTTGATAGAAGACTCGGATACACATGTTTATGGCTTTATCTTATAGAACTCAAGGTCTCCGTGCTGGGCAAACAGGTTTTGCAGCTCGGTCGAGTTCCCCATTCATTATTCACATAATGAAAACCTATACTTTGTTTCGGTCGAGTTCCCCATTCAAATGCATGTAACAGTGAGAAACGCACTGTCTTGGCGAAAGAAAGCGTTTTTGTACAACTTCATATAAATAGCTGTAACTTTTGATAGAAGACTCGGATACACATGTTTATGGCTTTATCTTATAGAACTCAAGGTCTCCGTGCTGGGCAAACAGGTTTTGCAGCTGTTTGAGCTAAGATTTCCAAGTTATTCACATAATGAAAACCTATACTTTGTTTCGGTCGAGTTCCCCATTCAAATGCATGTAACAGTGAGAAACGCACTGTCTTGGCGAAAGAAAGCGTTTTTGTACAACTTCATATAAATAGCTGTAACTTTTGATAGAAGACTCGGATACACATGTTTATGGCTTTATCTTATAGAACTCAAGGTCTCCGTGCTGGGCAAACAGGTTTTGCAGCTCGGTCGAGTTCCCCATTCATTATTCACATAATGAAAACCTATACTTTGTTTCGGTCGAGTTCCCCATTCAAAATGCATGTAACAGTGAGAAACGCACTGTCTTGGCGAAAGAAAGCGTTTTTGTACAACTTCATATAAATAGCTGTAACTTTTGATAGAAGACTCAGACAAACATGTTTATGGCTTTATCTTATAGAACTCAAGGTTCCCGTGCTGGGAAAACAGGTTTTGCAGCTGTTTGAGCTAAGATTTCCAAGTTATTCACATAATGAAAACCTATACTTTGTTTCGGTCGAGTTCCCCATTCAAATGCATGTAACAGTGAGAAACGCACTGTCTTGGCGAAAGAAAGCGTTTTTGTACAACTTCATAGAAATAGCTGTAACTTTTGATAGAAGACTCGGATACACATGTTTATGGCTTTATCTTATAGAACTCAAGGTCTCCGTGCTGGGCAAACAGGTTTTGCAGCTGTTTGAGCTAAGATTTCCAAGTTATTCACATAATGAAAACCTATACTTTGTTTCGGTCGAGTTCCCCATTCAAATGCATGTAACAGTGAGAAACGCACTGTCTTGGCGAAAGAAAGCGTTTTTGTACAACTTCATATAAATAGCTGTAACTTTTGATAGAAGACTCAGACAAACATGTTTATGGCTTTATCTTATAGAACTCAAGGTCTCCGTGCTGGGCAAACAGGTTTTGCAGCTGTTTGAGCTAAGATTTCCAAGTTATTCACATAATGAAAACCTATACTTTGTTTCGGTCGAGTTCCCCATTCAAATGCATGTAACAGTGAGAAACGCACTGTCTTGGCGAAAGAAAGCGTTTTTGTACAACTTCATATAAATAGCTGTAACTTTTGATAGAAGACTCAGACAAACATGTTTATGGCTTTATCTTATAGAACTCAAGGTCTCCGTGCTGGGCAAACAGGTTTTGCAGCTGTTTGAGCTAAGATTTCCAAGTTATTCACATAATGAAAACCTATACTTTGTTTCGGTCGAGTTCCCCATTCAAAATGCATGTAACAGTGAGAAACGCACTGTCTTGGCGAAAGAAAGCGTTTTTGTACAACTTCATATAAATAGCTGTAACTTTTGATAGAAGACTCGGATACACATGTTTATGGCTTTATCTTATAGAACTCAAGGTCTCCGTGCTGGGCAAACAGGTTTTGCAGCTCGGTCGAGTTCCCCATTCATTATTCACATAATGAAAACCTATACTTTGTTTCGGTCGAGTTCCCCATTCAAAATGCATGTAACAGTGAGAAACGCACTGTCTTGGCGAAAGAAAGCGTTTTTGTACAACTTCATATAAATAGCTGTAACTTTTGATAGAAGACTCGGATACACATGTTTATGGCTTTATCTTATAGAACTCAAGGTCTCCGTGCTGGGCAAACAGGTTTTGCAGCTCGGTCGAGTTCCCCATTCATTATTCACATAATGAAAACCTATACTTTGTTTCGGTCGAGTTCCCCATTCAAAATGCATGTAACAGTGAGAAACGCACTGTCTTGGCGAAAGAAAGCGTTTTTGTACAACTTCATATAAATAGCTGTAACTTTTGATAGAAGACTCAGACAAACATGTTTATGGCTTTATCTTATAGAACTCAAGGTTCCCGTGCTGGGAAAACAGGTTTTGCAGCTGTTTGAGCTAAGATTTCCAAGTTATTCACATAATGAAAACCTATACTTTGTTTCGGTCGAGTTCCCCATTCAAATGCATGTAACAGTGAGAAACGCACTGTCTTGGCGAAAGAAAGCGTTTTTGTACAACTTCATAGAAATAGCTGTAACTTTTGATAGAAGACTCGGATACACATGTTTATGGCTTTATCTTATAGAACTCAAGGTCTCCGTGCTGGGCAAACAGGTTTTGCAGCTGTTTGAGCTAAGATTTCCAAGTTATTCACATAATGAAAACCTATACTTTGTTTCGGTCGAGTTCCCCATTCAAATGCATGTAACAGTGAGAAACGCACTGTCTTGGCGAAAGAAAGCGTTTTTGTACAACTTCATATAAATAGCTGTAACTTTTGATAGAAGACTCAGACAAACATGTTTATGGCTTTATCTTATAGAACTCAAGGTCTCCGTGCTGGGCAAACAGGTTTTGCAGCTGTTTGAGCTAAGATTTCCAAGTTATTCACATAATGAAAACCTATACTTTGTTTCGGTCGAGTTCCCCATTCAAATGCATGTAACAGTGAGAAACGCACTGTCTTGGCGAAAGAAAGCGTTTTTGTACAACTTCATATAAATAGCTGTAACTTTTGATAGAAGACTCAGACAAACATGTTTATGGCTTTATCTTATAGAACTCAAGGTCTCCGTGCTGGGCAAACAGGTTTTGCAGCTGTTTGAGCTAAGATTTCCAAGTTATTCACATAATGAAAACCTATACTTTGTTTCGGTCGAGTTCCCCATTCAAAATGCATGTAACAGTGAGAAACGCACTGTCTTGGCGAAAGAAAGCGTTTTTGTACAACTTCATATAAATAGCTGTAACTTTTGATAGAAGACTCGGATACACATGTTTATGGCTTTATCTTATAGAACTCAAGGTCTCCGTGCTGGGCAAACAGGTTTTGCAGCTCGGTCGAGTTCCCCATTCATTATTCACATAATGAAAACCTATACTTTGTTTCGGTCGAGTTCCCCATTCAAAATGCATGTAACAGTGAGAAACGCACTGTCTTGGCGAAAGAAAGCGTTTTTGTACAACTTCATATAAATAGCTGTAACTTTTGATAGAAGACTCGGATACACATGTTTATGGCTTTATCTTATAGAACTCAAGGTCTCCGTGCTGGGCAAACAGGTTTTGCAGCTGTTTGAGCTAAGATTTCCAAGTTATTCACATAATGAAAACCTATACTTTGTTTCGGTCGAGTTCCCCATTCAAATGCATGTAACAGTGAGAAACGCACTGTCTTGGCGAAAGAAAGCGTTTTTGTACAACTTCATAGAAATAGCTGTAACTTTTGATAGAACACTCAGACAAACATGTTTATGGCTTTATCTTATAGAACTCAAGGTTCCCGTGCTGGGCAAACAGGTTTTGCAGCTGTTTGAGCTAAGATTTCCAAGTTATTCACATAATGAAAACCTATACTTTGTTTTGGTCGAGTTCCCCATTCAAATGCATGTAACAGTGAGAAACGCACTGTCTTGGCGAAAGAAAGCTATTTTGGACAACTTCATATAAATAGCTGTAACTTTTGATAGAAGACTCGGATACACATGTTTATGGCTTTATCTTATAGAACTCAAGGTCTCCGTGCTGGGCAAACAGGTTTTGCAGCTCGGTCGAGTTCCCCATTCATTATTCACATAATGAAAACCTATACTTTGTTTCGGTCGAGTTCCCCATTCAAAATGCATGTAACAGTGAGAAACGCACTGTCTTGGCGAAAGAAAGCGTTTTTGTACAACTTCATATAAATAGCTGTAACTTTTGATAGAAGACTCGGATACACATGTTTATGGCTTTATCTTATAGAACTCAAGGTCTCCGTGCTGGGCAAACAGGTTTTGCAGCTGTTTGAGCTAAGATTTCCAAGTTATTCACATAATGAAAACCTATACTTTGTTTCGGTCGAGTTCCCCATTCAAATGCATGTAACAGTGAGAAACGCACTGTCTTGGCGAAAGAAAGCGTTTTTGTACAACTTCATATAAATAGCTGTAACTTTTGATAGAAGACTCGGATACACATGTTTATGGCTTTATCTTATAGAACTCAAGGTCTCCGTGCTGGGCAAACAGGTTTTGCAGCTGTTTGAGCTAAGATTTCCAAGTTATTCACATAATGAAAACCTATACTTTGTTTCGGTCGAGTTCCCCATTCAAAATGCATGTAACAGTGAGAAACGCACTGTCTTGGCGAAAGAAAGCGTTTTTGTACAACTTCATATAAATAGCTGTAACTTTTGATAGAAGACTCGGATACACATGTTTATGGCTTTATCTTATAGAACTCAAGGTCTCCGTGCTGGGCAAACAGGTTTTGCAGCTCGGTCGAGTTCCCCATTCATTATTCACATAATGAAAACCTATACTTTGTTTCGGTCGAGTTCCCCATTCAAAATGCATGTAACAGTGAGAAACGCACTGTCTTGGCGAAAGAAAGCTATTTTGTACAACTTCATATAAATAGCTGTAACTTTTGATAGAAGACTCAGACAAACATGTTTATGGCTTTATCTTATAGAACTCAAGGTTCCCGTGCTGGGAAAACAGGTTTTGCAGCTGTTTGAGCTAAGATTTCCAAGTTATTCACATAATGAAAACCTATACTTTGTTTCGGTCGAGTTCCCCATTCAAATGCATGTAACAGTGAGAAACGCACTGTCTTGGCGAAAGAAAGCGTTTTTGTACAACTTCATAGAAATAGCTGTAACTTTTGATAGAAGACTCGGATACACATGTTTATGGCTTTATCTTATAGAACTCAAGGTCTCCGTGCTGGGCAAACAGGTTTTGCAGCTGTTTGAGCTAAGATTTCCAAGTTATTCACATAATGAAAACCTATACTTTGTTTCGGTCGAGTTCCCCATTCAAATGCATGTAACAGTGAGAAACGCACTGTCTTGGCGAAAGAAAGCGTTTTTGTACAACTTCATATAAATAGCTGTAACTTTTGATAGAAGACTCAGACAAACATGTTTATGGCTTTATCTTATAGAACTCAAGGTTCCCGTGCTGGGAAAACAGGTTTTGCAGCTGTTTGAGCTAAGATTTCCAAGTTATTCACATAATGAAAACCTATACTTTGTTTCGGTCGAGTTCCCCATTCAAATGCATGTAACAGTGAGAAACGCACTGTCTTGGCGAAAGAAAGCGTTTTTGTACAACTTCATATAAATAGCTGTAACTTTTGATAGAAGACTCAGACAAACATGTTTATGGCTTTATCTTATAGAACTCAAGGTCTCCGTGCTGGGCAAACAGGTTTTGCAGCTGTTTGAGCTAAGATTTCCAAGTTATTCACATAATGAAAACCTATACTTTGTTTCGGTCGAGTTCCCCATTCAAATGCATGTAACAGTGAGAAACGCACTGTCTTGGCGAAAGAAAGCGTTTTTGTACAACTTCATATAAATAGCTGTAACTTTTGATAGAAGACTCAGACAAACATGTTTATGGCTTTATCTTATAGAACTCAAGGTCTCCGTGCTGGGAAAACAGGTTTTGCAGCTGTTTGAGCTAAGATTTCCAAGTTATTCACATAATGAAAACCTATACTTTGTTTCGGTCGAGTTCCCCATTCAAAATGCATGTAAGAGTGAGAAACGCACTGTCTTGGCGAAAGAAAGCGTTTTTGTACAACTTCATATAAATAGCTGTAACTTTTGATAGAAGACTCGGATACACATGTTTATGGCTTTATCTTATAGAACTCAAGGTCTCCGTGCTGGGCAAACAGGTTTTGCAGCTCGGTCGAGTTCCCCATTCATTATTCACATAATGAAAACCTATACTTTGTTTCGGTCGAGTTCCCCATTCAAAATGCATGTAACAGTGAGAAACGCACTGTCTTGGCGAAAGAAAGCGTTTTTGTACAACTTCATATAAATAGCTGTAACTTTTGATAGAAGACTCGGATACACATGTTTATGGCTTTATCTTATAGAACTCAAGGTCTCCGTGCTGGGCAAACAGGTTTTGCAGCTCGGTCGAGTTCCCCATTCATTATTCACATAATGAAAACCTATACTTTGTTTCGGTCGAGTTCCCCATTCAAATGCATGTAACAGTGAGAAACGCACTGTCTTGGCGAAAGAAAGCGTTTTTGTACAACTTCATATAAATAGCTGTAACTTTTGATAGAAGACTCGGATACACATGTTTATGGCTTTATCTTATAGAACTCAAGGTCTCCGTGCTGGGCAAACAGGTTTTGCAGCTCGGTCGAGTTCCCCATTCATTATTCACATAATGAAAACCTATACTTTGTTTCGGTCGAGTTCCCCATTCAAAATGCATGTAACAGTGAGAAACGCACTGTCTTGGCGAAAGAAAGCGTTTTTGTACAACTTCATATAAATAGCTGTAACTTTTGATAGAAGACTCAGACAAACATGTTTATGGCTTTATCTTATAGAACTCAAGGTCTCCGTGCTGGGAAAACAGGTTTTGCAGCTGTTTGAGCTAAGATTTCCAAGTTATTCACATAATGAAAACCTATACTTTGTTTCGGTCGAGTTCCCCATTCAAATGCATGTAACAGTGAGAAACGCACTGTCTTGGCGAAAGAAAGCGTTTTTGTACAACTTCATATAAATAGCTGTAACTTTTGATAGAAGACTCAGAAAAACATGTTTATGGCTTTATCTTATAGAACTCAAGGTCTCCGTGCTGGGAAAACAGGTTTTGCAGCTGTTTGAGCTAAGATTTCCAAGTTATTCACATAATGAAAACCTATACTTTGTTTCGGTCGAGTTCCCCATTCAAAATGCATGTAACAGTGAGAAACGCACTGTCTTGGCGAAAGAAAGCGTTTTTGTACAACTTCATATAAATAGCTGTAACTTTTGATAGAAGACTCGGATACACATGTTTATGGCTTTATCTTATAGAACTCAAGGTCTCCGTGCTGGGCAAACAGGTTTTGCAGCTCGGTCGAGTTCCCCATTCATTATTCACATAATGAAAACCTATACTTTGCTTCGGTCGAGTTCCCCATTCAAAATGCATGTAACAGTGAGAAACCCACTGTCTTGGCGAAAGAAAGCGTTTTTGTACAACTTCATATAAATAGCTGTAACTTTTGATAGAAGACTCGGATACACATGTTTATGGCTTTATCTTATAGAACTCAAGGTCTCCGTGCTGGGCAAACAGGTTTTGCAGCTCGGTCGAGTTCCCCATTCATTATTCACATAATGAAAACCTATACTTTGTTTCGGTCGAGTTCCCCATTCAAAATGCATGTAACAGTGAGAAACGCACTGTCTTGGCGAAAGAAAGCGTTTTTGTACAACTTCATATAAATAGCTGTAACTTTTGATCGAAGACTCGGTTACACATGTTTATGGCTTTATCTTATAGAACTCAAAGTCTCCGTGCTGGGCAAACAGGTTTTGCAGCTGTTTGAGCTAAGATTTCCAAGTTATTCACATAATGAAAACCTATACTTTGTTTCGGTCGAGTTCCCCATTCAAATGCATGTAACAGTGAGAAACGCACTGTCTTGGCGAAAGAAAGCGTTTTTGTACAACTTCATATAAATAGCTGTAACTTTTGATAGAAGACTCGGATACACATGTTTATGGCTTTATCTTATAGAACTCAAGGTCTCCGTGCTGGGCAAACAGGTTTTGCAGCTGTTTGAGCTAAGATTTCCAAGTTATTCACATAATGAAAACCTATACTTTGTTTCGGTCGAGTTCCCCATTCAAATGCATGTAACAGTGAGAAACGCACTGTCTTGGCAAAAGAAAGCGTTTTTGTACAACTTCATATAAATAGCTGTAACTTTTGATAGAAGACTCAGACAAACATGTTTATGGCTTTATCTTATAGAACTCAAGGTCTCCGTGCTGGGAAAACAGGTTTTGCAGCTGTTTGAGCTAAGATTTCCAAGTTATTCACATAATGAAAACCTATACTTTGTTTCGGTCGAGTTCCCCATTCAAAATGCATGTAACAGTGAGAAACGCACTGTCTTGGCGAAAGAAAGCGTTTTTGTACAACTTCATATAAATAGCTGTAACTTTTGATAGAAGACTCGGATACACATGTTTATGGCTTTATCTTATAGAACTCAAGGTCTCCGTGCTGGGCAAACAGGTTTTGCAGCTCGGTCGAGTTCCCCATTCATTATTCACATAATGAAAACCTATACTTTGTTTCGGTCGAGTTCCCCATTCAAAATGCATGTAACAGTGAGAAACGCACTGTCTTGGCGAAAGAAAGCGTTTTTGTACAACTTCATATAAATAGCTGTAACTTTTGATAGAAGACTCGGATACACATGTTTATGGCTTTATCTTATAGAACTCAAGGTCTCCGTGCTGGGCAAACAGGTTTTGCAGCTGTTTGAGCTAAGATTTCCAAGTTATTCACATAATGAAAACCTATACTTTGTTTCGGTCGAGTTCCCCATTCAAATGCATGTAACAGTGAGAAACGCACTGTCTTGGCGAAAGAAAGCGTTTTTGTACAACTTCATATAAATAGCTGTAACTTTTGATAGAAGACTCGGATACACATGTTTATGGCTTTATCTTATAGAACTCAAGGTCTCCGTGCTGGGCAAACAGGTTTTGCAGCTCGGTCGAGTTCCCCATTCATTATTCACATAATGAAAACCTATACTTTGTTTCGGTCGAGTTCCCCATTCAAAATGCATGTAACAGTGAGAAACGCACTGTCTTGGCGAAAGAAAGCGTTTTTGTACAACTTCATATAAATAGCTGTAACTTTTGATAGAAGACTCGGATACACATGTTTATGGCTTTATCTTATAGAACTCAAGGTCTCCATGCTGGGCAAACAGGTTTTGCAGCTGTTTGAGCTAAGATTTCCAAGTTATTCACATAATGAAAACCTATACTTTGTTTCGGTCGAGTTCCCCATTCAAATGCATGTAACAGTGAGAAACGCACTGTCTTGGCGAAAGAAAGCGTTTTTGTACAACTTCATAGAAATAGCTGTAACTTTTGATAGAAGACTCGGATACACATGTTTATGGCTTTATCTTATAGAACTCAAGGTCTCCGTGCTGGGCAAACAGGTTTTGCAGCTGTTTGAGCTAAGATTTCCAAGTTATTCACATAATGAAAACCTATACTTTGTTTCGGTCGAGTTCCCCATTCAAATGCATGTAACAGTGAGAAACGCACTGTCTTGGCGAAAGAAAGCGTTTTTGTACAACTTCATATAAATAGCTGTAACTTTTGATAGAAGACTCAGACAAACATGTTTATGGCTTTATCTTATAGAACTCAAGGTTCCCGTGCTGGGAAAACAGGTTTTGCAGCTGTTTGAGCTAAGATTTCCAAGTTATTCACATAATGAAAACCTATACTTTGTTTCGGTCGAGTTCCCCATTCAAATGCATGTAACAGTGAGAAACGCACTGTCTTGGCGAAAGAAAGCGTTTTTGTACAACTTCATAGAAATAGCTGTAACTTTTGATAGAAGACTCAGACAAACATGTTTATGGCTTTATCTTATAGAACTCAAGGTCTCCGTGCTGGGAAAACAGGTTTTGCAGCTGTTTGAGCTAAGATTTCCAAGTTATTCACATAATGAAAACCTATACTTTGTTTCGGTCGAGTTCCCCATTCAAAATGCATGTAACAGTGAGAAACGCACTGTCTTGGCGAAAGAAAGCGTTTTTGTACAACTTCATATAAATAGCTGTAACTTTTGATAGAAGACTCGGATACACATGTTTATGGCTTTATCTTATAGAACTCAAGGTCTCCGTGCTGGGCAAACAGGTTTTGCAGCTGTTTGAGCTAAGATTTCCAAGTTATTCACATAATGAAAACCTATACTTTGTTTCGGTCGAGTTCCCCATTCAAATGCATGTAACAGTGAGAAACGCACTGTCTTGGCGAAAGAAAGCGTTTTTGTACAACTTCATATAAATAGCTGTAACTTTTGATAGAAGACTCGGATACACATGTTTATGGCTTTATCTTATAGAACTCAAGGTCTCCGTGCTGGGCAAACAGGTTTTGCAGCTCGGTCGAGTTCCCCATTCATTATTCACATAATGAAAACCTATACTTTGTTTCGGTCGAGTTCCCCATTCAAAATGCATGTAACAGTGAGAAACGCACTGTCTTGGCGAAAGAAAGCGTTTTTGTACAACTTCATATAAATAGCTGTAACTTTTGATAGAAGACTCGGATACACATGTTTATGGCTTTATCTTATAGAACTCAAGGTCTCCATGCTGGGCAAACAGGTTTTGCAGCTGTTTCAGCTAAGATTTCCAAGTTATTCACATAATGAAAACCTATACTTTGTTTCGGTCGAGTTCCCCATTCAAATGCATGTAACAGTGAGAAACGCACTGTCTTGGCGAAAGAAAGCGTTTTTGTACAACTTCATATAAATAGCTGTAACTTTTGATAGAAGACTCAGACAAACATGTTTATGGCTTTATCTTATAGAACTCAAGGTCTCCGTGCTGGGCAAACAGGTTTTGCAGCTGTTTGAGCTAAGATTTCCAAGTTATTCACATAATGAAAACCTATACTTTGTTTCGGTCGAGTTCCCCATTCAAATGCATGTAACAGTGAGAAACGCACTGTCTTGGCGAAAGAAAGCGTTTTTGTACAACTTCATATAAATAGCTGTAACTTTTGATAGAAGACTCAGAAAAACATGTTTATGGCTTTATCTTATAGAACTCAAGGTCTCCGTGCTGGGAAAACAGGTTTTGCAGCTGTTTGAGCTAAGATTTCCAAGTTATTCACATAATGAAAACCTATACTTTGTTTCGGTCGAGTTCCCCATTCAAAATGCATGTAACAGTGAGAAACGCACTGTCTTGGCGAAAGAAAGCGTTTTTGTACAACTTCATATAAATAGCTGTAACTTTTGATAGAAGACTCGGATACACATGTTTATGGCTTTATCTTATAGAACTCAAGGTCTCCGTGCTGGGCAAACAGGTTTTGCAGCTCGGTCGAGTTCCCCATTCATTATTCACATAATGAAAACCTATACTTTGCTTCGGTCGAGTTCCCCATTCAAAATGCATGTAACAGTGAGAAACCCACTGTCTTGGCGAAAGAAAGCGTTTTTGTACAACTTCATATAAATAGCTGTAACTTTTGATAGAAGACTCGGATACACATGTTTATGGCTTTATCTTATAGAACTCAAGGTCTCCGTGCTGGGCAAACAGGTTTTGCAGCTGTTTGAGCTAAGATTTCCAAGTTATTCACATAATGAAAACCTATACTTTGTTTCGGTCGAGTTCCCCATTCAAATGCATGTAACAGTGAGAAACGCACTGTCTTGGCGAAAGAAAGCGTTTTTGTACAACTTCATAGAAATAGCTGTAACTTTTGATAGAAGACTCAGACAAACATGTTTATGGCTTTATCTTATAGAACTCAAGGTTCCCGTGCTGGGAAAACAGGTTTTGCAGCTGTTTGAGCTAAGATTTCCAAGTTATTCACATAATGAAAACCTATACTTTGTTTCGGTCGAGTTCCCCATTCAAATGCATGTAACAGCGAGAAACGCACTGTCTTGGCGAAAGAAAGCGTTTTTGTACAACTTCATATAAATAGCTGTAACTTTTGATAGAAGACTCAGACAAACATGTTTATGGCTTTATCTTATAGAACTCAAGGTCTCCGTGCTGGGCAAACAGGTTTTGCAGCTGTTTGAGCTAAGATTTCCAAGTTATTCACATAATGAAAACCTATACTTTGTTTCGGTCGAGTTCCCCATTCAAATGCATGTAACAGTGAGAAACGCACTGTCTTGGCGAAAGAAAGCGTTTTTGTACAACTTCATATAAATAGCTGTAACTTTTGATAGAAGACACAGACAAACATGTTTATGGCTTTATCTTATAGAACTCAAGGTCTCCGTGCTGGGAAAACAGGTTTTGCAGCTGTTTGAGCTAAGATTTCCAAGTTATTCACATAATGAAAACCTATACTTTGTTTCGGTCGAGTTCCCCATTCAAAATGCATGTAACAGTGAGAAACGCACTGTCTTGGCGAAAGAAAGCGTTTTTGTACAACTTCATATAAATAGCTGTAACTTTTGATAGAAGACTCGGATACACATGTTTATGGCTTTATCTTATAGAACTCAAGGTCTCCGTGCTGGGCAAACAGGTTTTGCAGCTGTTTGAGCTAAGATTTCCAAGTTATTCACATAATGAAAACCTATACTTTGTTTCGGTCGAGTTCCCCATTCAAATGCATGTAACAGTGAGAAACGCACTGTCTTGGCGAAAGAAAGCGTTTTTGTACAACTTCATATAAATAGCTGTAACTTTTGATAGAAGACTCAGACAAACATGTTTATGGCTTTATCTTATAGAACTCAAGGTCTCCGTGCTGGGCAAACAGGTTTTGCAGCTGTTTGAGCTAAGATTTCCAAGTTATTCACATAATGAAAACCTATACTTTGTTTCGGTCGAGTTCCCCATTCAAATGCATGTAACAGTGAGAAACGCACTGTCTTGGCGAAAGAAAGCGTTTTTGTACAACTTCATATAAATAGCTGTAACTTTTGATAGAAGACACAGACAAACATGTTTATGGCTTTATCTTATAGAACTCAAGGTCTCCGTGCTGGGAAAACAGGTTTTGCAGCTGTTTGAGCTAAGATTTCCAAGTTATTCACATAATGAAAACCTATACTTTGTTTCGGTCGAGTTCCCCATTCAAAATGCATGTAACAGTGAGAAACGCACTGTCTTGGCGAAAGAAAGCGTTTTTGTACAACTTCATATAAATAGCTGTAACTTTTGATAGAAGACTCGGATACACATGTTTATGGCTTTATCTTATAGAACTCAAGGTCTCCGTGCTGGGCAAACAGGTTTTGCAGCTCGGTCGAGTTCCCCATTCATTATTCACATAATGAAAACCTATACTTTGTTTCGGTCGAGTTCCCCATTCAAATGCATGTAACAGTGAGAAACGCACTGTCTTGGCGAAAGAAAGCGTTTTTGTACAACTTCATAGAAATAGCTGTAACTTTTGATAGAAGACTCAGACAAACATGTTTATGGCTTTATCTTATAGAACTCAAGGTTCCCGTGCTGGGAAAACAGGTTTTGCAGCTGTTTGAGCTAAGATTTCCAAGTTATTCACATAATGAAAACCTATACTTTGTTTCGGTCGAGTTCCCCATTCAAATGCATGTAACAGTGAGAAACGCACTGTCTTGGCGAAAGAAAGCGTTTTTGTACAACTTCATATAAATAGCTGTAACTTTTGATAGAAGACTCAGACAAACATGTTTATGGCTTTATCTTATAGAACTCAAGGTCTCCGTGCTGGGCAAACAGGTTTTGCAGCTGTTTGAGCTAAGATTTCCAAGTTATTCACATAATGAAAACCTATACTTTGTTTCGGTCGAGTTCCCCATTCAAATGCATGTAACAGTGAGAAACGCACTGTCTTGGCGAAAGAAAGCGTTTTTGTACAACTTCATATAAATAGCTGTAACTTTTGATAGAAGACTCAGACAAACATGTTTATGGCTTTATCTTATAGAACTCAAGGTCTCCGTGCTGGGAAAACAGGTTTTGCAGCTGTTTGAGCTAAGATTTCCAAGTTATTCACATAATGAAAACCTATACTTTGTTTCGGTCGAGTTCCCCATTCAAAATGCATGTAACAGTGAGAAACGCACTGTCTTGGCGAAAGAAAGCGTTTTTGTACAACTTCATATAAATAGCTGTAACTTTTGATAGAAGACTCGGATACACATGTTTATGGCTTTATCTTATAGAACTCAAGGTCTCCGTGCTGGGCAAACAGGTTTTGCAGCTCGGTCGAGTTCCCCATTCATTATTCACATAATGAAAACCTATACTTTGTTTCGGTCGAGTTCCCCATTCAAAATGCATGTAACAGTGAGAAACGCACTGTCTTGGCGAAAGAAAGCGTTTTTGTACAACTTCATATAAATAGCTGTAACTTTTGATAGAAGACTCGGATACACATGTTTATGGCTTTATCTTATAGAACTCAAGGTCTCCGTGCTGGGCAAACAGGTTTTGCAGCTGTTTGAGCTAAGATTTCCAAGTTATTCACATAATGAAAACCTATACTTTGTTTCGGTCGAGTTCCCCATTCAAATGCATGTAACAGTGAGAAACGCACTGTCTTGGCGAAAGAAAGCGTTTTTGTACAACTTCATATAAATAGCTGTAACTTTTGATAGAAGACTCGGATACACATGTTTATGGCTTTATCTTATAGAACTCAAGGTCTCCGTGCTGGGCAAACAGGTTTTGCAGCTCGGTCGAGTTCCCCATTCATTATTCACATAATGAAAACCTATACTTTGTTTCGGTCGAGTTCCCCATTCAAAATGCATGTAACAGTGAGAAACGCACTGTCTTGGCGAAAGAAAGCGTTTTTGTACAACTTCATATAAATAGCTGTAACTTTTGATAGAAGACTCGGATACACATGTTTATGGCTTTATCTTATAGAACTCAAGGTCTCCATGCTGGGCAAACAGGTTTTGCAGCTGTTTGAGCTAAGATTTCCAAGTTATTCACATAATGAAAACCTATACTTTGTTTCGGTCGAGTTCCCCATTCAAATGCATGTAACAGTGAGAAACGCACTGTCTTGGCGAAAGAAAGCGTTTTTGTACAACTTCATAGAAATAGCTGTAACTTTTGATAGAAGACTCAGACAAACATGTTTATGGCTTTATCTTATAGAACTCAAGGTTCCCGTGCTGGGAAAACAGGTTTTGCAGCTGTTTGAGCTAAGATTTCCAAGTTATTCACATAATGAAAACCTATACTTTGTTTCGGTCGAGTTCCCCATTCAAATGCATGTAACAGTGAGAAACGCACTGTCTTGGCGAAAGAAAGCGTTTTTGTACAACTTCATATAAATAGCTGTAACTTTTGATAGAAGACTCAGACAAACATGTTTATGGCTTTATCTTATAGAACTCAAGGTCTCCGTGCTGGGCAAACAGGTTTTGCAGCTGTTTGAGCTAAGATTTCCAAGTTATTCACATAATGAAAACCTATACTTTGTTTCGGTCGAGTTCCCCATTCAAATGCATGTAACAGTGAGAAACGCACTGTCTTGGCGAAAGAAAGCGTTTTTGTACAACTTCATATAAATAGCTGTAACTTTTGATAGAAGACTCAGACAAACATGTTTATGGCTTTATCTTATAGAACTCAAGGTCTCCGTGCTGGGAAAACAGGTTTTGCAGCTGTTTGAGCTAAGATTTCCAAGTTATTCACATAATGAAAACCTATACTTTGTTTCGGTCGAGTTCCCCATTCAAAATGCATGTAACAGTGAGAAACGCACTGTCTTGGCGAAAGAAAGCGTTTTTGTACAACTTCATATAAATAGCTGTAACTTTTGATAGAAGACTCGGATACACATGTTTATGGCTTTATCTTATAGAACTCAAGGTCTCCGTGCTGGGCAAACAGGTTTTGCAGCTCGGTCGAGTTCCCCATTCATTATTCACATAATGAAAACCTATACTTTGTTTCGGTCGAGTTCCCCATTCAAAATGCATGTAACAGTGAGAAACGCACTGTCTTGGCGAAAGAAAGCGTTTTTGTACAACTTCATATAAATAGCTGTAACTTTTGATAGAAGACTCGGATACACATGTTTATGGCTTTATCTTATAGAACTCAAGGTCTCCGTGCTGGGCAAACAGGTTTTGCAGCTGTTTGAGCTAAGATTTCCAAGTTATTCACATAATGAAAACCTATACTTTGTTTCGGTCGAGTTCCCCATTCAAATGCATGTAACAGTGAGAAACGCACTGTCTTGGCGAAAGAAAGCGTTTTTGTACAACTTCATATAAATAGCTGTAACTTTTGATAGAAGACTCGGATACACATGTTTATGGCTTTATCTTATAGAACTCAAGGTCTCCGTGCTGGGCAAACAGGTTTTGCAGCTCGGTCGAGTTCCCCATTCATTATTCACATAATGAAAACCTATACTTTGTTTCGGTCGAGTTCCCCATTCAAATGCATGCAACAGTGAGAAACGGACTGTCTTGGCGAAAGAAAACGTTTTTGTACAACTTCATAGAAATAGCTGTAACTTTTGATAGAAGACTCAGACAAACATGTTTATGGCCTTATATTATAGAACTCAAGGTCTCCGTGCTGGGAAAACAGGTTTTGCAGCTGTTTGAGCTAAGATTTCCAAGTTATTCACATAATGAAAACCTATACTTTGTTTCGGTCGAGTTCCCCATTCAAATGCATGTAACAGTGAGAAACGCACTGTCTTGGCGAAAGAAAGCGTTTTTGTACAACTTCATATAAATAGCTGTAACTTTTGATAGAAGACTCAGACAAACATGTTTATGGCTTTATCTTATAGAACTCAAGGTCTCCGTGCTGGGCAAACAGGTTTTGCAGCTGTTTGAGCTAAGATTTCCAAGTTATTCACATAATGAAAACCTATACTTTGTTTCGGTCGAGTTCCCCATTCAAATGCATGTAACAGTGAGAAACGCACTGTCTTGGCGAAAGAAAGCGTTTTTGTACAACTTCATATAAATAGCTGTAACTTTTGATAGAAGACTCAGACAAACATGTTTATGGCTTTATCTTATAGAACTCAAGGTCTCCGTGCTGGGAAAACAGGTTTTGCAGCTGTTTGAGCTAAGATTTCCAAGTTATTCACATAATGAAAACCTATACTTTGTTTCGGTCGAGTTCCCCATTCAAAATGCATGTAACAGTGAGAAACGCACTGTCTTGGCGAAAGAAAGCATTTTTGTACAACTTCATATAAATAGCTGTAACTTTTGATAGAAGACTCGGATACACATGTTTATGGCTTTATCTTATAGAACTCAAGGTCTCCGTGCTGGGCAAACAGGTTTTGCAGCTCGGTCGAGTTCCCCATTCATTATTCACATAATGAAAACCTATACTTTGTTTCGGTCGAGTTCCCCATTCAAAATGCATGTAACAGTGAGAAACGCACTGTCTTGGCGAAAGAAAGCGTTTTTGTACAACTTCATATAAATAGCTGTAACTTTTGATAGAAGACTCAGACAAACATGTTTATGGCTTTATCTTATAGAACTCAAGGTCTCCGTGCTGGGCAAACAGGTTTTGCAGCTGTTTGAGCTAAGATTTCCAAGTTATTCACATAATGAAAACCTATACTTTGTTTCGGTCGAGTTCCCCATTCAAATGCATGTAACAGTGAGAAACGCACTGTCTTGGCGAAAGAAAGCGTTTTTGTACAACTTCATATAAATAGCTGTAACTTTTGATAGAAGACTCGGATACACATGTTTATGGCTTTATCTTATAGAACTCAAGGTCTCCGTGCTGGGCAAACAGGTTTTGCAGCTCGGTCGAGTTCCCCATTCATTATTCACATAATGAAAACCTATACTTTGTTTCGGTCGAGTTCCCCATTCAAAATGCATGTAACAGTGAGAAACGCACTGTCTTGGCGAAAGAAAGCGTTTTTGTACAACTTCATATAAATAGCTGTAACTTTTGATAGAAGACTCGGATACACATGTTTATGGCTTTATCTTATAGAACTCAAGGTCTCCATGCTGGGCAAACAGGTTTTGCAGCTGTTTGAGCTAAGATTTCCAAGTTATTCACATAATGAAAACCTATACTTTGTTTCGGTCGAGTTCCCCATTCAAATGCATGTAACAGTGAGAAACGCACTGTCTTGGCGAAAGAAAGCGTTTTTGTACAACTTCATATAAATAGCTGTAACTTTTGATAGAAGACTCAGACAAACATGTTTATGGCTTTATCTTATAGAACTCAAGGTCTCCGTGCTGGGAAAACAGGTTTTGCAGCTGTTTGAGCTAAGATTTCCAAGTTATTCACATAATGAAAACCTATACTTTGTTTCGGTCGAGTTCCCCATTCAAATGCATGTAACAGTGAGAAACGCACTGTCTTGGCGAAAGAAAGCGTTTTTGTACAACTTCATATAAATAGCTGTAACTTTTGATAGAAGACTCAGAAAAACATGTTTATGGCTTTATCTTATAGAACTCAAGGTCTCCGTGCTGGGAAAACAGGTTTTGCAGCTGTTTGAGCTAAGATTTCCAAGTTATTCACATAATGAAAACCTATACTTTGTTTCGGTCGAGTTCCCCATTCAAAATGCATGTAACAGTGAGAAACGCACTGTCTTGGCGAAAGAAAGCGTTTTTGTACAACTTCATATAAATAGCTGTAACTTTTGATAGAAGACTCGGATACACATGTTTATGGCTTTATCTTATAGAACTCAAGGTCTCCGTGCTGGGCAAACAGGTTTTGCAGCTGTTTGAGCTAAGATTTCCAAGTTATTCACATAATGAAAACCTATACTTTGCTTCGGTCGAGTTCCCCATTCAAAATGCATGTAACAGTGAGAAACCCACTGTCTTGGCGAAAGAAAGCGTTTTTGTACAACTTCATATAAATAGCTGTAACTTTTGATAGAAGACTCGGATACACATGTTTATGGCTTTATCTTATAGAACTCAAGGTCTCCGTGCTGGGCAAACAGGTTTTGCAGCTGTTTGAGCTAAGATTTCCAAGTTATTCACATAATGAAAACCTATACTTTGTTTCGGTCGAGTTCCCCATTCAAATGCATGTAACAGTGAGAAACGCACTGTCTTGGCGAAAGAAAGCGTTTTTGTACAACTTCATAGAAATAGCTGTAACTTTTGATAGAACACTCAGACAAACATGTTTATGGCTTTATCTTATAGAACTCAAGGTTCCCGTGCTGGGCAAACAGGTTTTGCAGCTGTTTGAGCTAAGATTTCCAAGTTATTCACATAATGAAAACCTATACTTTGTTTTGGTCGAGTTCCCCATTCAAATGCATGTAACAGTGAGAAACGCACTGTCTTGGCGAAAGAAAGCTATTTTGGACAACTTCATATAAATAGCTGTAACTTTTGATAGAAGACTCGGATACACATGTTTATGGCTTTATCTTATAGAACTCAAGGTCTCCGTGCTGGGAAAACAGGTTTTGCAGCTGTTTGAGCTAAGATTTCCAAGTTATTCACATAATGAAAACCTATACTTTGTTTCGGTCGAGTTCCCCATTCAAATGCATGTAACAGTGAGAAACGCACTGTCTTGGCGAAAGAAAGCGTTTTTGTACAACTTCATATAAATAGCTGTAACTTTTGATAGAAGACTCAGACAAACATGTTTATGGCTTTATCTTATAGAACTCAAGGTCTCCGTGCTGGGAAAACAGGTTTTGCAGCTGTTTGAGCTAAGATTTCCAAGTTATTCACATAATGAAAACCTATACTTTGTTTCGGTCGAGTTCCCCATTCAAAATGCATGTAACAGTGAGAAACGCACTGTCTTGGCGAAAGAAAGCGTTTTTGTACAACTTCATATAAATAGCTGTAACTTTTGATAGAAGACTCGGATACACATGTTTATGGCTTTATCTTATAGAACTCAAGGTCTCCGTGCTGGGCAAACAGGTTTTGAAGCTCGGTCGAGTTCCCCATTCATTATTCACATAATGAAAACCTATACTTTGTTTCGGTCGAGTTCCCCATTCAAAATGCATTTAACAGTGAGAAACGCACTGTCTTGGCGAAAGAAAGCGTTTTTGTACAACTTCATATAAATAGCTGTAACTTTTGATAGAAGACTCGGATACACATGTTTATGGCTTTATCTTATAGAACTCAAGGTCTCCGTGCTGGGCAAACAGGTTTTGCAGCTGTTTGAGCTAAGATTTCCAAGTTATTCACATAATGAAAACCTATACTTTGTTTCGGTCGAGTTCCCCATTCAAATGCATGTAACAGTGAGAAACGCACTGTCTTGGCGAAAGAAAGCGTTTTTGTACAACTTCATATAAATAGCTGTAACTTTTGATAGAAGACTCAGACAAACATGTTTATGGCTTTATCTTATAGAACTCAAGGTCTCCGTGCTGGGAAAACAGGTTTTGCAGCTGTTTGAGCTAAGATTTCCAAGTTATTCACATAATGAAAACCTATACTTTGTTTCGGTCGAGTTCCCCATTCAAAATGCATGTAACAGTGAGAAACGCACTGTCTTGGCGAAAGAAAGCGTTTTTGTACAACTTCATATAAATAGCTGTAACTTTTGATAGAAGACTCGGATACACATGTTTATGGCTTTATCTTATAGAACTCAAGGTCTCCGTGCTGGGCAAACAGGTTTTGCAGCTCGGTCGAGTTCCCCATTCATTATTCACATAATGAAAACCTATACTTTGTTTCGGTCGAGTTCCCCATTCAAAATGCATGTAACAGTGAGAAACGCACTGTCTTGGCGAAAGAAAGCGTTTTTGTACAACTTCATATAAATAGCTGTAACTTTTGATAGAAGACTCGGATACACATGTTTATGGCTTTATCTTATAGAACTCAAGGTCTCCGTGCTGGGCAAACAGGTTTTGCAGCTGTTTGAGCTAAGATTTCCAAGTTATTCACATAATGAAAACCTATACTTTGTTTCGGTCGAGTTCCCCATTCAAATGCATGTAACAGTGAGAAACGCACTGTCTTGGCGAAAGAAAGCGTTTTTGTACAACTTCATAGAAATAGCTGTAACTTTTGATAGAAGACTCGGATACACATGTTTATGGCTTTATCTTATAGAACTCAAGGTCTCCGTGCTGGGCAAACAGGTTTTGCAGCTGTTTGAGCTAAGATTTCCAAGTTATTCACATAATGAAAACCTATACTTTGTTTCGGTCGAGTTCCCCATTCAAATGCATGTAACAGTGAGAAACGCACTGTCTTGGCGAAAGAAAGCGTTTTTGTACAACTTCATAGAAATAGCTGTAACTTTTGATAGAAGACTCGGATATACATGTTTATGGCTTTATCTTATAGAACTCAAGGTCTCCGTGCTGGGCAAACAGGTTTTGCAGCTCGGTCGAGTTCCCCATTCTTTATTCACATAATGAAAACCTATACTTTGTTTCGGTCGAGTTCCCCATTCAAAATGCATGTAACAGTGAGAAACGCACTGTCTTGGCGAAAGAAAGCGTTTTTGTACAACTTCATATAAATAGCTGTAACTTTTGATAGAAGACTCAGACAAACATGTTTATGGCTTTATCTTATAGAACTCAAGGTCTCCGTGCTGGGAAAACAGGTTTTGCAGCTGTTTGAGCTAAGATTTCCAAGTTATTCACATAATGAAAACCTATACTTTGTTTCGGTCGAGTTCCCCATTCAAAATGCATGTAACAGTGAGAAACGCACTGTCTTGGCGAAAGAAAACGTTTTTGTACAACTTCATAGAAATAGCTGTAACTTTTGATAGAAGACTCAGACAAACATGTTTATGGCCTTATATTATAGAACTCAAGGTCTCCGTGCTGGGCAAACAGGTTTTGCAGCTGTTTGAGCTAAGATTTCCAAGTTATTCACATAATGAAAACCTATAATTTGTTTCGGTCGAGTTCCCCATTCAAATGCATGTAACAGTGAGAAACGCACTGTCTTGGCGAAAGAAAGCGTTTTTGTACAACTTCATATAAATAGCTGTAACTTTTGATAGAAGACTCAGACAAAGATGTTTATGGCTTTATCTTATAGAACTCAAGGTCTCCGTGCTGGGAAAACAGGTTTTGCAGCTGTTTGAGCTAAGATTTCCAAGTTATTCACATAATGAAAACCTATACTTTGTTTCGGTCGAGTTCCCCATTCAAAATGCATGTAACAGTGAGAAACGCACTGTCTTGGCGAAAGAAAGCGTTTTTGTACAACTTCATATAAATAGCTGTAACTTTTGATAGAAGACTCGGATACACATGTTTATGGCTTTATCTTATAGAACTCAAGGTCTCCGTGCTGGGAAAACAGGTTTTGCAGCTGTTTGAGCTAAGATTTCCAAGTTATTCACATAATGAAAACCTATACTTTGTTTCGGTCGAGTTCCCCATTCAAATGCATGTAACAGTGAGAAACGCACTGTCTTGGCGAAAGAAAGCGTTTTTGTACAACTTCATATAAATAGCTGTAACTTTTGATAGAAGACTCAGACAAACATGTTTATGGCTTTATCTTATAGAACTCAAGGTTCCCGTGCTGGGAAAACAGGTTTTGCAGCTGTTTGAGCTAAGATTTCCAAGTTATTCACATAATGAAAACCTATACTTTGTTTCGGTCGAGTTCCCCATTCAAATGCATGTAACAGTGAGAAACGCACTGTCTTGGCGAAAGAAAGCGTTTTTGTACAACTTCATATAAATAGCTGTAACTTTTGATAGAAGACTCAGACAAACATGTTTATGGCTTTATCTTATAGAACTCAAGGTCTCCGTGCTGGGCAAACAGGTTTTGCAGCTGTTTGAGCTAAGATTTCCAAGTTATTCACATAATGAAAACCTATACTTTGTTTCGGTCGAGTTCCCCATTCAAATGCATGTAACAGTGAGAAACGCACTGTCTTGGCGAAAGAAAGCGTTTTTGTACAACTTCATATAAATAGCTGTAACTTTTGATAGAAGACTCGGATACACATGTTTATGGCTTTATCTTATAGAACTCAAGGTCTCCGTGCTGGGCAAACAGGTTTTGCAGCTGTTTGAGCTAAGATTTCCAAGTTATTCACATAATGAAAACCTATACTTTGTTTCGGTCGAGTTCCCCATTCAAATGCATGTAACAGTGAGAAACGCACTGTCTTGGCGAAAGAAAGCGTTTTTGTACAACTTCATAGAAATAGCTGTAACTTTTGATAGAAGACTCAGACAAACATGTTTATGGCCTTATATTATAGAACTCAAGGTCTCCGTGCTGGGAAAACAGGTTTTGCAGCTGTTTGAGCTAAGATTTCCAAGTTATTCACATAATGAAAACCTATACTTTGTTTCGGTCGAGTTCCCCATTCAAAATGCATGTAACAGTGAGAAACGCACTGTCTTGGCGAAAGAAAGCGTTTTTGTACAACTTCATATAAATAGCTGTAACTTTTGATAGAAGACTCAGACAAACATGTTTATGGCTTTATCTTATAGAACTCAAGGTCTCCGTGCTGGGCAAACAGGTTTTGCAGCTGTTTGAGCTAAGATTTCCAAGTTATTCACATAATGAAAACCTATACTTTGTTTCGGTCGAGTTCCCCATTCAAAATGCATGTAACAGTGAGAAACGCACTGTCTTGGCGAAAGAAAACGTTTTTGTACAACTTCATAGAAATAGCTGTAACTTTTGATAGAAGACTCAGACAAACATGTTTATGGCCTTATATTATAGAACTCAAGGTCTCCGTGCTGGGCAAACAGGTTTTGCAGCTGTTTGAGCTAAGATTTCCAAGTTATTCACATAATGAAAACCTATAATTTGTTTCGGTCGAGTTCCCCATTCAAATGCATGTAACAGTGAGAAACGCACTGTCTTGGCGAAAGAAAGCGTTTTTGTACAACTTCATATAAATAGCTGTAACTTTTGATAGAAGACTCAGACAAAGATGTTTATGGCTTTATCTTATAGAACTCAAGGTCTCCGTGCTGGGAAAACAGGTTTTGCAGCTGTTTGAGCTAAGATTTCCAAGTTATTCACATAATGAAAACCTATACTTTGTTTCGGTGGAGTTCCCCATTCAAAATGCATGTAACAGTGAGAAACGCACTGTCTTGGCGAAAGAAAGCGTTTTTGTACAACTTCATATAAATAGCTGTAACTTTTGATAGAAGACTCGGATACACATGTTTATGGCTTTATCTTATAGAACTCAAGGTCTCCGTGCTGGGCAAACAGGTTTTGCAGCTGTTTGAGCTAAGATTTCCAAGTTATTCACATAATGAAAACCTATACTTTGTTTCGGTCGAGTTCCCCATTCAAATCCATGTAACAGTGAGAAACGCACTGTCTTGGCGAAAGAAAGCGTTTTTGTACAACTTCATAGAAATAGCTGTAACTTTTGATAGAAGACTCAGACAAACATGTTTATGGCCTTATATTATAGAACTCAAGGTCTCCGTGCTGGGAAAACAGGTTTTGCAGCTGTTTGAGCTAAGATTTCCAAGTTATTCACATAATGAAAACCTATACTTTGTTTCGGTCGGGTTCCCCATTCAAAATGCATGTAACAGTGAGAAACGCACTGTCTTGGCGAAAGAAAGCGTTTTTGTACAACTTCATAGAAATAGCTGTAACTTTTGATAGAAGACTCGGATACACATGTTTATGGCTTTATCTTATAGAACTCAAGGTCTCCGTGCTGGGCAAACAGGTTTTGCAGCTCGGTCGAGTTCCCCATTCATTATTCACATAATGAAAACCTATACTTTGTTTCGGTCGAGTTCCCCATTCAAAATGCATGTAACAGTGAGAAACGCACTGTCTTGGCGAAAGAAAGCGTTTTTGTACAACTTCATATAAATAGCTGTAACTTTTGATAGAAGTCTCGGATACACATGTTTATGGCTTTATCTTATAGAACTCAAGGTCTCCGGGCTGGGCAAACAGGTTTTGCAGCTGTTTGAGCTAAGATTTCCAAGTTATTCACATAATGAAAACCTATACTTTGTTTCGGTCGAGTTCCCCATTCAAATGCATGTAACAGTGAGAAACGCACTGTCTTGGCGAAAGAAAGCATTTTTGTACAACTTCATATAAATAGCTGTAACTTTTGATAGAAGACTCAGACAAACATGTTTATGGCTTTATCTTATCCGGTTGTTCAGTCTGACGTCACTAGCCGTGTCTGGGTCTAAACTCCGCTGCAGGTCCATATATCAAACGATCACTATTGCATTACTGAGAGTTGAAAAACTGTCTAAAGTCTTTCATCTTTAATAAAATGATCAGCGTTCTGCTCTACCAGGTGTAAGAATTGAGTTTAACATCCAGGCATCCATGAAAACGGAATTTATGACATTTAACGGAGTTAGAAGTTAGCAGGGAGTTAGCTCGCTAGCTTCTATCTAAATACAATATAGCATGTCCTGACTGCGGGGTTTTGGAAACAAATTAAAACGTACAGCTCTGCTATCACTTCCAGCATAAATGAAGACAGAAAACTAAACAGCAGTGACGTTTGTAGGGTTACTGAAGTTGGGCTAGCTGGTATATAATGATGTGCTAGGTGACCGCTAGCGACACAGCTATGTTAGCATAATATAAACAAGCTAACTTTTTTTCCACTCGATAAAAGTTACCATGAGTGTTCTCGGTGGTCAGGAACAAATGTAATCGCATGGCAGGATGCTGTAAAAGGACCAAACTTCAGCCAGGAGAACAACTGAGATAATCCATCCACAATACGAGGTTAGTCATTCATATACTGCTGCATAGGCTGGGCTGTAGTTACATCCTAAGGTTTTAAAGACTGAGCTTAAATAAATGATTAGTGGTAATAAAAGCCGAGGGAGGTCAACAGGGATCACTGACTGTTTTAGGAGCTTTTTGAGATCAAATAGAAGAAAATACATAACATTAAACATGTTAACAACACAAAAGCCATATTAAACGCAGACTACTTTAGACCCGGAAGTAGGATTCGTCACGTCATCACTGAACAACCGGATAGAACTCAAGGTCTCCGTGCTGGGAAAACAGGTTTTGCAGCTGTTTGAGCTAAGATTTCCAAGTTATTCACATAATGAAAACCTATGCTTTGTTTCGGTCGAGTTCCCCATTCAAAATGCATGTAACAGTGAGAAACGCACTGTCTTGGCGAAAGAAAGCGTTTTTGTACAACTTCATATAAATAGCTGTAACTTTTGATAGAAGACTCGGATACACATGTTTATGGCTTTATCTTATAGAACTCAAGGTCTAGGTGCTGGGAAAACAGGTTTTGCAGCTGTTTGAGCTAAGATTTCCAAGTTATTCACATAATGAAAACCTATACTTTGTTTCGGTCGAGTTCCCCATTCAAAATGCATGTAACAGTGAGAAACGCACTGTCTTGGCGAAAGAAAGCGTTTTTGTACAACTTCATATAAATAGCTGTAACTTTTGATAGATGACTCGGATACACATGTTTATGGCTTTATCTTATAGAACTCAAGGTCTACGTGCTGGGAAAACAGGTTTTGCAGCTGTTTGAGCTAAGATTTCCAAGTTATTCACATAATGAAAACCTATACTTTGTTTCGGTCGAGTTCCCCATTCAAAATGCATGTAACAGTGAGAAACGCACTGTCTTGGCGAAAGAAAGCGTTTTTGTACAACTTCATAGAAATAGCTGTAACTTTTGATAGAAGACTCGGATACACATGTTTATGGCTTTATCTTATAGAACTCAAGGTCTCCGTGCTGGGCAAACAGGTTTTGCAGCTGTTTGAGCTAAGATTTCCAAGTTATTCACATAATGAAAACCTATACTTTGTTTCGGTGGAGTTCCCCATTCAAATGCATGTAACAGTGAGAAACGCACTGTCTTGGCGAAAGAAAGCATTTTTGTACAACTTCATATAAATAGCTGTAACTTTTGATAGAAGACTCAGACAAAGATGTTTATGTCTTTATCTTATAGAACTCAAGGTCTCCGTGCTGGGAAAACAGGTTTTGCAGCTGTTTGAGCTAAGATTTCCAAGTTATTCACATAATGAAAACCTATACTTTGTTTCGGTCGAGTTCCCCATTCAAAATGCATGTAACAGTGAGAAACGCACTGTCTTGGCGAAAGAAAGCGTTTTTGTACAACTTCATATAAATAGCTGTAACTTTTGATAGAAGACTCGGATACACATGTTTATGGCTTTATCTTATAGAACTCAAGGTTTCCGTGCTGGGAAAACAGGTTTTGCAGCTGTTTGAGCTAAGATTTCCAAGTTATTCACATAATGAAAACCTATACTTTGTTTCGGTCGAGTTCCCCATTCAAAATGCATGTAACAGTGAGAAACGCACTGTCTTGGCGAAAGAAAGCGTTTTTGTACAACTTCATAGAAATAGCTGTAACTTTTGATAGAAGACTCGGATACACATGTTTATGGCTTTATCTTATAGAACTCAAGGTCTCCGTGCTGGGAAAACAGGTTTTGCAGCTGTTTGAGCTAACATTTCCAAGTTATTCACATAATGAAAACCTATACTTTGTTTCGGTCGAGTTCCCCATTCAAAATGCATGTAACAGTGAGAAACGCACTGTCTTGGCGAAAGAAAGCGTTTTTGTACAACTTCATATAAATAGCTGTAACTTTTGATAGAAGACTCGGATACACATGTTTATGGCTTTATCTTATAGAACTCAAGGTCTCCGTGCTGGGAAAACAGGTTTTGCAGCTGTTTGAGCTAAGATTTTCAAGTTATTCACATAATGAAAACCTATACTTTGTTTCGGTCGAGTTCCCCATTCAAAATGCATGTAACAGTGAGAAACGCACTGTCTTGGCGAAAGAAAGCGTTTTTGTACAACTTCATATAAATAGCTGTAACTTTTGATAGAAGACTCGGATACACATGTTTATGGCTTTATCTTATAGAACTCAAGGTCTCCGTGCTGGGCAAACAGGTTTTGCAGCTCGGTCGAGTTCCCCATTCATTATTCACATAATGAAAACCTATACTTTGTTTCGGTCGAGTTCCCCATTCAAAAGGCATGTAACAGTGAGAAACGCACTGTCTTGGCGAAAGAAAGCGTTTTTGTACAACTTCATATAAATAGCTGTAACTTTTGATAGAAGACTCGGATACACATGTTTATGGCTTTATCTTATAGAACTCAAGGTCTCCGTGCTGGGCAAACAGGTTTTGCAGCTGTTTGAGCTAAGATTTCCAAGTTATTCACATAATGAAAACCTATACTTTGTTTCGGTCGAGTTCCCCATTCAATTGCATGTAACAGTGAGAAACGCACTGTCTTGGCGAAAGAAAGCGTTTTTGTACAACTTCATATAAATAGCTGTAACTTTTGATAGAAGACTCGGATACACATGTTTATGGCTTTATCTTATAGAACTCAAGGTCTCCGTGCTGGGAAAACAGGTTTTGCAGCTGTTTGAGCTAAGATTTCCAAGTTATTCACATAATGAAAACTTATACTTTGTTTTGGTCGAGTTCCCCATTCAAATGCATGTAACAGTGAGAAACGCACTGTCTTGGCGAAAGAAAGCGTTTTTGTACAACTTCATATAAATAGCTGTAACTTTTGATAGAAGACTCGGATACACATGTTTATGGCTTTATCTTATAGAACTCAAGGTCTCCGTGCTGGGCAAACAGGTTTTGCAGCTCGGTCGAGTTCCCCATTCATTATTCACATAATGAAAACCTATACTTTGTTTCGGTCGAGTTCCCCATTCAAAATGCATGTAACAGTGAGAAACGCACTGTCTTGGCGAAAGAAAGCGTTTTTGTACAACTTCATATAAATAACTGTAACTTTTGATAGAAGACTCGGATACACATGTTTATGGCTTTATCTTATAGAACTCAAGGTCTCCGTGCTGGGCAAACAGGTTTTGCAGCTGTTTGAGCTAAGATTTCCAAGTTATTCACATAATGAAAACCTATACTTTGTTTCGGTCGAGTTCCCCATTCAAATGCATGTAACAGTGAGAAACGCACTGTCTTGGCGAAAGAAAGCGTTTTTGTACAACTTCATATAAATAGCTGTAACTTTTGATAGAAGACTCAGACAAACATGTTCATGGCTTTATCTTATAGAACTCAAGGTTCCCGTGCTGGGCAAACAGGTTTTGCAGCTGTTTGAGCTAAGATTTCCAAGTTATTCACATAATGAAAACCTATACTTTGTTTTGGTCGAGTTCCCCATTCAAATGCATGTAACAGTGAGAAACGCACTGTCTTGGCGAAAGAAAGCTATTTTGTACAACTTCATATAAATAGCTGTAACTTTTGATAGAAGACTCGGATACACATGTTTATGGCTTTATCTTATAGAACTCAAGGTCTCCGTGCTGGGAAAACAGGTTTTGCAGCTGTTTGAGCTAAGATTTCCAAGTTATTCACATAATGAAAACCTATACTTTGTTTCGGTCGAGTTCCCCATTCAAATGCATGTAACAGTGAGAAACGCACTGTCTTGGCGAAAGAAAGCGTTTTTGTACAACTTCATATAAATAGCTGTAACTTTTGATAGAAGACTCAGACAAACATGTTTATGGCTTTATCTTATAGAACTCAAGGTCTCCGTGCTGGGCAAACAGGTTTTGCAGCTCGGTCGAGTTCCCCATTCATTATTCACATAATGAAAACCTATACTTTGTTTCGGTCGAGTTCCCCATTCAAATGCATGTAACAGTGAGAAACGCACTGTCTTGGCGAAAGAAAGCGTTTTTGTACAACTTCATAGAAATAGCTGTAACTTTTGATAGAAGACTCGGATACACATGTTTATGGCTTTATCTTATAGAACTCAAGGTCTCCGTGCTGGGCAAACAGGTTTTGCAGCTGTTTGAGCTAAGATTTCCAAGTTATTCACATAATGAAAACCTATACTTTGTTTCGGTCGAGTTCCCCATTCAAATGCATGTAACAGTGAGAAACGCACTGTCTTGGCGAAAGAAAGCGTTTTTGTACAACTTCATATAAATAGCTGTAACTTTTGATAGAAGACTCAGACAAACATGTTTATGGCTTTATCTTATAGAACTCAAGGTCTCCGTGCTGGGAAAACAGGTTTTGCAGCTGTTTGAGCTAAGATTTCCAAGTTATTCACATAATGAAAACCTATACTTTGTTTCGGTCGAGTTCCCCATTCAAATGCATGTAACAGTGAGAAACGCACTGTCTTGGCGAAAGAAAGCGTTTTTGTACAACTTCATAGAAATAGCTGTAACTTTTGATAGAAGACTCGGATACACATGTTTATGGCTTTATCTTATAGAACTCAAGGTCTCCGTGCTGGGCAAACAGGTTTTGCAGCTGTTTGAGCTAAGATTTCCAAGTTATTCACATAATGAAAACCTATACTTTGTTTCGGTCGAGTTCCCCATTCAAATGCATGTAACAGTGAGAAACGCACTGTCTTGGCGAAAGAAAGCGTTTTTGTACAACTTCATATAAATAGCTGTAACTTTTGATAGAAGACTCAGACAAACATGTTCATGGCTTTATCTTATAGAACTCAAGGTTCCCGTGCTGGGCAAACAGGTTTTGCAGCTGTTTGAGCTAAGATTTCCAAGTTATTCACATAATGAAAACCTATACTTTGTTTTGGTCGAGTTCCCCATTCAAATGCATGTAACAGTGAGAAACGCACTGTCTTGGCGAAAGAAAGCTATTTTGTACAACTTCATATAAATAGCTGTAACTTTTGATAGAAGACTCGGATACACATGTTTATGGCTTTATCTTATAGAACTCAAGGTCTCCGTGCTGGGAAAACAGGTTTTGCAGCTGTTTGAGCTAAGATTTCCAAGTTATTCACATAATGAAAACCTATACTTTGTTTCGGTCGAGTTCCCCATTCAAATGCATGTAACAGTGAGAAACGCACTGTCTTGGCGAAAGAAAGCGTTTTTGTACAACTTCATATAAATAGCTGTAACTTTTGATAGAAGACTCAGACAAACATGTTTATGGCTTTATCTTATAGAACTCAAGGTCTCCGTGCTGGGCAAACAGGTTTTGCAGCTCGGTCGAGTTCCCCATTCATTATTCACATAATGAAAACCTATACTTTGTTTCGGTCGAGTTCCCCATTCAAATGCATGTAACAGTGAGAAACGCACTGTCTTGGCGAAAGAAAGCGTTTTTGTACAACTTCATAGAAATAGCTGTAACTTTTGATAGAAGACTCGGATACACATGTTTATGGCTTTATCTTATAGAACTCAAGGTCTCCGTGCTGGGCAAACAGGTTTTGCAGCTGTTTGAGCTAAGATTTCCAAGTTATTCACATAATGAAAACCTATACTTTGTTTCGGTCGAGTTCCCCATTCAAATGCATGTAACAGTGAGAAACGCACTGTCTTGGCGAAAGAAAGCGTTTTTGTACAACTTCATATAAATAGCTGTAACTTTTGATAGAAGACTCGGATACACATGTTTATGGCTTTATCTTATAGAACTCAAGGTCTCCGTGCTGGGCAAACAGGTTTTGCAGCTCGGTCGAGTTCCCCATTCATTATTCACATAATGAAAACCTATACTTTGTTTCGGTCGAGTTCCCCATTCAAAATGCATGTAACAGTGAGAAACGCACTGTCTTGGCGAAAGAAAGCGTTTTTGTACAACTTCATATAAATAGCTGTAACTTTTGATAGAAGACTCGGATACACATGTTTATGGCTTTATCTTATAGAACTCAAGGTCTCCGTGCTGGGCAAACAGGTTTTGCAGCTGTTTGAGCTAAGATTTCCAAGTTATTCACATAATGAAAACCTATACTTTGTTTCGGTCGAGTTCCCCATTCAAATGCATGTAACAGTGAGAAACGCACTGTCTTGGCGAAAGAAAGCGTTTTTGTACAACTTCATATAAATAGCTGTAACTTTTGATAGAAGACTCAGACAAACATGTTTATGGCTTTATCTTATAGAACTCAAGGTCTCCGTGCTGGGAAAACAGGTTTTGCAGCTGTTTGAGCTAAGATTTCCAAGTTATTCACATAATGAAAACCTATACTTTGTTTCGGTCGAGTTCCCCATTCAAATGCATGTAACAGTGAGAAACGCACTGTCTTGGCGAAAGAAAGCGTTTTTGTACAACTTCATAGAAATAGCTGTAACTTTTGATAGAAGACTCGGATACACATGTTTATGGCTTTATCTTATAGAACTCAAGGTCTCCGTGCTGGGCAAACAGGTTTTGCAGCTGTTTGAGCTAAGATTTCCAAGTTATTCACATAATGAAAACCTATACTTTGTTTCGGTCGAGTTCCCCATTCAAATGCATGTAACAGTGAGAAACGCACTGTCTTGGCGAAAGAAAGCGTTTTTGTACAACTTCATATAAATAGCTGTAACTTTTGATAGAAGACTCAGACAAACATGTTTATGGCTTTATCTTATAGAACTCAAGGTCTCCGTGCTGGGAAAACAGGTTTTGCAGCTGTTTGAGCTAAGATTTCCAAGTTATTCACATAATGAAAACCTATACTTTGTTTCGGTCGAGTTCCCCATTCAAAATGCATGTAACAGTGAGAAACGCACTGTCTTGGCGAAAGAAAGCGTTTTTGTACAACTTCATATAAATAGCTGTAACTTTTGATAGAAGACTCGGATACACATGTTTATGGCTTTATCTTATAGAACTCAAGGTCTCCGTGCTGGGCAAACAGGTTTTGCAGCTCGGTCGAGTTCCCCATTCATTATTCACATAATGAAAACCTATACTTTGTTTCGGTCGAGTTCCCCATTCAAAATGCATGTAACAGTGAGAAACGCACTGTCTTGGCGAAAGAAAGCGTTTTTGTACAACTTCATATAAATAGCTGTAACTTTTGATAGAAGACTCGGATACACATGTTTATGGCTTTATCTTATAGAACTCAAGGTCTCCGTGCTGGGCAAACAGGTTTTGCAGCTGTTTGAGCTAAGATTTCCAAGTTATTCACATAATGAAAACCTATACTTTGTTTCGGTCGAGTTCCCCATTCAAAATGCATGTAACAGTGAGAAACGCACTGTCTTGGCGAAAGAAAGCGTTTTTGTACAACTTCATATAAATAGCTGTAACTTTTGATAGAAGACTCGGATACACATGTTTATGGCTTTATCTTATAGAACTCAAGGTCTCCGTGCTGGGCAAACAGGTTTTGCAGCTCGGTCGAGTTCCCCATTCATTATTCACATAATGAAAACCTATACTTTGTTTCGGTCGAGTTCCCCATTCAAAATGCATGTAACAGTGAGAAACGCACTGTCTTGGCGAAAGAAAGCGTTTTTGTACAACTTCATATAAATAGCTGTAACTTTTGATAGAAGACTCGGATACACATGTTTATGGCTTTATCTTATAGAACTCAAGGTCTCCGTGCTGGGCAAACAGGTTTTGCAGCTGTTTGAGCTAAGATTTCCAAGTTATTCACATAATGAAAACCTATACTTTGTTTCGGTCGAGTTCCCCATTCAAAATGCATGTAACAGTGAGAAACGCACTGTCTTGGCGAAAGAAAGCGTTTTTGTACAACTTCATATAAATAGCTGTAACTTTTGATAGAAGACTCGGATACACATGTTTATGGCTTTATCTTATCCGGTTGTTCAGTCTGACGTCACTAGCCTTGTCTGGGTCTAAACTCCGCTGCAGGTCCATATATCAAACGATCACTATTGCATTACTGAGAGTTGAAAAACTGTCTAAAGTCTTTCATCTTTAATAAAATGATCAGCGTTCTGCTCTACCAGGTGTAAGAATTGAGTTTAACATCCAGGCATCCATGAAAACGGAATTTATGACATTTAACGGAGTTAGAAGTTAGCAGGGAGTTAGCTCGCTAGCTTCTATCTAAATACAATATAGCATGTCCTGACTGCGGGGTTTTGGAAACAAATTAAAACGTACAGCTCTGCTATCACTTCTAGCATAAATGAAGACAGAAAACTAAACAGCAGTGACGTTTGTAGGGTTACTGAAGTTGGGCTAGCTGGTATATAATGATGTGCTAGGTGACCGCTAGCGACACAGCTATGTTAGCATAATATAAACAAGCTAACTTTTTTTCCACTCGATAAAAGTTACCATGAGTGTTCTCGGTGGTCAGGAACAAATGTAATCGCATGGCAGGATGCTGTAAAAGGACCAAACTTCAGCCAGGAGAACAACTGAGATAATCCATCCACAATACGAGGTTAGTCATTCATATACTGCTGCATAGGCTGGGCTGTAGTTACATCCTAAGGTTTTAAAGACTGAGCTTAAATAAATGATTAGTGGTAATAAAAGCCGAGGGAGGTCAACAGGGATCACTGACTGTTTTAGGAGCTTTTTGAGATCAAATAGAAGAAAATACATAACATTAAACATGTTAACAACACAAAAGCCATATTAAACGCAGACTACTTTAGACCCGGAAGTAGGATTCGTCACGTCATCACTGAACAACCGGATAGAACTCAAGGTCTCCGTGCTGGGAAAACAGGTTTTGCAGCTGTTTGAGCTAAGATTTCCAAGTTATTCACATAATGAAAACCTATGCTTTGTTTCGGTCGAGTTCCCCATTCAAAATGCATGTAACAGTGAGAAACGCACTGTCTTGGCGAAAGAAAGCGTTTTTGTACAACTTCATATAAATAGCTGTAACTTTTGATAGAAGACTCGGATACACATGTTTATGGCTTTATCTTATAGAACTCAAGGTCTAGGTGCTGGGAAAACAGGTTTTGCAGCTGTTTGAGCTAAGATTTCCAAGTTATTCACATAATGAAAACCTATACTTTGTTTCGGTCGAGTTCCCCATTCAAAATGCATGTAACAGTGAGAAACGCACTGTCTTGGCGAAAGAAAGCGTTTTTGTACAACTTCATATAAATAGCTGTAACTTTTGATAGATGACTCGGATACACATGTTTATGGCTTTATCTTATAGAACTCAAGGTCTACGTGCTGGGAAAACAGGTTTTGCAGCTGTTTGAGCTAAGATTTCCAAGTTATTCACATAATGAAAACCTATACTTTGTTTCGGTCGAGTTCCCCATTCAAAATGCATGTAACAGTGAGAAACGCACTGTCTTGGCGAAAGAAAGCGTTTTTGTACAACTTCATATAAATAGCTGTAACTTTTGATAGAAGACTCGGATACACATGTTTATGGCTTTATCTTATAGAACTCAAGGTCTCCGTGCTGGGCAAACAGGTTTTGCAGCTGTTTGAGCTAAGATTTCCAAGTTATTCACATAATGAAAACCTATACTTTGTTTCGGTGGAGTTCCCCATTCAAATGCATGTAACAGTGAGAAACGCACTGTCTTGGCGAAAGAAAGCATTTTTGTACAACTTCATATAAATAGCTGTAACTTTTGATAGAAGACTCAGACAAAGATGTTTATGGCTTTATCTTATAGAACTCAAGGTCTCCGTGCTGGGCAAACAGGTTTTGCAGCTGTTTGAGCTAAGATTTCCAAGTTATTCACATAATGAAAACCTATACTTTGTTTCGGTCGAGTTCCCCATTCAAAATGCATGTAACAGTGAGAAACGCACTGTCTTGGCGAAAGAAAGCGTTTTTGTACAACTTCATAGAAATAGCTGTAACTTTTGATAGAAGACTCGGATACACATGTTTATGGCTTTATCTTATAGAACTCAAGGTTTCCGTGCTGGGCAAACAGGTTTTGCAGCTGTTTGAGCTAAGATTTCCAAGTTATTCACATAATGAAAACCTATACTTTGTTTCGGTCGAGTTCCCCATTCAAATGCATGTAACAGTGAGAAACGCACTGTCTTGGCGAAAGAAAGCGTTTTTGTACAACTTCATATAAATAGCTGTAACTTTTGATAGAAGACTCGGATACACATGTTTATGGCTTTATCTTATAGAACTCAAGGTCTCCGTGCTGGGAAAACAGGTTTTGCAGCTCGGTCGAGTTCCCCATTCATTATTCACATAATGAAAACCTATACTTTGTTTCGGTCGAGTTCCCCATTCAAAATGCATGTAACAGTGAGAAACGCACTGTCTTGGCGAAAGAAAGCGTTTTTGTACAACTTCATATAAATAGCTGTAACTTTTGATAGAAGACTCGGATACACATGTTTATGGCTTTATCTTATAGAACTCAAGGTCTCCGTGCTGGGCAAACAGGTTTTGCAGCTGTTTGAGCTAAGATTTCCAAGTTATTCACATAATGAAAACCTATACTTTGTTTCGGTGGAGTTCCCCATTCAAATGCATGTAACAGTGAGAAACGCACTGTCTTGGCGAAAGAAAGCGTTTTTGTACAACTTCATAGAAATAGCTGTAACTTTTGATAGAAGACTCGGATACACATGTTTATGGCTTTATCTTATAGAACTCAAGGTCTCCGTGCTGGGCAAACAGGTTTTGCAGCTGTTTGAGCTAAGATTTCCAAGTTATTCACATAATGAAAACCTATACTTTGTTTCGGTCGAGTTCCCCATTCAAATGCATGTAACAGTGAGAAACGCACTGTCTTGGCGAAAGAAAGCGTTTTTGTACAACTTCATATAAATAGCTGTAACTTTTGATAGAAGACTCAGACAAACATGTTTATGGCTTTATCTTATAGAACTCAAGGTCTCCGTGCTGGGAAAACAGGTTTTGCAGCTGTTTGAGCTAAGATTTCCAAGTTATTCACATAATGAAAACCTATACTTTGTTTCGATCGAGTTCCCCATTCAAATGCATGTAACAGTGAGAAACGCACTGTCTTGGCGAAAGAAAGCGTTTTTGTACAACTTCATATAAATAGCTGTAACTTTTGATAGAAGACTCAGACAAACATGTTTATGGCTTTATCTTATAGAACTCAAGGTCTCCGTGCTGGGAAAACAGGTTTTGCAGCTGGTTGAGCTAAGATTTCCAAGTTATTCACATAATGAAAACCTATACTTTGTTTCGGTCGAGTTCCCCATTCAAAATGCATGTAACAGTGAGAAACGCACTGTGTTGGCGAAAGAAAGCGTTTTTGTACAACTTCATATAAATAGCTGTAACTTTTGATAGAAGACTCGGATACACATGTTTATGGCTTTATCTTATAGAACTCAAGGTCTCCGTGCTGGGCAAACAGGTTTTGCAGCTCGGTCGAGTTCCCCATTCATTATTCACATAATGAAAACCTATACTTTGCTTCGGTCGAGTTCCCCATTCAAAATGCATGTAACAGTGAGAAACGCACTGTCTTGGCGAAAGAAAGCGTTTTTGTACAACTTCATATAAATAGCTGTAACTTTTGATAGAAGACTCGGATACACATGTTTATGGCTTTATCTTATAGAACTCAAGGTCTCCGTGCTGGGCAAACAGGTTTTGCAGCTGTTTGAGCTAAGATTTCCAAGTTATTCACATAATGAAAACCTATACTTTGTTTCGGTCGAGTTCCCCATTCAAATGCATGTAACAGTGAGAAACGCACTGTCTTGGCGAAAGAAAGCGTTTTTGTACAACTTCATATAAATAGCTGTAACTTTTGATAGAAGACTCAGACAAACATGTTTATGGCTTTATCTTATAGAACTCAAGGTCTCCGTGCTGGGAAAACAGGTTTTGCAGCTGTTTGAGCTAAGATTTCCAAGTTATTCACATAATGAAAACCTATACTTTGTTTCGATCGAGTTCCCCATTCAAATGCATGTAACAGTGAGAAACGCACTGTCTTGGCGAAAGAAAGCGTTTTTGTACAACTTCATATAAATAGCTGTAACTTTTGATAGAAGACTCAGACAAACATGTTTATGGCTTTATCTTATAGAACTCAAGGTCTCCGTGCTGGGAAAACAGGTTTTGCAGCTGGTTGAGCTAAGATTTCCAAGTTATTCACATAATGAAAACCTATACTTTGTTTCAGTCGAGTTCCCCATTCAAAATGCATGTAACAGTGAGAAACGCACTGTCTTGGCGAAAGAAAGCGTTTTTGTACAACTTCATATAAATAGCTGTAACTTTTGATAGAAGACTCGGATACACATGTTTATGGCTTTATCTTATAGAACTCAAGGTCTCCGTGCTGGGCAAACAGGTTTTGCAGCTCGGTCGAGTTCCCCATTCATTATTCACATAATGAAAACCTATACTTTGCTTCGGTCGAGTTCCCCATTCAAAATGCATGTAACAGTGAGAAACGCACTGTCTTGGCGAAAGAAAGCGTTTTTGTACAACTTCATATAAATAGCTGTAACTTTTGATAGAAGACTCGGATACACATGTTTATGGCTTTATCTTATAGAACTCAAGGTCTCCGTGCTGGGCAAACAGGTTTTGCAGCTGTTTGAGCTAAGATTTCCAAGTTATTCACATAATGAAAACCTATACTTTGTTTCGGTCGAGTTCCCCATTCAAATGCATGTAACAGTGAGAAACGCACTGTCTTGGCGAAAGAAAGCGTTTTTGTACAACTTCATAGAAATAGCTGTAACTTTTGATAGAAGACTCGGATACACATGTTTATGGCCTTATATTATAGAACTCAAGGTCTCCGTGCTGGGAAAACAGGTTTTGCAGCTGTTTGAGCTAAGATTTCCAAGTTATTCACATAATGAAAACCTATACTTTGTTTCGGTCGAGTTCCCCATTCAAATGCATGTAACAGTGAGAAACGCACTGTCTTGGCGAAAGAAAGCGTTTTTGTACAACTTCATAGAAATAGCTGTAACTTTTGATAGAAGACTCGGATACACATGTTTATGGCTTTATCTTATAGAACTCAAGGTCTCCGTGCTGGGCAAACAGGTTTTGCAGCTGTTTGAGCTAAGATTTCCAAGTTATTCACATAATGAAAACCTATACTTTGTTTCGGTGGAGTTCCCCATTCAAAATGCATGTAACAGTGAGAAACGCACTGTCTTGGCGAAAGAAAGCGTTTTTGTACAACTTCATATAAATAGCTGTAACTTTTGATAGAAGGCTCGGATACACATGTTTATGGCTTTATCTTATAGAACTCAAGGTCTCCGTGCTGGGCAAACAGGTTTTGCAGCTGTTTGAGCTAAGATTTCCAAGTTATTCACATAATGAAAACCTATACTTTGTTTCGGTCGAGTTCCCCATTCAAATGCATGTAACAGTGAGAAACGCACTGTCTTGGCGAAAGAAAGCGTTTTTGTACAACTTCATAGAAATAGCTGTAACTTTTGATAGAAGACTCGGATACACATGTTTATGGCTTTATCTTATAGAACTCAAGGTCTACGTGCTGGGAAAACAGGTTTTGCAGCTGTTTGAGCTAAGATTTCCAAGTTATTCACATAATGAAAACCTATACTTTGTTTCGGTCGAGTTCCCCATTCAAAATGCATGTAACAGTGAGAAACGCACTGTCTTGGCGAAAGAAAGCGTTTTTGTACAACTTCATAGAAATAGCTGTAACTTTTGATAGAAGACTCGGATACACATGTTTATGGCTTTATCTTATAGAACTCAAGGTTTCCGTGCTGGGAAAACAGGTTTTGCAGCTGTTTGAGCTAAGATTTCCAAGTTATTCACATAATGAAAACCTATACTTTGTTTCGGTCGAGTTCCCCATTCAAATGCATGTAACAGTGAGAAACGCACTGTCTTGGCGAAAGAAAGCGTTTTTGTACAACTTCATATAAATAGCTGTAACTTTTGATAGAAGACTCAGACAAACATGTTTATGGCTTTATCTTATAGAACTCAAGGTCTCCGTGCTGGGCAAACAGGTTTTGCAGCTGTTTGAGCTAAGATTTCCAAGTTATTCACATAATGAAAACCTATACTTTGTTTCGGTCGAGTTCCCCATTCAAATGCATGTAACAGTGAGAAACGCACTGTCTTGGCGAAAGAAAGCGTTTTTGTACAACTTCATATAAATAGCTGTAACTTTTGATAGAAGACTCGGATACACATGTTTATGGCTTTATCTTATAGAACTCAAGGTCTACGTGCTGGGAAAACAGGTTTTGCAGCTGTTTGAGCTAAGATTTCCAAGTTATTCACATAATGAAAACCTATACTTTGTTTCGGTCGAGTTCCCCATTCAAATGCATGTAACAGTGAGAAACGCACTGTCTTGGCGAAAGAAAGCGTTTTTGTACAACTTCATAGAAATAGCTGTAACTTTTGATAGAAGACTCGGATACACATGTTTATGGCTTTATCTTATAGAACTCAAGGTCTACGTGCTGGGAAAACAGGTTTTGCAGCTGTTTGAGCTAAGATTTCCAAGTTATTCACATAATGAAAACTTATACTTTGTTTCGGTCGAGTTCCCCATTCAAATGCATGTAACAGTGAGAAACGCACTGTCTTGGCGAAAGAAAGCGTTTTTGTACAACTTCATAGAAATAGCTGTAACTTTTGATAGAAGACTCAGACAAACATGTTTATGGCCTTATATTATAGAACTCAAGGTCTCCGTGCTGGGAAAACAGGTTTTGCAGCTGTTTGAGCTAAGATTTCCAAGTTATTCACATAATGAAAACTTATACTTTGTTTCGGTCGAGTTCCCCATTCAAATGCATGTAACAGTGAGAAACGCACTGTCTTGGCGAAAGAAAGCGTTTTTGTACAACTTCATAGAAATAGCTGTAACTTTTGATAGAAGACTCGGATACACATGTTTATGGCTTTATCTTATAGAACTCAAGGTCTACGTGCTGGGAAAACAGGTTTTGCAGCTGTTTGAGCTAAGATTTCCAAGTTATTCACATAATGAAAACCTATACTTTGTTTCGGTCGAGTTCCCCATTCAAATGCATGTAACAGTGAGAAACGCACTGTCTTGGCGAAAGAAAGCGTTTTTGTACAACTTCATAGAAATAGCTGTAACTTTTGATAGAAGACTCGGATACACATGTTTATGGCTTTATCTTATAGAACTCAAGGTCTACGTGCTGGGAAAACAGGTTTTGCAGCTGTTTGAGCTAAGATTTCCAAGTTATTCACATAATGAAAACTTATACTTTGTTTCGGTCGAGTTCCCCATTCAAATGCATGTAACAGTGAGAAACGCACTATCTTGGCGAAAGAAAGCGTTTTTGTACAACTTCATATAAATAGCTGTAACTTTTGATAGAAGACTCGGATACACATGTTTATGGCTTTATCTTATAGAACTCAAGGTTTCCGTGCTGGGCAAACAGGTTTTGCAGCTGTTTGAGCTAAGATTTCCAAGTTATTCACATAATGAAAACTTATACTTTGTTTCGGTCGAGTTCCCCATTCAAATGCATGTAACAGTGAGAAACGCACTATCTTGGCGAAAGAAAGCGTTTTTGTACAACTTCATATAAATAGCTGTAACTTTTGATAGAAGACTCGGATACACATGTTTATGGCTTTATCTTATAGAACTCAAGGTTTCCGTGCTGGGAAAACAGGTTTTGCAGCTGTTTGAGCTAAGATTTCCAAGTTATTCACATAATGAAAACTTATACTTTGTTTCGGTCGAGTTCCCCATTCAAATGCATGTAACAGTGAGAAACGCACTGTCTTGGCGAAAGAAAGCGTTTTTGTACAACTTCATAGAAATAGCTGTAACTTTTGATAGAAGACTCAGACAAACATGTTTATGGCCTCATATTATAGAACTCAAGGTCTCCGTGCTGGGAAAACAGGTTTTGCAGCTGTTTGAGCTAAGATTTCCAAGTTATTCACATAATGAAAACTTATACTTTGTTTCGGTCGAGTTCCCCATTCAAATGCATGTAACAGTGAGAAACGCACTGTCTTGGCGAAAGAAAGCGTTTTTGTACAACTTCATAGAAATAGCTGTAACTTTTGATAGAAGACTCGGATACACATGTTTATGGCTTTATCTTATAGAACTCAAGGTCTACGTGCTGGGAAAACAGGTTTTGCAGCTGTTTGAGCTAAGATTTCCAAGTTATTCACATAATGAAAACCTATACTTTGTTTCGGTCGAGTTCCCCATTCAAATGCATGTAACAGTGAGAAACGCACTGTCTTGGCGAAAGAAAGCGTTTTTGTACAACTTCATATAAATAGCTGTAACTTTTGATAGAAGACTCAGACAAACATGTTTATGGCTTTATCTTATAGAACTCAAGGTCTCCGTGCTGGGCAAACAGGTTTTGCAGCTGTTTGAGCTAAGATTTCCAAGTTATTCACATAATGAAAACCTATACTTTGTTTCGGTCGAGTTCCCCATTCAAATGCATGTAACAGTGAGAAACGCACTGTCTTGGCGAAAGAAAGCGTTTTTGTACAACTTCATAGAAATAGCTGTAACTTTTGATAGAAGACTCGGATACACATGTTTATGGCTTTATCTTATAGAACTCAAGGTTCCCGTGCTGGGAAAACAGGTTTTGCAGCTGTTTGAGCTAAGATTTCCAAGTTATTCACATAATGAAAACCTATACTTTGTTTCGGTCGAGATCCCCATTCAAATGCATGTAACAGTGAGAAACGCACTGTCTTGGCGAAAGAAAGCGTTTTTGTACAACTTCATAGAAATAGCTGTAACTTTTGATAGAAGACTCGGATACACATGTTTATGGCTTTATCTTATAGAACTCAAGGTTCCCGTGCTGGGAAAACAGGTTTTGCAGCTGTTTGAGCTAAGATTTCCAAGTTATTCACATAATGAAAACCTATACTTTGTTTCGGTCGAGATCCCCATTCAAATGCATGTAACAGTGAGAAACGCACTGTCTTGGCGAAAGAAAGCGTTTTTGTACAACTTCATAGAAATAGCTGTAACTTTTGATAGAAGACTCGGATACACATGTTTATGGCTTTATCTTATAGAACTCAAGGTTCCCGTGCTGGGAAAACAGGTTTTGCAGCTGTTTGAGCTAAGATTTCCAAGTTATTCACATAATGAAAACCTATACTTTGTTTCGGTCGAGTTCCCCATTCAAATGCATGTAACAGTGAGAAACGCACTGTCTTGGCGAAAGAAAGCGTTTTTGTACAACTTCATAGAAATAGCTGTAACTTTTGATAGAAGACTCGGATACACATGTTTATGGCTTTATCTTATAGAACTCAAGGTTCCCGTGCTGGGAAAACAGGTTTTGCAGCTGTTTGAGCTAAGATTTCCAAGTTATTCACATAATGAAAACCTATACTTTGTTTCGGTCGAGTTCCCCATTCAAATGCATGTAACAGTGAGAAACGCACTGTCTTGGCGAAAGAAAGCGTTTTTGTACAACTTCATAGAAATAGCTGTAACTTTTGATAGAAGACTCGGATACACGTTTATGGCTTTATCTTATAGAACTCAAGGTCTACGTGCTGGGAAAACAGGTTTTGCAGCTGTTTGAGCTAAGATTTCCAAGTTATTCACATAATGAAAACCTATACTTTGTTTCGGTCGAGTTCCCCATTCAAAATGCATGTAACAGTGAGAAACGCACTGTCTTGGCGAAAGAAAGCGTTTTTGTACAACTTCATATAAATAGCTGTAACTTTTGATAGAAGACTCGGATACACATGTTTATGGCCTTATATTATAGAACTCAAGGTCTCCGTGCTGGGAAAACAGGTTTTGCAGCTGTTTGAGCTAAGATTTCCAAGTTATTCACATAATGAAAACTTATACTTTGTTTCGGTCGAGTTCCCCATTCAAATGCATGTAACAGTGAGAAACGCACTGTCTTGGCGAAAGAAAGCGTTTTTGTACAACTTCATAGAAATAGCTGTAACTTTTGATAGAAGACTCAGACAAACATGTTTATGGCTTTATCTTATAGAACTCAAGGTCTCCGTGCTGGGCAAACAGGTTTTGCAGCTGTTTGAGCTAAGATTTCCAAGTTATTCACATAATGAAAACCTATACTTTGTTTCGGTCGAGTTCCCCATTCAAATGCATGTAACAGTGAGAAACGCACTGTCTTGGCGAAAGAAAGCGTTTTTGTACAACTTCATATAAATAGCTGTAACTTTTGATAGAAGACTCGGATACACATGTTTATGGCTTTATCTTATAGAACTCAAGGTCTACGTGCTGGGAAAACAGGTTTTGCAGCTGTTTGAGCTAAGATTTCCAAGTTATTCACATAATGAAAACCTATACTTTGTTTCGGTCGAGTTCCCCATTCAAATGCATGTAACAGTGAGAAACGCACTGTCTTGGCGAAAGAAAGCGTTTTTGTACAACTTCATAGAAATAGCTGTAACTTTTGATAGAAGACTCAGACAAACATGTTTATGGCCTTATATTATAGAACTCAAGGTCTCCGTGCTGGGAAAACAGGTTTTGCAGCTGTTTGAGCTAAGATTTCCAAGTTATTCACATAATGAAAACTTATACTTTGTTTCGGTCGAGTTCCCCATTCAAATGCATGTAACAGTGAGAAACGCACTGTCTTGGCGAAAGAAAGCGTTTTTGTACAACTTCATAGAAATAGCTGTAACTTTTGATAGAAGACTCGGATACACATGTTTATGGCTTTATCTTATAGAACTCAAGGTCTACGTGCTGGGAAAACAGGTTTTGCAGCTGTTTGAGCTAAGATTTCCAAGTTATTCACATAATGAAAACTTATACTTTGTTTCGGTCGAGTTCCCCATTCAAATGCATGTAACAGTGAGAAACGCACTGTCTTGGCGAAAGAAAGCGTTTTTGTACAACTTCATAGAAATAGCTGTAACTTTTGATAGAAGACTCAGACAAACATGTTTATGGCCTTATATTATAGAACTCAAGGTCTCCGTGCTGGGAAAACAGGTTTTGCAGCTGTTTGAGCTAAGATTTCCAAGTTATTCACATAATGAAAACTTATACTTTGTTTCGGTCGAGTTCCCCATTCAAATGCATGTAACAGTGAGAAACGCACTGTCTTGGCGAAAGAAAGCGTTTTTGTACAACTTCATAGAAATAGCTGTAACTTTTGATAGAAGACTCGGATACACATGTTTATGGCTTTATCTTATAGAACTCAAGGTCTACGTGCTGGGAAAACAGGTTTTGCAGCTGTTTGAGCTAAGATTTCCAAGTTATTCACATAATGAAAACCTATACTTTGTTTCGGTCGAGTTCCCCATTCAAATGCATGTAACAGTGAGAAACGCACTGTCTTGGCGAAAGAAAGCGTTTTTCTACAACTTCATATAAATAGCTGTAACTTTTGATAGAAGACTCAGACAAACATGTTTATGGCTTTATCTTATAGAACTCAAGGTCTCCGTGCTGGGCAAACAGGTTTTGCAGCTGTTTGAGCTAAGATTTCCAAGTTATTCACATAATGAAAACCTATACTTTGTTTCGGTCGAGTTCCCCATTCAAATGCATGTAACAGTGAGAAACGCACTGTCTTGGCGAAAGAAAGCGTTTTTGTACAACTTCATAGAAATAGCTGTAACTTTTGATAGAAGACTCGGATACACATGTTTATGGCTTTATCTTATAGAACTCAAGGTTCCCGTGCTGGGAAAACAGGTTTTGCAGCTGTTTGAGCTAAGATTTCCAAGTTATTCACATAATGAAAACCTATACTTTGTTTCGGTCGAGTTCCCCATTCAAATGCATGTAACAGTGAGAAACGCACTGTCTTGGCGAAAGAAAGCGTTTTTGTACAACTTCATAGAAATAGCTGTAACTTTTGATAGAAGACTCGGATACACATGTTTATGGCTTTATCTTATAGAACTCAAGGTTCCCGTGCTGGGAAAACAGGTTTTGCAGCTGTTTGAGCTAAGATTTCCAAGTTATTCACATAATGAAAACCTATACTTTGTTTCGGTCGAGTTCCCCATTCAAATGCATGTAACAGTGAGAAACGCACTGTCTTGGCGAAAGAAAGCGTTTTTGTACAACTTCATAGAAATAGCTGTAACTTTTGATAGAAGACTCGGATACACATGTTTATGGCTTTATCTTATAGAACTCAAGGTTCCCGTGCTGGGAAAACAGGTTTTGCAGCTGTTTGAGCTAAGATTTCCAAGTTATTCACATAATGAAAACCTATACTTTGTTTCGGTCGAGTTCCCCATTCAAATGCATGTAACAGTGAGAAACGCACTGTCTTGGCGAAAGAAAGCGTTTTTGTACAACTTCATAGAAATAGCTGTAACTTTTGATAGAAGACTCGGATACACATGTTTATGGCTTTATCTTTTAGAACTCAAGGTTCCCGTGCTGGGAAAACAGGTTTTGCAGCTGTTTGAGCTAAGATTTCCAAGTTATTCACATAATGAAAACCTATACTTTGTTTCGGTCGAGTTCCCCATTCAAATGCATGTAACAGTGAGAAACGCACTGTCTTGGCGAAAGAAAGCGTTTTTGTACAACTTCATAGAAATAGCTGTAACTTTTGATAGAAGACTCGGATACACATGTTTATGGCTTTATCTTATAGAACTCAAGGTTCCCGTGCTGGGAAAACAGGTTTTGCAGCTGTTTGAGCTAAGATTTCCAAGTTATTCACATAATGAAAACCTATACTTTGTTTCGGTCGAGTTCCCCATTCAAATGCATGTAACAGTGAGAAACGCACTGTCTTGGCGAAAGAAAGCGTTTTTGTACAACTTCATAGAAATAGCTGTAACTTTTGATAGAAGACTCAGATACACATGTTTATGGCTTTATCTTTTAGAACTCAAGGTTCCCGTGCTGGGAAAACAGGTTTTGCAGCTGTTTGAGCTAAGATTTCCAAGTTATTCACATAATGAAAACCTATACTTTGTTTCGGTCGAGTTCCCCATTCAAATGCATGTAACAGTGAGAAACGCACTGTCTTGGCGAAAGAAAGCGTTTTTGTACAACTTCATAGAAATAGCTGTAACTTTTGATAGAAGACTCGGATACACATGTTTATGGCTTTATCTTTTAGAACTCAAGGTTCCTGTGCTGGGAAAACAGGTTTTGCAGCTGTTTGAGCTAAGATTTCCAAGTTATTCACATAATGAAAACCTATACTTTGTTTCGGTCGAGTTCCCCATTCAAATGCATGTAACAGTGAGAAACGCACTGTCTTGGCGAAAGAAAGCGTTTTTGTACAACTTCATAGAAATAGCTGTAACTTTTGATAGAAGACTCGGATACACGTGTTTATGGCTTTATCTTATAGAACTCAAGGTTCCCGTGCTGGGAAAACAGGTTTTGCAGCTGTTTGAGCTAAGATTTCCAAGTTATTCACATAATGAAAACCTATACTTTGTTTCGGTCGAGTTCCCCATTCAAATGCATGTAACAGTGAGAAACGCACTGTCTTGGCGAAAGAAAGCGTTTTTGTACAACTTCATAGAAATAGCTGTAACTTTTGATAGAAGACTCGGATACACATGTTTATGGCTTTATCTTATAGAACTCAAGGTTCCCGTGCTGGGAAAACAGGTTTTGCAGCTGTTTGAGCTAAGATTTCCAAGTTATTCACATAATGAAAACCTATACTTTGTTTCGGTCGAGTTCCCCATTCAAATGCATGTAACAGTGAGAAACGCACTGTCTTGGCGAAAGAAAGCGTTTTTGTACAACTTCATAGAAATAGCTGTAACTTTTGATAGAAGACTCGGATACACATGTTTATGGCTTTATCTTATAGAACTCAAGGTCTCCGTGCTGGGCAAACAGGTTTTGCAGCTGTTTGAGCTAAGATTTCCAAGTTATTCACATAATGAAAACCTATACTTTGTTTCGGTCGAGTTCCCCATTCAAATGCATGTAACAGTGAGAAACGCACTGTCTTGGCGAAAGAAAGCGTTTTTGTACAACTTCATAGAAATAGCTGTAACTTTTGATAGAAGACTCGGATACACATGTTTATGGCTTTATCTTATAGAACTCAAGGTCTACGTGCTGGGAAAACAGGTTTTGCAGCTGTTTGAGCTAAGATTTCCAAGTTATTCACATAATGAAAACCTATACTTTGTTTCGGTCGAGTTCCCCATTCAAAATGCATGTAACAGTGAGAAACGCACTGTCTTGGCGAAAGAAAGCGTTTTTGTACAACTTCATAGAAATAGCTGTAACTTTTGATAGAAGACTCAGACAAACATGTTTATGGCTTTATCTTATAGAACTCAAGGTCTCCGTGCTGGGCAAACAGGTTTTGCAGCTGTTTGAGCTAAGATTTCCAAGTTATTCACATAATGAAAACCTATACTTTGTTTCGGTCGAGTTCCCCATTCAAATGCATGTAACAGTGAGAAACGCACTGTCTTGGCGAAAGAAAGCGTTTTTGTACAACTTCATAGAAATAGCTGTAACTTTTGATAGAAGACTCGGATACACATGTTTATGGCTTTATCTTATAGAACTCAAGGTCTCCGTGCTGGGCAAACAGGTTTTGCAGCTGTTTGAGCTAAGATTTCCAAGTTATTCACATAATGAAAACTTATACTTTGTTTCGGTCGAGTTCCCCATTCAAATGCATGTAACAGTGAGAAACGCACTGTCTTGGCGAAAGAAAGCGTTTTTGTACAACTTCATAGAAATAGCTGTAACTTTTGATAGAAGACTCGGATACATGTTTATGGCTTTATCTTATAGAACTCAAGGTCTACGTGCTGGGAAAACAGGTTTTGCAGCTGTTTGAGCTAAGATTTCCAAGTTATTCACATAATGAAAACCTATACTTTGTTTCGGTCGAGTTCCCCATTCAAAATGCATGTAACAGTGAGAAACGCACTGTCTTGGCGAAAGAAAGCGTTTTTGTACAACTTCATATAAATAGCTGTAACTTTTGATAGAAGACTCGGATACACATGTTTATGGCCTTATATTATAGAACTCAAGGTCTCCGTGCTGGGAAAACAGGTTTTGCAGCTGTTTGAGCTAAGATTTCCAAGTTATTCACATAATGAAAACTTATACTTTGTTTCGGTCGAGTTCCCCATTCAAATGCATGTAACAGTGAGAAACGCACTGTCTTGGCGAAAGAAAGCGTTTTTGTACAACTTCATAGAAATAGCTGTAACTTTTGATAGAAGACTCAGACAAACATGTTTATGGCCTTATATTATAGAACTCAAGGTCTCCGTGCTGGGAAAACAGGTTTTGCAGCTGTTTGAGCTAAGATTTCCAAGTTATTCACATAATGAAAACTTATACTTTGTTTCGGTCGAGTTCCCCATTCAAATGCATGTAACAGTGAGAAACGCACTGTCTTGGCGAAAGAAAGCGTTTTTGTACAACTTCATAGAAATAGCTGTAACTTTTGATAGAAGACTCGGATACACATGTTTATGGCTTTATCTTATAGAACTCAAGGTCTACGTGCTGGGAAAACAGGTTTTGCAGCTGTTTGAGCTAAGATTTCCAAGTTATTCACATAATGAAAACCTATACTTTGTTTCGGTCGAGTTCCCCATTCAAATGCATGTAACAGTGAGAAACGCACTGTCTTGGCGAAAGAAAGCGTTTTTCTACAACTTCATATAAATAGCTGTAACTTTTGATAAAAGACTCAGACAAACATGTTTATGGCTTTATCTTATAGAACTCAAGGTCTCCGTGCTGGGCAAACAGGTTTTGCAGCTGTTTGAGCTAAGTTTTCCAAGTTATTCACATAATGAAAACCTATACTTTGTTTCGGTCGAGTTCCCCATTCAAATGCATGTAACAGTGAGAAACGCACTGTCTTGGCGAAAGAAAGCGTTTTTGTACAACTTCATAGAAATAGCTGTAACTTTTGATAGAAGACTCGGATACACATGTTTATGGCTTTATCTTATAGAACTCAAGGTTCCCGTGCTGGGAAAACAGGTTTTGCAGCTGTTTGAGCTAAGATTTCCAAGTTATTCACATAATGAAAACCTATACTTTGTTTCGGTCGAGATCCCCATTCAAATACATGTAACAGTGAGAAACGCACTGTCTTGGCGAAAGAAAGCGTTTTTGTACAACTTCATAGAAATAGCTGTAACTTTTGATAGAAGACTCGGATACACATGTTTATGGCTTTATCTTATAGAACTCAAGGTTCCCGTGCTGGGAAAACAGGTTTTGCAGCTGTTTGAGCTAAGATTTCCAAGTTATTCACATAATGAAAACCTATACTTTGTTTCGGTCGAGATCCCCATTCAAATGCATGTAACAGTGAGAAACGCACTGTCTTGGCGAAAGAAAGCGTTTTTGTACAACTTCATAGAAATAGCTGTAACTTTTGATAGAAGACTCGGATACACATGTTTATGGCTTTATCTTATAGAACTCAAGGTTCCCGTGCTGGGAAAACAGGTTTTGCAGCTGTTTGAGCTAAGATTTCCAAGTTATTCACATAATGAAAACCTATACTTTGTTTCAGTCGAGTTCCCCATTCAAATGCATGTAACAGTGAGAAACGCACTGTCTTGGCGAAAGAAAGCGTTTTTGTACAACTTCATAGAAATAGCTGTAACTTTTGATAGAAGACTCGGATACACATGTTTATGGCTTTATCTTTTAGAACTCAAGGTTCCCGTGCTGGGAAAACAGGTTTTGCAGCTGTTTGAGCTAAGATTTCCAAGTTATTCACATAATGAAAACCTATACTTTGTTTCGGTCGAGTTCCCCATTCAAATGCATGTAACAGTGAGAAACGCACTGTCTTGGCGAAAGAAAGCGTTTTTGTACAACTTCATAGAAATAGCTGTAACTTTTGATAGAAGACTCGGATACACGTGTTTATGGCTTTATCTTATAGAACTCAAGGTTCCCGTGCTGGGAAAACAGGTTTTGCAGCTGTTTGAGCTAAGATTTCCAAGTTATTCACATAATGAAAACCTATACTTTGTTTCGGTCGAGTTCCCCATTCAAATGCATGTAACAGTGAGAAACGCACTGTCTTGGCGAAAGAAAGCGTTTTTGTACAACTTCATAGAAATAGCTGTAACTTTTGATAGAAGACTCGGATACACATGTTTATGGCTTTATCTTATAGAACTCAAGGTTCCCGTGCTGGGAAAACAGGTTTTGCAGCTGTTTGAGCTAAGATTTCCAAGTTATTCACATAATGAAAACCTATACTTTGTTTCGGTCGAGTTCCCCATTCAAATGCATGTAACAGTGAGAAACGCACTGTCTTGGCGAAAGAAAGCGTTTTTGTACAACTTCATAGAAATAGCTGTAACTTTTGATAGAAGACTCGGATACACATGTTTATGGCTTTATCTTATAGAACTCAAGGTTCCCGTGCTGGGAAAACAGGTTTTGCAGCTGTTTGAGCTAAGATTTCCAAGTTATTCACATAATGAAAACCTATACTTTGTTTCGGTCGAGATCCCCATTCAAATACATGTAACAGTGAGAAACGCACTGTCTTGGCGAAAGAAAGCGTTTTTGTACAACTTCATAGAAATAGCTGTAACTTTTGATAGAAGACTCGGATACACATGTTTATGGCTTTATCTTATAGAACTCAAGGTTCCCGTGCTGGGAAAACAGGTTTTGCAGCTGTTTGAGCTAAGATTTCCAAGTTATTCACATAATGAAAACCTATACTTTGTTTCGGTCGAGATCCCCATTCAAATGCATGTAACAGTGAGAAACGCACTGTCTTGGCGAAAGAAAGCGTTTTTGTACAACTTCATAGAAATAGCTGTAACTTTTGATAGAAGACTCGGATACACATGTTTATGGCTTTATCTTATAGAACTCAAGGTTCCCGTGCTGGGAAAACAGGTTTTGCAGCTGTTTGAGCTAAGATTTCCAAGTTATTCACATAATGAAAACCTATACTTTGTTTCAGTCGAGTTCCCCATTCAAATGCATGTAACAGTGAGAAACGCACTGTCTTGGCGAAAGAAAGCGTTTTTGTACAACTTCATAGAAATAGCTGTAACTTTTGATAGAAGACTCGGATACACATGTTTATGGCTTTATCTTTTAGAACTCAAGGTTCCCGTGCTGGGAAAACAGGTTTTGCAGCTGTTTGAGCTAAGATTTCCAAGTTATTCACATAATGAAAACCTATACTTTGTTTCGGTCGAGTTCCCCATTCAAATGCATGTAACAGTGAGAAACGCACTGTCTTGGCGAAAGAAAGCGTTTTTGTACAACTTCATAGAAATAGCTGTAACTTTTGATAGAAGACTCGGATACACGTGTTTATGGCTTTATCTTATAGAACTCAAGGTTCCCGTGCTGGGAAAACAGGTTTTGCAGCTGTTTGAGCTAAGATTTCCAAGTTATTCACATAATGAAAACCTATACTTTGTTTCGGTCGAGTTCCCCATTCAAATGCATGTAACAGTGAGAAACGCACTGTCTTGGCGAAAGAAAGCGTTTTTGTACAACTTCATAGAAATAGCTGTAACTTTTGATAGAAGACTCGGATACACATGTTTATGGCTTTATCTTATAGAACTCAAGGTTCCCGTGCTGGGAAAACAGGTTTTGCAGCTGTTTGAGCTAAGATTTCCAAGTTATTCACATAATGAAAACCTATACTTTGTTTCGGTCGAGTTCCCCATTCAAATGCATGTAACAGTGAGAAACGCACTGTCTTGGCGAAAGAAAGCGTTTTTGTACAACTTCATAGAAATAGCTGTAACTTTTGATAGAAGACTCGGATACACATGTTTATGGCTTTATCTTATAGAACTCAAGGTTCCCGTGCTGGGAAAACAGGTTTTGCAGCTGTTTGAGCTAAGATTTCCAAGTTATTCACATAATGAAAACCTATACTTTGTTTCGGTCGAGTTCCCCATTCAAATGCATGTAACAGTGAGAAACGCACTGTCTTGGCGAAAGAAAGCGTTTTTGTACAACTTCATAGAAATAGCTGTAACTTTTGATAGAAGACTCGGATACACATGTTTATGGCTTTATCTTATAGAACTCAAGGTTCCCGTGCTGGGAAAACAGGTTTTGCAGCTGTTTGAGCTAAGATTTCCAAGTTATTCACATAATGAAAACCTATACTTTGTTTCGGTCGAGATCCCCATTCAAATGCATGTAACAGTGAGAAACGCACTGTCTTGGCGAAAGAAAGCGTTTTTGTACAACTTCATAGAAATAGCTGTAACTTTTGATAGAAGACTCGGATACACATGTTTATGGCTTTATCTTATAGAACTCAAGGTTCCCGTGCTGGGAAAACAGGTTTTGCAGCTGTTTGAGCTAAGATTTCCAAGTTATTCACATAATGAAAACCTATACTTTGTTTCAGTCGAGTTCCCCATTCAAATGCATGTAACAGTGAGAAACGCACTGTCTTGGCGAAAGAAAGCGTTTTTGTACAACTTCATAGAAATAGCTGTAACTTTTGATAGAAGACTCGGATACACGTGTTTATGGCTTTATCTTATAGAACTCAAGGTTCCCGTGCTGGGAAAACAGGTTTTGCAGCTGTTTGAGCTAAGATTTCCAAGTTATTCACATAATGAAAACCTATACTTTGTTTCGGTCGAGTTCCCCATTCAAATGCATGTAACAGTGAGAAACGCACTGTCTTGGCGAAAGAAAGCGTTTTTGTACAACTTCATAGAAATAGCTGTAACTTTTGATAGAAGACTCGGATACACATGTTTATGGCTTTATCTTATAGAACTCAAGGTTCCCGTGCTGGGAAAACAGGTTTTGCAGCTGTTTGAGCTAAGATTTCCAAGTTATTCACATAATGAAAACCTATACTTTGTTTCGGTCGAGATCCCCATTCAAATGCATGTAACAGTGAGAAACGCACTGTCTTGGCGAAAGAAAGCGTTTTTGTACAACTTCATAGAAATAGCTGTAACTTTTGATAGAAGACTCGGATACACATGTTTATGGCTTTATCTTATAGAACTCAAGGTTCCCGTGCTGGGAAAACAGGTTTTGCAGCTGTTTGAGCTAAGATTTCCAAGTTATTCACATAATGAAAACCTATACTTTGTTTCGGTCGAGATCCCCATTCAAATGCATGTAACAGTGAGAAACGCACTGTCTTGGCGAAAGAAAGCGTTTTTGTACAACTTCATAGAAATAGCTGTAACTTTTGATAGAAGACTCGGATACACATGTTTATGGCTTTATCTTATAGAACTCAAGGTTTCCGTGCTGGGAAAACAGGTTTTGCAGCTGTTTGAGCTAAGATTTCCAAGTTATTCACATAATGAAAACCTATACTTTGTTTCGGTCGAGTTCCCCATTCAAATGCATGTAACAGTGAGAAACGCACTGTCTTGGCGAAAGAAAGCGTTTTTGTACAACTTCATAGAAATAGCTGTAACTTTTGATAGAAGACTCGGATACACATGTTTATGGCTTTATCTTATAGAACTCAAGGTTCCCGTGCTGGGAAAACAGGTTTTGCAGCTGTTTGAGCTAAGATTTCCAAGTTATTCACATAATGAAAACCTATACTTTATTTCGGTCGAGTTCCCCATTCAAATGCATGTAACAGTGAGAAACGCACTGTCTTGGCGAAAGAAAGCGTTTTTGTACAACTTCATAGAAATAGCTGTAACTTTTGATAGAAGACTCGGATACACATGTTTATGGCTTTATCTTATAGAACTCAAGGTTCCCGTGCTGGGAAAACAGGTTTTGCAGCTGTTTGAGCTAAGATTTCCAAGTTATTCACATAATGAAAACCTATACTTTATTTCGGTCGAGTTCCCCATTCAAATGCATGTAACAGTGAGAAACGCACTGTCTTGGCGAAAGAAAGCGTTTTTGTACAACTTCATAGAAATAGCTGTAACTTTTGATAGAAGACTCGGATACACATGTTTATGGCTTTATCTTATAGAACTCAAGGTTCCCGTGCTGGGAAAACAGGTTTTGCAGCTGTTTGAGCTAAGATTTCCAAGTTATTCACATAATGAAAACCTATACTTTGTTTCGGTCGAGATCCCCATTCAAATGCATGTAACAGTGAGAAACGCACTGTCTTGGCGAAAGAAAGCGTTTTTGTACAACTTCATAGAAATAGCTGTAACTTTTGATAGAAGACTCGGATACACATGTTTATGGCTTTATCTTATAGAACTCAAGGTTTCCGTGCTGGGAAAACAGGTTTTGCAGCTGTTTGAGCTAAGATTTCCAAGTTATTCACATAATGAAAACCTATACTTTGTTTCGGTCGAGTTCCCCATTCAAATGCATGTAACAGTGAGAAACGCACTGTCTTGGCGAAAGAAAGCGTTTTTGTACAACTTCATAGAAATAGCTGTAACTTTTGATAGAAGACTCGGATACACATGTTTATGGCTTTATCTTATAGAACTCAAGGTTCCCGTGCTGGGAAAACAGGTTTTGCAGCTGTTTGAGCTAAGATTTCCAAGTTATTCACATAATGAAAACCTATACTTTGTTTCGGTCGAGTTCCCCATTCAAATGCATGTAACAGTGAGAAACGCACTGTCTTGGCGAAAGAAAGCGTTTTTGTACAACTTCATAGAAATAGCTGTAACTTTTGATAGAAGACTCGGATACACATGTTTATGGCTTTATCTTATAGAACTCAAGGTTCCCGTGCTGGGAAAACAGGTTTTGCAGCTGTTTGAGCTAAGATTTCCAAGTTATTCACATAATGAAAACCTATACTTTGTTTCGGTCGAGTTCCCCATTCAAATGCATGTAACAGTGAGAAACGCACTGTCTTGGCGAAAGAAAGCGTTTTTGTACAACTTCATAGAAATAGCTGTAACTTTTGATAGAAGACTCGGATACACATGTTTATGGCTTTATCTTATAGAACTCAAGGTTCCCGTGCTGGGAAAACAGGTTTTGCAGCTGTTTGAGCTAAGATTTCCAAGTTATTCACATAATGAAAACCTATACTTTGTTTCGGTCGAGTTCCCCATTCAAATGCATGTAACAGTGAGAAACGCACTGTCTTGGCGAAAGAAAGCGTTTTTGTACAACTTCATAGAAATAGCTGTAACTTTTGATAGAAGACTCGGATACACATGTTTATGGCTTTATCTTATAGAACTCAAGGTTCCCGTGCTGGGAAAACAGGTTTTGCAGCTGTTTGAGCTAAGATTTCCAAGTTATTCACATAATGAAAACCTATACTTTGTTTCGGTCGAGTTCCCCATTCAAATGCATGTAACAGTGAGAAACGCACTGTCTTGGCGAAAGAAAGCGTTTTTGTACAACTTCATAGAAATAGCTGTAACTTTTGATAGAAGACTCGGATACACATGTTTATGGCTTTATCTTATAGAACTCAAGGTTCCCGTGCTGGGAAAACAGGTTTTGCAGCTGTTTGAGCTAAGATTTCCAAGTTATTCACATAATGAAAACCTATACTTTGTTTCGGTCGAGTTCCCCATTCAAATGCATGTAACAGTGAGAAACGCACTGTCTTGGCGAAAGAAAGCGTTTTTGTACAACTTCATAGAAATAGCTGTAACTTTTGATAGAAGACTCGGATACACATGTTTATGGCTTTATCTTATAGAACTCAAGGTTCCCGTGCTGGGAAAACAGGTTTTGCAGCTGTTTGAGCTAAGATTTCCAAGTTATTCACATAATGAAAACCTATACTTTGTTTCGGTCGAGTTCCCCATTCAAATGCATGTAACAGTGAGAAACGCACTGTCTTGGCGAAAGAAAGCGTTTTTGTACAACTTCATAGAAATAGCTGTAACTTTTGATAGAAGACTCGGATACACATGTTTATGGCTTTATCTTATAGAACTCAAGGTTCCCGTGCTGGGAAAACAGGTTTTGCAGCTGTTTGAGCTAAGATTTCCAAGTTATTCACATAATGAAAACCTATACTTTGTTTCGGTCGAGTTCCCCATTCAAATGCATGTAACAGTGAGAAACGCACTGTCTTGGCGAAAGAAAGCGTTTTTGTACAACTTCATAGAAATAGCTGTAACTTTTGATAGAAGACTCGGATACACATGTTTATGGCTTTATCTTATAGAACTCAAGGTTCCCGTGCTGGGAAAACAGGTTTTGCAGCTGTTTGAGCTAAGATTTCCAAGTTATTCACATAATGAAAACCTATACTTTGTTTCGGTCGAGTTCCCCATTCAAATGCATGTAACAGTGAGAAACGCACTGTCTTGGCGAAAGAAAGCGTTTTTGTACAACTTCATAGAAATAGCTGTAACTTTTGATAGAAGACTCGGATACACATGTTTATGGCTTTATCTTATAGAACTCAAGGTTCCCGTGCTGGGAAAACAGGTTTTGCAGCTGTTTGAGCTAAGATTTCCAAGTTATTCACATAATGAAAACCTATACTTTGTTTCGGTCGAGTTCCCCATTCAAATGCATGTAACAGTGAGAAACGCACTGTCTTGGCGAAAGAAAGCGTTTTTGTACAACTTCATAGAAATAGCTGTAACTTTTGATAGAAGACTCGGATACACATGTTTATGGCTTTATCTTATAGAACTCAAGGTTCCCGTGCTGGGAAAACAGGTTTTGCAGCTGTTTGAGCTAAGATTTCCAAGTTATTCACATAATGAAAACCTATACTTTGTTTCGGTCGAGTTCCCCATTCAAATGCATGTAACAGTGAGAAACGCACTGTCTTGGCGAAAGAAAGCGTTTTTGTACAACTTCATAGAAATAGCTGTAACTTTTGATAGAAGACTCGGATACACATGTTTATGGCTTTATCTTATAGAACTCAAGGTTCCCGTGCTGGGAAAACAGGTTTTGCAGCTGTTTGAGCTAAGATTTCCAAGTTATTCACATAATGAAAACCTATACTTTGTTTCGGTCGAGTTCCCCATTCAAATGCATGTAACAGTGAGAAACGCACTGTCTTGGCGAAAGAAAGCGTTTTTGTACAACTTCATAGAAATAGCTGTAACTTTTGATAGAAGACTCGGATACACATGTTTATGGCTTTATCTTATAGAACTCAAGGTTCCCGTGCTGGGAAAACAGGTTTTGCAGCTGTTTGAGCTAAGATTTCCAAGTTATTCACATAATGAAAACCTATACTTTGTTTCGGTCGAGTTCCCCATTCAAATGCATGTAACAGTGAGAAACGCACTGTCTTGGCGAAAGAAAGCGTTTTTGTACAACTTCATAGAAATAGCTGTAACTTTTGATAGAAGACTCGGATACACATGTTTATGGCTTTATCTTATAGAACTCAAGGTTCCCGTGCTGGGAAAACAGGTTTTGCAGCTGTTTGAGCTAAGATTTCCAAGTTATTCACATAATGAAAACCTATACTTTGTTTCGGTCGAGTTCCCCATTCAAATGCATGTAACAGTGAGAAACGCACTGTCTTGGCGAAAGAAAGCGTTTTTGTACAACTTCATAGAAATAGCTGTAACTTTTGATAGAAGACTCGGATACACATGTTTATGGCTTTATCTTATAGAACTCAAGGTTCCCGTGCTGGGAAAACAGGTTTTGCAGCTGTTTGAGCTAAGATTTCCAAGTTATTCACATAATGAAAACCTATACTTTGTTTCGGTCGAGTTCCCCATTCAAATGCATGTAACAGTGAGAAACGCACTGTCTTGGCGAAAGAAAGCGTTTTTGTACAACTTCATAGAAATAGCTGTAACTTTTGATAGAAGACTCGGATACACATGTTTATGGCTTTATCTTATAGAACTCAAGGTTCCCGTGCTGGGAAAACAGGTTTTGCAGCTGTTTGAGCTAAGATTTCCAAGTTATTCACATAATGAAAACCTATACTTTGTTTCGGTCGAGTTCCCCATTCAAATGCATGTAACAGTGAGAAACGCACTGTCTTGGCGAAAGAAAGCGTTTTTGTACAACTTCATAGAAATAGCTGTAACTTTTGATAGAAGACTCGGATACACATGTTTATGGCTTTATCTTATAGAACTCAAGGTTCCCGTGCTGGGGAAAACAGGTTTTGCAGCTGTTTGAGCTAAGATTTCCAAGTTATTCACATAATGAAAACCTATACTTTGTTTCGGTCGAGATCCCCATTCAAATGCATGTAACAGTGAGAAACGCACTGTCTTGGCGAAAGAAAGCGTTTTTGTACAACTTCATAGAAATAGCTGTAACTTTTGATAGAAGACTCGGATACACATGTTTATGGCTTTATCTTATAGAACTCAAGGTTCCCGTGCTGGGAAAACAGGTTTTGCAGCTGTTTGAGCTAAGATTTCCAAGTTATTCACATAATGAAAACCTATACTTTGTTTCGGTCGAGTTCCCCATTCAAATGCATGTAACAGTGAGAAACGCACTGTCTTGGCGAAAGAAAGCGTTTTTGTACAACTTCATAGAAATAGCTGTAACTTTTGATAGAAGACTCGGATACACATGTTTATGGCTTTATCTTATAGAACTCAAGGTTCCCGTGCTGGGAAAACAGGTTTTGCAGCTGTTTGAGCTAAGATTTCCAAGTTATTCACATAATGAAAACCTATACTTTGTTTCGGTCGAGTTCCCCATTCAAATGCATGTAACAGTGAGAAACGCACTGTCTTGGCGAAAGAAAGCGTTTTTGTACAACTTCATAGAAATAGCTGTAACTTTTGATAGAAGACTCGGATACACATGTTTATGGCTTTATCTTATAGAACTCAAGGTTCCCGTGCTGGGAAAACAGGTTTTGCAGCTGTTTGAGCTAAGATTTCCAAGTTATTCACATAATGAAAACCTATACTTTGTTTCGGTCGAGTTCCCCATTCAAATGCATGTAACAGTGAGAAACGCACTGTCTTGGCGAAAGAAAGCGTTTTTGTACAACTTCATAGAAATAGCTGTAACTTTTGATAGAAGACTCGGATACACATGTTTATGGCTTTATCTTATAGAACTCAAGGTTCCCGTGCTGGGAAAACAGGTTTTGCAGCTGTTTGAGCTAAGATTTCCAAGTTATTCACATAATGAAAACCTATACTTTGTTTCGGTCGAGTTCCCCATTCAAATGCATGTAACAGTGAGAAACGCACTGTCTTGGCGAAAGAAAGCGTTTTTGTACAACTTCATAGAAATAGCTGTAACTTTTGATAGAAGACTCGGATACACATGTTTATGGCTTTATCTTATAGAACTCAAGGTTCCCGTGCTGGGAAAACAGGTTTTGCAGCTGTTTGAGCTAAGATTTCCAAGTTATTCACATAATGAAAACCTATACTTTGTTTCGGTCGAGTTCCCCATTCAAATGCATGTAACAGTGAGAAACGCACTGTCTTGGCGAAAGAAAGCGTTTTTGTACAACTTCATAGAAATAGCTGTAACTTTTGATAGAAGACTCGGATACACATGTTTATGGCTTTATCTTATAGAACTCAAGGTTCCCGTGCTGGGAAAACAGGTTTTGCAGCTGTTTGAGCTAAGATTTCCAAGTTATTCACATAATGAAAACCTATACTTTGTTTCGGTCGAGTTCCCCATTCAAATGCATGTAACAGTGAGAAACGCACTGTCTTGGCGAAAGAAAGCGTTTTTGTACAACTTCATAGAAATAGCTGTAACTTTTGATAGAAGACTCGGATACACATGTTTATGGCTTTATCTTATAGAACTCAAGGTTCCCGTGCTGGGAAAACAGGTTTTGCAGCTGTTTGAGCTAAGATTTCCAAGTTATTCACATAATGAAAACCTATACTTTGTTTCGGTCGAGTTCCCCATTCAAATGCATGTAACAGTGAGAAACGCACTGTCTTGGCGAAAGAAAGCGTTTTTGTACAACTTCATAGAAATAGCTGTAACTTTTGATAGAAGACTCGGATACACATGTTTATGGCTTTATCTTATAGAACTCAAGGTTCCCGTGCTGGGAAAACAGGTTTTGCAGCTGTTTGAGCTAAGATTTCCAAGTTATTCACATAATGAAAACCTATACTTTGTTTCGGTCGAGTTCCCCATTCAAATGCATGTAACAGTGAGAAACGCACTGTCTTGGCGAAAGAAAGCGTTTTTGTACAACTTCATAGAAATAGCTGTAACTTTTGATAGAAGACTCGGATACACATGTTTATGGCTTTATCTTATAGAACTCAAGGTTCCCGTGCTGGGAAAACAGGTTTTGCAGCTGTTTGAGCTAAGATTTCCAAGTTATTCACATAATGAAAACCTATACTTTGTTTCGGTCGAGTTCCCCATTCAAATGCATGTAACAGTGAGAAACGCACTGTCTTGGCGAAAGAAAGCGTTTTTGTACAACTTCATAGAAATAGCTGTAACTTTTGATAGAAGACTCGGATACACATGTTTATGGCTTTATCTTATAGAACTCAAGGTTCCCGTGCTGGGAAAACAGGTTTTGCAGCTGTTTGAGCTAAGATTTCCAAGTTATTCACATAATGAAAACCTATACTTTGTTTCGGTCGAGTTCCCCATTCAAATGCATGTAACAGTGAGAAACGCACTGTCTTGGCGAAAGAAAGCGTTTTTGTACAACTTCATAGAAATAGCTGTAACTTTTGATAGAAGACTCGGATACACATGTTTATGGCTTTATCTTATAGAACTCAAGGTTCCCGTGCTGGGAAAACAGGTTTTGCAGCTGTTTGAGCTAAGATTTCCAAGTTATTCACATAATGAAAACCTATACTTTGTTTCGGTCGAGTTCCCCATTCAAATGCATGTAACAGTGAGAAACGCACTGTCTTGGCGAAAGAAAGCGTTTTTGTACAACTTCATAGAAATAGCTGTAACTTTTGATAGAAGACTCGGATACACATGTTTATGGCTTTATCTTATAGAACTCAAGGTTCCCGTGCTGGGAAAACAGGTTTTGCAGCTGTTTGAGCTAAGATTTCCAAGTTATTCACATAATGAAAACCTATACTTTGTTTCGGTCGAGTTCCCCATTCAAATGCATGTAACAGTGAGAAACGCACTGTCTTGGCGAAAGAAAGCGTTTTTGTACAACTTCATAGAAATAGCTGTAACTTTTGATAGAAGACTCGGATACACATGTTTATGGCTTTATCTTATAGAACTCAAGGTTCCCGTGCTGGGAAAACAGGTTTTGCAGCTGTTTGAGCTAAGATTTCCAAGTTATTCACATAATGAAAACCTATACTTTGTTTCGGTCGAGTTCCCCATTCAAATGCATGTAACAGTGAGAAACGCACTGTCTTGGCGAAAGAAAGCGTTTTTGTACAACTTCATAGAAATAGCTGTAACTTTTGATAGAAGACTCGGATACACATGTTTATGGCTTTATCTTATAGAACTCAAGGTTCCCGTGCTGGGAAAACAGGTTTTGCAGCTGTTTGAGCTAAGATTTCCAAGTTATTCACATAATGAAAACCTATACTTTGTTTCGGTCGAGTTCCCCATTCAAATGCATGTAACAGTGAGAAACGCACTGTCTTGGCGAAAGAAAGCGTTTTTGTACAACTTCATAGAAATAGCTGTAACTTTTGATAGAAGACTCGGATACACATGTTTATGGCTTTATCTTATAGAACTCAAGGTTCCCGTGCTGGGAAAACAGGTTTTGCAGCTGTTTGAGCTAAGATTTCCAAGTTATTCACATAATGAAAACCTATACTTTGTTTCGGTCGAGTTCCCCATTCAAATGCATGTAACAGTGAGAAACGCACTGTCTTGGCGAAAGAAAGCGTTTTTGTACAACTTCATAGAAATAGCTGTAACTTTTGATAGAAGACTCGGATACACATGTTTATGGCTTTATCTTATAGAACTCAAGGTTCCCGTGCTGGGAAAACAGGTTTTGCAGCTGTTTGAGCTAAGATTTCCAAGTTATTCACATAATGAAAACCTATACTTTGTTTCGGTCGAGTTCCCCATTCAAATGCATGTAACAGTGAGAAACGCACTGTCTTGGCGAAAGAAAGCGTTTTTGTACAACTTCATAGAAATAGCTGTAACTTTTGATAGAAGACTCGGATACACATGTTTATGGCTTTATCTTATAGAACTCAAGGTTCCCGTGCTGGGAAAACAGGTTTTGCAGCTGTTTGAGCTAAGATTTCCAAGTTATTCACATAATGAAAACCTATACTTTGTTTCGGTCGAGTTCCCCATTCAAATGCATGTAACAGTGAGAAACGCACTGTCTTGGCGAAAGAAAGCGTTTTTGTACAACTTCATAGAAATAGCTGTAACTTTTGATAGAAGACTCGGATACACATGTTTATGGCTTTATCTTATAGAACTCAAGGTTCCCGTGCTGGGAAAACAGGTTTTGCAGCTGTTTGAGCTAAGATTTCCAAGTTATTCACATAATGAAAACCTATACTTTGTTTCGGTCGAGTTCCCCATTCAAATGCATGTAACAGTGAGAAACGCACTGTCTTGGCGAAAGAAAGCGTTTTTGTACAACTTCATAGAAATAGCTGTAACTTTTGATAGAAGACTCGGATACACATGTTTATGGCTTTATCTTATAGAACTCAAGGTTCCCGTGCTGGGAAAACAGGTTTTGCAGCTGTTTGAGCTAAGATTTCCAAGTTATTCACATAATGAAAACCTATACTTTGTTTCGGTCGAGTTCCCCATTCAAATGCATGTAACAGTGAGAAACGCACTGTCTTGGCGAAAGAAAGCGTTTTTGTACAACTTCATAGAAATAGCTGTAACTTTTGATAGAAGACTCGGATACACATGTTTATGGCTTTATCTTATAGAACTCAAGGTTCCCGTGCTGGGAAAACAGGTTTTGCAGCTGTTTGAGCTAAGATTTCCAAGTTATTCACATAATGAAAACCTATACTTTGTTTCGGTCGAGTTCCCCATTCAAATGCATGTAACAGTGAGAAACGCACTGTCTTGGCGAAAGAAAGCGTTTTTGTACAACTTCATAGAAATAGCTGTAACTTTTGATAGAAGACTCGGATACACATGTTTATGGCTTTATCTTATAGAACTCAAGGTTCCCGTGCTGGGAAAACAGGTTTTGCAGCTGTTTGAGCTAAGATTTCCAAGTTATTCACATAATGAAAACCTATACTTTGTTTCGGTCGAGTTCCCCATTCAAATGCATGTAACAGTGAGAAACGCACTGTCTTGGCGAAAGAAAGCGTTTTTGTACAACTTCATAGAAATAGCTGTAACTTTTGATAGAAGACTCGGATACACATGTTTATGGCTTTATCTTATAGAACTCAAGGTTCCCGTGCTGGGAAAACAGGTTTTGCAGCTGTTTGAGCTAAGATTTCCAAGTTATTCACATAATGAAAACCTATACTTTGTTTCGGTCGAGTTCCCCATTCAAATGCATGTAACAGTGAGAAACGCACTGTCTTGGCGAAAGAAAGCGTTTTTGTACAACTTCATAGAAATAGCTGTAACTTTTGATAGAAGACTCGGATACACATGTTTATGGCTTTATCTTATAGAACTCAAGGTTCCCGTGCTGGGAAAACAGGTTTTGCAGCTGTTTGAGCTAAGATTTCCAAGTTATTCACATAATGAAAACCTATACTTTGTTTCGGTCGAGTTCCCCATTCAAATGCATGTAACAGTGAGAAACGCACTGTCTTGGCGAAAGAAAGCGTTTTTGTACAACTTCATAGAAATAGCTGTAACTTTTGATAGAAGACTCGGATACACATGTTTATGGCTTTATCTTATAGAACTCAAGGTTCCCGTGCTGGGAAAACAGGTTTTGCAGCTGTTTGAGCTAAGATTTCCAAGTTATTCACATAATGAAAACCTATACTTTGTTTCGGTCGAGTTCCCCATTCAAATGCATGTAACAGTGAGAAACGCACTGTCTTGGCGAAAGAAAGCGTTTTTGTACAACTTCATAGAAATAGCTGTAACTTTTGATAGAAGACTCGGATACACATGTTTATGGCTTTATCTTATAGAACTCAAGGTTCCCGTGCTGGGAAAACAGGTTTTGCAGCTGTTTGAGCTAAGATTTCCAAGTTATTCACATAATGAAAACCTATACTTTGTTTCGGTCGAGTTCCCCATTCAAATGCATGTAACAGTGAGAAACGCACTGTCTTGGCGAAAGAAAGCGTTTTTGTACAACTTCATAGAAATAGCTGTAACTTTTGATAGAAGACTCGGATACACATGTTTATGGCTTTATCTTATAGAACTCAAGGTTCCCGTGCTGGGAAAACAGGTTTTGCAGCTGTTTGAGCTAAGATTTCCAAGTTATTCACATAATGAAAACCTATACTTTGTTTCGGTCGAGTTCCCCATTCAAATGCATGTAACAGTGAGAAACGCACTGTCTTGGCGAAAGAAAGCGTTTTTGTACAACTTCATAGAAATAGCTGTAACTTTTGATAGAAGACTCGGATACACATGTTTATGGCTTTATCTTATAGAACTCAAGGTTCCCGTGCTGGGAAAACAGGTTTTGCAGCTGTTTGAGCTAAGATTTCCAAGTTATTCACATAATGAAAACCTATACTTTGTTTCGGTCGAGTTCCCCATTCAAATGCATGTAACAGTGAGAAACGCACTGTCTTGGCGAAAGAAAGCGTTTTTGTACAACTTCATAGAAATAGCTGTAACTTTTGATAGAAGACTCGGATACACATGTTTATGGCTTTATCTTATAGAACTCAAGGTTCCCGTGCTGGGAAAACAGGTTTTGCAGCTGTTTGAGCTAAGATTTCCAAGTTATTCACATAATGAAAACCTATACTTTGTTTCGGTCGAGTTCCCCATTCAAATGCATGTAACAGTGAGAAACGCACTGTCTTGGCGAAAGAAAGCGTTTTTGTACAACTTCATAGAAATAGCTGAACTTTTGATAGAAGACTCGGATACACATGTTTATGGCTTTATCTTATAGAACTCAAGGTTCCCGTGCTGGGAAAACAGGTTTTGCAGCTGTTTGAGCTAAGATTTCCAAGTTATTCACATAATGAAAACCTATACTTTGTTTCGGTCGAGTTCCCCATTCAAATGCATGTAACAGTGAGAAACGCACTGTCTTGGCGAAAGAAAGCGTTTTTGTACAACTTCATAGAAATAGCTGTAACTTTTGATAGAAGACTCGGATACACATGTTTATGGCTTTATCTTATAGAACTCAAGGTTCCCGTGCTGGGAAAACAGGTTTTGCAGCTGTTTGAGCTAAGATTTCCAAGTTATTCACATAATGAAAACCTATACTTTGTTTCGGTCGAGTTCCCCATTCAAATGCATGTAACAGTGAGAAACGCACTGTCTTGGCGAAAGAAAGCGTTTTTGTACAACTTCATAGAAATAGCTGTAACTTTTGATAGAAGACTCGGATACACATGTTTATGGCTTTATCTTATAGAACTCAAGGTTCCCGTGCTGGGAAAACAGGTTTTGCAGCTGTTTGAGCTAAGATTTCCAAGTTATTCACATAATGAAAACCTATACTTTGTTCGGTCGAGATCCCCATTCAAATGCATGTAACAGTGAGAAACGCACTGTCTTGGCGAAAGAAAGCGTTTTTGTACAACTTCATAGAAATAGCTGTAACTTTTGATAGAAGACTCGGATACACATGTTTATGGCTTTATCTTATAGAACTCAAGGTTTCCGTGCTGGGAT